>NC_073380.1:89048470-89698613 GCF_028641065.1 Leucoraja erinaceus | reverse complement strand
TCCCGCAGAGCAAGCAGGTGTTGCCGACTTCTCCGGTAAACCACTCCCTCACAGCACAAAGCTGCCGGCCCCGATGGCATCCCCGGGCGTGTGCTCAGGGCATGTGCTGGACAACTATCCCTGGTCTTCACTGACATTTTCAATCTGTCACTGGCCCAGGGTGTCGTCCCCACTTGCCTCAAGACATCAACCATTGTGCCAGTGCCCAAACAATCAGCTACAGGGAGTCTCAACGACTTCCGCCCAGTGGCACTCACCCCTGTCATTGCAAAGTGCTTTGAGCGGCTGATCCTGGCTCACCTCAAAGCCTGCCTCCCCCCCACACTGGATCCCCATCAGTTTGCCTACCGGACCAACAGGTCTACAGAGGACCCCATATTAGCGGCCCTACACTCTGCCCTGACCCACCTGGACAGCAATAACACCTACATCAGGTGTTCATCGATTTCAGCTCCGCCTTTAACACTGTCATCCCCGCTAGCTTGATCACCAAACTCAGCGGACTTGGCATCTCCACCTCCCTCTGCAACTGGACACTGGATTTACTCACCAACAGACCAGTCTGTTAGGGTCAACAACCTCACCTCCTCCACTATAACACAGGGCTGTGTACTCAGCCCTCTCCTCTACTCCCTCTTCACCCATGACTGCGTCCCTAAGAATGGCTCCAACGCCATCATTAAGTTTGCCGACGACACCACGGTGGTAGGACTGATCAGTGACAACGATGAGTCAGCCTACAGGGATGAGGCCAGCACCTGACAACCTGGTGTGTCAACAATAACCTCGTCCTCAACTCCAAGAAGACGAAGGAAATTATTGTTGACTTCAGGAAGACCAGAGGTGGCAGACATACCCCCATCCACATAAACGGGACTGAGGTGGAGCGCGTCTCCAGCTATAAATTCCTCGGGTACACATCTCGGAGGATCTGTCCTGGTCCCTCAACACCTCCAAGCTGATCAAAAAGGTGCAGCAGCGCCTTTACTTCCTGAGGAGGCTCAAGAAAGCTCACCTGTCCCCCCAGATCCTGACCAACTTTTACCGCTGTACCATCGAAAGCATCCTGACCACCTGCTTCACGGTATGGTACAGCAGTTGCACCATAGTGGACAGGAAGGCACTACAACGGGTGGTGAAAACCGCTCAGCACATCATCGATGCCCCGCTCCCTGCCATGGATGCCCTCCACCGAAAACGGTGTCTGAGACGAGCCGGGAAGATCATCAAAGACCCCTCCCACCCTAACCATGGACTGTTTGCCCTCCTCCCATCAGGGAGGCGGTACAGGAGCCTCAGGTCTCGTACTAGTAGGATGAGGAACAGCTTCTACAACAACACTATCACATTGCTGAACTCGGAGTCCCGCCGATAGATTTCTCCAGTCTCTCTGTCCACATTGTTTGCTTATTCTGTATTTTTATTTCTATATTGCACTATTACTAAGGACTGACGCTAAACTGCATTTTGTTGTACCCATACTTGTATCTGTGCAATGACATTAAAGTTGAATTGAATTGAATAGGATCGTGGTTCGTCAGCCAGGTAACAACAGTGCCCAGACGGGAATGTCCAGTTGAAGTTTGTAAACGGACGACCTGGCCCGGCAGTAGAGGCCTAAGTGATTTGCTGGATCTGTCGTATGATCGTTTCTGGATGTCATGGATACGTTTCTGGACAGTAGCAGGCTTCAGCACCCGAGGGACCAGCTGTTGTTGTGCGATCAGGACTGGAGGTCTTGTCGATCTGGACATAATTCGCTGGGCTGGCGATCCCAGGGTTCCGTCTCTGGCAATATTTCTGAGATTCAAGAGATCGAGATACACTTCACAGTTTGAAAGGCGCGCTTCCTCTAACAGTTGCTTGGCGCTTCTGACTGCGCGCTCAGCGAGTCCATTGCTCTGTGGATACTCAGGGCTGCTCGTGATGTGTTGGAAGTTCCATCGGTCTGCGAAAAGCTTGAACACGTGGCTGGTGAACTGTCTACCGTTGTCGGTTTGCAGGCGGACGGGTGAGCCGAAAGTAGAGAAGCGTCTCTTTAGTTTCCGGACGACCATCTCAGATGTGAGGGAGGTCAGCGGGTCCAATTCAAACCAGTTAGAAAAGGAGTCGATCGAATACAACGAGGTAGCGCTTTCCGCACCATTCGAAAATGTCCGCCGCCACCGACGTCCAGGGCAGGGCTGGAGGAGGTTGTTGTAGAAGGGGCTGCCTCTACTGATGAGGGGCGAAGCTGTTGCAGGTGGGGCAGGAGGCTGTGCGGTCCCGAATGTACTTGGCCATCCCCGGCCAGTAGAACAGACTCCAAGAGCGCGTGCAGACCAGACCCTCTCCTTCCTCTCCTGAAAGATGAGGCGGAGAACTCGGAGCTGGCGTCCTGGTGCCGTTGCAACAACCTCGAGCTCAATGCTCTTAAGACAGTGGAATTGATTGTAGACTTTAGGAGAGCTCCCCCTCCCCTCACCCCACTCACCATCAACAACTCCACAGTCACATCTGTGGAGTCTTTTAAGTTCCTGGGAACCATCATCTCCAAAGACCTTAAGTGGGGGCTACCATCGATTCACAGGCACAAAAGAGGAGGTACTTCCTACGGCAGCTGAGGAAGCACAATCTGCCACAGGCAATGATGGTCCAATTCTACATGGCCATCGTAGAGTCTGTTCTCCCCTTCTCCATCATGGTCTGTTTGGCTCAGCCACCAAGCACGACACCTGGAGGCTGCAGCGAATCTTCCGATCAGCAGAGAAGGTTATTGGCTGCAACCTTCTCTCCATTGATGAACTGTACAGTGCAAGGGCCAGGAAGCGAGCGGGCAAGATCATCTCTGACCCCTCTCACCCTGGCCACAAACTCTTTGAATCACTTCCCTCCGGAAGGCGACTCCGCACTGTCTAAGCTGTCACAGCCAGACATAAAAACAGTTTTTTATCCACGAGTAGTTGCTCTACTCAACAGCCAAAAATCTGTAGCCTCCCTTTGATCTGGTATTTTGTTGGTTCACATGCTTGATCAATGATGTTTTATCATTAATGTTTTATTATTATTGTTTAGTGTTTTCGTAACTGTCACTATGTCATGTTGTTACTTGTGGGCGGAGCACCAAGGCAAATTCCTTGTATGTGAATACTTGGCCAACAAACTTACTTACTTAAGCCGCGGTCTCCGGTGGGAAGCAGCCGATTCGGGAACTCCAAGCTGCGGAGTATCCGTCCGTCCTGACGTCGGAGTTTTCGAGCATCCTGTCGAGAGGGCCTGTATATTGGGCCGTCCGTAGCGGCAACTACGGAGGGTTCAAGGCCCCGACCACGGTTGAACAAAGGAGGACTGACTGAACATTATTGCCTTCCACCACAGTGAAGAATGTTGATTCCACTGTGGCGGATGTCCATATTGTATTCTATTGTGTATTGTACTCTTTTTGATTGTGTGGCTGCATTATAAATCAAATTCCACTGTACCGTAACTGGTGCATGTGGCAATTAATGTGAACTTGAACTTGAACATGCTACTCCTTGGCAATACTATCTGATTAGAGAGTATTTTCAACGTTAACTTCAATGGTATTAGTCAATAATTCTACCATGGTGCGGCAAAAAGAATCTAGAATTAAATGTCGACAAAACGAAGGAGATGGTTGTCGACTTCAGGAGGGCGCAGCCAAAGCATACACCCCTCAACATCAGTGGCACCACAGTGGAGAGAGTGGAGAGCATAAAGTTCCTCGGTGTGCAAATTACAGACAGCCTCGCCTGGTTCAGGAACTCCACTGGGACCGTCAAACGGGCCCATCAGCGACTGCACTTCCTGAGGAAACTAAAACAGGCCTCACTCCCCACCAACATCCTCAGGACTTTCTACAGGGGTACGGTGGAGTCTGTACTCACGTACTGCATAAATACGTGGTACTCCACCTGCAACTGCTCGGACAGGAAGGCTCTGCAGAGGGTAGTGAGGGGAGCAGACAGGATCATTGGCGTCTCCCTACCCTCGGTACAAGAACTGTTCCAGAGCCGCTGTCTGAATAAAGCTCAGAGAATTGCTAAGGACAAACTGCACCCCCTCCACATACACCTGGATCTCCTGCCATCAGGCAAGAGATATCGAAGCATCAAAGCCCGGACTACAAGACTGCTAAACAGCTTCCTACCACAGGCTGTGAGGCTGCTAAACAGTCACTCTGTACATAGTCACTTGATTCTGCGGCTGGCACGGACACTTTAATAACTGGCACTGGCCACTCAAATCAGCGGCCCCGGACATTTTTATTATTGGTTTATTGTATTTTAACATTGTGTTTTACCTGCTTTTAACTATTTATACTGTTCCATCAGGGACTGGCTTGTTTTTAGTGTTATTATGTGTGAAATGTTTTAAATTTCATGTGCGATGCTCCGCTATTCCCTGGGAAACGTCTTTTCATTTTGCACTGTACAACTGTTGCTTGCAAGATGACAATAAAGGTTGATTGATTGATTGATTGATGTCGATTTGCACCTGCGTGTAATCATTCATTGCGCTTTCACCATGAACCATCACTGATATCCTTTAATTTCTCAGGTAGACAAAAATGCTGGAGAAACTCAGCGGGTGAGTTATGGAGCGAAGAAATGGGTTATGTTTCCCTCACTTATCTTTTTTGTATTGCTTTAAACTGATTTCTCCAAGCTGTAATGAAGCGTGATCTTTTTCACAGATTTTGCTAGATTCGGGTATTTCTAGCATTGAGTTTTTAATGTCAGACATTACCTCTAACCTCAAAGAAAATCAAAGCCACCATCTTTCGCCATCATCTCAATATCCTTCCATTAGCTACAGTGCCCATTACTTTATCCGAGACATTATTAAATATAATCTTGCTGTAATTTCTAACCGCATGAGCTCCGATAAAGGAACTTTGTTAAATTTCCAAGTCATAACAGAGTGCCAGCTTGGAAGGCCATCAACAGCTCATGACATTTCCCAGCACCTGCTGCTCTTCTCCTTTGTGGTGGCAGACATCATGGATTTGGGAGGTGCGGTCAGAGTCCCCATAGCAAATTGGGACAGGCAAGGACAAAAGGAGATTTCAAAACAATGGAAGGTAGACAAACATGCTGGAGAAACTCAGCGGGTGAGACAGCATCTATGGAGCGAAGGAATAGGTGATGTTTCGGGTCGAGACACTTCTTCAGACTGATGGGGGGGGGGGGCAGGAAGAAGAAAGGAAGAGGCGGAGGCAGTGGGCTGTGGGAGAGCTGGGATGGGGAGGGGCAAGAGGGAGAAAGCAAGGACTGCCTGAAATTGGAGAAGTCAATGTTCATAGCTCTGGGGTGTAAACTACCCAAGCGAAATATGCGGTGCTGCTCCTCCAATTTGCAGTGGGATTCATTCTGGCCATGGTGGAGGCCCAGGACAGAAAGGTCAGATTCGGAATGGGAGGGGGAGTTGAAGTGCTGAGCTACCGGGAGATCAGGTTGGTTATGGCGGACTGAGCGGAGGCGTTTCAAAACAATGGTGTTTTTTTAAATAGCAAATAAATGCCATATAGAATTCATGACATATTTGAGAAATTTAAAGAATTGCTTGCATTAGGATATGCAGGTGCTGCGATCTTGAATAAAATATAAAGTGCTGGAGGAACACAGCGAGTCATGGACCTGTCCGACTTAGGCAACTGCAGGAGACTATGCGGTCGTCATATGGTCGTGGGTGGTTGCCAGGTAGTCGCCTTGGTCGTGAGGAGTTCCCGCATTCTGGGAAGAAGTCGCGGCCTGCCATTATGGTCGCCGTGAATTTTTCAAACATGTTGGGGGGCATTGGGGGGGGGTCCCCCAAGACGGGCTGGTGAAGGAAGGGGGGAGGGGCACTAGAGAGAGAAAGCAAGGACTACCTGAAATTGGAGAAGTCAATGTTCATACCGCTGGGGTGTCTATCCATTCCCTCCACAGATGTCGCTTGACATATTGAGTCCTTCAAGCATTTTGTGTTTTACGCAATTGTTTAAATCTGATCCCAGGAAAGCACTAGAATATATGAGTTGGTAAATCCTGGGAGATGGGGGACATTTTGCATTCGGTTCTCCTCAATCCTGGAAACGTGTGACTTAAGTGAGTTTATAAAAAGTCTTGCTTTTATTTTGCTGAAGTCCATAATGCTCCGCTTTCTACTGATCATCAGACTGCATAAGTCATTTGTAAGTGTGACTTATTGCAGATCAATTACAGAAATATTTGAACAGTGTATTATATTTACAATGCACAAAACTTTTATTCTACATATAATACATTATCCTACAAAGAACTTCAAAAATAATTTGTTTCATAATATTTAATTGCTTGAAGTTTATAACATTTTCTACTTAGTTTGTTTCAAATCCATCAATTTGAAGGGGTTTTGTGTCGTCTCAGCAAAAAGTCACAAGGTGTATATGACCAACTAACATACTCACCAGAAGCTACCACTGTGCTGGCCCAAAGTGTATTTTCTGCACCCAGACTTTCATGGATTGAAGGGTCACTATCTTCCTGCAAAGAAATAAATGTTGCATTTGATCAAAAAGCAGCTCAATATAAAACATTTATTTGCCAATTCTTAAAAATCATAAACAGGATTAAAGTGGGCAAGCAACTTTTTAAGCATTATTAGATCACACCATGGTTGCTACATATTTTCCTTTGCTGCAAAGAGCTAGAGAGTGCTGGAGAAATTCAGTTGCACAAAATCAATAAGACTATTTTTGTTACCTCGCCAATTTTCTTCTTTTTGCCTGTGGGCAGCTTTTCGCTATTCATGGAACTATTATTCAACAGTGCATATATCCTATTAGGCATCACTGTTGATCTTGATCCTATGCTTGGCCAGTATCCAGTTTCACCAGCAGGGCTCACAAAATCTTGTACAGAGTGGAAAACCAGAACCATTTTCCCCCCCAACAAATCCAACATACAGAAACCACTTGCAGCTCAAGAAACCACTTGCCATCTCGGCCCTACAAGTCCGCACCTCTGCTCCTAACGAAGGTAGCCATTCCAAGCAACAAAAGATACAAGGAACAATGAGCCATGAGGTCTTAATGTTATCTCAAAGGTCTGTTTTAATGCTTTTTGACTTATCTTTGTAATGCAGTATTACAGTGGTCTCACAAGGGCCCTGTACAACTGCATTGCTCCTATACTCAACTCCTCTTGTTATGAAGGCCAACATACCATTTGCTTTCTTCACTGCCTGCTGTACCTGCATGCGTATGTTCTGATGAACTGATGAACAAGGCCCGTTGTACTTCCCCTTTTCCCAACTTGACACCATTTAGATAATAATCTGCCTTCCTGATACCTCTGTGGATAACCTCACATTTATCCTCATTAAACTGCATTTGCCATGCATCTGCCCACTCACCCAACCTGTCCAGGTAGACCCTGCATCCTCATAGCATCTTCCTCACAGTTCACACTGCCACCCAGCTTCGTGTCATCTGCAAATTTGCTAATCCCTTCATCCAAATCATTAATGTATATTGTAAATAGCAGCGGTCCCAGCACCGAGCGTTGCGGTACTCCACTAGTCACTACCTGCCATTCTGAAAGGGGCCTGTTAATTCCTACTCTATGTTTCCAGTCTGCCAACCAATTTTCTATCCATGTCAGCACACTACCCCCAATACCATGTGCTCTATTTTTGCCCACTAATCTGCTATGTGGGACCTTATCAAATACTTTCTGAAAGTCCAGGTACACTACATCACTGGCTCTCCCGCGTCCATTTTCCTAGTTACATCCTCAAAAAATTCCAGAAGATTAGTCGAGCATGATTTCTCCTTCATAAATCCATGCTGACTCGGACTGATCCTGTTACTGCTACCCAAATGTGCCGCTATTTCATCTTTTATAATTGACTCCAGCATCTTCCCCAACACCGATGTCAGGCTAAATGGTCTATAATTCCCTGTTTTCTCACTACCGTCCTTTTTAAAAAGGGGGATAACATTAGCTACCCTCCAATCCATAGGAACTGATCCTGAATCTATAGAACATCGGAAAATGATCACCAATGCATCCACGATTTCTAGAGCCACTTCCTTAAGTACCCTGGGACGTAGACCATCAGGCCCCGGGGATTTGTCAGCCTTCAGTCCCATCAGTCTATCCAACAACATTTCCTGCCTAATGTGGATTTCCCTCAGTTCCTCTGTCACACCAGATCCTCTGGCCACTAGTACATCAGGAAGACTGTTTGTGACCTCCTTAGTGAAGACGGATCCAAAGTACCTGTTCAAATCATCTGCCATTTCCTTGTTCCCCCATAATAAATTCACCTTTTTGCAGTCTTCAAGGGCCCAACTGGTCTTAACTAATTTTTTCCTCTTCACATACCTAAAGAAGCTTTTACTATCCTCCTTTGGGGTGGCGGCGCCTAACGGCAGCGGCTCGACTGCAGTCGTCTGTCTTTTTTTAAATTTTTTGTCTTGTTAAATGTATGTCTTTGAGTCAGTTTTTTTTTGTTTTTTTTTAAGCTGTGTATATGTGGGGGGTGGTGGGGGGGGCTGTGGGGGAAACCGTTTTAAATCTCTTCCCTGTGCGGGGACCCGACTATTCTCTGTCGGGTCTCGGATGTCGTTGGGCCTAACATCGTGGAGCCGGCGGCGACCTCCGGCCGGGACGAACCTGAGGGCTCCAGTTGCAGAGCCTGCGGAACTGAGATCGCTGAGCTGGCCAACTTCGGAGCGGGAAGAGCTGTGGTGGCGTGCGGCTGCGACCCGACTTTTGGATTTCAGAGGCACCGGCCGCAGACCCAGTGGACGGGAACATCGGGAGCTCGCAGGTCCCTGGTGGGAGACCGCTCCGAGCTCCGCAACGGCGACTTCTCCCGCTGGAATCGCAGGTTTAAGGACATGGAGCCGGGGCCTAACATCGCCTGGCGTGGCTTAAACGGCCTCAGGACTTACCATCGCCCGCCGGGGGCTTTAACATCGGAGCCCCAGTTCGCCTCGACCCTGCTGGACCACGCGAGAAGGAACAAAGGGAAGAGATAAAGACTTTGCCTTCCAACACAGTGAGGAGATGTTGGAGACTCACTGTGATGGATGTTTATGTAAACTGTGTTAAGTGTGGGTCTTGGATTGTGTTTGTAATGTAAAAAACTGTAGAAATGGAATTTCGTTCAAACCCAGGTTTGAATGACAATAAATAGCATTCTATTCTATTCTATTCTTTATATTCTTGGCTAACTTACCTTCGTACCTCATCTTTTCTCCCCATATTGCTTTCCGAGAACATCATACTGTCCTCCCAGGTTATGGAGGCTTTAGCCATACCATTTTTATTTCACAAAGTCATACGGCCATAAGGGATAGGAGCAGAATAGGCCATTTGGCCCATCAAGTCTACATTGCCATTCAATCATGGCTGATCTATTTCTTCTCCTAACCCCCATAACCTCCGACATCTGGTAGACACAAAATGCTGGAGTAACTCAGCGGGACAGGCAGCATCTCTGGAGAGAAAGAATTCCAAGGGTCATGTTCTAAGATCTATACAGTTCAGGACATGGATACCAAGGTATTAACAACTTGTGCCATGTGCATAATGGGCTTTGCCGGAATCTGCACAAAGTTCACTCAATTACCTCTACTATGCAAAAGGACAAACTGTGCTATACAATTGTAGCATCAAATCACGAGTCAACACATGAATACACATTTGAAACATATGTTTCAGAGGTCTATCCCTAAATTGCATGGTGACATTTCTCCCTACGCTAGGGCACCTGTTACCATAATACTTTTGGTCATATAACCTGCAGTATATGTAT
Source organism: Leucoraja erinaceus (assembly GCF_028641065.1). NCBI lineage: Eukaryota > Metazoa > Chordata > Chondrichthyes > Rajiformes > Rajidae > Leucoraja > Leucoraja erinaceus. The sequence continues at coordinate 89,688,824 of NC_073380.1, read as the reverse complement.
TAAAACCATAACGCAGAGAAGTTCGGAACAACCAGTAACCTTTCTTACAATAAATTATCATGACAAAGCATGATATTTTCCAACATGCCAATACTAGAAATGCTGTCTAAATATTTATGCCGGCTGACCTCTTGGTAGAGTGAGATCAGTTTACAGCAGCAAACATTTGCTGTTTCAAGATCAAGCAACTAACATTCTACACATTTTTGGAAAACACTCCAGATTCAGCTCTTCTAAAATATTGATCATTGTTAATTTCTTAATAGGTGGTGGCATGTCTAATGCATCTTGCTGTTCGATTAAACCTTGATTAAAACATTCCCATAGTATTTAGAATCTCAAAATTCTCTGAAAAAGGTTATTACAAATATTGCTAAATTTTCACTCTGAACAAGAGGTTTGTTTTACTGTTTTTAAATTACTCATTACTACCTGGGACTTGACAAAACTGTGCATAGAATGTTCATGTTCCAGAAAATCTTATACATATTCATTTTTCAACTGTTACATAGATTTAATTCTGATATTTTACTAGACTAAGTGGGACCCGCTGGGCCCCATCCCCTCAACACGCGGTTGCGGTGGGTGTAGGGGCGGGGGGTGGGGAGATGGGGAATGCGGTGTCGCAAATACACTAACCACCCCCCACACACAGTAAGTCGCTCGTTTTACCCCATCCCAGCCCCATCTTCTCACGCATAGCCCCCAACTCTCAGGAGTGCCTAGAGAGAGATGGGGGGGGGGGGGGGGGTAGAGAGCGGGGAAAGAGACTGAGAGGGGGAGGGGGAGAGAGAGAGGGGGGGGGGCAGAGGGGAGACAGAGGGAGAGGGGGGGGGGGGAGAGGGAGGGGGGGGAGACAGGAGGAGGGGGAGAGAGGAGGAGGGGAGAGGAGGAGGGGTGAGGAAGGGGAGGAGGAGGGGGAGAGGGGAGAGAGAGGGGGAGAGGGTGAGAGGAGGAGGAGGAGGGGTGGAGAGAGGGGGGGAAGATGAGAAGGGGAGAGCAGGAGGGGAGAGGCAGGCGGCCCCGGGCGCGACGCTTGAGCGTCCGTTGACCAAAGCTCTCGGGAGCTCTTGGGTCACTAACAGCGCGAGCAGACGGCAGGCAGGCAGATCCATTGTGATGTCATCAGCGAAAAACCGGATTTTTGATTTCAAAGTCTGATCGGATTTGTGAAGATTTTCATTAATAACGCAAGAAATAATGCATGAAGTTTTCAGATAACACGATTTCAAGAGTTCAAGACATATTTATTATCACATGCACCAATTGGTACAGTGAGATTTGAATTACCATACAGTCATATGAATAAAAAGAACACAATACATGATAGAATTTAACATGAACATCTTCACACAGCAGAATCAACGTTTCCCACTGTGAGGGAAGGCAATAGAGTTCAGTCCTCTTCCTCTTTTTTCAACCATGGTCGGGGCCTTCAGGCCCTCTCGCCAGGATAATCGGAGCTCCAGTGTCGGAACGGAGAACACTCTGCGGCTTGGAGTTTCCGAAATGAGCCGCTTCCTACCGGAGACCGCGGCTTCCAAAGTCCACAGGCCGAGCTGGGCGGAGCTCCAACACTTGCGATCCTCGGCTGAAGATCCCAGGATTCTGTGATGTTAAACTCAGTGCCTCCAGTGGCTGGAGGTTCCGCAGACCACAGCTCCACAATGTTAAACAGCAGTCCCAACACTCCGGAGCTCCGGTGATCCCCAGTAAGGCATTGTCCCACTCCGCGATGGAATCAAGTGCTGCGTCGCTGCTGAAGCTTTGGCCAGTCTCTGGCAGGAAAGGCCGCTCCAATGGAAGGGGCGTGCGAAGATGCGGCTCGGAGAATAGACGCATCCTCAACCAGGTATTGACTGAGAAAATGGTTTCCCCTTCCCCTCCCCCACCTCCCACATAAAAAAGACTAAAAGACCTCCAGAAACATACTTTGAGACAGACTAATAATAACAAAAAGGTTGCAAGGATGGACAGCTGCTGGCGAGGCTTCCGCACGCGGCACCACCCGATGACAAAGGAATTTTGGACTCCAGGGGTTAAATCTCTTCCCGAATATGTAAAAGTTTTACCGTTAGCACGTCATTTTTTTGAGAAGATGTGACAACACACCAACAAATAAATACACATACACACACACACACACATCCATGATCAGAGTTTTATAGTTTTTCAGGATATGGATGTTCACATTCACAAACTTCTCTACGTGGAAAAGTTTTCAGGCTTTGTGCAAACTGCAGACTTAACTATTAAGTGGCTGTCCCAGTTGGGTGACCTAATCCGTGAGTTTTGGCGAGTTTGCCCTCAACTCATGGTTCCACGAGGTCTTCGTAACTCTCCTTCATGCTCGAGAGTGATCTCTGCGTACTCGAGGCCTCAGCTAGGTCGCGGCGTTTTTTTCAATATGTTAAAAAATGCCCGCGAGTAAAAAAAGGTTGCCTTGGAAAAAAAAAATCAATACTTTCGTTACTCGTAGGTTTAGTCGTAGTAGGTCGGCATGTTAGTCGTAGGTAATCGAGGGTAGTCGAAGGTAGTCGTAGATAGTCTTCATCATAGTCGAAGGGAGGTCAAAGCAGATCGAAGGAGGTCGCCTTCACTCTCCACTATTCGGTGTACAATTTTCCCGAAGTTAGTCGTAGCTAATATAAAGGTATAACAATTATAGTTGAAGGAAACGAAGCCATCTCGGCCCTACATAGTCGAACGTGCCGAACATGTCATTTTTTTTCCCCTTCTTCCAAACTGCCTGTCACTCATGGGACACCCTTTAACCCTCCATTCCAAGTAGTCTCATCCATTATGCACTATTCCAATTTATTTTTAAATGATACCAATGAACCTGCCTCCACCACTTCCACTGGAAGCTCATTCCACACCGCTACCACTCTCTGTTTGGTTTTAAAGAAGTTCCCCCTCATATTACCCCTAAACTTCTGTCCCTTAATTCTGAAGTCATATCCTCTTGTTTGAATCTTCCCTATTCTCAAAGGGAAAAGCTTGTCCACATCAACTCTGTCTATCCCTCTCATCATTTTAAAGACCTCTATCAGGTCCCCCCTTAACCTTCTGCGCTCCAGAGAATAAAGACCTAACTTATTCAACCTAAGTTGAAGCTAGTTAAAGGTAGTCTTCTACATAGTCGAAGGAGGTCTTCAACATGTCATTTATTTAAAACTCTTCTAAACTTGCCAATTAGGTCACCCAAGTGGGACAGGCCCTTTAAAAGGCATTACAAGGCAAGTAGTAGCTTAATTGTGTGAACGATTCAATGCACATTCCAAATCATTTCAAAGATTTTGGGGATTCTTATTTTATTCCAATTCTAATGGAGGTAACTATCAAGAGAATATCCTTGCTACTGTCCCTTGTTTGGTGGGTGCATAGGATCATATGTTTCAAACGAAAAGTGATACCCCAGGCAAAAAATTATCTTTAAGTTATTCTGAAAAGGATCTCTTGATAGATGCTATGTCAAATCTCTTGATTTGACTGATAGCATGTAGAACAAGTTATTCATGCCATCCTGGTACACGTGACAATAATAAACAAAACTAAAATCAAGAGAGCATGGTTAGTTGGTACAAATAGCTTGCTGATAACAGGAACAGAAACACATGGCGAAGGAAGAACTGCACGGTTTGAAATCCTCCAAAAGTGATTAGCGTAACAAGACCATTTCAACACTCGGAAGGAGTAAGACAGCATAAATAATATTGCAAGTGCATATGTTAAACAAGGGAAGAAAATGTTAAGGACTAATACACATTGATAGAGGAAAACTGCAAAATATAGAACCTAAAAAATAGAACTATTCTGAACCTCTCTGTTTAAAACAATGAAAACAGATTTGCATTACTTTGCAAGGATTCTACTTATGGCTCTACTCTGATAAAGTGACCGTGAAAGTGACACAGCACTAACCACAACAATTGTGCGGAAGGATGCCATTTATGTGCCCTAAATTATCAACAAAAACACTCAAATCACCAATCCTCCGTCTTTCCAGAATCTACAGAGGTAGGAGCTGATGAACCTGTAAATTTCACACTGAGGGCCGAGGTTAACATGAAGGATGCCACTACTCTTTCAGCTTAGCTCAAACAAAAGAAATATCTTGTTTGAACGCGTGACCACAATGAATTTCTCCTAAGGTGCTCTATATTCTGACAAAGGTTTTTTGCTTTGAAACATCATCTGTTTCACTTTGCACAGGTGCAGCCTGACCAGCTAAGTATTTCCAGCATTTTCTGATTTTATTTAACAGCTGGGAGACTCGCTTGGATTTCCTCCTAAGACTAAATTGTCCTACCCTATTAGCTCTTCAAATTCAGTAGTTGGGTTAATATGAAGACACCGTAGTTCATTCAGCTCACTCTGAACAGACATTACATTAGTTCATTCAGCTCACTCTGAACAGACAGTCTATCCTTCCCAAGATTATAAGACAATGGATTTCTCACAATGGTTGTGAAACTATGACAGAAGGCCAGACCATGAAACGTATTCAAAGAGGAAGAGGAAGAAAGCAGGGAAGAGGGAATTGAATGTGGATGATCAGCCATGATCCTAATAAATGTCAAAACAGGCTCCAAGAGCTGAATGACCTGCTTCTTCTCCATTTCTAGCCAACAATAGAAGCAGCTTGTGCAAAATTAACAATGGCCCTCGGACTACAACATAGAGAATTATTGATAACATTATACAGATACAATGTGTGCAATGAAAAGGAAAGGCCAATAAACATTATCAAATCTTACTGACAATTTATAATATTATAGCTCACCACAGCAGTAAATCAATAAATGACCATCGAGGAGCATTATTTCCTGTCGTTTAAAATAGATATTAAATTGTAAATGGTATCTTACAGTAAGACAATTATAAGTGTCACACTGAATAAAGATTTCTGATGTAACCATACGTGTAACCATAAACTATTTATGATGGTTAACATCTTCCTCACAAAACTGAAAAACGCATCTCGTAGTTAACGCTCGTGAAGTCAAATACAATTTCTAAAAGTGAACAATTCCCAAATCATTTAAACTGTTTCTAAAAAATTTAGTTGGGGCTTGGGAGAGGTTATTATAGACACATGTCGGCACCTATTCAGTGGCATCACTGTTATCTTCAAGATGGAATATGGCAATAGTTAATTATTGGCAAATACTGAGATGGTGTTTTGCATGCAATCCAGGTAAATCATACCAAACACGAGTACAACAGGTAGTGCAAAAGAGAAAACAAGCAGATTGCATAATATCATGTTACAACTACATCGATGATGAAGACACAGAAAAGTGCAAAGGCTAGAGATCGGGACTAAGCCCTTGGCAAGAGAGATCTGTTCAAGAGTCCTCTCAGTGTGAGAAAGATGCTGTTGTATCTTCTGACTGTCAGAAGAAGAGAGAAAGGAGAATGTGAGTGTGAGTGGTCCTTGATTTTGTTGGGTGCATTCCCAAGCCAGTAGATAAGAGTTGATAGTGGGGGGAGGCTGGATTGTCAAGAGTCAAGGGTGTTTTATTGTCATATTATCCAGATAGAACAATGAAATTCTTATTCACTGCAGTGCAACAGAATATGCAAACATATTCCGATATGACAAACGAGAGAAAAGAAAAGCTCAGTGTGTATATATACACACACACAAAAACCAAAACAGTGCAGTGCAATAATAATAATAATAATCTAATGTAGTTCAGAGCCTATATGAGGTTGTAGTGTTTAATAGCCTGATGGGAAGAAGCTGTTCCCGAACCTGGATGTTACAGTTTTTAGGTTCCTGTACCTTCTTCCCAATGGCAGTGGTGAAATGAGCGTGAGGCCAGGATATTATGGGTCTCTGATGATGTTGGCTGCCTTTTTGAGGCAGCGACTCCGATAAATCCCTTCGATGTTGGGGAGGTCAGAGCCAGTGATGGACTGGGCCGTGTTCACAACTTTTTGCAGTCTTTTCCGCTCCCGGACGTTCAAGTTGCTGAACCAGACAATGATACAACCTGTCAAAAAGCTCTCTACTGTGCACCTGTAGAAGTTCAAGAAAATCATCTTTGACATACCAAATCTCCGTAATCTTCTCAGGAAGTAGAGGCGCTGATGAGCTTTTCTTAAAATTGCATCAGTGTGCTGGGTCTAGGAAAGATCTTCGGAGAAAATGCATGCCCAGGAATTTGACGTTTTTGACTATCAACCATCTTCCCATTGATATAAGCAGGATTGTGCGTCCTCATCCTTCAGGGGCTGTCCCACTGCAGCGACCTAATCCGCGAGTTCAGAAGAGTTTGCCCTTTACTCATACTCGCAGCATGGCCGACACGAGCTCCTAGGAGTTCTTTTTAACGCTCCTTCATGCTCAAGAGTAGTCCCCGCGTACTCGAGGCCTCAGCCAGGTCGCGGCGTCTTTTTCAACATGCTAAAAAATGCCCGCGAGTAAAAAAAGGTCATCATGGAAAATATCAATATTTTTTTTACTCGTAGGTTTAGTCGAGGTAAGTCGTAGTAGGTCGGCATGTTATTCGTAGGTAATCGAGGGTAGTCAAAGGTAATCGAAGGTAGTCATGGATAGTCTTCAACATAGTCGAAGGGAGGTCGAAGGAGATCAAAGGAGGTCGTCTTCACTCTCCACTATTCGGTCCAATTTTCCCGAAGTTAGTCAAAGTCTAGTCTTCAACATAGTCGAAGGTGGTCTTCCACATAGTCGAAGGTGGTCTTCAACATGACACTTTTTCAAACTCTCCTAAATCCTTTTACTCGCCAATTAGGTCGCCGCTGTGGGACAGCCCCTTTCCTCTTCCAAAGTCCACAATCAGTTCTTTGGTTTTGCTGATATTGAGAGCCAGGTTGTTATGTTGGTCAATCGGTCAATCTCACTTCTATTCGCTGACTCATCACCATCTGTAATTCGTCCCACAACAGCGGTGTCGTTGGCGAACTTGACGATGGAGTTTGCACTATGTCCAGCTACACAGTCATGAGTATAGTGTAAGTTGACTCTGTATTCCTGTAAGTTTATCTGTTCTTATAAAAGCAATCCTCTGCTCCCTCACCTGAAGCCTAATTTAATTTTGTACATGCTGAATCCTCATAATTTGATAGTTTAAATATATTGTTCTACATTTCCTGACGACAAAGAAGCGATTTCACCACAGAGCCTATGCTATCTCATAGAACTATGCCATTCCAGACATATTTCCCCTGGAACCCATTCTGTTCGTATTCCAATTCGTCATTCGTATTGAACATTTAAATGTCAAATGCACTGGTATGAAACTATAAAATTCTTACTTGCTGCAGTTATATAGGCACATTAAACCCAAAAATAAATGAATACACAATGACAAATAATGGAATATATTGTCAGTAATACTAGGTAACCAGACCAAAATAGTGCAAACCAAAGCACTTAACGCAACGTTCATAGAAGATCATTGCAGTTGTAGGGTTGTGATTTGGATTGTGCAGTAAGGCTCAAGCGGCCTGAAAGGTAATGGGAATAAGCTGTTCTTTAACCTGCAGGTCGTGGTTCTCCAGCTCTTGTATCTTCTTCCCAATAGTAGCAGTAATATGAGAGCGTGACCAGAGTGGCGTGGTCTTTGATGGATTAACTGCCATTTGAAATCAATGCTTCCTGTGTATCCCTTCGATGATGGGGAGGTCAGTATTGTGCAATGTCCGCCACTTTCTACATCCTCCTTCGTTCTTCAGCATTCATGTTATTGACCCAGGCTGTGTTACAGTCAGGATGCTCTCTACTGTAAATGTTTGAGTATTCGGCAACACCAATGTTGCCCAGATCAACCACTCATCTGCACTCCAGAGGTAACATACAGAGGGTAATTGTCAACTTGCATATGTATGGGATGTGGAATGAAATTGGAGCTCCTGGAAGATCCATGTGGTCAAAGTGAGAACATATATGAGCTCCACATAGATAAGAGTTGAGAATCAAACTGGTGACGTGAGGTGGTAGCTCGACTATTTGCACCACTATGCCCACAAAAAGTTATAATTCAAACTTTTATTATTCAAACCTACCTCAAATATTGAAGATACATTTAATACAGTTCCATTATAAAATCAAAATGTGTTGAATACAGAGAAACAGCTCTTTAATTGTACATATAAACATTATAGAACAGCAAATAAAACTATCATTCAGATTGTGCATACTGATTCTGGAAAGAAAATCCAAAGGCAAACTTAATTGATTTTGTGCATCTCTAAACATGCAATCTTTAACTTTGAACAGATATTATCACATTTTAATGACATTTACCTTTCACTTTACTCAGATCTAGAAACACATTTTTTACTGAATAGTCTGAAAATTAAATAAATTTAAATAAATTAAAAACAAAGATGAATATATAAATATGAAAATTTTCAAGATGTAATCTTCCTCATTACATCAAGAAAATTAGCTGTCATTGCAATCACATCAACCTGCATTGTAATTTCTCAATTTAAGCAGATTTAGGGTTACAGTAAGCACACAATATGTAAATAGCTTGTTCTAAGCTTCCCCCCAGTCCAACATAAAACATCCCCACAGAGCAGAATCAAAATGTTTCCCACTGTGAGGGAAGGCACAAAGTCAGTCATCTTCCTCTAATATTCCTGATGTTCACCCATGGTCGGGGCCTCCGGAGCCCTCCGCAGTCGCTACGGGCAGCCCACCGCTCAGGATCGCTCGCCGAGATGTTGGAACTCCGACGTCGGAACGGGAGGCCAACCTCAGCGGCTTGGACCTCCAAATCAGCCACTTCCCACCGGATTCCGCATCCCCAGGCCGCGCCAGGCGGAGATTCATGCTGGTTGCCCTCGGCAAAGGGCCCCAGGACTCCACGATGTTGCTCAGCGTCGCCCGTGCTGGGAGCTCCGCGTACCACAGCTCTGCGATGTTGACGCTGTAGGCCCAACTCTCCGGAGCTTCAAACGGCGATCCAAGTAGTGAATCCGCGGTGAATCCAGCGCCTCGCCGCCGCTGCCGAAGCTCTGGTCCGGTCCCCAGTCTCCAGTAGGAAGGGCCACTCCGATCCAGTGGTAGGTCGCGAGGAGCGGGGCCAGGACGTGACTTGGAAAATAGTTGCATCTCTGCCAGGAACGAACTGGGAAGCAGTTTCCCCCTTATCCTCCCCCACATAGAAAACTACAGACTGTAGGCAGAGGCGCCTTCAATGCGGCGTCCCTAGTGAGGTTTCTCGATCCCAATTTGGGCCATGTGAGGATGCCCTCAGATTTCATATTTTGTATTAGCTGGCAGGGTCAGGGCAACCAGAGTGGATTTGGTTGCCAGAATGTCCTTGCCCCCTGATCTCCTGGCCAGTGTCCTCTTCCTCTACCTTCGGGGTCCCAAGTGTCCCTGTAACCCGTCGGGATCCACTGATTTCTTAAATCCCGTGGCCCTCTTCTTTGCCCCCTTCCTTCTCGGTATTCCCTCACAGGGCACCATCGGCTCCAATGTCCTAATTCCCCACAGTTGTAGCACTGATCAGGAATAACAGCTCTATACCCTCTCCAACCAAACCGAGGAAAAGTCGGCTCTCGGAATGGCATGTCTATCCAAGCTTTAAGATCCTCATTCTCCATATCTTCCTTCGAAGTTATTTCCCATTTCTGGATTCTTAGTACGGGTCTCTGAGCTGCCGTCGAACCAGGTTGCATTGAAGTGTGGACGTCTGTGGCCCGGGGATCATTTACACCTACTGCGGTATCTAATACCAAAGATGGAGTAGGCAGCTTCCTACAAGGGAATTACCTATGGGGAATCCGTTCTATACCCACACCGTCGGGAATTTGCTCCGACCTAATAATACCATCAATGTCAGGATCAACCACTTCGTATCCTCCTGCTGTCTCACCCACAGAAAAGCTACTCGTTCTGTCCCTGTACCTCTGGAAGGATTCTTTCACTTTCCCACTTGATTTCCTAATTAATTTTGGTACCCACTTCGGCAGAACCTTCTTTCTAGCTCCTTGATCTCCCATACTATCTTGGTGGGGCAATCATAGGAGCAAGAAAGTCCTTCCCCGATTTTTCCTCTTTAGATTTGAATTTAGTGGGCGGAGTTGAAGATTCTGCTGACTCCTCCCAAGCGCCCTGCTCACAAGCTGCACATTGTGTCTCCGAACTGAGAACATGAGAGTGTTGTGAGGAATGCTGTGGCTCCATTCTGAAAAATTCTGCCACCCTGGCATATAGTGAGCTTCTCTCCCTTCGAGGTCCACAGATACTGTCCCTCTCAGATCCTGGTGAACTTCTACCGCTGCACCATCGAGAGCATCCTTACCAACTGCATCACAGTATGGTATGGCAACTGCGATGTCTCCGACCGGAAGGCATTGCAGAGGGTGGTGAAAATTGCCCAACGCATCACCGGTTCCACGCTCCCCTCCATTGAGTCTGTCCAAAGCAAGTGCTGTCTGCGGAGGGCGCTCAGCATCGCCAAGGACTGCTCTCACCCCAACCATGGACTGTTTACCCTCCTACCATGCGGGAGGCGCTACAGGTCTCTCCGTTGCCGAACCAGCAGGTCGAGGAACAGCTTCTTTCCGGCGGCTGTCACTCTACTCAACAACGTACTTCGGTGACTGCCAATCACCCCCCCCCCCCCCCCCCCCCCCCCCCCCGGACACTTATTATTATTTATTCAAATCGTTTGCTATGTCGCTCTTCAAGGGAGATGCTAAATGCATTTCGTTGTCTCTGTACTGTACACTGACAATGACAATTAAATTGAATCTGAATCTGAATCTGATGCTGCTGCACTCATACTAAATTTAATAAGTTTGATTTTAGTCGGCACCTCCCCTTTAAGATCCATCTCAGTCATTTCTCTTTTAGAAGCTGGTATTCTCTCCTGCTCCTGCACCTGCTGTTGACTTCCACTATCATCCTTCCCCTGTTCCTGAATGTGCCAAGAAGGACCAGCTCGCTCTTGTTCCCCTCTGATCCCCACCTTGAACACTGCCATTCTCAGAGTAGAAAGCAGAACAATTTATTTATTTATTTTTCTTTTAATGAAGAACATTCCCCATATTCCAATAAGCTTGTTCCCTTCTTCACTGTTTCCATATCGTCTGACAATTGTCTCTATGTAGGTTATTCCTACTACAGATTTTAGTCCATCCATCGGCCAAAGTTTGCTCCTCAAAACTCCATTTAATTCTCCAGATAATCCTCTTAATCTTTGTGCTTCATGCGTATGTTTCTCACAAATTATTCTTATCGGGCTTTCGGGTCTATTTGATAGGTCCTTCTCTGAGACATTCCCCATTTTTCTGCACAATAGGCACAATACAAAATAAAATTCCAGACACTCACACCTATGCAATACTCGCTCCTTCCTTTTAGACTGGAATCACTCCCGACATCGCACGGGGCTCCGAAAAACTGACACTGTCCAAACGTTCTGCGCGGAAGCGGCCTGCCGGCCCACAGCCGCATAAAGCCCTTACGCACCGCCTCGACGGGCGTGCGCAGCGTCTCGACGCCATACACGGCGACTTGACGCCGTACGCAGCGTCTTTACGCCGTACGTCACCCACGAACATCCCGCGGACTTCGCTCGAACTTCACGTCAACTCTTACGGAATCATTCGACCTCCGCGCGGCCCCCGCTTCCGGTTTGGTCACGCTCGCCGCATGCTGGTGGGACAGGCACTGTACGGGGATCACTCTACCTCCGCGTGCCCCCCGCTTCCGGTTTGGACGCGATTGCTGCATGCAGACGCATGCTCGTGGGTCAGGCCCTTAAATGTGGATAAATGTGAGGTTATCCATTTTGGTGGCAAAAACAGGAAAGCAGACTATTATCTAAATGGTGGCCGATTGGGAAAGGGGGAGATGCAGCGAGACCTGGGTGTCATGGTACACCAGTCATTGAAGGTAGGCATGCAGGTGCAGCAGGCAGTAAAGAAAGCGAATGGTATGTTAGCTTTCATTGCAAAAGGATTTGAGTATAGGAGCAGAGAGGTTCTACTGCAGTTGTACAGGGTCTTGGTGAGACCACACCTGGAGTATTGGGTACAGTTTTGGTCTCCAAATCTGAGGAAGGACATTATTGCCATAGAGGGAGTGCAGAGACGGTTCACCAGACTGATTACTGGGATGTCAGGACTGTCTTATGAAGAAAGACTGGATAGACTGGGTTTATACTCTCTAGAATTTAGAAGATTGAGAGGGGATCTTATAGAAACTTACAAAATTCTTAAGGGGTTGGACAGGCTAGATGCAGGAAGATTGTTCCCGATGTTAGGGAAGTCCAGGACAAGGGGTCACAGCTTAAGGATAAAGGGGAAATCCTTTAAAACCGAGATGAGAAGAACTTTTTTCACGCAGAGAGTGGTGAATCTCTGGAACTCTCTGCCACAGAGGGTAGTTGAGGCCAGTTCATTGGCTATATTTAAGAGGGAGTTAGATGTGGCCCTTGTGGCTAAGGGGATCAGGGGGTATGGAGAGAAGGCAGGTACGATATACTGAGTTGGATGATCAGCCATGATCATATTGAATGGCGGTGCAGGCTCGAAGGGCCGAATGGCCTACTCCTGCACCTAATTTCTATGTTTCTATGTTAAGACTGCAACTCTTAATCACAATCTCTCCCAAGCAGCAATCTCTCCCACTCAAACGACTTTATCTTCGCACAGACAAACAAATCCAAACGACGCCAGTAAGACAAGTATCCCCCCAATTACAAGTAACCCAAGACGCACCCGAATATAAACTACAAGCATCCACTTATTATGCCGATAAATCACACTCTAATAAATCCTCCTCGTGGCGTACTCGGTCAACGGAATGACTCCTCGCCCGACTCAGCGAGCGAAAGAATATGAACCCTGATCGAATCACCACAAATCGGATTCTAACAATACTACAATCCCGACTTAAACAAATACAAATATTTAATTCAAGCACACTTTTACTTCCATTATCTAACACCCAAAATTCCTTAAGCACTCAAACAGGCAATGCCACAAACTTAACACACTCTAAATCTTAACTTTCTTAATCTTAATACACTTTAAATCTTTTTACATACACAAAGTATTTATACAATTCGGATCCAATAACGATGCTAAAAAAGACGATGCTGGATTTCTACAATTTTACAATAATAATTTAACACGCTAGCGCACAGTTTACTAACACTCGATCTCAATGCCGCGTCACGCTGTTATCAATCAGTGAACCTCTCCCTCTGATACCGAAGATTTTCCCCTTCCTAGGGTACTCTTTGCTGAGGAGTACTGCTTCTTAAATGGACTACTTTTCCTCCTAAATGTTACCTTCCCCTGCTAAGACTGGACTTCTATAGGGGGACCTCTATATCCTCCTCCATAAGTTCTACAGAATTAGGGGTATCTTTCGCATCCGGGTACTTTTCACCAAGAAAAACCAGGTTCCCCTCTCTCAGTTATTCTTCGCTATTAGGTACTAATCAACAATCAATCAGAGGGTTATTATTCACTGTTGATCAGCCACTATTCGGAATCGATCTCAAACATGCACAAACTCCGAAGTTCTATCTACACAGAATTTGAATTCTCCCAAACGGGCAGAACTTCAATGTGAAATTCTGTATTTGGAAATTTGATTTTGCAAATCTAGAATCGTTCTCGGACCAACTAGTTTTGGTGCGTATCCCTCCACATATGCGGGCTCTCGAATTCAAATTGTCCAATGAAATCTCAAATGGACTAGAGTATTCCCAACCAATCTATACTCTAGCCACCGAGCCCAGTGCCTTTACGAGATTCCTCATCCGTCACTTCAGAGAGGGACTCAGATATCTTCACGCAGACACCCCTCACTGCTTGGCACCAGGTGTCAGCGCCTAGTGTCTTTGTGCTGGCAGTCGACGCCGAATTTAGGAACGTACCTTTCCAATCAGCGCTCCCGGCAAAGATAGATCAATACGTAGACCAGACTTGTGTTTCAATACCCCACCAATTGGATACCAAATCTGGACAATGGGCCACCACTCGCCCTCAAAGTTTGTCAAGCTCTCGTTAAGCAGCTGCATTCTGCCAACTACGGCCAAGTTTTGGGCCACTCCTCGCCTTATTTTATGGGTCCCTAACCCAAAGGAGTGCTATCCACCCCCCCCCCCCCGTGCTTACTAGACTCTGTTCTAACAATCTCGTTGGGACCCTTTCCCAAGCCCGCGAATGATCGATCCGCTCCGACTAGCGAAGCGCCGAAAATCAATGCGAAAAAACGCACAGTGGGCCCGATTTCTGCACTCGCAATCTTCTGTTTGGGGGTTAGTTGAGATCCTAGACGAACCCCGAATGTAAGTAACTCGTTCTAAGCTTCTCCCAGTCTAGTTTCAGTCAAAAATCACTGAGTCAAGCACTTGCACAACTAATCTTTATTTTGACAAAACACAATTACAGTTCCCACTACTATACCTAACCAACGTGGGTTCGATCCTCGTATCTGCCTGGCCAAGCCCTCTTAGCTTCGTTCAAGCAGAAACACTCCAGAATGTCACGCAGTCCTAAGCGTTTTCCCAGAAGATCGACACAGGACCTCGTGGGAGCAGCCTTTTATAGGTCCCTGAACCTTGAGGGGCCGAACCACATGGGGGTGGTCTCTTTACAGTCCAATAACAGATATCGATTAACCCAGTACATGATAGACATTTCCCCAACCCAATAATACAGTGGCTAATACAATGTATTCAAACGGAGCTTCTGAAAGTAAGCAAACATCGCAACATGTGCCTTGATATTCAAGAAACCCAGACAAGGCTCAATACTTAATCCGATCAACATCTAGCAAAGTAAAGCTTTGCAACATTATTTACAATGTGTATGTCTGGTTTGCATTCATCCAATCCATTCAATGCAATTTGCACCTAATTGTCAGGATCTGCAGATGTTCCATTCTCTTCCTGCAGCTCTTATCTAGGCTCTAGACAAACTGGCACCATTCTGCAGCTTGTCCCATTTCTGCAGAAGGCACATTTAAATTGACCAAATGGCCTAGCTGCCCAGAAGCCTTTACTCAATTTTAGTGTCCTGGCCTCTCCAATTTGACAAGAATTAACAAATATAGTCATATCAAAGTTACAATGAGATCTTCCTTAAATCCTAACTTGTCTATAAATTAAGATACTTAAAAAGTTCATGCATCTTAAATAATGTTCACCTTGTAAGCCATGAGCAGTGTGATTTCATGTAGCAACAGCTAACCACAATCACAACTGATTTTGTAAAACATCCAATATGAAATATAAAATTTCAGAAGGCTTTTTTTAAAGTTGCTAACAGATTACCTATTGAGGCATAACAATAATGGGTTTCTGTACTTTAACAAAAGACAAAAGATACAATAATGCTGGGAATGTTTTATCTCAAGAAGTCATACTGGAATATCATTCAACTTCCAAGGTTTTCAAAAATCTAATACCATTAGATATTGATTGTCTTTGCACAGAATGATATGAAATTAAATACTGGATACAATCAAGTTTTAAAATAAAAGTGTTAACCTGTCACAAAAAAAAATACAAATTACAGAGGATAAAGAATAATTCAGAACAGGAAATGCTGTCGTGGGAAGCCTAGTGTGTGGCCAAGAATGGAGCCAATAAACAATGATCGTCTTTGTGATATTGCTTTCTCTGCAGACACGTTTTCAGTCACTGCTAATCTGCTATAAATACAAACTCAAAATTGTTGGTGCTTTTACTGGAAATCGGACAGTAATTATTTAGCTGATGACAGTTCATTCATGCTTAACTCTGTAAAGTTACATTAGTCAACTGTTCTTGGTTTATATTTTTCCCCTCACTGCAAAAGTTTAATGAATAACAATCTCAAAAGAAACAACCTTGCATTGAACATTAACATCTGTGAGTTTTCCTAGCAACAGCAGCTTTTCCTTTACTTCAAATTGCTGAAGGCAATGTCAGTGGCAAAGAAAACACAGTTTTCGAAAATTAACAGCTGTAACTCGAGTCTCTAAATTTATTGTAATGGAATGCTAATTACTTAAAAACAAATATTTAGAATTACACATCATTGGATTTAAGCTTCCGGTTTCTTGAGCAAATTATCCATAAAGCTGCAAGATATTCCAACTCACCCGTGTGAAGGTCCCTTCAAAAGTATGAATATCCATTTGTGGCTTCTGAGCATGAACATGAGCACTGATTGTAAAAAGATCCTGTAAATTAAACAGGGCAGAAAGTCAAAAATGAAAAAGTGCTCCTTTTCAAACAGAGGAAAGGTAAAATCAAAGCTCTGATGTGTTTAGTCTTAAAATACATTTTCAGAAACTATAATTTTTTTTAATTAAATGTGCAAAAACGTGTTCCATTCAAGGCCAAAAATATTATTCACGGAGAACAGTGTGCCTTTGTATCACAATTGCAGTGATTTCAAATTAGCATGGAATAATACAGTGCATTAAATCACTTTACAAAGCAGAGATAAAGGAACACATTAGAAAGTGGTGAACTTCTTTCAACAGAAAACGTTTGTGTAAAAATTTGTTGTATCAGCAAAGAGGTTTTGGTCACGTTTAATCAGAAAGATTCTGTTCATGCTGAAGATCAAATATTTGTGTTCACTACTAATTATTCTAATAATAATAATAATAGTAACTTTATTTGTATAGCACTTTTCATACAATTGAATGCAACCCAAGTGCTTTTCACAAAAAAAAACAGGTCAAAGCAAAAATACAATTTAATAGAAGCTAGGACATAGACAGTTCATAACATAAAAAGCACATATTTGTATAAATATATAAAATTAAAGATTGAGAGTGTAAAAGAACAAAAAACAAAAACACTGAGGTCAAATATAGAGACCCATATACTATATGAGTACACAAGCTGCTGAAGGGTATGCTGAGATAAATACCAGAGAATAAAGGTATTTTTTACAATGTCATCAGAATAAGTAATCAGTTAAAAGCTTGATTGAAAAGATAAGTTTAAATGTTTAAAGAAAGATGAGAATTAACTGTAGAATTGTGTGTGGAACAATGTGTTGATTTTACCCCAAGGTTATTTAACATTAACTTAGTGCACAAATTCAATTATTTTGTCAGATAATAAAGGTCTAAAAGGTCTAAAACATTACATTTAAACAGTTTAACATTGGTCATTCATACATTATAACCAAGAGCTCGCACACATTATCATCCTCCAGTACAACCAAGTAGTTGGCACACGCATTTGGATTGCTGATATTTGCAAAATTCAAGTACCTGTTGTAAAACAGTCCACATAAACTATTCGCCATAAATTGCATTATTTTGTGAAAAATAAATCATTTGACTTATGAAAGGACAAAACCCATAATTGTTGACAACATCTCCTAGTTTCCATAATTTTTGACAACATCTCCTAGTTTCCATAATTTTTGACAACATCTCCTAGTTTCCATAATTTTTGACAACATCTCCTAGTTTCCAATGACTTGCTGCAGCACTCTCTACACCTCAGAGCAGTGGCTACCTCAGAACAATTCATTGAGGTTATTTTTAATATAAGCCTCAATAAATTGGTACCACATAACCCATATCAGAGTAAAAAGTTGTAAATGTAGGAAAGTGATCGGCAGATATAAAATAAGCAAACTACATGTAATGAGTACCGTGTCAAAATAGACAAATCAATGAGAATGCAAGTATAAATAGGAGAAAAAAACACAACGGTGGGTTACATATGAAAATATGGAAGAGATTTGGCTGAACGATGGGCATTCACTGAAAATATTCCATCAACATGAAGTCATTAGCAATACAATTAAACAAATAGAAGGACAAATTCCTCATGTATTTGAATATTATTCATAGAAAATTATGTTTTTTCGATCAGAGTTTCGATGGAATCTCATACCGATAAAGACACTGAGAAAGTTGAAAATAACAAAGAATACTTTTAGGTATCAAACTCGATGGCTAAATAAAAAAAATTATAGAGAACTTGTTTGGATTGGGGAAGATTCAAAGAAAAATAATCAACCCTTTAAACAAATAGAGAAATATGCAACTTGCAAATGAATGCATATGATTGGATTTAATCCACGAATCTTTAAATTAAAACGTACAGACTGAAAATGTTCAACTTCAAGTAAGATAAAAAAACTTGTTTCCTTCTTTGGTTCATGGGAACATAGAAAAAACTTCAATTATGATATATTAGTGTTATGTAATGAACAGGATTTGATAAAGGACCTCGAGGTTAATGCGCCATTAGGAAGTAGTGACCATAACATGGTCACGTTTAATCTACAATTGGAGAGGAGAAGAGTAGATCGGAACTGTCAGTGTTACAGTTGAATAAAGGGGACTATGGGGCCATGAGGGAGGAGCTGGCCAAAGTTGACTGAAAAGATACACTAGCAGGGATGACAGTGGAACAAAAATGGCAGGTGTTCCTAGGAATAATACAGAAGGTGCAGGATCAGTTCATTCCGAGGAGGAAGAAAGATTCCAAGGGGAGTAAGGGGCGACCGTGGCTGACAAGGGAAGTCAGGGACAGTATAAAAATAAATGAGAAGTACAACATAGCAAAGATGAGCGGGAAGCAAAAGGATTGGGTAATGTTTAAAGAGCAACAGAAGATAACTAAAAAGACAATACGGGGAGAAAAGATAAGGTACGAAGGTAAGCTAGCCAAGAATATAAAGCAGGATAGTAAAAGCTTCTTTATAGGTATGTGAAGAGAAAAAAAAATTAGTTAAGACCAAAGTTGGACCCTTGAAGGTGAATTTATTATGGGGAACAAGGAAATAGCAGATTAGTTGAACAGGTACTTTGGATCCGTCTTCACAAAGGAGGACACAAACAATCCTCCTGATATAGTAGTGGCCAGAGGATCTGGGATGACGGAGGAATTGAAGGAAATCCACATTAGGCAGGAAAAGTTGTTGGGTAGACTGATGGGACTGAAGGCTGATAAATCCCCAGGGCCTGATGATCTGCATCCTAAGGTACTTAAGGAAGTGGCTCTAGAAATCATGGATGCATTGGTGATAATTTTCCAATGTTCTATAGACTCAGGATCAGTTCCTGTGGATTGGAGGGTAGTTAATGTTATCCCACTTTTTAAGAAAGGCGGGAGAGAGAAAACAGTGAATTATAGACCAGTTAGCCTGACATCGGTGGTGGGGAAGATGCTGGAGACAATTAAAGATAAACTAGCCGCACATTCGGATAGCAGTAACAGGATCTGTCCGAGTTAGCATGGATTTACGAATGGGAAATCATGCTTGACTAATCTTCTGCAATTTTTTGAAGGTGTAAATAGGAAAATGGACAACGGAGAGCCAATGGACGTAGTGTACCTGGACTTTCAGAAAGCATTTGATAAGGTCCCACATAGGAGATTAGTCGGCAAAATTAGGGCACATGGTATTGGGGGTGGAGTGCTGACATTGATAGAGAAGTGGTTGGCAGACGAGAAACAGAGAGTGGGGATTAAAGGGTCCCTTTCAGAATGGCAGGCAGTGACTAATGGGGTACTGCAAGGCTCGGTGCTGGGACCTCAGCTATTTACAATATACATCAATGATTTGGATGGAGGGATTCAAAGTAACATTAGCAAATTTGCAGATGACACAGCTGGGTGGCAGCGTGAACTGTGAAGAGGCTGCAATGAGAATGTAGGGTGACTTGGACAGGTTGGGGGAGTGGGCGGATGCATGGCAGATGACGTTTAATGTGGAGAAATGTGAGGTTATCCACTTTGGTAGCAAAAACAGGAAGGCAGATTACTATCTAAATGGCGTCAAGTTGGGAGAAGGGGAAGTACAGCGAGATCTAGGATTCCTTGTTCATCAGTCTATGAAAGTAAGCATGCAGGTACAGCAGGCAGTGAAGAAAGTGAATGGCATGTTGGCCTTTATAACAAGTGTAGTCGAGTATAGGAGTAAAGAGGTCCCTCTGCAGTTGTACAGAGCCTTAGTATGACCACACCTGGAGTATTGTGTGCAGTTTTGTTCCCCTTATTTGAGGACATTCTTGCTACAGTGCATTGAGGAAGTGCAGCGTAGGTTTACAAGGTTAATTCCCGGGATGGCGGGACTGTGATATGCTGAGAGAATGAAGCTGCTGGGCTTGTACAATCTGGAGTTTAGAAGGATGAGAGGGCATCTCATTGAACCATATAAGATTGTTAAGGGTTTGAGCACGCTGGAGGCAGGAAACATGTTCCCAATGTTGGGGGAGGGTCACAACTCTCTGGGTAGCCTACCCCTTATTCTTAAACTGTTACCCCTGGTTCTGGACTCCCCCAACATGGGGAACATTTTTTCCTGCATCTAGCCTGTCCAATCCCTTGAGAATGTTACATGTTTCCATAATATCCCCTCCCATCCTTTTAAATTCCAGTGAATACAAGCCCAGTTGACCCATTCTTTCATCATATTCAGTCTAATGTGGTGAACCTACGCTGCACTCCCTCAATAGCAAGAATGTCCTTCCTCAAATTTGGAGACCAAAACTGCACACAATACTCCAAGTGTGGTCTCACCTGGGCCCTGTTCAACTGCAGTAGGACCTGTCTGCTGTACCTGCATGCTTACTTTCAGTGACTGATGTACAAGGACACTCAGGTCTTGTTGCACATCCCCTTTTCCTAATCTGACACCATTCATATAATAATCTGAATTCAGATTAAACCAGAATCTGCGGTTCGTTCCTACACATATTTTTGCCGCTCTCACCATTACACCATTGGGCAATGTCACCTCTCCTTCAACGTCAGCCTCGATTCAGTGATAGCACATGTTGATTCAGAGGTGAAATCACTGAGCCATGCTCTGCATTTCATTGCTATAATGCCCCTTCATTGGATTTTGTGGATCACTAAGTCATAAATCAATGACATCTCATTCAGTAACGCAAGTCATCTAAAGGGATAATCTTTGAAAAAACAATTGCTATCGTTCCCTAGCACAGTCGCAGCTTTTATTTGACTGGCCCCATCTACCTGTATCGGTAAAATAATAAGGAATACTAGCAATGTTAATGCAATACTATTGTCGATTCCCATGGAATTGAATATCTCAATTCTAGCGACACAATGCTTCAGCTATATATGGGGCCATACATATTACATTTAAGGAAGGATGTTGATAGGTTGATATATCAAGAGTCAAGAGTGTTTTATTGTCATATGTCCCAGATAGAACAATGAAATTCTTACTTGCTGCAGCACAACAGAATATATAAACATAGTACACTGTAAACAATATGATAAACAAGAGAAAAAAAAGTTAGAGTGCATAAATACACACATACTCACGAGTACACACTTGTGACTCTATTGGCTATATTTAAGAGGCAGTTAGATGTGGCCCTTGTGGCTAAAGGGATCAGGGGGTATGGAGAGAAGGCAGGTACAGGGTACCGAGTTGGATGATCAGCCATGATCATATTGAATGGTGGTGCAGGCTCGAAGGGCCGAATGGCCTACTCCTGCACCTATTTTCTGTTTCTATGTCTATGTTTCTACACACACATATACACACACACACAATTCAATAATAGTGCAATAATAATGTCTATAGTAGTTCAGAGCTTATTTGAGGTTATCATGTTTAATAGCCTGATAGCTGTAGGTGAGAAGCTATTCCTGAACCTGGAATCACAGTTTTCAGGCTCCTGCACCTTCTTCCCATTGGCAGTGGTGAAATGAGTGTGCGGCCAGGATGCCAGAAGCAATTCAGAGGTTACTGGACCATCACCTGGAACTGCGAGGTGGCCTTGTGGGGGGTTGCCTTATGAGGGAAGATCGGAGAGCCTAGGCTTTTATTCACTGGATTTTAGAAGAATTAGATGGTAAAATAAAGTGCTGAGGGGTTCAGACAGGATCTATGGGGGAGTCTGGTTTCTCTTGAAGAATCTAGATCTATTTAAAAATAAAGGCTTATCTATTTAAGAATGAAGCACATTTTTCTCAGAAGATTTGAAACAGCCTTCCTCAAAGGACTTTAAATATTTTTTAAAGCAGAGGTTAATGGATTCTTGATAAGGGAGCTGAAAGTTTACCATGGGTAGAAGGCAATGCTGCAATGGTTACGTTCAGATGAACCAATAACTTACTGCATGGCAGAGCAGGATAGGAAATGAACTCCCTACTCCTGCACGCAAGTTGTGTTTTTGTAATTCAATTATGGAAGTATTGTTTCTCGTGCCTTCCCTGTTCATGAGGTTCAGGAACCATACCACTTTTCATATCTGGTTGCTTTCTAAAGCCCATGTTTGAAATTTCTCCAGATCCAAATCAACTTTATTAAAATAAAAAATTCAAAGACATCTTACTGCCCCCTCCAGCATAAGAATAATGTGATCTCCTGCCAAGTTTCATCTCAATATTATAATTTTAATTCCTGGCACATTTCCATCCTCAGGGCAGTTATGAGCTAAGTTTTCTTCCACAAATTTAATTGTAATGATATTTATAAAGAACCTCCCTCCTGGACTTAAGCAAACAGAATTGACTGATGCGCCATTAGAATGTTGCTCAAGTGTTGCTGGGCATCATCCTGCAGATGAGACTTTCAACTTAAGGCTCCAATGTATTTTTTGCTTATCAAATGGACAAGATCAATTGCATAATGATACTCAGAATAGAGCAGAGAATAGCCATTGAAATCTAGTTCCACCTTAAACGACCACCACAAGGAATGGGGTAATTTTGTGTTTACATCACTATTATTTGAAACCTTGCTACATATTAAAAGGTGCTACAATTCTAATGATATTTATTAAGTAATTCATTCTTTATGAATTACATCATAAAAAAGGAGGATAAATACATTTCCATCTCCCTACAAGTTTTATCCTCGGCTTGTACAAAGCACAGAGTCAGCATTCCAATGGAAATTTGCGTTTTTGTTCTTCATTCATTGTCAATCTGAATACAAACTAACTTTACTGTTCTTAAGAAATAATGTCCCCACGTAAAATTGTTCTGATAATTTCGATCAGAATTTTGTTAATCTATTAATGTCCTTAATGTCTTTGTTTGTTCTGTGATAAATATAATATATATAAAACAAAAACATAAACAAAATAAAACTGATGCGCCATTAGAATGTTGCTCAAGTATTGCATTTAATGCTTCATTTCCTGCTTATTACTGATGAGTCTAAAAAACTTAAAAGGCTGAAAATAAAACCACTATTCAAATGCTTATCAAATGGGACAAGATCAATGAAGAATTGCAATAATGATCACTCTGAATAGAGCAGAGAATAGCCTGAAATCTACATTCCACCTTGAAACGACCCACCACTGAGGGGCTAAGTGGGGAATTTTTGTGTTTGGAGCATCACTATTATTTGTCTACCAAACTTGCTACATATTACACAAAAGTCAAGTCAAGTTTATTTGTCACATCTAATACGATATTTATTAAGAAATTCATGCTCGCGGATTTTGTGCAAATGACATCACAAAAAAAATTAAGACAAAATCATAACCATCTCCCTACAAGTTAAATCCTCGGGTTTTTCAAAGCAATTGTAAGCATTCGAATGAAATATTTGATCATAATGCCATTTCTTCCTTCATGCATTTGTCAATCTGAATAGAATACTAACTTTACTGTTCTTAAGAAATATTTCTCCCCACGTAAAAAGGATGGCGATTCTAAAACGTCAAGTGCTCTGGGATCAGAATTGCATTAATCTATGGAATTATTTCAAAGTAACTATCTGTTCTGGCCTGCCTGTGATAAATATAACTATATATAAAATTGTATGTACATATATATAATATATATATATATAATATTATATTAAAATATGTTGACATTTTTCCCCATCGAGACCGGCACCTTATCTGAACATTTAATGCTTCATTTCTTGGCTTATTACTGATTAAAGTCTAAAAAAGTTAAAAGACTGAAATTAAAACCACTATTCAAATGATGACGTCACAATGGCACGGCTAGCAGAGACCAGCCTCAATGAAGATTTTTCAATGAAAAGATCACTGCTGAGGAAGGCAAGGGTAGTGCTGGAATCTTACATTCGGGAACACCTTGAGTTGGAGGACCGCACCTTCCGAGGGGCTACGAGTAGGGAACGGGTGCGTTGTGGGAGCAGACGGGTCTGCAGTTGGTCTACCACACACACACACACACACATATATATATACACACACATATACATGTGTATGTATTGGGGTGGGTGGGCCGGCCTGCGGCATCACTCCACATCTAACCACACTGGTCCCCCTTCATCCTGTACACACACCCACCATTCACTGTACACAGTAACCACCTGACCCCCCCCCCCACCCATCCTGCAGTGATCCCCCCATCCATCCTGTCCTGATCCCCCCCCAGGGCTCCATAATGATAACGGTCAACACCCCCAACGACATCCCCCGCGCTCACCCAAAGTTCCTACCCAACAACACCTAAATGCCTGGCGACACTTATCGGAATATGGCTTGGCACTGATTGGCACGAGTCATTTTGCCCAGCTTGGCACTGAAGATATTGGTTATACCGAAGATAGACACACAAAATTGTAGTAACTCAGCGGGTCAGGCAGCGTCTCTGGAGAAAAGGAATAAGTGACGTTTCGTGTCAGCGGCGGTAGCAGCTGTAGTGCGGGCAAGTATCTTTGGTGCGGGGTGACGGAGGGTCTGAGCAAATGACGGGCTCCGCACAGCAGCAGCAGCTCCACCTCCTCCTCCCGCACCCCGCCTGCCCTGAAAGCGGTCGCGGCGTGCCATAATCGGCCAACGGCGCTTTCAATTCAAACCCTCCTGCATCCAGAGGATTGGCGGGTAGCAGGGAACCCCACTTTTTAAGGAGGGAGGGAGAGAGAGGACGGGAAATTACAGAAGGAAGGAGGAAGCCCAGTTATTCTGCCGCCTGAGCAGCACATTTGGAAAGTGGTGAAATCATTGACCCCGTCAGCACCTTCCTATCATGGCTGGCGAAGGATCGGGATGTAACTAGTAGCGTGGTAGGGGGAACCAGAGGATGTGGTGTATCCAACTGCCTCCCCCTTTGGCGGCGGCACTTGGCGGTGGACAGGGACGGCCACATGGCATTGGGGGGGTATTGATGGATGCCGGCAAACAGGTTGCCCGAGTAGGAGCTCGGGTCCTTCCTTCACTCCCCAGTGACTAGTGGGGTGCCGCAAGGCTCCCCCCCCCCCCTCTCTCTCTCTATCTCTCTCTCTGGATGAGGGTAAGGCAATATCTCCAAGTTTTGCGGATGACACCCTGGGGGGCAGTATTATGGGACCCCTCCTCTACATGCCCGCACTGATAGGCCCCATTGCAAAATGTTTCTATTCAGTCATCACATGTAGTCGGGAAGTTTTGGTTGGGCAAATTGACGGATTAAAGCGGGGTTATCCCCCCGTGCTATCCCTTCCCATCTAAAAAGAAGATTATTATCCCCCCCCCCCCCCCCCCACATCTATGGTAATTACACCAGTCATTGCAGGTAGGATGCAGGTTCAGCAGGCAGGACAAAAGAAAGCGAATGGCATTGCTTTCATAGCCTGGATTTCCTAGGAGCAGGGAGGTTCTATGCCTATACTTGGTAGAGACCCACCTGGAGTATTTCATGCTGTACTGGTCTCCACCCTGAGGAAGGACATTCATGCCATGTAGGGATCCAGAGAAGGTTCACCATACTGATCCTGGGATCCATCCTGCAGTGATCCCCCCCATCCATAGACTGTCCTGATCCTAGAATTTATCCATCCATCCCATACTGATGCCCCCCCAGTCAACCCCCATGTTGGGGAAGTCCCCCGCGGTCACAGCCTCACAATTTTACCTCCTTTCCAACCGAGATGAGGCAACTTTTTTGACATCACGAGTGGTGAAAATCTCTGGAACTCTCTGCCACAGAGTAAAATTGAGGCCAGTTCATTGGCTGCATTTAAGAGGGAGTTAGCATTGCTCCTTCTACCCAAGGGGATCAGAGGGTATTCTAGGCAGGTAATATACTGAGTTGGATTTGCCAGGATCATCTCTATGGCGGTGGGTGGCCTACGAGGGGAATGGCCTACTCCTGCACCTAATTTCTTGTTTCATGTTTCCAATCCATTCCAAGTCTATTTCCATAAAACTTAGAATTGGCTCACGGTAATTTGCACCCACTTAGCTGACTCTGGTCTTAACTCTCTAGCATTAAAAATTTACAATGAAATCTTTTTCCAAAGTTGCTATTGGAATTTGGATTGATGTTAATACTTACTTTCCCCACTAGAACCTTTAGGATAAAATAGTTCATTTTTGGTGCACATGGGAAGAAGACTATGTTGATTTTGAGAAAGCCTGACCAAATTATTTATTTGCCCAAGTAACAGGCAAATAAATGATGCACAGCGAAATAAAGTGCCAGATTAGGGCTCTAACATAACCATCAATGAGTCTGCCGGGTTTAAATCTTATCCATAAATTGAAATCTCCTGCAATAAACAAGTCTCCAAGTACAGACCTTGATTTTTGTACTCAAATACATGAACGCTAAATCAAAAGCATGCCTCTCCTGATATAAAGTGTCTTTCTCAGCTGTTGCTGAATGCACACAATATTTGCACACATTTGCACACATTCAAATTCTGGCTGATATTTTTTAATCCAAAGTTTTAAGTTGGAGAACAACTTACATTGATAAAACTATTTTAACTTTCTGAAACTTGTAACTATTAACCTCTTATCCTTGAATTGTACATGCAATCAGGTGCTGCAGTTTTTATGCATTTGTTAGAAAAGGTTAAGAAATTCAAGTTACACAATTTTATTAGTCTAATAATAATAATAACCCAGTTTACAGTGTGTTAGCCTTTGATAAAAAAAGATTTTTAACCAACAGGCCCTGAAATAAAAACAATTTATAATAAAAAACGTTTAAGTCTTCTGTAATTTTCCCAAATAATCTTTTCATAATGCATGATAAATGCTATTGAAGACATCTTTTAAATTAATTAGTATAAATTTATGTATTTATAGAAGAGCATGCATTTTTTTTTTTAAACCTGAATCAGGCACAGAAATACAATGCTCATGCATAGTTAATTTTCCCCAAAGTATTTGGTGTCAAACTTTTGGGAGAATTTTCACAAGAAATAGTGACATGGGAAACAAAAGACATGTGTTTTAATTTTTTGCCTTTCAGAAAAATCATGGTATAGAATTTCAGGTAGATGAATAATTTACAAGTTCCTTTAAGTTTATGAAAATAAATTAGTAAAACACTCTAAGATGTGAAGTGCTCTAATGTTTTTGAAGGAATAGAACCCAATTTGTCCAAAATGACTTAAATAAGCAGAAGCAAACTGTCGTTGACTTCTTTGTATGCCTTAAATTCAGATATCGTTTCAAAATTTTTAAACGAGCTACACGATCTTCAAATTTCAACTTTTATTTGCTTCAGCTGCAGACGGGAAGGATCAAATTAGAGTGTAAAGGAAACTATTCAACAATTTTTTTGGAAAAAAGCAAAGGCAGAAATTCTTCGAATCCAAAATCATGAATACCAGGTTACAGCCAAGAAGTTTACAGAAGTTCTTTAAAACCTTAATAGAATTGATAGAGGAGATCAATGCAACTTTTAGAAAGTAATTGGGATTCTGACCAAGAAATTTGAAAGCTTGTGAAAAAATTCCAGGGTAAAGGGGAACACAATAAATTGGATCACAAACTACATAGTGGAAAAGAATGATCATCAGTTCAAATGGATGTCAATGTACACCTGATTGTCTCACTTGAAGCATGGTGCCTAGATTGTGCTATATTTGCATGAATCTTGATTAGGACAACAACACAATCCATGTTACAGTCAACAAGGATGACAATTTCACAGGGTTCCAACTGGAAATGCTAACATTTCTCAGCCTTGCTGCTGGTTAAACTTAAACACAAAGATCGGGGTTTCACACTCAATGTCACAATACTGCCAGCCTTTGCCAGGCAACCACGCTGGCAAATCTGCACACCAGTTCTGTGCCAGGTTAGACATGGTATGGGTTCCAAGACCGCATTTATTTAAATGAGGAGTGTTGGACCGTGGAAGAGAGGAATGTAATTATATTATTTGCTTTTAATTTTAGTGTAGTGATTCATTTCATTTTGTTTAAAAAAATTTATTTTTTAAACTAGGAAATAAATTAGTATTTAAATGTTTCTGTATGTGGCCAGGACTTGATCGGAATGGTGCCCTAGTAAAGTCACAGCCGAGCTATTTGGTTCCAGGGCTGAGTAGGCCATTGATATCAAGATCTGGTGAAGACAAATCGCCATTCAATATGATCATGGCTGATCATCCAACTCAGTATCCCATCCCTGCCTTCTCTCCATACCCCTGATCCCTTTAACCACAAGGGCCACATCTAACTCCCTCTTAAATATAGCCAATGAACTGGCCTCAACTACCTTCTGTGGCAGAGAATTCCACAGATTCACCACTCTATGTGGGCATTTTTATTTCTCATCTCGGTCCTAAAAGACTCCCCCCATATCCTTAAATTGTGACCCCTTGTTCTGGACTTCCCCAACATCGGGAATGATCTTCCTGCATCTAGCCTGTCCAACCCCTTAAGAATCTTGTAAGTTTCTATAAGATCCCCCCTCAATCTTCTAAATTCTAGCGAGTACAAGCCGAGTTTATCCAGTCTTTCTTCATATGAAAGTCCTGCCATCCCAAGAATCATTCTGGTGAACCTTCTCTGTACTTCCTCTATGGCAAGAATGTCTTTCCTCAGATTAGGAGACCAAAACTGTACGCAATACTCCAGGTGTGGTCTCACCAAGACCCTGTACAACTGCAGTGAACCTCCCTGGATACTCAAAGGATGTTGGCCATAGTATTCGGAGTAAGAGAGGAGAGGGAGGGGAGCAGGGCAATAGAGGGAGAGGGGGGGTAGGGGGGGCGGGGGGGGGAGGGATTGGGGGGGAGGAGTGGGGGGGGGGGGGGAGGGAAAGGGGGGAGAGGGGAAGTGCAGGGAGGAGGGAGATGGCGACTGAGAGGAGGGAGTGGGGGAGGGGAGGAGGAGAGAGGAAAGAAGAGAGAGGGTGAAGTGCAGTGGGAGGAAGAGAGAGATGGTGAGGTAATGGAGGAGGGGAGGGGGAAGAGAGAGGAGGGGAGGGGAGGAGTGGAGGAAGCAGAGGAGGGTTGGTGGAGGGTGGGGAGAGGGAGGATAATGAAGGAGGGGAATAGTGGACTGAAGAGGGAGAGTGAAATGCGTTCACATGTTATTGCCATTTTAAACTTTAAAAACGTCAGCCGTGCCTGCGCAGCTGGGGGCTATGGGTTAGTGGTGGAATATTGCGTTGGGGGAAATGCGGCCCAACAGCTCTCACTTGGTCTAGTACTATTTAAAATACAGGATATGAAACAATGGGATTATTACATTAAAAAACAGGAAAATAACATGGAAGTTTGGAGACCTTCAATTTCACTACCGAGTGCTGTATTTATGGAAACACATTTATTTATTCATGTATGTGTATTTATGTATGTACCAACCCGTTGATTCCAGGTTGGTACAATTCCCTGATTTTGTCTTTATGGCTTAAAAACCACCACTGAAAGTTATGCTTTCAAATAAAACTGGAGGTGTTATTGCCAAAAAATCTCACAAAACCAGACTTTGAGCGTCCGGGCCGTGGGTGAAGGCTTGGAAGGTCGGCCAAGGGAGAGCCGGGGGTCGGAGCTACAACCGGCGGGCACCCCAGATGGTGCAGCTGGACAACATCCAACCGCTGCTATGAATAAGAATTCCATCTTTGCTCACATAAACCCATCATTGTGTGAACAGATGTTTGTGCCCTAAGCCCACAATACAGACCGTGGGTTTTGTCGGGTCTTTTAATTACAAATGGCCGGTTTCTAGTTTTTTTCGGTTTGATAAATTACCTGTTATTACTAGATAGATATTTACCTAAAGTAAAAATCTTCCCCGCTAAAGTATGCTTCCTATTTTGTGTTCCTTATATCTTTGAATTGCCTTTTTCAACTATGATTCCCTACATCCCACAATAAATCACAGAAACTGGTTATTTTAACAAAGCACGGAAGTCATCAACTTAATTTTTGTGTGTCATTTTAAGACAGTTGATGGATGGAATGGACAATTGTAATCAATCTAAAAACTAGACTGGTTCTTGAATTATTAGAGAATTACAAAGTGTTAGAGGAAATATTTTGTGTTGATGAAGGCCTGAAAATAAAATAGTGAGTCTAAATGACTGTAATGCCCTAAGGCACCTTTCATACAAGTCTAACAGCAAAATCCCATGAATGATGATTCATTAGAAAATGTGCTTTGTGCATTGAATCAATCTGTGAAGATTATACTGTTAATCTGCATTCCTAATCTTTAATTTTCTTTTTCTTGAATTCCCATTTTCTTAGAGCATTCAAATTCAAAAATGCAGTGGATAGGTAGAACACATTTGTTGCAGATTAATTCAGAACAATTCATTAGTACTCCATTAGCAAAAGACCCTTACCCTTTAATCTAAATAATATTTCAACGGTGTTTATCTGCAAAAAATTTCACCTGCCGTTTCTGAAAACAAACGTTTTGGTAATATAAGATATATTTCAGAACAAGTATGCCAACAAAACAACTGAATATTTCTTTTGATACCCCATTTTCTTCCCGAAATAAAAGCGTGGAGATGGAGTTTTTCCGCAAAGTGACCAGTCAATGAATGTGAGTTATCAACCCCCACCATGCACGTTAAAGGGCCTGTCTCACTTGGGCGTCATTTGTAGGTGGCGCGTGCAAGGATTTTGAGCATCCCAAAATCCTGGGATGCCGCGCGCTACCACTCATCACTGCATACGCCACCACGCGCGCATTACGATGCGCCAACCAATTTTTAGGATGTCGCGTAAATGACGCGCAACTAACGTCCAAGTGGGACAGGCTCTTAACTCCTGGCATTCCACAGTCAAAGCACGGAAAATGTGGACATTTTCCAGGAAGTATTAGTATAATATGTATGTGAGGTGTCTTTGTCACCATTGTATACACACATATCTTGTTAGAATATAATCAAAGGTTTAAAATTAACAGCAGATAGGCAAATATTTACATAAATTGCATAGATTTAAGTAAACTGATGACCAAATTAGGTGGCAATTAAGGGGAAAAACTGTCACAGGGTCTGTGAACAGGCAGGAAAAGCAGATCTTGTCAAACTTTAAAAGTTTGGTTGAGCACTTGAATAATTATCTACTGGTCATGGACCAAGAGCTGGGAATTTGAATGAACCTGTATCGTCAACTTCTGGATAACATGGATATGATCAAGCAAATGACCTATTTCTATTCTGCAAACATCTATGATTTAGAAACCAAGTGACTTTTTCCCATTTTAAAAGCTAAAAGTTTAAATTTATAAAGAACCACAAACAAAAGTGTTGTCACAGAACCAAGTCTATTGAGGTTACTTGAACCAAGATATCCTCACTTTGTAGATATACACTGCTTTCCACCTCTGCACACACTTCAATTTTACCCTGTACTTAAATACCTTAACATGCAGGAACTTGGGAAATAAAGATGAGTTGGCTGGGCTAGAAATTCCCTCCTTTGCATGTCAAAGAATATGGGGAGATAAAGGAAGGTTTAAAAATGGAAGCTTTTAAGCACATCAATAATAGGAGTGAATCAAAACAAGCACTAATTGTATAGAATTTACATTGGAAAATAATCAAAAACAAAACATTTCTATAAAAATCTTGCTTCCTGTAAAGATGATTTAATTTTCTGTAAATAATTATACAGATTAGTTACCTATGGTGAATGATTTCTGCCCGTGTCATCACTACAAACTAATATTGGGATGAATTTGTTTGGAACATAAAGATAATAAATGAGCTATAAAACTATTGACTTCATAAATTGCTTCTGAGAAAACTGTTAGATAGATCTTCTCACCAATACCTCTGTCCACAACAGAGAAGGAAGGTTCAACAAAGGAGGTTTTCATAGGAAGCACTATGTTTTAAAAATAATTCAAATTACTTGAAATAATTAAAGGATTTAATTCATAAAAGTTAACAATCTTTAATGCGATAGTAAAACGTTGTTGACTATGAAACTAAGCTCTACTTTTGTGTTTCAGTAAACAAGCTGGGTCTCCAACCCCACCACCACCCTCCAAGGGCTAAACAATAGGAACAATAACATTGCGTGTGTGATTGGGCACTTCACCGACTAGAAATCAACTTGACTACTGGCACCTCAATGACAAATTTGAACATTTTATTCCCTTTGGTTTATCATAGCTAGAATTGTCACAGTTTTAATCTTTGTTGCAACAACGGTTGGTTACTTAAAGGAAACACTAAAAATACATTTTCTATGTCCAGAATATTATGTAGCACAGGAGGCAAAGCCAACTGGGACAAAAACTCAGTATAAATGTGATTGACAAAAAAATCAATTGATTCCAATGAGCACGACTCCGATTCCAAACCATCATACCCATTCAATAAAAAAGCAATTTAAATGAACACCAGAGTGGCATTTTGCAAAGCAGAGACTGCTCAATTTGGATGATTTAATCAGAACATATAGAATCAAATACAAAAATCAACAACATGAGGGAGATTGGATCGCATACAAATTCTAAGGTAAAGTATCAAGCAAAGGAAAATATATTGCTAGACCGATCAAAGGGATAACTGCTAAAAAGTTATATTTCTGATATATCTACTCCTGTAGTAACATCCAATAACATCTTGAGCTCTTTATGATTTTTTTTTGCCATTCCACAAACTCTGTTCTTTGTCACCTATCACCAGTGGATCCAGAAATAATTAATTTACAACGAACACACAAGTAGTGTCCTATATCATCATCCTTCACTTCATTCTCACCTGTTATGAACTATAATTGAGATAATCTAGGCCATTGTACAAGGTGTGGTTGAACAACAGCAGTCTCCAACAGCTAAATAACAGTAAAAATAATCCAAGATACCATAAAAGAATAATAAGGACAATTTATATCATACCACAAACAATACAAACTTCCTTCATATTGGAAAAGCAAAATATTAGAACTGAAATATCTTTTACATTAACTACTACTTTTCCTAAAAAAAAAGACAGTATTCGATTAACTCAGCGAGTCAGGCAGTATCTCTGGAGAATATGGTTTGGTGATGTTTTAGCTTGAGAGCCTTCTTCAGACAGATTGTGGTGTAGGGAGGAGAAAGATGAAAGAAAGGAGGGGCAGGTCAAAACCTGGCGAGTGATAGGCGGATATAGCTGAGGTTGGTAGTCAGATGGTTGGACAAAGGCCAGAATTAAAAAGGCATATGGTGTGAGATAAGAATATAAGAGGTGCAAATTGTGAAGACTGAGGAAGGAATATACAGTGCCGTCCATAAACACTTTTGTAATTTCTACATGGTGAAACCAAAATGTATAAAAATGTCCTTTATTAAAATCTGACAATGTGCACTTAAACCACATGTGATTTTTTCTATACAAATCTCAAATTGTGGAGTACGGAGGCAAATAAATAAATGATGGGTCCTTGTCCCAAACATTATCGAGGGCACTGCAGGTAGCGATGTTACAATACTTACCTTCAGCGGCACTGCAGTTCTGCCACTGGCCGTGTGCGTGACTTTGGCGCCTTCGAAGGGGGCGGGGGGGGCGGGATTAAAATGCCGTTTTGTACTGCCTATCGGAGGCGGACATCCTCGGGTTGCTAAGTTGCTGGAGAAAATTCGATCCGCCTCCCGTTCGCTCTATATTGTTTATAAAAAACCGGTGGACAATTTAATATATGGATTAAAATAAAAGGCGATTTCGAAGGCCCTCAACGCCTACAACGTGATGGATCGCAAGAAGGGGACGAAACAAAGTGTAAGTCGTCTATTTTACACATAATTGTGCTTCTTGGGATGGCATTAATCTAATTTTACGTTGCGAAAATGTGATTTGGGCCCCATACGAACCGGCAGTGTTTTTCCTGCTGATATGGGGTTCAAATTCACCGCAAATGCAACGTTCCAATCGATCGTGTTCCAGAAGCAAGATGATTAAAATGCCCTTTTTTTTTGGAGATAAGCCGTCTAAATTGTCTATATTTTGTGTTATTCTCTCTCTCCATGATCATTATTTTTAAACTAAATATTCACAACAGTTTGAGTCACATGTATTGTGCAAAAAATAATAATTTGATTATATTTTGGGTGGATGTTTCTAGATTAATTTATGGGATGCCTATGAGCTATGGACATATGCACTGTCCTTCACCTGCCTTGAATAATCAGCAGATTAAAGTATTGACCAGCAGCAATTTTCCCAAAAGTCATTAACTTTTTAATAATGTTGAACCAATTTTACTTTACAATGGAATTCACCCTTAATGAACTATATTCTGCAATCTCAAGTAATATTAGAATTAATTTGCAGCATATTACATGATGACCTAAAGTTAGGAACAAAGTATCTTATTTATGATGTGATTTTGAAAGCTAATTTCAGAAGTATTAGGGCTTGGCCTCTGAGCAGTGGTTGATCCCTCAGCATAGCAATCAACAACCAACGTTTCTGTGCGGTTCCCGGAGGTTGCAGATGGTTGCCGGAGGTTGCAGGCAGTGGAAGCAGGTGGGGAGACTGACAAAAACCTCCGGGAACCGCACGGAAGCCTTGGGTGGGACGCAAAGTCTCCAGAGGCTTCCGTTCAGGTTTCCTAAGTGGGACAGTGGCATAACAGTGACCTACTACGACCACATGTCAACCATGCTGCGAGTTTGAATCGAGCGCAAACGCTTCTAAACTTGCAAACTAGGTCGGCGCAGTGTGACAGGCCCTTTAGGTTACTTAAAGAAAAAAATTGAGTTGACCACAGGGTCAACTCAAGCTATTACTGAGGTACATACTTCAATTCTGAGTAATTTGATACGTTTGAAAATAATTTGACCAAAAACATATTTAACTTTTTAACAAGTTCTGTGAAGATCGCAGCTCATTACTTTTGTTGCAATCCATATATTTGCACTGCAATATAAACAGAAAAAACTGAGCGGGTCAGGCAGCATATAGGGTGGAAAAAATGGTGTTAACATTGAAGGTTAAAGATGTTTCATCAGAATTTTCATTTTGATTCACAATGCAATATTGCAAAATTGGAATAATTTGTACCCAGAACACTAATTTTCTATTCCTTAACCGTGTTTTCCTTTAATGCTGTTGTGTCTTTCAACAATCCTGTGCACATTTAATAGTCATGCCTATACATTAACAACCTTTACTTGTGTTGCAGAACTTGCTGATTGTGCACAAACTATTCAGACAAAAATGAGGTGTCCAAAGTGACATTTAACCAGTGTGGCTTCTTCCATCATCCCAATGTTATCTACATATCTACTAGACCAAGTGGGACCCGTTGGGTCCCGTCCCCCAGCGTGCGCCCCAGGTGTGGGCTGGTCTCCAAACGCAATATTCCCCCACTTACCCATAGGTCCCAATACTCATCATTCCCTAGAGAGGGAGGGGGGGTAGAGAGGGAGGTGGGTAGAGAGGGAGGGGAGGTAGGGAGTGTGGGGGGGGTTTGGAGCGGGAGGCGTGGTAGAGAGGGAGGGGTAATAAAGCGGGATGGGGGTAGGGAGGGATGGGGGTAGAGAGGGATGGGGGTAGAGAGGGATGGGGGTAGAGAGGTGCGGCAGAGAGGGGCGGCAGAGAGGGGGGTAGAGGGGAAGGAGACAGGGGTAGAGATGGAAGGGGGTGTAGGGGGTAGAGAGGGAGGGGGAGATGGAAGGGATAGAAAGGGAGACGGAGA
Source organism: Leucoraja erinaceus (assembly GCF_028641065.1). NCBI lineage: Eukaryota > Metazoa > Chordata > Chondrichthyes > Rajiformes > Rajidae > Leucoraja > Leucoraja erinaceus. Next base: position 89,653,056 of record NC_073380.1, on the reverse strand, counting down.
TTCGAGGGTGGTAGAGAGGGGTGAGGGTCAAAGAGGGAGAGACCCTACCCCATCTCCCTACTCCTCATTTCCGTCATCTTCCTCCCCTCACTCCCATTCGATCACTGCACGCTCTCTGAGAAAGCGGCTTTGGCTTTTTTTGAAACTGTAAATCATGAATAACTTCGGAAACATAGGTCAGAATGTGACGGGAAGATGTTATCGCTCGGATGGGAAAAATGTGAGAATGTGAAGGCTGTGGCGTAGCGTTTGAAGATAGGAAAAGCAGAGCAGTGACACATTGCTGGCACAAACAAAGAGCAGAGTTATATAGATATATTATATATATATATATAATATATATATATATATATATATATATATATATATATATATATATATATATATATTATTACTATATTCTAATAATATTATTAGTCCTAATTTAATATTATTTTATTTTATTATTTTATTGTTATAATTATTTTTATATATTATTTTTATTATTCATCGTCCATCATCATTTATTATTTATTTATTGCCCCTTTATTTATTTATTTACTATTGTTTATTATTTATCTGTCGCTTATCATTTATTTATTTATTATTGTGCTAAAACTCTCATCTTATTTGTGTGTGTGTGTGTGTGTGCCTGTCTGTCTGTGTGTGCGTGTCTGTCTGCGTGTGCGCGTCTGTCTGCGTGTGCGCGTCTGTCTGCGTGTGCGTGTCTGTCTGCGTGTGCGCGTCTGTCTGACAATAGACAATAGGTGCAGGAGTAGGCCAATCGGCCCTTCGAGCCAACACCACCATTCAATGTGATCATGGGTGATCATTCCCAATCAGTACCCCGTTCCTGCCTTCTCCCCATATCCCCTGACTCCTCTATCTTTAAGAGCCCTATCTAGCTCTCTCTTGAAAGCATCCAGAGGACCTGCCTCCACCGCCCTCTGAGGCAGAGAATTCCACAGACTCACAACTCTCTGTGAGAAAAATGTGTTTCATCATCTCGGTTCTAAATGGCTTACTCCTTATTCTTAAACTGTGGACCCTGGTTCTGAACTTCCCCAACACCAAGAACATGTTTCCTGCCTCTAGCATGTCCAAACCCTTAACAATCTTATATGTTTCAATGGGATTCCCTCTCATCCTTCTAAACTCCAGAGTGTACAAGCCCAGCCGCTCCATTCTCTCAGCATATGACAGTCCCGCCATCCCGTACGTGCATCTGTCTGCCTGCATCCATCTGCGTGCGTCTATCTGTGTGCGTGAGTCTGTCTACGTGCGTATCTGCGGCTACGCACATATCTGTGTCTATGTCTGCGCGCATGTCTGTGTCTGCGTGCGTGTCTGTCTGCGTGCGTGTCTGCGTGCACGTGCATGTCATGCTCTGAATTACACCAAAATGGTTCACGATAGCGCTACAATTTGTGAACCACCTTACTCACCATTATCCTGTGGTGTGGTGTATTAAGCTTTGTTCAGATAAATGGTATATTTTACAAGTTATTTTACAAGTTATTCACATTTTAACTTTACAAAACCCAGTTTGAGAAAAATAAGTTCAAGATGCAGCGGCAGTTACAAGCTATGACATCAAAATGGGATCTCATTTACATAAACTTCCCGTCAGCAGTGCGCCACCCCACAATAACATCACAATGGGATCTCACTCACATTTGTTTTTAAAACAGGGGATAGAGAGAGGATAGGGGTTGCAGGGGGAGGGAGGGAGTGACTGAAGGTATGGGAAAAGAGAGGGAGTTGAGGGGAGAGAAGAGGGAGGGTGAAGCGGAGGGGAAGGGAGAGTTGGGGGTGAGGGGAAATGAGCTGCGCCTGCACAGTTGGGGCCTATGAGTGAGTGGTGGAATATTGCATTGGGGGACAGGTTAGTGGTGGGAATGGGTTGCGTTGGGGGAACGGACAAATATTGCGATGTGTGTGTATGTGTGTGTGTATTTTCGCCAAAACGCTACGCGTTAGCACTGAAATTTTTACAGAATCTTACTCACATTTTCCAGTTATCGCGATAATCAGGTTCCTTTCAGATTTGATGCTATATTTCACGTTATTGATGATTAAAGGGTTTTTTTAAAGCCAAAAACGGCTTCTGCAAGAGTCTTCCAGCAGCTTCCAATGATAATGTCACAATGCCATCTCACAGTCCACCAAGCACAATGGGCTCTCATTTACACAAGCTGTCGAGTGAGACAATGACATCATAAAGGTAACGGCAGCAACAGATTGAAGAGGTTGCCAACGGTAACGACAGCAAAAGCTTGGAGGAGAATACGGTGCGCCGCCATCAAGGGGGAGAGAGGCATTGGGGGAACTGGTGATTGGTGGAAACGGGTTGCATTGGGGGAATAGGTGAGTGGTGGAATATTGCTTTGGGTTTGCCCACAGCAGCAGCAGCAGCATGAAAGAGATGCTTCACGCCACCATCTTCAGTCTGACTGGGCCGCACAATGGGGGGGGGGGGGGGGGTTTGTGACGGGGGGGGGGGGGGGGGGGGGGGGGGAACGGGAATCTATTAACACAAAGATTGATTGGCATTTTATTAAAAAATTTCAGAACTTTCTTCCGACGCTGCCCGCAACTCCCGCCTACACGTCGAGTCCATGCTGCTCTCCCCCCCCCCCGGGAGATCACACACTCACACACTTACCAATCACACACTCCGGGGGGGGAGGCGATTTAATAGGAACCGGAGGGGGAACTTTTTCACAAAAAGGGTGGTAGGTGACTGGAACGAGCTGCCGGAGGAGGTGGTTGAGGCAGGTATAATCACAAAGTTTAAGAAACATTTAGTAAGTATCATGGAAAGAGGTTTAGAGGGATAAGGGCCAAATGTAGGAAGGTGGGACGTGTAGATAGGACATGTTGGCCAGGAATGGGCAAGTTGGGCCGAAGGTCCAGTTTCCATGCTGTAAGACTTTGACTCATGCTGGAAGCAAACACTGTTGGACACTCTTGAAACAACTATGTTTAACGGCAGCAATAAGGCCAATCCAGTATTTCCCTTTGATCTGTCTGACCAGGTATATGATCCTAAGATTCAGCCCGAACCCACTGATCCCCTGCTGGTTCCAAACCACACGTGCATGTTACCCTAAAGCCTTTCCATAGCCCCAACCAATGATCCAAGGCACCACGATGAAGACCTCAATCACCAAAATCTCTCAGACACTCCACTCCTGGCCACTCACATCACTTATCTGCCCATCTAATGGCCCTGCTACTGCAACCATTGCCCTCCTCTTCCACCACCAAAATAAATCTCACTTCCAGGTAGCGCACTGCCGACAGTGAAAATATTTAATGCTCTTGCAGCTGTGCCCAAAACATCGAGTGATTGACATATGCTGCAAGGGAGGGTGCTTCAACCAAAGCAGGCATATGTGCCCACTAACTATATTGATTTTAGATATATTATAATTTTGATCAGTTAGTAAGGCTGTTGCCTTACAATGCCAATGCCTGGGTTTAATCCTGATCTCAGGTGCTGTCTACATGTTCCCCCAGTGAGTATGGCTTCCTCTGGGTGCTTCAATTTCCTTCCTTATGCCGAAGACGTGCAGGTTGATAGATTAATTGGCCTAGGGTTTCCCTTATGGGCAGCGGAGTGGTAGAATCTGGTGCAGGAGTTTAATGAGGATTTATATGTAGGATCAGTGTAAATGGGTATTTAATGGTTAGTGAGACTCAGTGGGTCAAAGGGCGGGTTTCCCTGCCATGATTTCTAAATTGACTGCCTTACTTGGTGAATCCAAGCTAGGAATCAACAATGTTTGCCAACACATTTATTCTGCAAAATCTCTGAAAAATTGAGATATTTAACGTACTTCATCATCCGTTCAAGTCAAACCAGAAAGCATTATACTTATGTTGTAAAATTCAATGGTCAGTATAGGAAATCAAAATGATTTGCTGCTAGAGTTTAAGCAGATTTTGAATAAAGCTGTCGGGCCTTGATAACTAACAATAAAATCTCGTTCCTCATTTCAACTGAATAGAAAAGATTTCTGCACAATTATGTAAATGATCTTAATGGCCTAGAATCTGCGATGACAATAACAGAGACTGTCAGCATTCATTGTTATAATGAAGGAAATTACAGCAACTGGTGCAGTGCAAACATCTATCCTTAGATGTGGAAATTTATAAGTTGCTGCCCCATCACTGGCTGCAGTAGTATTATTCATCAGGGCAATTAAAGAATTGGTGAACATCATTATTTACGAACTATTCTTGCTGTTAAAAAAACAATGAATTTGCTGTACCTTCATATATGGCTGAGCGTTTAGCGGTGAACTAAACAATGATTGCTAAGTAATTTTGATTGACATTTGACCGGTATTCTACGCTGTCTTCATTTCGTCATCTCCAAAATGTAGATGAAATGGCGAGACTCTACTTCTTGTTTGCCATCTATGAGCATCTGTTCAGATTGCTTAAACACCAGAAATCCTAGAGATAGAAACATAGAATATAGGTGCAGGAGTAGGCCATTCGGCCCTTCGAGCCTGCACCACCATTCAATATGATCATGGCTGATCATCCAACTCAGTATCCTGTACCTGCCTTCTCTCCATACCCCCTGATCCCTTTAGCCACAAGGGCCACATCTAACTCCCTCTTAAATATAGCCAATGAACTGGCCTCAACTACCTTCTGTGGCAGAGAATTCCAGAGATTCACCACTCTCTGTGTGAAAAATGTTTTCCTCACCTCGGTCCTAAAGGATTTCCCCCTTATCCTTAAACTGTGACCCCTTGTTCTGGACCCCTTGTTCTAGATCCACAATATGAAATTAACACAGGATAAAGGCAAAAGCCACACACATAAGACAGCCTTCTTCAAGACACAAGAGGACATGACTTCAGAATCAAGAGGACATGACTTCAGAATTAAGGGACAGAAGTTTAGGGGTAATATGAGGGGGAACTTCTTTACGCAGAGAGTGGTGGCGGTGTGGAATGAGCTCCCAGTGGAAGTGGTGGAGTCAGGTTCATTAGTATCATTTAAAAATAAATTGGATAGGCATATGGATGAGAAGGGAATGGAGGGTTATGGTACGAATGCAGGCAGGTGGGACTAAGGGGAAAAAATATGTTCGGCATGGACTTGTAGGGCCGAGATGGCCTGTTTCCGTGCTGTAATTGTTATATGGTTATATGGTATAAACAGCAGTGTTATTTTGCTGCTGACCTGAAAAACCCAGGTCAGTGTTTCCAAGAAAAGAGCAGCTTGTAAATGCAGCACATATTACATTTCAGAATAGCAAAAATAAAATTCAAATCCATCAAAAATGTTCAGCAATGTAACTGGTCAAAGGAATTGTCCAAGTCTGAAGAAGGGTCTCAACCCGACATGTCACCCATTCCTTCTCTCCAGAGAATCTGCCTGTCCCGCTGAGTTACTCCAGCATTTTGTGTCTACCTTGGTCAAAGGATTTGATGCATAGATTATGCATGCTTAAATAGTTATGCCATCAGCAGAGCAACACTAGAAAACCACTTTACAATGTTGAGGATTCATGATTTATTTTTGCATAAGACTAGAAGGATACAGCAGAATGGATTTGGATGAAATAAACAATGCTTAAATGGGGTGGAACATTTGTGGATGCAAAAAAAAATTAGCTAAGTGCTACAATTCATTTGCCAGGAACCATACAGGGTTACCTCACCCTTGTTTGCTAAACAGTAATATGAAAGGGTGCTTCTGCAAATCATGTTAAATAGACATGAAAGTCAGTACTTGAACCAGGCAAAAATCATGACTGCCGCTCATTAAGTTGTATTTAATCATAACACAGGGTTCATGACATGAAATGAACTCGAGTTCAATAAAAATAATTAAAAGTAAATGCCACTGTATGGATTTGTTTTATTATAAATCAGCACATCACCAATCATTACAAATTATAATGTTCCCAGATACAAGTAATACATTCACTCATCACAGAAGCTGAAGACAACGTCCAAGACTGGGCATGGTGCCAGAAAATGCTGCCTCAGAAATGACTGTGAAACCGCAAGAAACCTAACCTAGGGTTTTATAGTCATAGCACAGTAATTTTAAATGACTTGTTGAAATTTTAATTTGCTGATCACATTAAGTGGTTTGGGAAGATGACAAAATCTGAACTATCATCTTCAGTGGTATCATCCTTTAAGCCAGCCTCAGAAAGTTTACTCAGGGCATCACAATATATAATGTTACAATGCTCAACAGACGATAGCACAGATAACTTGTGTCCCTGCCATATAGATGTAAAAATCAGATGACAGTACCCAACATATTGATTTACATCATGCACAAATAGGTCTAATTTAAACCCAAGCTTGCAAGAAAGCCAATGTCTTCGGGACACGCTAGTCTCCAAGCTTGAACAACTTCCAGTACTGTACAGGCACATATGAACTCTGGACTCACCATGCAGAAATAAAGTTAATCTTCCAACCTCATAATCAGATATTAACTACAAATGTGTTGGTAGAAATCAACAAAGCAAAAAGTACTTGGGTGGAGCTTTAATGCAGTAATGAAGCTACAACTTTTGCAGTCTGTTCGTATCTCTGCTTCACATTAATGTTATTTAGTTATTAGCCCAGTAGGTGGCATTCCATATACATAAATACTTCTAGTAAAATGCCATTTATTAGATATTCAAGATTAACATTTCGAAGAAAACGTTTCATTCAAATGTTTGGACAACAGAAGGTGAATTGAGTTTAACATATTTCTTCATGAAATTTACTCAATCTTGAATTTAAAATTGTAGAATTGGAAATTTTAATTGGGAGTGCCTGAACAAATCAAACTTCACTTGTCCATAACAGAACACCAAATTTTGCAGGGAACATCGCTCGAAAAATATTGCATTTCCTATGGATTTATTTTAAAGTTACCAGCTCCAGAAGAAACAAACAAAACTTACTTTTCATATCTTTCACATCATCAGAATATTTCAATGCTTCACAGCCACAGCCCGAGCACTAACCTACATGAAACTTAGTAGCCACAAAATAAATAAACAGCTAACTATGAAACTTTGAAACTGCCACCTAACACATGTGTACTACATTTTACTTGCAATATTCAAGTTGCTGCACAAATAAAATCACTTGAATTGCTGAGTTAAAAATAATTGTAAATTAACAGAGGCTAATGCTGTCAGACTGCATGTTGACAGCATATTCCACCATTGAAATAGTTTTATTAACATAGTACTTTTCTGCCACGCTAATTTGTCAACCTAACCTTTCAAATGTTGCATTGCTAACAATTCATGACAGACAGAAAACAGTATTCATGTCTAGCACAACAAAGGCCAAGGTTTGAGTAATTTTCTGAGGGGTGGGATAATACACAAATCCTGAAAGTAAACCCCCTTTTAAGGTATGACTAATTTTAAGTGCAATAAGCAAGTGACATTAGATACATTTTACTCATGTCCAAATAAACTTTTAATAAAATGCAATCAATTTTCACATGGAATCATTTCATATTTAAATTTCTACAATTGGGAAATTTCTTCATTGCTTATCAAGCAGGTATCTTTTACTATTATCATACAGCCTAAAACGACTAACTGCTCACAATTCAATTTCTTGAGCGGTTCCAATTCAATTGTCAGAACCAAATGCAAACCTATTAACTTTTTAATCTTCATTTAGAAACCATCACCATTCAAAGATGCTGTACTTCCAGATATACACAGTGGGTCTATAATTTCAGCCTGCAATTAACATTGATGGTGCATTAAAAAAAAAAACAATTCAGTTTTCAAAGGTTGAGTTTAAGTTTAAAACTTAATTATGGCTCTATTTTAGTTGAACTGCCAGATAAACTGGATTAAGTTATTTGCCGCTTAGTTACTTATGGCTATATTCTCGATTCCTTCCGGTGTAAAACAGGAAGTATTTTCTAACAAAAATGTTAGCAACAGACTTTTTTTTTTGATTTTCTTTCATCCAGCTTAACCATAATTGTTAATAACTTCTTTATGCATTGAAACACCCACAGAAGCCATTAAAGAATGTATACATTCATTGCCCAAAATAGATTTTTTGTAGTTGAAAAATAAGTGGTTAAGCAGCTTAAAGGAAAATCAACTATATTAAACCTAATCCTGCGGCAAATATGCCATGCCTCCTTTATTCCTAGCCACTCATACAACTCTGCCATCTACTGCATATAAGATTGCTCAAAGATATGGATACTCATGGCTAACAATGCACAATTTATGGTGTTTAACAAAAGCTGTATTAGTTGTATTTGGATAGTATTATCAAGTCACACATTAATGAACGTGTTAATGGTTTACTTGAACTGTGGTTAAAAAAGACAATCCACGATTTGCTATGCCATTTCCGAGTGCAACAAATCCACAAATAAAAAACTATGCATTGCAGCATATTTAAATACATGTAGTTCAACGTAATCTTCGTGATTTTCAAGGCACAGTATGGTCAAATTGTCAAAAGCTAAAAATAAAGCATTCTTCCTTCAGAGTTTGTGAACTGGAATGCATCTGCCTACATTTCAAAATTGTGGGAGGACATTCCATGAGTAACAACTAGCAGTTAAGATGACTGTAGAGGGATAACAAAGAATTTTAAGAAGATTAAAATGTAATCAGGTTTATTTAAAATAAAGATATTGCCATGTGCAAAGAAAATACACAAAGTGGATTTTGCAGGCACTTCAAATTTATTGCTCTGGAGTTGTGAAATATATTGATTATACATCAATATGAAAGTATTTTTAAATCACTGGTAATTTCAGGTACAGCTGCAGCAGAATATGTAATGTAAATATAGCACAATCGTTAGAATCAAGCTGGCATGCCTTATTAACCAATCTGCCTGTCATGAAGAGATTTTTTTTTAGTAGTAATGAATAATGAAGAAATAACGAGAGCCAGGTACAGAGCTGAAGATCCTAGGCATCTGCAAAAAAGCTGATGACCAGTATGTTTTGGATGTTAAAATAACCATTTAAATGCATATGATGTAAACCATTCGAAAACGTTCATGTGAAATGCAAACTACCAAAAAATGGAGAGAAATGGAAGCTGTACAGATCTGTATTTAGGGCAGTGAACCTTTTGAATTTCTGGAGGGTGATGGAGGCCAGACCATAAGAAATATTTAATGTGGGAATGGTTAAATGTTTGATAAACTGAACATGGGGATCTGGCACAGAGGAGGTGTAGAGGTCAGCTTGGTGCAATCATAATGATATTGAATAGAAGGACAGGTTTGTGGGGTCTGGTGGCATACTCCTGCTCCTATTTTCTTGTGTTCATGATTAATGGAAGAGATGAAACCAATGGGATCTATATTATAATAGCATAATGGGATCAACGTCAGACGATAAATTTATTTTGAGCAGAACTTTGCAACGATTTAGAAGATATCTGAAACTGGGAATTGTTTTGGTCCGATCTTTATTAAGTAGGGAACCATTCATCAGAGGTCCTCTACCTATTAGCATAGAGATGCAATGAAGAAATTCAGGACATCGAGTAACCTTCCAATTTATAGGAAGCATTAATACATTTCGCCAGGCAGGTAGGAGGGGAGAAAGCATCCCAATGGAGAAGGATTCAGATATAAAACAGATAGAAAAATAGGTGCAGGAATAAGCCATTCGGCCCTTCAAGCCATCACCGCCATTCAATATAATCATGGCTGATTATGGCTGATCTAAAATCAGTACCCCGTTCCTGCTTTTTCCCCATATCCCGCAATTCTGTGCCTTACCCCTCCCCCCCCGCTTGGACAGTCAGACCACCAGTCATTGTTGTTAATCCCAGCCTACATCCCCATCAGTAGAAAGCAGAAACCCACTACCAGGATCATTAAAACTTGGCCAGAGGATGCAACCTTACAACTGCAGGACTTATTTCAGAGCACAGACTGAAGTCTATTTTATAACCAGGACCTAGAAGAGTACGCTGCAGCAGTACTCTTCTACATCAGATGTTGTGTGGAATGTGTCACCATCAACAAGTGCATCCGTGTCTTTCCGAACAGGAAACCATGGATGACTACGGAGGTCCAGCAATCTGGCAACAAAGAACTGTACAGCGCTGCCAGACACAAGCTTAAGCGGGGCATTAAATCAGCTAAAATGGCCTACATAGAGAAGATCGAGGACCATTTCACCTCCAGGGATACAGCACGCATGTGGCAGGGAATACATCCCCTAACAAACCTCAGGGGCAGCAGGGACCGACCGACAGCTGCAAATACATCACTGGCAGAGGAGCTCAACCACTTTTTTGCCCGTTTCGAGAGAGGTCCGAATGAAAGAACCTCTCTCCAACTGGACCCTGCTGACCAGCCACTTACCCTCCAGTTAGAGGAGGTAAAGCGAGCACTGAGAACTGTTAATGCTAGTAAGGCTGCTGGCCCGGATAAGATCCCAGGCAGGGTGCTCCGGGACTGTGCTCACCAGCTCGCTGGGCTATTCACAGACATTTTTAACCTTTCCCTAGCACACTCCTCTGTGCCAGCGTGCCTGAAAACCACCACTATCATCCTGGTGACCAAGCAGAAAAACATCAACTCCCTCAATGACTACAGGCCCGTTGCTCTTACATCTGTAGTCTCCAAGTGCTTTGAAAGGCTGATCCTAGGTCACCTTAAATTATCTCCCCCCCTCACTCGACCCACACCAGTATGCATATAGGGCTGCATTTAAAGGTGGGGAGGGTGGAGAGGGTGCCTAGTTTTAAACACTGCATATAGGGCTAATAGATCAACAGAGGATGCCATAAACACTGTCCTCCATGCTGCACTACAACACCTAGAGGAGAAGGGGTCATATGTCAGGATGTTTTTTGTTGATTACAGCTCAGCTTTTAATACAATCATACCCAGCAAGCTGATCACAAAAATGCTAGACCTTGGCCTCAGCAGTCAACTGTGTCGGTGGATATTGGACTTTCTCAGTGAACGCCCACAGACGGTGAGACTTGGACCCTACACCTCGACATCCCTGACCCTCAGCACAGGAGCACCGCAGGGCTGTGTGCTCAGTCCACTCCTCTACGCCCCCTATACACTTGCCCCATCACCCCGCAAATAGGATCATAAAATTTGCGGACGATACAACCGTGGTGGGGCTCATCTCAAATGGGAACGAGGTCGCCTATAGAGAGGAGGTGCACAGACTTTGAGTGGTGTGCTCACAACAATCTCTCTCTGAACACTAAAAAGGCAAAGGAGATCATCACTGATTTCAGGCGACATAGAGCGGAGCTCAGGCCACTGGAGATAGGGGGCGAGGAGGTGGAGAGGGTGCCTAGTTTTAAATTTCTGGGGATCAACATCAGTGAGGATCTTAAATGGTCTGTGAACTCTGCTATAGTTGGAAAAAAGGCGCAACAGAGACTTTACTTCCTCAGAACACTGAGGAAGGCCCATCTGTCTGCTAAACTGCTGGAGTCTTTCTGTTCGGTAGAAAGCATACTGACTTACTGCATAACTGCCTGGTTTGGGAACTGTTCAGCAGCTGACAGAGCAGCTCTCCAGAGGGTGATAAAAACTGCCCAGGGTATCATTGGACTCCCCCTGCCCCCTCTGGAGGACATTTACCACTCCAGATGCCGCAGCAGGACCTGTAATATCGTGAAAGACATTACACATCCTTGTCACCACCTTTTCACACTGCTGCCCTCAGGAAAAAGGTACAGGTCGCTAAAGCCACGCACTGCCAGACTCAAGAACAGCTTTTACCCATCAGCAATCTTGGAACTGAACTCTGTCTCGGGAGCGGGTTATGGGGAAGGAGGGGTGTGGGAGACAGTTAATTTATGTAAATGTGAATGCATGGGTGGGTTTGGGGAGGGAGGGAGTGTAAAAAGTATGAATATGTGAATGTTTGAAGTTCTTTTAAATGGAGAGACACAGTAATCTTGTTGTATGTGACACATGCAATGACAATAAAGCATTCTGATTCTGATTCTGATTCCTTTAGCCTCAAGAACCAATTCAAACTCTCATGAAAACATCCAGTGAATTGGCCTCCATGGCCTTCAGTGGCAGAGAATTCCACAGATTCACAACTCTCTGGGTAGCCTACCCCTTATTCTTACACTGTGACCCCTGGTTCTGGATACCCCCAACATCGGGAACATTTTTCCTGCATCTAGCCTGTCCAATCCTTTAAAAATGTTATATGTTTCTATAAGATCCCCTCTCATTGATCTAAATTCCAGTGACTACAAGCCCAGTTGACCCATTCTTTTATCATATGTCAGTCCCGCCATCCCGTGAATTGACCTGGTGAACCTACGCTGCACTCCTTCAATCGCAATAATGTCCTTCCTGAAGTTAACAGACCAAAATTGCACACAATAGTCAAGGTGTGGTCTCACCAGGGCCCTGTACAACTGCAGTCGGACCTCCTTGCTCCTAAACTCAAATCCTCTCGCAATTAAGGCCAACATGCCATTAGCTTTCTTCACACCGGCTGTACCTGCATGCTTACTTTCAGTGACTGATGTACAAGCACACCCAGGTCTCTTTGCACCTCCTCTTTTCCTTTCCATTCAGGTAATAATCTGCCTTCCTGTTCTTGCCACCAAAGTGGATAACCTCATATTTATCCACATTATTCTGCATTTGTCATGCTTCTGCCCACTCACCCAACTTATCCAAGTAACTCTGCAGCCTCATAGCATACTCATCGCAGTTCACATTGCCACCAAGCTTTGTGTCATCCACAAACCTGGAGATGTCGCATTTAATTCCCTCGTCAAAATATATATTGCTATATCTATATACTAGACTAAGTGGGTGGTCCCCCAACGCAATATTCCACCTCTTCACCAATTCCAATATTGGTGGCCAGAGGTGGGGGGGTGGCTTTCTGGAGCGCTAGTGTGGGTATTGTGGGCTGAAGGGACTGGTTTCCAGAGGGCTAGTATGGACAATGTGGGCTGAATGAGTTCTTGGGCTGGCGGCTCAGTCACTCAAGCCTGTTGTGCTGGCAGCTCACTCACTCACGGTTGGTGGGCTGGCAGTTGACTCACGGCTATTCCTTTAAATTCCATTCCAAGCAGGATGCAAGGCCACCAAATTCAAGTGCAGTTTCTTACCAATTCAAGCAGGGTGCAAGGCCACCAAATTCGTGCAGTTTCATACCATTTCAAGCAGGGTGCAAGGCCACTAAAGACAGTAAGTCGTGACCTCTCCCTCCTCCATGTTGCAGAGACTGAGCCTTGCCCACACTTCTGGGTTTTATAGTCCCACCCCCCCTCCCACCAGAAGGGGCAGGGCCTTCATGGCATGATTGGCAGGAGAGATAATCTCAACACTTTTTAAACACTAATAACTCTTTTATTTTTCATCGATGGGAAAAATCCTCCGCACCTGATAAGCAGAGGGGGACTCTGATTAAGATGGCCAAAAATTGCAGCCGTACGTGGTAGCGTTTTCTTTTATAAAATCAATATAAAGCGCAAACAGGAAGTGGTCAAGATTAGACTTTTAATTATATAGAAGGCAAGGCAGCTTTAATTAGTCAAGGCAACTTTAAAGGCAACTTTAATTAGGCAAGGCAATTTAGTTAGGCAAGGCAATTTAGTTAGGCAAGGCAATTTAGTTAGGCAAGGCAATTTAGTTAGGCAAGGCAATTTAGTTAGGCAAGGCAATTTAGTTAGGCAAGGCAATTTAGTTAGGCAAGGCAATTTAGTTAGGCAAGGCAATTTAGTTAGGCACGGCAATTTAGTTAGGCACGGCAACTTTAATTTGGCATGGCAACTTTAATTAGACGGCAACTTTAATTAGACAACAGCTTTAGCATTTCCAAACCATAGGCAACACAGCTTTAGCATTTCCAAACCAAAGGCAACACAGCTTTAGCATTTCCAAACCAAAGGCAACACAGCTTTAGCATTTGCAAACTATATTTTCAATCCACATTAAGGGCACTGACAGGTCAGTAAAACCACTCACAGTTTAATAGACATGTGTTCATTGTTATTCACAGCTCAGACTGAGAAACATGACCCTCTCGCTCCCCCATCTTGCAGAGATTGACTGAGGCACTCAACACTTCCGGGTTTTATAGTCCCTCTGGAAGGAGTGTGGCCTTCAGAAGAGAGAATGGCAACATTTATTAAACACTAATAACACTTTTATTTTTCATCGATGGGAAAAAGCCTCATGTCCTGCGCAGCGGAGGTGGACTCTGAGTAAGATGGCCAAAAATCACAGCCGAATGCACAGCCGGCAGCGTTTTTTCTAAAACCAATATACCGAACAGGAAGTGGTCAAGATCAGACTTTTAGTAATATAGATTAGTAAAACTCATCTTGTTTGTTTGTTTGTATGCGTGTGCATTAGATCCCAATACCCTGCCAAAAAGGTACACGATAGTGCTACAATTGTTGGCCCACCTTACTCACCATTCTCCTGTGATGTAAATCAAACAAGTTTCGTTCAGATTGATGGGATATTTTACGTTATTGACATTTTAAACTTTACTGAAATCACTTGTCAAATCACTTTTCCACCTGCCCTGCCCCTCAGCCGTGTATTGCGTCACAATGACATCACAATGGGATCCCGAATCACATATAGATTACAAAAATCGTGGTTTAAAAAAACTCAGTTTTAATCAAATTCTTCTTTTCATTAACAGCTAACATTGTGTTTGGGTTATTTTAAAGAAAAAATGCAATTTTCAATGAGAATTTAAGTTAAAAAAATGAATTTTGTTGTGGGGCGGTGAGATAAGGGGGAGGTTTCATTTTTAAAAAAAATATCGTGATTTTCATTGTGGGGGGGGGTGGGATAGGAAGGGGAGAGGTGAGGAGTGGGGAGCAAGGGGATAGAGGGAGAGGAGGGGGGGTCTGGAGGGATAAGTGGGGGAGGTGAAGAGGGAGAGTGGGGAGGAGGGGGATAGAGGGTGAGGAGAGAGAGTGGGGGAGTGAGATAGCGGGGAGGTAAGGAGTGGGGGGGCAGGGAAATAGAGAGAGGGATGTAGGGAGGGGAGAGGGGTTATGGAAGGAGGGAGTGACTGAGGGTAGTGGAAAGGAGAGGGGGGGAGGTGATGGAAGGAGTGGGGAGGGGAGGAGAGGGGCAAGAAGAGGGAGGGTGAAGAGCAGGGGAGGGAGTGCTGGGGATGAGGGGGAATGGAGGAGGATAGGGGTAGGAAGAGGGATGGTGAGGCACTTTAGGGGGAGGGTTACCAAGACTCGTGTCACAACGGGGATCTCAGGAGTCACAACAGAACCGCTTAGCCGTGCCTGCAAAGTTGGGGGCTATGTGTCAGTGGTGGAATATTGCCTTGGGGGACGGGCTCAACTGATCCGCACCTGGTCTAGTAGTGTTTTAAAATTAAAATATAGGATGTTAAAATTAAGGTAAACCATTTAAAGGTAAAGTGGCAGTCGACTGGGCCTACTACTCACCTGTACCTACCCGAGCTGGAGGTGGAATAACAACTTTCCGCATTGGGAAAGCTGGCAAAGGGGCACAACTTTGCCTGTGGAGCAAAACAGCTTCATGCAGTATTGCCATATGGGTAATGCCCCCCCACAGGTCAGAAACCTTTGACAGAGGAAAAGCCATGGGAAGAGCTTTGTTCGTTGTCAGTCTGTGAAGGCTTAGAATTTAAAAATATCTCTGATAGGCAAAACACATTTTTTAAAAGAAAAGATTAAAACAATATTACTTCAGTTTCAAGTATTGTAAATCAAAGATTAACATATTCATTTAACATGTTCTTTTAAATGAATGATTCTTTTTTTCCAAAAATAAATGGAATCACTCACTTTCCCCAATCTCTGGGCCAAAAATTCTCATTCAAATGAATGAAGGAATTTGAACGAATGAATAGGTTCTCTGATCCTATCCTATTATGGTGGTGTAGGACCGAGCAGGAAAGTTAATGCTGTAGAATCCCAGCAAGGGTGTGTCATCTGGGTTAGGTGGATGAGAAGGGATTAGAAGATTAAATGGTCAGGGAGCTGAAGCCTGGATCTTGGAAAACAACTTTCCAATAACATCCATTCTATACATTGGTGGCCTCCACTTGCTACACAAATTCTGCTCAATTTATCAACCAGGTTTTCCAAACAACTTCAGATTCTCAAAAGAGAAGGCACTGCACAGAGGGACTAAAACTGTCAGAAAGTCTAGAGACTGAGTCATGTGAGTTTTTTTTTGGGGGGGGGGGGGGGGGGGGGGGGGGGGGGAATCATGCTTGAGATTTATTAGTTCCAAAGCTGGCCTTCATGCCTCTCAATCCCATCTCAAAGATTTTGGGCTTTATTCAGATACATATCCAGCAGCACAATTCTGTGTTCAGAACAGACAGAGTAACACTATTCCACTTGGTGTTTTTGGCAGTAAGAGATTTGTTCATATTACAGATCACTACTTGGGAGAACTGGTGTAAGATTGCCAGCAGCAATCAAGCAGAATCATGCATATTTTGGTCAAAATGCGAATACCAATGACTCCTTTGGAATAATTTATTTTTGTCTGAAGTGGCTTGGAATTTCTCCTAGTCCAACGAACTATGTAAAAACAGTGTTATTTTTAGTTCAACTCAAATGTTCCCCTTTTTATATTTTTTTCATATTGCATGAGGAATAGAAAGAAACTTTAATATTAGAAAGGTAATTGGACATATTTAAAAGAAAGATGTGCACTTTAATGCATGGTCTTATGGAAATATGAAGAATTGATGTGTGGAATTATGATACTGACTATTAATAACAAACACCTTAAAGGTGAACAAAAGCTTTCCTGGTTGATGAGATAGTGGTGGAGTGGCAGTCACACAACCGGTTAAGGAAACCACAACAGCTCAGTGGGCTGAAATGCAAGAAAGATCAAATGAGGCCATGTGGGTTGAACTGCAAAATAAAACTGGATCATATTGCTGGGTGTGCATTACAGTGCCCTCCATAATATTTGGGCCAAAGACCCATAATTTATTTATTTGCCTCTGTACTCCACAATTTGAGATTTGTAATAGAAAAAAAACCACATGGGGTTAAAGTGCACATTGTCAGATTTTATTAAAGGGCATTTTTATACATTTTGATTTCACCATGTTGAAATTACAGCTGTGTCTTTTAGTCCCCACCAATTCAAGGCACCATAATGTTTGGGACACATGGCTTCACAGGCTTTTGTAATTGCTCGGGTGTGTTTAAATGCCTCCTTAATGCAGGTATAAGAGAGGTCTCAGCACCTAGTCTTTCCTCCAGTCTTTCCATCCTTAGAAAACGTTTATTGCTATTTATCAACATGAGGATCAAAGTTGTGCAATGAAAGACAAAGAAATCATTATGAGACTGAGAAACAAGAATAAAAGTGTTAGATACATCAGCCAAACCATAGGCTTACCAAAATCAACTGTTTGGAACATCATTAAGAAGAAAGAGAGCACTGGTGAGCTTACTAATCGCAAAGGGACTGGCAGGCCAAGGAAGACCACAGCTGATGACAGAAGAATTCTCTCCATAATAAAAAAAAAATCCCCAAACACCTGTCCGACAGATCAGAAACACTCTTCAGGAATCAGGTGTGGATTTGTCAATGACAACTGTCTGCAGAAGACTTCATAAACAGAAATACAGAGGCTACACTGCAAGATGCAAACCACTGGTTAGCCGCAAAAATACGATGGCAGGTTGCAGTTTGCTAAGAAGTACTTAGAAGAGCAACCACAGTCCTAGAAAAATGTCTTGTGGACAGATGATACGAAGATTAATTTATATCAGAGTGATGGCAAGAGCAAAGAATGGAGGAGAGAAGGAACTGCCCAAGATCCAAAGCATACCACCTCATCTGTGAAACAGTGGTGGGGGTGTTATGGCCTGGGAATGTATGGCTGCTGATGGTACTGGCTCACTGATCTTCATTGATGATACAACTGCTGATGGTAGTAGCATAATGAATTCTGAAGTGTATAGACACATCCTATCTCCTCAAGTTCAAACAAATGCCTCAAAACTCATTGTCCGGCAGTTCATTCTACTGCAAGACAATGATCTCAAACATAGTACTAAAGCAACAATGGAGTTCTTCAAAGCTAAAAAATTGTGAATTCTTGAGTCACCGTCAATCATCCGATCTGAACCCAATTGAGCATGCCTTTTATATGCTGAGGAGAAAGCTGAAGGGGACTAACCCCCAAAACAAGCATAAGCTAAAGATGGCTGCAACACAGGCCTGGCAGAGCATCACCAGAGAAGAAACCCAGCAACTGGTGATGACCATGAATCACAGACTTCAAGCAGTCATTGCAGGCAAAGGATATGCAACAAAATACTAAACATGACTACTTTCATTTACATGACATTGCTGTGTCACAAACATTATGGTGCCCTGAAATGGGGGGGGGGGGGGGGGGGGGGGGGGGAGACTATGTCTAAACACTGGTGTAATTTCTACATGGTGAAGCCAAAATGTATAAAAATGGCCTTTATTAAAATCTGACAATGTGCACTTTAACCACGTGATTTTTTTTCTATTACAAACTTAAATTGTGGAGCACCGGGCAAATACATAAATGTGGGGTCTTTGTCCCAAACAATATGGAGGGCACTGTATATAGATCCCCAGCCAGAAGAAATATTAGAGCAGATTTGCATGCTCAGCATTTATATATTTTGTTTTACAATTACATAAATGGATAATTTAAATTTAAAAGCAGTGGCCACAATTACATTTTCTTAAATTACATCAATTGAAAGTGATTCTAGGCTGCTGAACGTTTTCAGAGAATACAAAGATTATGCTAGAGCTCAAGTCGTGTGTACATTTTTGCAATCAAACAGGAAGCATGAGATGATGATAAAGAGGATACAGAAGAGATTTGATGATGTTGCAAGAATCCAGAATAATGAGTAGAAACCAATGAGGCTGGGATCAACTTATTTTGGAACAAGGGGATGTGGAGAGACTTAGAGTAGTACAAAACTAAGAACAGGAAGGACCCATTTCTTTTAGTACAGGGGTCGATAAATAAGGGATCGAGCTTACAGTTGGGTAGGAGGATGAGTGAAAAAGCCATGTTTTTTGAAAAACTGATGGCCAGGACTTTCCAATTTATGATATCGAGCTCAAACTTACTTGGCTGCAAACAGAGACAAAGAGCGGGAATAAGCTAAATAGCACTTTTTTGACTGTATGGACCAAAACGCAAGCTTCTGTGCTATAAATTCCTAACATTAAAAAATGTTTTTGATATAGTGCAATATAATAAAATGTAAATTTTTTATGGGCAACAGCTTAATTGTAAAACATCTTTAGGGTTTCATCATTGCACAAATTTACGTAACTAAAAAGATTACCAATGGGGAAAAAATGCAGTTTTTTGTAACGTTAGCTCAAGCATACAAAAACAACACTTTTCATGGTACAACTGCACTTTGGACCCCATCTGTACAAAAATGTTGAAGTAAAAGCCGACCTTAAAGCATCTAGTTAAAATGCATTAACTACTCAGAATGCTCAAGCCTATTGTGAGTTGTTACTTAGCATTAAATGTCTTTCAAATAATCGGTGGAGTCTTACAATGGTGACTATTGAGATAACTTTGACTACTTTATTAAAAGTCAAGTTAGTAAGTTGCTTTCATAGTAATTTTAACAACACTAGTTTACAAATGACTAGTTTACAACATCATTACCACTTTAAAGCTTAATTTAGATGTTTTTTAAATGCAAAGTCTCATTCAAGCTTCACCTGCTTTGAGAAGTAGTTTTTTTTTTAAATTTTATTGGAGGACAAAGAATATAAAAGCTAATATGAATTCTGAAAGTAGTGCTGTTTTATGGATAGGGAGTAGATTTGATTTTAGAAAACACCATAGGAAAAACAAAACAACATTTTGGCTGTGACATGACGCCAAATCTTTGAAAATGTGCCATTCAGACAGGTCCCGGGGGAACTACAAATAATTTTCACTTTATTATCTTATTGAACACTGCAGCTTTACATTATTTTTGATTTTCTAACTCAATCGTCATAGGCAACACATTTATATTTTTGCTTTGCCAAAAATACCAAAATGTGGGAAACCGTTTCAAAGCAAGTAGGTGGGCACATTGGGGCTACAATGGCTTGCATAACTTAAAAGCTGTTTATAAGCAGCCACTCAACATCACATAATTCAGATGCCTCAAGCATGGAATAAATTATCTATCCTGCTGGTTATTTATGATATTAATTTCTATTTCAACTAAACAAATAACCAAAAAGTTAATGGAACTGTGTATTTGCACATATATACATTTCTTTGCACGGTAGAAACTGCAATTATATGCTTAAAATAAAAGCAATTACTTGACTTCTTGGTTCGCAAATACAGCAGGAATTTACCCTTTCAGATTTGTTTGCACCATTATACAGCTTTGGATAACATAATGAAGGATAAATTGCTCCTTATCAGTACAGATTGTCAAGCACATATTAACTGGAATTTCAAACAGCTGGACTATAAAATACTTCTAATGCATGATTTTAATCAGTTAGCCATATGTGTTTTGCAAGAAAGCTCGACATTGTGAATACCATTTTCATTTTTGTATTCAGGCTAAAGATCGAGAATACTAATGACTCATTAGCTGGTCTGGTTACTTCAAGTAAGTTATCATTTGATCACCAACTGCCATTCGGTTCTTGATTTGATCACTCCTGAATTTAATTGCTCTGCCAGTGGCAGATATGCCTTCAGCTGACAAGGACCCAAGCTGTGGTGTTCTCCCTCTCAACTTCACCATAACACCTTCCTTAAAGCTTTTTTAAAATTTAAAACCTCCTCCTTCAAACTTTCCTAATACCTTCTGTAGCCCTCTGAGGTTTTGCATGATACTACTACCATAAACTGCCCTGGGATGTTTCACTACATTTTGATGTGCTGAACAAGATATTACCACATCCTCCATTACTGTACATTGATTGATCATTTGCTCCGAATATCATGCCATCCAACACCTTAAAACCTGATGCTGTTTCTTCCATTTCCAAGCAGTATGCCACCGTTCTTTTTATTGAGAATCTTTAGTTCAGAATACAGGCAAGAAAGACGATTCTACTTGTTCCTAGATTAGTATCGGATGTTAAAATTTATGCACACCATCTCTCATCACCAAAGTTAAATAATTTCAAGGTCACGTCAAAGTAATACTGTACAGAAAGCGGCTCTTCAGCCCAAGTTAACTTGCAAGTCGAATCGGTAGTAAGGAAGGCTGATTCAATGCTAGCATTTATATCAAGAGAACTGGAATACAAAAACAGACATGTAATGCTGAGGCTCTATAAGGTGTTGGTCAGGCCGCATTCTTGATTTAGAACGGGTGTCAAGGGTTATGGGGAGAAGGCAGGGATTAGTAGCATTAGGCCATTTGGCCCACGGAGTGTACTACTATAACATGAACTTCTGAACTCATGTAAGCCAAACAAGATGCTCCATTTAAGTTTGTCCTATTTGCCTGTACTTGGCCCAAAGGTGCAGAGGAGGTTTTACCAGAATGATGCCTGGATTAGGGGTAATATTAGGGAGTAGTTGGACAGACTTGAATTGTTTTTGCTAGAATGTTGGAGCTTGCAGGAAGACTTCTAATGGCTCAGTGGTGTTTTATTGTCACGTGTGTACTGCACATGAAATTATTATTATATAGATCACACATGCACAAATTGCCATATTTTGGTGCAATTTACAAAAAGTCCAAAGTCTGATCCATGTGCTCGATGTAGTGGAGCAATTCCCGATCCAGACAAGTCCTGGGCTGCTGCTGGACCTCCTCTGTCGTCCACGAGTCAATGCCCCTCTCCTCACCTGACTGCTTCTGCGCCCCAGGGATGCCTCCGAGCAGCCAACCTTGATAGAGCTGGAGACAATACCACAGTCCCTCTCCTACCGGCCTACACCTTGTGTCCATCGTTGCCAGGTGCTCCCTCCACCTCGACTCTTCAGTCTTCAGGGCCGAGCTCGGCGGTTATCAAGCATCCTCCCATAAGGCCACGACCTGCCTGATCTTTCTTTGTGGCGGCTAGCCAGGTCTGCTGTCATACGTGCTTGGCGTGCCGGCTGGGGCCTTCCTTCTTCTGGCCCCGCAGCGCATCCCGGGAGCTCCTGCAATGGTCATGGGTTGCTGCAAGCAATCTGGTCGATAGGATGGATGCCATATAAATCTTTTAATCTAGTTTCCAGGTGGTAACTTGGGACAACGACCTACACCATACTCAAGCCGGAGTACTTTGATTGAAAAATTCTGATGCTATCCTATAGGGCATATTGGAAAACAAATGTGTGCAATGAAGCGCTCAGACTACCATCAGTGTGATAGAAGTGTATAAAATTATGTCATAATTTTCATAGATAAGACATTCAGAACCTCCCCCTCCCAAGATGGAAAAATAAAATGCTAGCAGGCATAGCTTTAAGGTGAGAGGGTCAATGTCAATGTCACTGCGGGGCAAGTGACTATTTATTTATTTTTACACAGAAGGTGGTGAGTGCCTGGAACACGCTGCTAGGATGGTGGTTAGGCAGATACAATAGTGACATTTAAGATACCCTTGGATAGGCATATGGGTATGCAGGGAATACTTCAAATTTAGATACTTCAAAAAACCCATGCAGCATTGAAAACACGACTACCCATGCAAAAAGCCAAGCTGACTGTTCCTAGTCAAACCATGTCTTTCCAAATGAGTGTATATATTATCCCTCACAATCTGATCCCTTTACTCTAACAGGAACATGCATATCTTGAAGTCTCATCAAAATATTTTAAAAGCATCTCGCATTCCAGATGTCATTTTACCTGCAAACAAGCTACTCCAATCAACCTTTGCAAGTTTGTCTAATACCATGAAGTCAGCCTTGCCCCAAATTAGAATTTCGAGTTGTAGATCAGCTGTGTCCTTTTTCATAACTAATTTAAATCTAATAGAACTGTGGTCGCTGGTCCCAAAAGGCTTGCCCACTGACATTTCAGTCACTTGCCCCACCCAATTCCCTAAATGTAGGTCAAGTTTTCCCCACTCCCTTGCAGAGCTCTGTGGGGTTAAGTGTTTTAGTCGTTGTTCCATTGGCAATGCTGATGCTTATGTACAAACTAATGATGGGCCACGTACTCAAGGGTGCAGTAAAATTGGGGTGAATTTTGTAATCAATAGTAAGCATGATTAGCTCACCTCCTGACCTTGGAAACAAAATAAAATATGAATTTGCCATGGGCAATCATGTCTGTACAACTTGGTAGAATTCTTTATGGCATGGAGCTTCACATTGGAAGGTGCATACTGCAGAGTAACTAAAGGATACCCAGCTCAAACTGAGAAAAACTGGCAACTGTTAAAATAATTATTGAAAACCTTAGAGAAAAAACAATGTCTGCAAGATTCAAAAACAAAAACATACAACTCAAATGTTGCAAAGTCATTAAAACACAAAAGAATCTTGAAAAAAATCCAAAAATCTTAATTACCCAAATTAAAAGGCCATTTGTGACTACAAAGAAAACAATAATTAAAGGTGTACTTACAAATCAAATCTTATTTGTTGCTCAAGAAGTTCATTTTCATTCAATTTAAGGGATGAATGCCGCTTGTATTGCCTTAGACCTAGAACAGAAATCTGTGATGCCAGTTGAGACATCTCAGTTTTCTCTCCCACATGTGTCTCCACGAGGAGCACTAACTGTCATGGACTTCCAAGTTTCCCACATTCACATGCATGGAAGTTTCATTGGGCAGTGAATGCTAATGGTTTCACTGTCATCACTCCTCAAGATGTGGGCTGCTGTTTTTCCCCCCGAATACACAGCAACATCTGCAACAATGTCAGCAATGCTAAGCAGACACTTGCTTGACTAGATTCAGATTCAGATTCTTGCTTGACTACTTCTGTAAATAGATTGTTCTAAGCTCCTTAGTTTCAGTCAATAAAATACTGAGTCAGGCACTTGCGCTACTAAATTTTATTTTGGAAAACACAATAACAGTTCTCCACTACAATACCTAACCGCCGCGGATTCGTAGGTTTAGGCCTACGAATCGTAATTCGTAGGATTACTCGTAGGTTTAGTCGAAGTAGGTCGTAGTAGGTCGGCATGTCATTCGTAGGTAATCGAAGGCAATCGAAGGTAGTCAAAGATTGTGTTAGTGTAGTCGAAGGTAGTCAAAGGTGGTCGTCGTCACTCTCCACTATTTGGTGTCCAATTTCCCCGAAGCTAGTCGAAGCTAGTCTTCAACATAGTCGAAGGAGATGGGGGGAGATTGAAAGAGGTCTTCTACATAGTCATAGGAGGTCTTCTACATATTCGTAGGAGGTTCTCTACGTAGTCGAAGAGGTCGTAGGAGGTATTCTACTTCAGCGATACGACGCGACCATGACACTTTTTTAAACTCTCCTAAACTCGCAAATTAGGTCCCTGCAGAGGGTCAGGCCCTTAACTAATACAATGTATCTGACAAAGTTTCTAGATGGAAGTTAACACAGATGAATTATGCAACATGTGCCTCAATATTCAAGAAACCCAGACAAGGCTCAACACTTAACCCAATCAACATCTAGCAAAGTAAAGCTTTGCAACATTATTTACAATGTGTATGTCTGGTTTGCATTCACCCAATCCGTTCCAAGTAATTTACACCTAATTGTAAGAATCTGCAGATGTTCCATTCTTTCCCTGCAGCTCTTATCTTGGCTACAGACAAACTGGCACCATTCAGCAGCTTGGCCCAGTTCTGTAAAAGGCACATTTAAATTGACCAAAATGGCCTAGCAGCACAGAAGCCTTTACTCAATGTTAATGTCCTGGCAGCTCCAATTTGGCCAGAATTAACACTTCAATACTGCAGCACTCTTTGGACAGATATGACAAGTATGCACTTAACAGCATGCTCTAAACCTGGCCAATCCACAATTTGCGACAGTGGAACAAAACTGAAGGTAACTCGATTTTCATAAAACTATTGTGCCTTAATCTCATACAAAAAAAGCATGTTAGAAGGAGCAGTACAAAATAAATTAAGCATTTGGGAAACGATACGATAAACTTTATTCATCCCCGAAGTGAAATTGGTCTGCCGACAGTCACAACACACAAGGTACACAAAAGCTTGAAATTAAAAGTGAAAACTAAAAGAAAAAGACAAGCGAATGTTGGCTGGCTGCCGGGTGCACAGCGCCTTCACCGGAGCAAATGAACAAACAAACACAGACTTATCCCCTGGGCAGAGGATTCTTAACTAGAGTCCCCCCCCCCCCCCCCCCACACTGGGTCCCCCTTTGTTCTCCCACCGTCGCTCACGGCTGTCCCCATCGTCTACCCTCCCCCCTCACGCACATCGACCACGAGGCCCCACCGCCACTAACGTTAGCATTATACTTACACCCAATGCTGGCAACCTCTGTGTGCAACAAACAGCTATCCTTAGCTTCCAGTCCGTTTCACCATCCAGTTGATCAGTACGAATGAAACATGAACCTTGAAAAACAAACATTAATTTCTGATTATCCTTAGCAGTGTAAGCATTTATTTAATTCCCACAGACTTTTAGCCAAAAGACAAAATTAAACTTTATCCCATATTCATCCCAATATATGTGGAAATAGCTTTTGTTTTAAAGAAAACAGCACCGACCTTCCCTTTATGTCATTCAAGTTGATGAATATTAATCATATTTTGACAGAAAGCTAAGAACATTTATCCTGAACTGCAAATATTCAAAGACAATTTCACAGCTACTTAAAAATATTTGTCAGGTCACTAAGGGCCTGGCATTCCACAAGTAATTGCAGAGAAAATATTTGAACATCAGAAAAAACCCATGAAGTTTATGCACACCAAACCAAACACATGTTATGATGAAGAGAAGATATTGGAATATATAACATAATTCAATGTTATCTCTGCAAACATTGGAGGTGTGAGAAAGATATATCTTCAGGTGCAACTACAGTAAAACCAAGTATTATACAATAAGCATTGGACAGTTCTTGGTAGACAAAAATGCTGAGGAAACTCAGTGGGTGAGGCAGCATCTATGGAGCGAAGGAAATAGTCGACGTTTCGGGTCGAGACCCTTCTTCAGCCTGATGTGAGGGTGAGGGTGTGGGGGGGGGGGGGGGGGGGGAGGCGGAAGAAGAAGAAGAGACGGAGACAGTGGGCTGAGGGAGAGCTGGGAAGGGGAGGAGAAAGCAGGGACTACCAGAAAATGGAGAAATCAATGTTCATACCGCTAGGGTGTAAACTGCCCAAGCGAAATATGAGGTGCTGCTCCTCCAATTTAGGGTGGGCCTCACTCTGGCCAATCTAGGAGGCCCAGGACAGAGAGGCCGGATTTGGAATAGGAGGGGAAGTTGAAGTGCTGAGCCACCGGGGGATCAGGTTGGTTATTGCAGCCCGAGCGGAGGTATTGGGCGAAGTGATCGCCAAGCCTACGCTTGGTCTCACCGATGTAGAGCAGCTGACACCTAGAGCAGCGGATGCAATAGATGAGGTTGGAGGAGGTGCAGGTGAACCTCTGCTGCACCTGGAAAGACTGCTTGGATCCTTGACCATTCTTGGTGTAATTGTTTTGGATTTATTGGAGAGATTTGGCAAAAGCAATAGAGTTTGCTCAGCTGTAGCAGTCTTTACCAACTCTTTCTATTCGCTCCTGGAACATCCAAAAGCAAAGGAATGACTGCGATTGATTACCATCAGTGGATTGGCGATGTTCAAAGACTCGCAAAAGAAAGAACATATAAACCATAGTTGTTAATGAGTTAAGAAAATGCATGGAGGAATGTTTCCTCCAAGATCATCTGAGTGTTTCCAAACCAGAAGTCTTGGATGAACCAGGAGATTTGTAATCTGTGTCGAAGCAAATCTTGGGCATTCAAGTCAGGCAATGCAGGGTCATAAACAAAGTCTAGGTATTAGCTCAATAAGGCTACCCGAAGGCAAAGAGACACTTTTACACTAAACTGGAGGCTTAGAGGGATGTTCATTGGTTGTGGCAGGCCTTGCATGCCATCACTTCCTACAAGGCAAAACCAAGTAGAAATGAAAGTACAGGCGACAGCAAAGCATCACTCCTAGACGAGCTCAACGCTTTCTACAGTCACAATGAAAGGGTGGACATCTATATACCTTCTGGACCCACAGACACTAATCTCAGTCACCAAGGACGATGTCAGAAGATCCTTCACAAGGGTGAACTCCTGGAAAGCATCCAGCCATGGTGGTGTATTTGGCAGTGGTCTTAAAATTTGCATGAACCAACTGTTTTAAATGTTTGCAGCCATCTTCAACCTCATTACTAAAGTCAGAGTTTCCCACCTGCTTTAAAATGATATCAGTGATACCAAGAAGAGTAAAGGGCCTGTCCAACGAGCATGCGACCTGCATGCGGCAAGTGCGACAAAACCGGAAGAGGGGGCCGCGTGGAGGTCGAGTGAGTGACGAGATGTTCGCGCGTGACGTATGGCATCGAGACACTGCGCACGCCCATCAAGGTGGTGCGTAAGGCGTCGAGGCGGCTGCAGGCCGGCAGGCCGTTGCTGCACGGAATTTTTGAACACGGTCAGTTTTTTGGAGCCCCGCGCGATGTCGGGACCAGCTCCGCACAACTCCATATGGCTCCGGCGATCGAAGTGGGACCGGCCCCGCAAGGCCGTACGGCGCAAGCGACCACGTTAGGTCGCGCTTGCCGCATGGAGTCGCATACTCGTGGGACAGGCCCTTAAGATGGCATGCCTCAATCATTACCCACCATTGGCACTATTGTCAATAGCTATAAAGTGCTGCCTTACTAAGGACCTGGACCCACTACAATTTGCCTCCTGCCACAATAGATCTCCAGGGAACGTGATCTTGCAGGCTCTTCACTGCACCACTTGGACACTAGCCCACATACACCAGGCTGTTGATCATTGTATACAGTTCGGCATTCAACACAATACTATTCAATCTCATCATCGAACACCAAACTGAGTTTCTGTGCATTCCTATGTAATTGGATCCTCAACTTCCTCATCAACAGACCATAATCAGTACGATTTGACAACACATTCTCCTTGATAGCCAGCAACAATAGAGCACCACAATGCTGTGTTCTCGTTCCTCTACTCTACTCTAGTGTATCTATATGTAGCCACGACACAGCTCCAATGCTGTATCACTATTGCTGGAGCAATATCATGTAATGCTAAGTCAAAGTACAAGAAGATCTGATTGAATTGTGGCAGAACAAAAATCTTCCTCTCAAGATCAGCAAGGCTAAGGAGCTGATTGTTGACTTTTGGAGGGAAAAGCACAAATCTTTGTTAGGTTGGTGGTGGAGTGTTAACTGCTTTAAGTTCCTGGACAAGCACTTCCCTGAAGATCTGTCCTGGCTCAGCACATTGATCCAATCAGCACATTGATGCAATCACAAATAAATCTCATCACTGGCTTTACTTCCTTTGAAGATAGAGGAGATTGGGACAAATACTCGACCAAACACGTGTAGGGCAGAGACCACACTGACTGGTTGCATCACGGCCTGATTAGGCAACTCGAAAGCCCAGAAACTAAGTGAGACCACAGTGTATGGCACACTGTCCAGTCCATTACAGGTACTGACCTCCCCGCCATTTGAGGCAGCGCCTCTACCCAAGGTGCTGCCTCAAAAATGCATCAAATATCAAATACACAAACCACCCTGGTCACATTCTTATTTCGCTACTATTGTGAAGGTAGTACAAGAGTCTGAAAACCATGACCAACAGCTTTTTCCCCTAGCAAAGACCAGGCTCTTGAACACTGTGCACTAACCTCTGCAACTATGTTCTTCAGAGTAGATACGATGAACTGTAGATGCTGGTTTACAAAAAGAGGAAAGGGGCTGGAGTAACTTAGCGAGTCTAGGCAGCATCTCTGACGAACAGGGATAGGTGACGTTTCGGGTTGGGACCCTTCTTCAGATCCTATGAATTTCTATGAACTGTGTCTTTTGTTACCCATGGACTTTGGTAATTTGCACTTATGGTTACGGATAATATTATTAATTTATAGTATTTTTGATTTTGTATCATCTGCATTTTACAGGCCGATTGACCTGCAGTAAGAAAGAATTTCAATGTTCCATTGCTGGTACATATGACAATTAAACATTTTTGTTATCAGAACATCTTGTAATTTACATAATGTAATTGTTCAATCATACCAAATATATGGCCTTAAAATTGATTACACAACAGCACAAAGTGTAGAACGAGAGAAAATACAATAATTAAATGAATAAGTCTGCTATCTTTAAACCTGTAACTATTAACTCAGCAACAAAAGGGAATCTGGTAAATTGAATCAGAGAAAATTGGAGGCTCATATGAGGCAGAATGTGATATTAATGAAGAAGTGGATGGAAAGATGCTGATGCAGCAAAGTCTTCTTAAAAAGGGAAAGATAAAAATATAAAATACTGGAGACATTCAGCAGGTCAGATAAATGGTTAATGTTTTAGGTCCAAAATCCTTCATCAGAACTCACTCAGCAAATTGTTTTCAAACAGATACTGATAAACTGCATTATTATATTGAAAAGAAATTAGCTCCTTACCCAAGATGGGTGGTAATATTGAAATCAAAATGTGAAAGCTTGCTATCTCCCATTCATTGTACAAGGCAATCGTACTTTACAAAACCGTGGATTTGCCAACAGTGCTGTGGTGAAAACTTGAACAATAACTGCAGGCATAGAGAAAGAAAGCCAACACATCACACAAACCATTCACAAAACAGTGAATATCATGGGTGGCATACAAGCAGCAAAATGTGAAGGTGCTAACCAGCACTCATATCAACAGTTCCTGGTTGTCATTATTCAGATTTGTAAAGGTGACAGTGGGCACCATTCCTATAAAATGAACACCCACTATGACAGCAGCCAGTGGTTAATAATTTGTCACTGGCACTATGATAATGCAGCAGATACGCCAACAGAAATATTTCATTTTGTTCAGTTGTGCAATGTATTCAGAAGTTGCCAAATGTTAAGTTGTGCAGAAAATAACTTGCACCAGTTGTGGCATATAACCATTACAAGTCCAGCATTTAGCAAATTCCAAAGTGTACCAAAAAGATTGTAAACCTGCTCAATAGAAGGCAAGAGTCCTCATCACAAAGCTCTATTGAATCAACGAGCACCTATTCCACAATTTTTTCAGAAACACATAGAATTTTGCTTCATAGTGATATGCCCACTAAAGACTAGGTTTTCAAGCAGGGAACTACTCTAATACCCTCTCTCAATAATGTGCCAACAGTACAATATTTCCCCATCATTTGACTAACATGGCTTTCAATGCAGCCACGCAGCTGCAGAATGGCTGCACAAGTTCATCTTTAGTAATCTTTAACAAGGTCTTAACTAGCAAAATTATTATATATTTTAAAGTGATTAGTACCACTGCACAAAGAGGAATCAACTTTTGACACTTTCTCCTATCATCTCAGCATTTTAGCCATGATTTACTTTCCACTAATAGCAAATAAAGCAACGTCAAACTCTGAGGTTATCTTGGCTGCGACGACACCAAACAAAACAAAAATAAACGTATCGATGTCTCAGGAAGTGATTTTATAAGTAAGCACTTTATTAGAAACACCTTAGTTCTGTTGATAATTCTCTGATAAGCTGTAGATTGAATGCTAAATATGAAAGAATGGGTTCTATAAATTGAGTCCACATTTCAACACATTGCAAACAGCAATATCTTTATTGTACTTTCAATTATATATTATGTTTGAATTTGCTCCATCCCACAAACCAAAATTAATTTAATTACAAATTTTCTACACTTCAAGTATAACATTTCTTGCATATTGTTAATATTGTTCAGCTTAAAAATACAAATCAGCCATTATTTTCACAAAGTACAAAATCATTTCAGAAATTAAAACGAAAGGTAGGAACTGCATAGCAGGTCTTTGACCTTTAAGAGGGAAATTAAACTTCAAAAGTACATTCTACAACAAATTAAATAATTCCAAACTAGTTTTTCTCTCTCCAGATGTAACTAACCAGCCATCCATCCACATGCATTTTTGTTACTTCTCATCTAATTACAGGTTGGGGATAAAATACTGCAGGCCCTTGAACCAATAATAAAATCTAGAACACTGAAACAACTTAGCAGGTTAAACAGCATCTGAGGTAGCAAAAGGTGCTAGTTGATTTTTGAGGTGAGATCCTGTGTCAGAACCAGTATCAAACAAAGGTAGGACTCCTATCAGATATCAATGCAGTTGTTCACAATCAATCAATTTTCAAAATGCATCATTCACAGCTGATATAGCCAGTGCTGTAGGCATACTATGAATCTACTATTCTTGTGCTGCAACAATAATAAAGCAGAAAACTGCCATACGCAAGAGTGAGTGCTAGTGCAAAACAAATGATTTCAAGTTACCTAGGTATTTTTCTCAATTACCACCTTCCTAAGGCAAATTATCTACTTGCAATGGCTAATTTGACAAAGCCATGATCCATCCGACTTTTATATACCCTCATATGTTAAAAGCAAATGAGACTTTATGATGGACGGCAAATTCATGGCAAGGTAATTTATTAATAAGCATCCAGCTGTTCAGTAACAGTTGTATGCTTAAGCTTTTCAAGAATTACTTATCTAAAGTAACTTAACCAGTCATCTAAAACATGGCAATATTACAGGCAATTCAAGCTATGAAAGGCTGACTTTGACAGGGATAATAACACACCTACTTAGTTACACAAGCGGTAATCATATTTCATTACCATTACATTAGCTTATCTAGGGAAAAGAGTTGATACTGCACCATCATAAACCTTTCATGTACTGCTACTGATATTCAGTCCACCATAGCAGTTTCTGCTGGCTGCTGCATTATAAATTGAATTATTTGGGCACTTAATATACCAGTCTCTCAATACATGGTTTTCATTTTGAAATAGAAACCATATTAAAAGCAAAAATTGTGAACTGAACTGTAATTTTTTCATTTTAAAGTCAATTTTGTTTTTCCAACTAAAAATGTCACTTAAGCCGACAATAATAATTATTTTAATTTCATACTTTTTAAAATACCGACACGTGAAATAAATAGCCGTTATTGTGGTTAACATGATTACAAATGATATACAAACGCATTAGAAATAGACTAGCCTTGACAGAAAGAACAAGGAACAGTATACTGTGCAATGAAAGGCAGAAGGCAGCCTGACAAGTTGCCAACAAAGTACATTTTGTTTGGGTGCCTAATTCCGGATGAATTCTGTGTCACAATCTAAGTACCTGGATCCTGATGTAAGTAAAGTCTAGCAGAACTACATGTTTTATTCATAAAATGCCTGTATATTTAGCAGCTTAGTGAGCTAACTGCCTGGAAGGACATGGTTGATAGAAGCACCTGAAACTAAATCTGACCCAAAGGTGGCATTTTCACACAATACAATTTCCAACAAGCTTGCACACATGTCTTTGCTCAGTAATTGTATTTCCACTGCGCATGGTAATTCAATAAATGTTTTATTTGTAAGGTTTAAAATCTGCATGCAACAGTCGTAAAAGGTGGCTATGAGTTACAATCTATTATATATTTCTAAAGAAACAACCAATATCATTGATAGTATAAACAAAAGAATGGCACAACACAGAGCAGAATTTAACATCCAGTGATGCGAAATAGGGAAACTATGGGTCGAGTCTTTCAAAAGCCCACTGCAGCTCCTTTATTTCCTTATCCGAAGATAGACTAATCAGATCAGTAACTGGGGATATTCTCTATTGTAAGCCATGTAGCTCTGTACACCAGAGGGGGTTCACAGCAACGAATAGACTGTTCCCTACCCAGAGAATAGCAGGAAGAAAAGGTTGCTCTGAATTCAAGAGAATATCAAACAAGATAGGAAGGCTAGAAGGCAAGAAGATGCATCAGCAGATCCAACCACACAGTCCCACAGTAAGAAATTCCCGCCTTCATTTCCAGTCTCCATCCTGGCTGTCAGTCAAAACCAGGAGCAGCTGACATCCACAGTGGGCTGTCTAAACTACACCTGTGGGTCTAGCTGTGGCAATTGAAATTTTGGCATAATGAGCTGGCTTGGATACTCACCAGCAAAATTAACAAAGGGCTTCCTGGAAGGAATTTGGGGGTGACCTGCAGAGAAGTTGGTTGGTAAAGCCTAGGGAATCAACCAGTTTAGTTAGCAACCAGCAATTTGAGCGGAGCGTGCTTAGGAGCAGAATGAGACACTTTGATTGAAATGGCCCTGCCCACAGCTGGTGGCTAGCCTTCCCTTCATTTCACACAGCTGATAGGTTAACACACAATCTACAAGCTCCTTGGGAGTCCGGGCCCAATGTTCTGAGTTGGATAAAATAATGATCCCATGTTTTATTACCTTTCAGGGAAATTTTCAATTACAAATTGGCAGCTGCATTTATTATAATTGATGTTACTAGATTTTAAATATTACATTATTCTGAAACAATTAGTAGATTAACAACATTTTTTAAAGCTGCAGATGTTGGAAATCTGAATTAAAAATGCCAATGTTCGAGCACTCCACATATCAAGCAGCATTTGTGGGAAGCTTAAAAAGATCTTTCATCAGAACTAGGATAGAAAGCTAATGTAATACAAACAAGGTGATGACGGAATGGATAGGACAAAATGGGATCTCTGATAAAGTGAGGCCAGGATCATCGTGGAGATAAGCAGTAAAATATGTCATTTGTTCAATGGGTAATGGATGCAGTTAGATAGAAACTGAACTGAGTACAAAAGCATGAAATGCATAGCTGTGGAGCACACCTGGCAGGTCACGGTGAGAGACCAGAACTGGCCAACAGTGAGAAAGTGAGTGATCCATGGTGGTACAATTTGAAGTTAAGAGTCCAGATGATTGCAGTGGAAGAGACTCGATAAACGATGAAGTGCTGTTCCTTCAGATTATGCTGAACTCATTTTAACTGCGCCCAAAGACCACAAACAGATAAGAAAGAGTGGTGCAGGTTGGAGAATTGAAACCAACACGCAGCTCAAGGGACCCCTGCTAACTCAATGCAAACGCTTTGAAAGGTGTTCTCCTAATCAAGAGGGGGCCATATTGCAAACACTGAATGCAATTCACTAGATTGGAAGAAATGCAAGTTAATTACGGTTACATCTAGAAACAATGTTTGAATACTTGAATGGTCGAAAAGTTATGGTTGAAAGGACAATGTTGCGTCTTCTGCAATTATATGGGAAGGTAATACCTGGGAAAGTAGGTTAATGTTGTTTTATAAAAGTAACAGGGCTCATCGAGAGCGATGGAATAGAAATTCAAAAATATGTAGATTGCAAAGAATCTTACCGAGTGGTCATAAAATGGAATTTGTTACTTCCAGGAATAGTCCACATGTAAAATATAGATGGATTTATTGCAAAGCTAAATAATAGTTGAAGGAAAAATGAGTATTAACCATGGAGTTAGGAAGAAGCTGGAGTGAAGCTCAAGTGCAGTAAACACCAGCATGGAATTTCAACCAACTTCAGTGTTCTAGCTGTGTTGCTTTTTATAAAAAGCAGCCAACCAAACAGCAAATATTTGTTTTTTCATTTGTAACATTATGTTACAAAATGGCAGAAAACAAGATTGAAAAGTCTTCTCCAGCATAAATGGAGTTTTCCAATTAGTGATTTTAGCAGTTAATCCACTCTTGCAGATTTCTATACTCAGATAAACTCCAAAATTCCCAAATCAGGTTCTGGATACAAGATAATCAAATTTGAAAATAAATGTTTCATTTCAGTTCCTCATCCTCCACTTATTTACTGACATGCATGCTGTACAGCAGATCTGCTTTTCAACTTCTACCTGCTCTGCTCAAAGTCACCACTAGGAAGCATGCAGTAACAAGTTTAAAACTACTCCCCACATTTCACCTCCATAGTAATTCCATTCAAATTCATTGCAAAAGCATAAATGCTCACTGTTACCATTGTCACCAATATTTATCTACATCCTCTATGAGAGAGGCAGAGGGAAGAAATGTAATAAGGTACATAAAGTCATATTTAAAGTTTCACCCCCAAGTAATATATTTATATATAAATGTGCATAGAAAATATAATCCACTTCAGTCAAGTGAATCAATAAATCAATTAGAAAACAAAATGGTTTGGAAGCTAACTGGTATACGCGCAAAAGTATTTTGCATGGAATTTCATGTAAACTGACTGGTCTGTTAGGAAACACTGTTCTCTTTCAATGGCCTTGAAACCACCCCACCAATCTTCTGGCATCAATTCAAGCAGGGGACAAAGCATTTGTAGTTATGCAAAGCCAATTAACAACACCTTGAATTCATTGCCCTTCCTTACTAAAAAAAACATCAGAAAACTTATTTTCCACAACAGTAATTCCCAGTCACGGTTGACTGTTGGGTCTGTGAACTAGTCCAAAACATGCACAAAATCTCACAAATCCCAGTGCAACATACCAACACAAAACCTTTCAGCAACAAATAACTACCAACTTTATAACTAAGTCTCCAACTTCTGCCAACCACTCCACCAAGAAATAACATCTTGGTGATTTCAATCTACAATGATTTTTCATTTGATCTCAGAGTTCACTAACCTTACTCTTCCATTTCCGACTTTGCTAAATACAAGCATTTTTCACACAGAGAGTGGTGAATCTCTGGAACTCTCTGCCACAGAAGGTAGTTGAGGCCAGTTCATTGGCTATATTTAAGAGGGAGTTAGATGTGGCCCTTGTGGCTAAAGGGATCAGGTGGTATGGGATACTGAGCTGGATGATCAGCCATGATCATATTGAATGGCGGTGCAGGCTCGAGGGTCGAATGGCCTACTCCTGCACCTATTTTCTATGTAAGCCTTTGCTCAATTAAACAGTCTAACCACTCCCACATTTCTATCCACAATTTTCAAAAATGGTTGTCCTCTGCCTTGCTGAATACACAAATTGTGACTACGGTCTTCGTTTAATCTGTATAACGTTTTCTTGAATACAACGATTCATTTCTATCATATCATCACTTTTCTGTTATTGCCTCCATCTCTGCAAGGTAGAAAAGTTGGATTTTACGTGGCAATCAACTTAATTTTCAATTGTCATATCCAGCTCAGGCAAAGTGAATATTAATAGTATCTCATTTACCTCAGCCGAACATTGGCCATTCTCCATGATTATGTTATACAGTA
Organism: Leucoraja erinaceus; assembly: GCF_028641065.1. Taxonomy (NCBI): domain Eukaryota; kingdom Metazoa; phylum Chordata; class Chondrichthyes; order Rajiformes; family Rajidae; genus Leucoraja; species Leucoraja erinaceus. The sequence goes on along the minus strand of NC_073380.1, from coordinate 89,616,855 downwards.
ATGATAACCACTACTTTTTCCTGTGATTAACCACATCTTTAAAGTCTTGTCCCCCAACTCTACCCTCAAACACCAGATTGAGGGGCACACATTTTTTCATGTTGCTGTGCAACTGCAGCCTTTCTCAATACCATCCCGTGTTTGACCCATGCGCCAAGGACTGGAGTGTTTTGAGGAATGAGAGTTTACCCATGCTAACACTCATCCATCTTTACTTTCAGTTTAATTTCATCATCCTTAAACTGAATAACATGACTTAACTTCCACAGTGAAATACACCTGAGCGAGCTGATTTTGGTCATTTGCTCCCCTCTTAATTTCTTCCCATCTGTACACACCTATTATGTTTTTCTAATTCTACACTAATGCCATATATCCATTTCATAAATGATCTCAACTTTCTGGCCCCATAGCAGAAGCGTCCACGTCGTGGGATGAGAAACTGGAAGTATCCCAAGCTAATTCTACTACCACCATCATCTTTTGCAACAAGTGATGGCTCCCACTGATTGTCGCCGGAAGCTTGCCTCCTTTTCAGGACAGACGATGACAGCGACGTCAAAATTTGAAACATGGAAGATGGACACGAAAGAAGGAGACTTGCTTTCTAGGATGTTTATCCATCGCTTATACTCCCTGATGGCAAGCACATTCTTTCTTAATTAAGGAGACCAAAACTGCACAAAGTACTACAGATATAGTCTCACCAAATGGATCATATTATTGTGGTAGGATGTTCTTGCCTCTCTGCTGAAAATCTTTTACAATGAAGGCTGACATCCCATTTGCCTTTTTAACTGCTTGCTTTCAATGAGTAGCATTCAAGGGCACTTTATACTTTTGTACATTACTTCCTTATTGAAAAACATTTAAAAAATACTATCTTTATGTGGATAACACTTTCATCCATGTTTTCCTGAATCTGCCACATATTTGTCCACTCATTCAGCTAGTTTAAATTACCTTGAAGCCTCTTTGCATCCCCCCCCAAAATTGTAATTCCACCCACATTCATATTGTTCTCAAACTTAGGAATACTACATTCTGGCTCAATCATCCAAATCATTGATCTGTTGTAATTATCAGGCATTTATTCCTGCAACACCCCTTCAATCACCACCCACTACCCGAAGAAAAAGTTATTCCTATTTCCTGTCTGTCAACCAGTTTTCAATCCATCCCAGTATATCACTATCAATCGTCACTCCCATGTTTTAATTTTACAGACTATCATGTGAATTTAGACCTAGGAAAAATCAAAATACACTACATTTACTGGTTTACATCGTCTTTCTATTAGTTACTGACCACAAAAATATCTCAATAGGTTTGTCAAACAGAATTATAATTCCATAAATCAATGTAATCTTTCTCACTGGTATGAAGAGGCCAAGGGATTATTTTAAAGGTTTAAAATAAAGTGATATATAGTTAGACACAAAAAGCTGGAGTAACTCAGCAGGACAGGCAGCATTTCTGGAAAAAAGGAATGGGTGATGTTTCGGGTCGAGAACCTTCTTCAGATTGGTCAGGGATAAGGGAAACGAAGGATATAGACGGTGATGTGGAGAGATAAAAAAAACAATAAATGAAAGATACAAAAAAGTTATGATGATAAAGGAAACAGGCCATTGTAAGTTGTTTGTAGGGTGAAAATGAGGAGGTAGTGCGACTTGGGTGGGGGAAGGATAGAGAAAGAGGGAATGTCAGGGCTACCTGAAGTGAGAGAAATCAATATTCATACCACTGGGCTGTAAGCTGCCCAAGCGAAATACGAGATGCTGTTCCTCCAATTTGCGTTTAGCCTCACTCTGACAATGGAGGAGACTGAGGGCAGAGAGGTCTGTGTGGGAATGGGAAGGAGAATTTAAGTGTCCAGCAACCGGGAGATCAGGTTGGTTCACGCCTGCTGAGCGAAGGTGTTACATAGAAACATAGAAATTAGGTGCAGGAGTAGGCCATTCGGCCCTTCGAGCCTGCACCACCATTCAATATGATCATGGCTGATCATCCAACTCAGTATCCCGTACCTGCCTTCTCTCCATACCCCCTGATCCCCTTAGCCACAAGGGCCAAACGATTGCACAGTTCAGATTCAGATTCAATTTAATTGTCATTGTCAGTGTACAGTACAGAGACAACGAAATGCATTCCGTTGTCTCTGTACATTCTGTTTCCATTTGGTCTTGCCGATGTATAAGAGTCCACATCTTGAACATACAGTAGAGGACATTGGAGGAGATGCAAGTGAACCTCCGCCTAACCTAATAGGACTGTTGGGGTCCCTGGACAGAGTCGAGGGAGGAGGTATAGGAACAGCTATTGCATCTTCTGCGGTTTCGGGGGAAGGTACCAGGGGAAGGGGTGGTTTTGGTGGGAAGGGATGAGTTAATCAGGGAGTTGTGGAGGGAACGGTCTCTGCGGAAGGCGGAAAGGGATGGAGATGGAAAAATGTGGCTAGTGATGGGATCCCGTTAGAGGTGGCAGAAATTTTGGACGATTATGTTGTATTCGACGGCAGATGGGGTGGAAGGTAAGGGGGACTCTCTGTTGCAACTCAGGGGAGGGGGAGCAAGGGTGGAGTTGCGGGTTACTGAGGAGACACGAGTGAGGGCCTCATCTATGATGGGAGAGGGGGACCCCCATTCCCCAACGAATGAGGACATCTCGGATGTTCTAGTATGGAACGCCTCATATTTGGCGCTGATGTGGCGTAGACGGAGGAATTGGGTTAGACTCTTTGCAGGAAGCAGGGTGTGGAGTGTAGTCGAGATAGGTGTGGGAGTCAGTGGGTTTGTAATTGACGTTAGTCAATAGTCTATTTCTTGTGATGGAGACTGTAAGATCAAGAAAGGGGAGCGAGGTTCAAGTAAATTTGAGTGCAGGATGAACATTGGTGGTGAAGTTGATGTCAAAGCAGAAGAAGAAACAATGGGTCTGCTAATGCAGTTGTTTTTGTGGATTTTGGGGCCTTATGCCTAGAGGAGCTGGTCACCCTCAACAACTTCTCCTTTGACTCCTTCCACTTCCTCCAAGTCCAAGGCACACCCGCATGGGCCCCAACTATACCTAGCTGCCCCTTTTATGCTCAGGCATGCAGATCATTGGACACTGGGGACTTAGTAGTTGTCCATCCCAATTTCCATAGCACCTTTTTACTATTAATTTCCTTTAATACTTCCTTTCATCCTTTTGGCAGCCATGCATTTCTGGGAAGTTTTTTGCATCCTCTTTCCCGAAGATGAACCAGAGCGTTTAATTTATTTGCCATTACCTTCCCTTTTACAAATTCTCTCATTTATGATTACAATTGTCTTCATTCTTATTCGATTACAAGAATGTCATAAAAAAGAATAATGAAATCAATTGTAGGTTCTTTTGTCAGAAATGAGAGAATTTATAATGGGGAATAGAGGAATGACAAAGCAATTAAACACTTTGGTTCATCTTCAGGAAAGTGAATGCAAATAATTTTAGTTTTTTTATTAGCTAAGTATTCTTTTCTCACACCGAGCAATTGATTGGGTTTATGCTTATTGCCAATTTCTTTCTCTATTCTGTTACCTGTTTAAATGCATATTGTAACAAAATGGAGAAAAATTCACAACCCCAGGAAGAAAATGTTTTTTTAGGATTGAATTTATGTCAAGGGCTTTTAGCGATTATCTTGACATTACTACACTCAAGCGAAGATGCTTAGTGATGGCACTGGTATCACAAGGAAACATTACAAATCTAACTGATGTGCAACATGAAGATTAGCAGCCCCAGCACCTACCCCTGTGGAACACCACTAGGCAGCCAACCAGTGAAAGCCCACTTTATTGCCACTTCTGAGGCACTAGAAGCAACGTTCTTAATTTGCCGAAGAACAAATTACCATATACAGGAGAAAAATTAAGGAAAAGTATGGGAAGGCTAATTAGGAATTGAGAAATTAATTTTATGCACAAACAAAAATGGAAAAGACAAAATTTACATTGATTTCTGCATGGCTCACATTCCCACTTCATAAGCCACACAAGGTTGCATCTATTCAAAATAGGCATTGATTTTTTTTTTAATCTGATGGTTTAACATTAGAAGATCATAGATAAATACCAGCTATGGTCAATCACAGTTTTTTCTTAGTCTAAATATTATAATAGTTATACATGAAATATTTAACATTAAAATCCATGCGCAGTCACATGTTGAACATTCCATAAGCCAATGTATTCCTACACTCTCTGCTCTGAACTATTACAAACATAAATCCTCTTTAACAATCTATTTTCCATCACACTATTTCACAAGGGGCATTTCAAAGTGATCTTTACCCTTTCTGTCAATGGTTGCCCTCATCCATCAATTTCATACAGAATTATACCACAGATCAATGCAGTTCAAGACCACTAAGCATTTTGTGGCCCTTGTGTATGGTAGACTGCACAGATATTCATTTAATACAGAACTCAAGCTATGACATGTATTGGTCAGATGCATTTCCTCCCACTTCAGCAGTTAATTCCATCAATAACTCATCTTACGAGTTTGTTTTGGAAATGGTGAAAATAAAAATTCCAATTGGTGCTATGTCAGTTCTTACCAGACAATACTGCGGTAGATGCTAGACAGCTGGATAATCAACACATTCTCCAAGCTATTTATAAAAACGCCATCCCCAATGTATTGCCGAAATAACCTGCAGTGTTTGCTTGCAAACTACAAATGGCTAGAATGATCAATGAATCTTTCAAATCTTTAGCTTGAAAGAAACATGACTTGGAAATGTGAATTGATGGAAACTGCTTCACCAACTGTCTTCCAGTAGCAAAGAAATAACTAATACATTAAAAATGTGTATTATAATGCGTTTGTATTTTGTTGCTACAGTATGCATTTCAGGACAATGCATTCTCCTCAAAATATCCTAATTAAAAGGATGCTGAACAAATTGATAGCAAATGGGGTATCATTCAACATTGCATAAATGGTGTGCACCTCAGAATTCATAAGAAGCTGATGCAGTTTTAGTTGCTATCACCAGTCCAGAGGATGATGTGACTGCATTAGCATGTAATGCCACCAACATTGTTGCCCTGGGACAGACTGGATGAATATCATTTTGGAGAGCAATTTTAAATTAAGCAAATGAATTGCCTTTCCCCCCTAGAAAATCTGCGCAAGATGTAGCAGGCACTGAAACCTGAAGTATATCAACTCCCCCACTAATATAGAGCTACAAGCAAACCAGTTTGTTGTAATAACAACTTCAGGCTACATAGTCACAGCCAAAAAAGTGTACGTGATTTCCAAAAAACACCGTTAATGCCCATTACAAACTGAAATATCTGTATTCCACGTAAAACTTAAAAGCCAAGAATTCTCCACAGGAAAGTGGATAGGACATCCAGATGATTCATATTACGTTGACTATCTTGTGTAGTATAAGAGAATAGCCAGTCTCATCTCATTGGCTTCAATATCTTCATTAGTAGTAGGCCCCCCTCGGTCATGACTGACCATGGTGTGATGCATCCTAGTTGTTGGCTGCTTGCTCCAAACCTCGGCTGGAGCAGCGTCGCTTGTGGCTGAAGAGACCAATGAGGGAGTGACAGTCACTGTGGAAAAGGTCACATTTGTGTGTGGTCTCTGGTTTGTTGAAGTTACTGTGCTCCTTTCTGTATGCCCGCTTGTCTGCCGCTGCGTTCAACAGTTTCGCTTTCCCCGTTTTGAGATGCTGGTTCAGTGTACCTCTCCACCTCGTGCGGTCAGCTGCAAGGCTCTCCCAGGACTTCATATCAATGTCGAGCACCTTCATATCTCTATTGCAGACATTCTTGTAACGTAGCCGGGGGGCGGCTGATGGATCTCCTCCCAGATGTCAGCTCTCCATAGAGGATGTCTTTTGGAATGCTGCCATCCTCCATGCGGTGGACATGGCCCAGCCACCGCAGTCTGCGCTGCCTGGGTAGAGTGTACATACTGGGAAGGCCAGTGCGAGACAGGATCTCGGCGTTGGACACTCTGTCTTGCCAGGATATGCCCAGGATATGGCGGATGCTTCTCAGGTGGAAGGTGTTGAGTCTTCTCTCCTGCCTGGCAAATGTAGTCCATATCTCACTGATTTTAATATCTTCATTAAAAAGGGCATAAATGGTAGCAATATTTAAAAGAATACCTATTGCACAGTTCCAACCTTCCAATCATAATGACCCGAATACAGAGGTGCAGACCAAGGAGCTAAACGGGATCTCAAAAGGAACCAAATTCATTCGCTATTAATTTCTGCAAATATAGAATGAAATAGTTGAAGATCATTCTCCAGTTTCTGCTGCTTATCAGCAAACAATGGGAAAAAGAATATGAACATATACTCTGGAAAAAAAAAGTGGTACAAGATTTTCATGAGATCTGTGAAACATTCATGGTCAACTGTGGAGACGTAACAGCACATTAATTCAAGACTGAATTTTCAACATTTGCATGAAAAAAAGTTATTTTTCTACAGTTTTAGTCTAAAATAGTGGTCCTCTTTGCTCTGGCAGAATATATGCTTGTTTCAGATATTTTATTCTTATCCAAGTCTGAGTTGCAAAAGCAGCACGAAAGTTTGCATTTGCGTCCTTTGAGTAATGGGGCTAAATTTCAACCAGATTTCTATACCCAGTTGCTATCTGGTGACTTTTGCTGAAAAATGCATTGTATACAAGGATGGTGATAACGTCCAGATTTGGCTATCCTGCAACTAAAGGTAATTAAACAGTGGATCAAGTACTGCATAAACAACCTTGTGTACAATTAAGGGAAACCAATGTGAAGCAAATGATTGTTATGCAATGTGAATGAAACAAGGATTTTTATTCTCTGATATAGCCCTTATTAATTAGTATCTTTAATACACAAAGCTAAATATATATGATTTACTAATAAACATGGAAGATTTTATGCACTGTAATTTTGGCTCAGGCAATTACAAAGCTAAAGCATTTGCTTCATGTAGTACTACATTTGCAATATAGTACTGCAAAAAAATTGACCTGTTGGGACTGCACCTTATCTCATTGGCAAAAATAATGATGTCTGTCGTCCGACTCAAGCAATGTTTCCAATTAATCTTTTACTAGGGCAAACATTAGCTACAACTAATACCAGTTTAGTCTCAGCAAAATTGAATTATTAAATCTGTCTGCCAATATCCAATTACAGCCTACTTATGAATACTTGATTTTATTTTGTATAATTGACAAGGGCTGTCAGGTTAGGATGGGTTTGATGGCAATCGAGTTAAGATCAACAGATATAGCTGTCACACAGGACAAAGTGTGTCAAGAGCTGGAGAAGGCACTGACAGGTGATGTACAAAGGGTCCACGTGAACCTGTCATAAACAGTTAATAAAGTGGCTTGTAATATTAGCAGCCTGCCTGCTGCTACTCAGAATCAAAAACCCATTGAAATGTTAGGATACAAGATTGCACCCAACAAAAGAGACGGAACACTTGACTATAGACTTTTGTAAATGTAATACCAGATCATTTATCAACATATATTTAAATCATTTATACAGTTCAAATGAATAAATAAATATTGTTTTTAAATTGACAGCAAGATACAAATTTGGCATGAGATATGATTATAAAATCTATAGCATGTTGCTAATAATAAATATTACTAAACACGCAAACTACAATGTCAACATCTAAAAATTGGCACTTATAAGTGATTGATGAAGCTTCCTTCTAAAGCAACTCACTCTCTAAATACCACTGAAATAAATTTGTGCACTCGAGATATTTGATCTGAATTAAGAAACTGATGATGCAATTGATTAATTGGAATTTAAGCCATCAGTCACTGGATCCATCAGTTTCTTTCACCAGATTCATTTACATTCTAAACAATCAGCTGATGGCTCAATAGGATACCGTGTATTAATACACAGTCAATATGATCCTACTGAACTCATCAGAATTCCTTATTGACAGCAGCAGAAATGCTTTAAATCCAACCTTTATCAGATTGCATATGTTTAAGCAGTCTTGTATTGACTGTTGACATTTTTATATTCTGACAGCATTATAAAAATGCTGCCATCTGTAATGCACAATACACAAAAGGTAATGCAGGGTCACAAGAAAGCTTGGCAATATTAAACCTTGGGTGGGGGAGGGGAGGTTAGGGCAGAACGAGTTTGCAAACAAAGTTTTATCCAAACCAAAGGATTAATCTTATTGTAAATATTTAATCCTTCCAAAACACAAAGTGCAATACACAGCAACAGAAAACTATCCAGACATTAACAGCACATTAACAGCACATGTTTTGCCCAGTAGGGTTATCATACTAAGTGGCTGGCTTGGAATCAGTAATAGAAAACTAACTCATATTTCCCTCCAACAACCCAGCTTAAGTAAGCTTGGATGTAGACTGCAGGTGATGAAGTCTGAAGCAATAATCTGTGGACAGAACTCAGCAGATTGAAACACATCTGTGGATAGAATAAAACGGTCAACGTTGTGGATCAAAACCCTGCATCAGGAATTCTTTTCCACTCACAGATGCTGTTCTCAGTTACTCTAGCAGATTCTTTTTTGCTTTATTACGGTTGGCGTATTCAATACAAATCGGGAATAATACATGGTATTTCCTAGTCTATATGGTTCATCTACTCTGAAGAACATGCTTGAATTATTGACACTCCACAACATATTTTCTTATTTTACAACAATGATTACACTTCAGGTACTGAGGCATGCCAAGGTTATAAAAAATGCAAATAAACATATCATGCAAATTATCTTAAGCTAACTGAGCTCTGTGCAGGTTAACTAATTAGTGCCACTGTCTCCTTGGGGGCTAGTGTCAAATTTTGTTTTATTAATAATCCCGTTTCAATTTTTTGGCTTAAACCTGCTGTGTAAATACTAGTTGTTGAATAACCTAAGAATAAAACATTTAATGCCCCATTGCGGTTATTGGACTTTGTCTATGAAACTGATGTGCTACAATTCTGAGAACGATATTCTTCATCTTCCCTTTTGCTCTATTTATTGCACTTGCGTTTGACTAAATTGTATTTATGCATAGTGTTATCTAATCTGATTGGATAGCATGCAAAATAAAAGCTTTTCACCATACCTTGCTACACGTGACAATAATAACTATAAACTAACCACGAGTTTAAAATATTCAGACGAGTGACCAACACTTGAAAGTGGAACTAAATAGTCAGTGTCAGAAAGTCATACAATGCAAAAACAGGCCCTATAGCCCAATGCCGACCAAAGTACCCCATCTACACTTGCCCTATTTGCCTATGTTTGACCCTTATCTGTTCCCGATCCACATACCTGCCAAAATATTTTTAAAATGTTGTTTTTGTACTTGCGTCAACTACCTCTGACAGCTCGTTTCATATACCCACTATGTGAAAAAGTTGCACCTCAGGTTCCATTGAATTTTTTCCCTCACCTTAAATATATGACCTCTCGTTCTTGATTTCCCTGAGAAAAAGAGAGACTGCATTCACTATCTATTCCCCTCAGACTCCTGTGCTCCAGGAATTAAGTTCTCACCTGTCCAACACCTTGCAATCCCCAATATGTGCTTTCAACTGCAGACATTAACCATTTCGCTCTTCATGCATCTGATTTATGCTTATAACAAAATCAAACCAGCCATTACATTTAAAAAAACAATGCTTCATCTGCATACTTCCAGGTTAAAGAAAACTAGAAATATTTCTACCAATTGAATTAAACAGCACTAGTATTTAAAATGGTAAGGGAAACTAATTTATAAAGCAAGTCACCTCTCAATCGTTCAATTAGCTTAAACTAAATTACTGATTTCTGATCAGATTATTCAACCGCTGCAGATTCAAACTGTTATAACTTTATTGATAAATTAAACAATCCAACCCAAAACATCCAATGGCTGTGAAAAATATCTCCATACCCATGCGAAATGAATAAAATTACCATCAAAATAAATATCCCATCTTTGTTCTGGCAAATGATTAAGCTTCTGTAAAATGGAACACTGTACTAAATTGTCTTTATCAACCATTAATTTCATGTTTCCATCATTCTCCATGGTTGGTATCATGCTGGTATCATGGTTCACAAGCAGCTACAATGCTGTTCAAGGCTTTCGTTTTGGGGATCAGCTTATTTAAAACGTTGATCAAAATGTTTTGGAAGATAATTCTGTCTTCTCCATTTGAATGTTGAACAATGAATGTTTGATTTCTATTTGAGTATTTTTGAGAGTAATACAATCATTGCAATCTCAATGAAAATACAAAAAAGCTGGTAATCGGTGCTGCAGATTGTGCACAAACATCAGAAAATATAACGACCAATTTCAAATCTTCAAAACAAATTCTGACTAACTAATATAAACAATTGTTTAAAATGTAAAATTAATAATGGAATTAGAGAAGGCATTTGATATTTTTGTTCAATCAGCTTAAATATTTAAAGGTTACTGACCCAAGATTCAATGTTATTCATTACTGCCAGCTTTAAATATGCACTGTTTACTTTAACAATGTAGAAATATTATAGCTATTTCTTGCTGAACGTGGCAAACAATTATTTTGGACTGAACAATTCCAATGAAAAAACAGCAACTAAACACATTCCAATTCTGTAATTATTAACTAACTACACATCAATGCTGGCACTCCAATATCCAGCAGTTCCTTCCTCCACATGGCAAATTCAATATTTTCACTATTTATTTAAAATGAGAGCCAAAATGAGATTTAGAGAGCCAAGGTTTTAAATGCCCTGTAGTAAATGGTAGATGGCCACTAATTTAGAACTCGTCAATCTTTCCATTCAGCATAGATCTGTTTCCTAATACCCAGTTGCCTGTTTCTGACAATGGGTTTGCTCATGCTTCACTGCATTCTCATTTGCTATGGCCTTGCAGATAGTTCAAAACGCACAAAACATGGACATTCTATAGATCTTGTATAGAACATCCAACTCAAGCATACTGAAATGCCAGCCAAGGGCTACATACAAATTTTGCTGTAAAGAATAATAATAATTTATGAGCAGTGAGCTATGCCATTTTAACTGTAAAAAATTGTTGGAATAAAGTAAAACAGCAAAAATCATCTCAACAAGTAAAATAACCAGAAGTTGTCACAAGGCAGCAAAATATATCAACATAATGTATAATAATCAGCGACAAAAATTAATTGATCTTGCATCGCACAGTGATTTGTTTTTAAAAATAGTACATTCAGACTGAGATGAAAATGTGACTAACAGAAAATCAATCGAAAATGATACGTACTACATTATGAATACACCAGGACAAGTACATACAAAGAGCTACAAAAAGGACAAATGCTATGAGCAGTACAACTGTTTTAAATTGTAAATTAATTTAGAATGTAGATTGTCAAATTCAGGATACACGTAGCCTGTTCAAATGTCCAACGCACGAGTTAATATATTCACAGACACAGAAAACCACAGATACTGGCATCTAAAGCAGCAAGTAATCAGCTGAAGGAACTTCGGGGGTCGATCAGCATCTGTAGGTCAAATAGAATAGGTTGTCCACAGATGCTGTTCAACCTGCCGAGTTCCTCCAGTTAATATATTCAAGCTGAACTGTACGAGTTTTTCGGTCAAATGAATACCGCCATTTTCTTGGCTAATGTTAATTCCTCAGACAGCAAAATGTGATCAGGCGGGTATGTAAAATGTAAATAGGCAAATGGCTGTCTACATCAAGTAATTCAGTGGTGCAAACAACCAACGTTTACAAAGGACCTTACAGTGCAAAACATCCCAATCCAGTTCACAGGATTTTATCAAATAAAAGTTATTTAAACTAGGGCAGATGCTGCAAAACCTATTAGAAGATGCAGATTTTAATTAATGAATACTCAGAATTGGTTGGTTGAAGATACAAGACTATCTTTCTTTTAACTAATATCTACCCACATTTTCACCCAAATAAAACTGAAAGAGTTTCAAGTAAACTGGATGCATTCTTTCCTGCAACTTGTCCACAGCATTATATTGTGTATGCATGGATTTCTTTTGTGTGCAATAAAAATATCATGTCTAGTCAACAGCCTTGTTGGGATCATGTAAAATGGGAACTGTATTGAAATCTGAGTCCACAGCATAAATTTAAGAGTAGGGTTGCCCAACAACAGCCAATGTAAACATGGTGTCATTTTCTCTAGATGCTGTCAAACATGATTAGCTACCGACAATGCTGGTATCAACAATGGTCTGAAGATGAATTTAGTTTGTGAATGTCCATGAAGATATTATTATTATTATTATTCTTTTATTTCACTCAAGGTCCAGATGAAAGACCACATTACATAGAATACATCCTTATCCTTATCTATCTATATACTTTTAAAACTCTGGCCCCATCCGACCGCCTGCAGTACGGATCCCTTCCTGCCTTTCGATTCGTTCCCGCCGTGCGATGTCACAATGCCCGATGCTCGCGGACATCCATTCGCGATGCCCGACGCTCGCGGACGTCCAATCGGAATGGATCCATTTGCATGTACGGCTTCCGGCCGCGTTTCTTCCTTTGATTCTCCGCAACTCCGAAACCGGACGCAGAATCGCCGACGTCTTTTCCATTTCGGTAGAGATTTCGCTTTTCTTTCTAAGTATCCGCTCTTCATTACATTTCGTCGTGTTTAAGTATCAAATCCGTCACCCCCCCCCCCCCCCCCCCCCCACCACCTCAATATTTCAAAAAGAAACTGGCTTCTAAACCCATAGAAGCAGCCCCAGCCCCAGCCCCCTGGTGAATGTTCCATCGGGTGATGTCACAATGCCCAATGCTCAAATACATTGTTGCCATAGAGAACGCTCAGTGATTATTCAAATTCTTCACTAACTGTCATTCCGAGATGAGGAAAACATTTTTCACACAGATAGCGGTGAGTCTCTGGAATTCTCTGCCACAGAAGGTAGTTGAGGCCAGTTCATTGGCTATATTTAAGAGGAAGTTAGATGTGGCCCTTGTGGCTAAGGGGATCAGGGGGTATGGAGAGAAGGCAGGTACGGGATACTGAGTTCGATGATCAGCCATGATCATATTGAATGGCGGTGCAGGCTTGAAGGGCTGAATGGCCTACTCCTGCACTTAATTTCTATGTTTCCCTCTCCCCACCCCTCTCCCTCTCCCACCCATCTCGCTCTCCCCCACCCCCCTTCCCTCGCTACTACCGCCACCCCCTTCCCTTCTGTCCCTCTTTCACCACTCCCCTACCCCTCCCTCCCCACTCTTCCACTTCTATCCACTTACCCCACGCCCCTCCCACCCCCACCCCTCTCCCTTCCCCCCTCTCCCCTCCCCCCCCCCCCATCCCCTACGCCTCTGTCCCTCTTCCACCACTCCCCCCGTCCCTCTTTTACCACTCCCGCTACCCCTCCCTCCCTCCCTCCCCACTCTTTCACTTCTCTCCCACTCTTTCACTTCTCTCCCACTCTCTCCTCCCCCCCTCCCTCTCTCCTCACCCCTCTCCCATCCCTCTCCCCCCACCCCTTCTCTCTCTCCCCCACCCCCTTCCCCCTATCCCCCATCCCTCTTCCATCACTCCCGCTACCCCTCTCCACCTCCCTTCCCCACTCCTCTCCCCCTTCCCCTCCACTCTCCATCCCGACTCTTTCCCCTCTTTCCCCCCACACCTCTCCCCATCCCTCCCTCTTCCCCATCCCCCCTCCCCCCACATCTCTCTCCCCATCTCTCACCCCCTACCGCGCTCTCTCCTTTCCCTCCCAAATCTATCCCGTTTTCCTCCTCCTCCCTCCCCTCTTCACACCTCACGCCCCCCTCCCCCTCCCCCCCCCCCCCACTCCCCGCAAACGCTGTTGGGGAAACAGACCCAACGGGTCTGCACTTGGTCTAGTATATGTATAAAACTCTGGGGCTATCCGTCCAGCTGCCGTCCGATCCCTTTCTGCCTTTTGATTCGTGCCCGATACTCGCAGATGTCCAATCGGAATGGCCGATGCTCGCAGATGTCCAATCGGAATGGATCCATTTGCATGTACGGCTGCCGGCTGCATTTCTTCCTTTGATTCATTGCCACGCCCAATCCAGACGCTCAATCTTCGAGATCTTTTCCATTTCGGTAGAGATTTCGCTTTACTTTCTAAGTATCCGCTCCTCATTACATTTCGTCGTGTTGAAGTACACGTTTTTAATCAAATCCTTCTCCCCACCACCCCCAAGTATTTCAGAAATAAACTGGCTTCTCCATTTACATGTCAGCTTCCAACACACTTCGAAACAAAGTTGCAAGACAGGAACACTCTGAACTTTTCACTGCTGCAGCAGGCAGGGAAGGTGCCATTGGATTTTTTTTTAACCTGCTGAGGGAGGCAGGGCAGTGCTGGAATCTTACTTTTGAGAACGGCTTCAGTTCCATTGGAGGAGACGGGTGCATGGTGGAATATTGGGTTGGGGGATCACACCATTGGGGGAGCAGACCCAACGGGTCTGCACTTGGTCTAGTATAACTATAAAACTCTGATCATGGATGTGGATGTGCGTGTGTGTGTATTTATTTATTTGTGCGAGATCACATCTTCACGAAAAAACGACGCGCGAACGGGAACATTTTAACATATTCTTGTAGTTTTATACCGTGGTGTCCAAAATTGTCTTATCTGAAAAAGTCATACTTTATTTCTCGAGTTATTTATGAAAATGTTCACAAATCTGAAATGTCTTTGAAAATAAACCGAGCGGCTTTAGCTGATGATGTCACAATGGCTCTGCGTGCTGCATCTGCGCTGCGAGTAACGTACCGCCCCCCCCCCCCCCCCCCCCCCCCCCCCCCCCCCCCCGCGAGCTGCCCCTGGGCCGCGAGCTGCCGACCCCCCGCGAGCTGCTCCCGGGCCGCAAGTTGCCGCGCCGCGCCGCCCCCCTCCTCCCCCCCTTATGTTTGATAAGACCAAGATAATTTCATTTTCAGTCATTAATCCTGCAAATAAATTTATACATATGATTTGTCAGGATAGCTTTTAAAGTACTGATTCCTGCAGCCACAAACATTTCACTTGTACTACACCATCTAGGTTTCTTTAGTAGTATTCTCATGGCATAATTATACGCTACTTTAAGTCTCTGTAAACTTGTTTTTCTGTAGTTTGACCACAGGTGTGCAGGATAAACATGCTCTGAACGGAGACTTATCTATCTTCACATCTATACACGCATCAAACTTACGTAAGCTAATATTTGCTTGTACATAAGCATACAACGTCGCCTATAAATATCCTCATCATCTGTCATTTGTTCTGTGATAAAATGTCCAAGATATTTTACCTTATTACAGACACTAAGATTATTGTCAGACAATTCTAAGTCAGGAAATTTAAGACATTTATCCTCTTTGGTTCTACATATCATAACAGCACCCTTACCAGCATTATATTTGATATCATGTTCCACACCCAACACAGAACATATAGTAAGGAGCTGCTGGAGACCAGTGCTAGATGGACTAAAGACCACAAGATCATCTGCATACATAATATGGTTCACTAAAGTATTACCAATCATGCACCCTGTATTACAGGCTTTCAATTGCTTGGGCAGATAATCAATATAAAGATTAAAAAGGACTGGGGACAACATTCCCCCTTGTCTAACACCATTGCTAACCCCAAATGAGGCTGAGACCCTATTGCCCCATTTTACTTGCATAGTCTGGTGGGCAAGTCAGAATTCTCACAATATATTTAGACTCAATTTAACAAACAGCTTTCTATGATTAACACGGTCAAAGGCTTTGGAAGCATCAATAAAGGACATAAGAATTGATGAGTTTTTAAACTTCTATATTTGTTTACAATCTCCTTTAGAGATATATACATAAGTCAGTGCCATGTTTAGCTTTAAAACGAAACTGGTTATCTGTGGAGTTAACACACTCATTTAATCTATCCAGCAGAATTATTTCTAGGACTTTTGACAATATGCTGGCTAAAGCTCTGGGCCTGTAATTATTTAGGCTGCCTACTTTACCAGCTTTGCCCTTAATGACCGGCACTAGCAGAACAGACAACATTGAGTCTGGTAACTAGCCATGAATCATAAAGCATGTAAAAGGGAGAGGAGCTGTACAGTAGAAATATGATCTAAGCCACTTGCTTTGTTGTTGGACAGCTTGTTCATGGCATGATACACCTCATGTGACATAATCACCATTGAATCATTACTCTCAATATTGTCCAACCAATACAAATCACCTTGGACAAAGTTAAATAAAGTACTATAATGCTGTCGCCATAACTGTGATATTAGCTGTTCCAGAGATTCCATCTACAGTGCATGGTACAGATGTTTTGCAGCTGTTAAGAGCTCTCACTTCTTTCCAAAACTCAGTAACATTGTTACCTAGCAGCTTCTTAGCCATGGAATCAGCCCTCAAAGCTTGCTCATTTTTATAGACGAAGCGAACAGCATACTTATATCTTGCATCAGTGAGCTTCTTGTACTCAAGCACAGGCCCTTGTCTGGGTCTACCTGCCTTAGCCCATGATTTAGTGGCTTCACGGGCTTCAACATGATACTCAGCTACATACTTATTCAAGCCAGGCCTGATGTTATGCATCTTATTTTTATGCTTGCAGTCGGGCTTACTGCCTACATGTAAAGGGCGTACTATATCATTACACATGGAGCAGCATCTCTCCTATGCTTCACATCCTTACAATTGACATTACTACACATTTGTTGGAATGACTTAACTCACGCACAGTGATTAAGATCCAAATACTTTTATTAGCAATACAGCATAGGTAACTTCATCTTAACATGCTACTCAAGACAGGGGAAGAAAGGGAAAAGGGCTTTCTATTAAACCAGTTGGCGGAGACAAGTATGACTCATAGCATGAGTGACACCGATCTACACCCTCCCTCTTAAAGAATTAAATTTCAATACAAAACCATTGACTAAATAAGGCATGCATAGCAATTGATAATAACTGGAGGAAAGTCAAACGTAGCCCGGGTACTTCACAGTGGGCTTGCAAACACGACCAGCATGTGTGCGATATAAATCATTTCCGTTTTTCGCCACCAGGGACAGATTCGGTGGTATGACTGGTGGTGGAAAGTGCAACGGCATTCCCGGTGATGAAACAGGGGACTTTGGCACAGGCGGTGGGTGGAGGCATCGCCATTGACAGAGTAGCTTTTTCTGAATTAAGTTGTGCTGGTACAAGCGGACCGTTGCCGGAAGTACACTTGTACGGTCCGGATAATACGGTGGTGGAGCCGGCTCATTCACAGGCATGATATATTGTCTGTTACGTCTGTAGGTGCTGTTATCAAATATGAGCATGGCTCAAAGGCAGTTCCAGAAATTACACCGATACGGTCATGACCTTTGTCAGTTTGCAAACAATCCACCTACCCCTTGGTTAATGGTGGCAGCGGTCTGCTTGTTTTGTCATACCATGTTTTTGAATGTCACACTTTTGTTGCAGCCTGGACTGGACTTCCGACAGTGGGACCACCTGCGGGATTAATGCCTGATCCACCATAGGCACCGTGGCTCAGGTCTGCTTTGACAATAAGCGCTGAGCAGGTGAACCCAAGATGGGGTCGCGGGAAATGTTGTGTAGGTTGAGCAGGTCCAGGTACACATCGGAATTAGCTCTGTGGGATCATTCCATCAGCTGTTTGGCACTCTTGACAGCCCGTTCAGCCAGTCCATTCGGCTGAGGATATTCAGGGCTGCTGGTGATGTTGCGTAAACCCCAGCGTGCAGCAAACTCTTTGAAGTGCTGACTGGTAAATTGACTGCCGTTATATATAGCCGTATACAAGGTGCCCCGTGGTCTGCAAAATGCCGAACGAGTTTTAGAACTACCCCGTGAGAACTGGGGCTACTAAGAAGATCGAAGTCAAACCAGCCAGAATACGAGTCGACAAGTACCAGGTACTGCTTGCGATGCCACTCAAATATGTCATTTGCCACTGTAGACCACGGGAGAGCGGGAGCCGGGTGTGAGAGAAGTGGTTGCTTTTGTGATCAGGAGCCACACTGCACAGGATGCCACATTCTCGAGAATGTATTCAGCCATACCATGCCAGTAAAACATGTTTTTTTGCTCGTAGGACAGTTGCTTCAGCGCCTGGGTGCCCTGCATGGACAGAGTTAAAATACTTGCTGTGTAGCGAACAGGGACTACAGCCTTGTGTCCTTTTACGATAATACCATCCTGTACTAGCTCATCATGGACGGCAATGAAGGGCCGAACTGACAGCGGTACATTGTAGTGCTTGTCTGGCCAGCTGCGCTTAATGACTGAAGCGAGCGACTGCAAGGTACTGTCAGCAGCAGTGTGGGCAACCAGGTCTTCCACACAGGATGAGGGAATAAAAGTCACAGTCATTATTATAAAGTCGTCATCCGGTGAGGGCGGACCCTCGCAGGTCTTTCGGGGAGCACGCGAGAGAGTGCCAGCCAGGTGCATATCCTTACCCCGTTTGTAGGTCAGAACGATGTCATACTATTGAAGTTGCAGCAACATCCATTGAAGGTTTCCTGGAGAGGCATGAATCGGTTTGTTAAAGATGCTGACCAGGGGTTGGTGGTCAGTTTCAATCGTGACCGTATGTCCGAAAATAAAGTCATTCATTTTCTTGCAGGCGAAATCGACTGCCCGAAGCTCCTTTTCAATTTGGGTGTTGCGTTGTTCCGTGTCAGTCATGGTGCGCGAGGCATAGGCGACAGGCTTGTGCCGCTGCCTTCATCTTGAACACATGCTGCACCTAGTCCGTGTTGTGAAGCGTCACACGTCAGTGTGACCGGTCGCTAGGATCAAAATAGCGAGAGTAGGAGCACGACATTTGCTGCTTAAGAGTGTCGAATGCCCTCTGCTGTTGCTAATGCCAGGCCCAGACAGTGTCTTTGGGGGTAAGCTGGTGCAGTGGGACTGATATTTCATTGAAGATCTCAATAAATTTACTCAGATAATCATGCCAAGGAATCTCTGCAGACTAAGCACGTCTGTGGGTGCTGGTAGCTCGTTGATGGCACTGGTTTTCACCGGATCAGTTTTTAGGCCGTCTTTAGTGAACACATGGCCTACGTAGTTCGCCTCACTTACACTGAATTTGCATTTTTGAGGGTTTAACTTGAGGTTGATGGCATTGG
This sequence comes from Leucoraja erinaceus, assembly GCF_028641065.1. NCBI lineage: Eukaryota > Metazoa > Chordata > Chondrichthyes > Rajiformes > Rajidae > Leucoraja > Leucoraja erinaceus. The sequence continues at coordinate 89,597,689 of NC_073380.1, read as the reverse complement.
CGCGGTCCAGGACCTTTGTTAGATTAGCATCGTGTTCTTGGATAGTTCGTCCAGCAATGAGGATATCATCCCCTACAATGGAGCATGGGTAACCTGCAAACAATTGCTCCATAGCTCGTTGAAATACTTCACTAGCCTAGTTTATGCCAAAAGGCATGCGAAGGAATCTGTATCGCCCGAATGGTGTGCTGAAGGCCGTTGACTTAGGAGTTGCGTTCCAGCAGAATCTACCAGAATGAACTCTTGGCATCTAGTACTATAAATACAGTTGCTTCAGCCAGCTGCGCTGCAATCTCGTCCACAGTGCGCATGGGATAGCGTGGTCGTTCAATGGCTGTGTTTAAGTCCTTGGGATTGATGTAAATCCGTATTTCATCCTTATTTTTCATTGTTGCCACAACCATGGTCGAGACCCAGTCTGAGGGATCAACGACCGGGGCAACTATACCTAGAGACACCATTCTGTTGAGTTCACTTTGAACACGGTCCCGCTTAGCATGGGGAATCCTGTGTGCTGGACGGACAACTGGGAGTAACTCAGGGTTAATCGTAATTGTGTACTTGACAGGCAACCTGCCCAGCTTGTCATCAAACAAAGTTTTGTATTGTGTCAGGATTTGTTGAGTAAAGTCACAAGATGGAGTCAGATGACAAACAGAAGCACTGAAAGAGACCAGTCCCACGTCGTGACAAGATTTAACACCCAGCATGGATGGCACATTCTCACGAATGTCAGGTTGTGGACAAGACAGCAGCGTAACTCGACTTGACCGATAGGATGCACTGGACCTCCTGCAAATGGAAGAAGGGAGGCAGCCATAGGAGTGATAGTCTTTGTTTTTTGTTTATTTTTCAATTCAGATAAACACATCACATTACACCGAGCACCTGTGTCAACTTTAAGAAAGAAATTCTTGCCATTAACGAGCAAAGCGACCTTGGGATCATGATGCTTATGAGGCAAGTCAGACAGGGAGTGTACATCCAATTCAAGATTCTCGTTAGCAGACTGCAAGTCCGTGGTTGCTGTGTAGAAGCGCTCCGAGAGCATGTTTTCATGGTCGAGTGAATTGACAGATTGGCTTGTTTGAATCCTGTTGCTTCACGAGCGGCAGTATTTGAAGAAGTGATTACTTTCTTTATAGAAATGACAAAAAAAAGAAAAAAAATGACAAATTTTCCCATAAGCTGGGCAACGGTCACGAGCTGCAACATGCGAACCTCCGCAGTTAAAACAATTGTCTATGAGTTGAGCGACAGAACTGTCGGGCACAATATTTGCATGGGCATCTGCCATTTCAGCAACGTGGTAGCGGTTTTCAGCAGTCTCTAGAGTAAGTTAAGTATTGCTTAAAATTTGTCACGTAATTTATCATAGTGGACACCATAGACCAGACGGTCGCGAACTAATCTGTCGCATAAATCACCAAAGGCACACGACTGGGAATGTGTTTCAAAGCACTAACATACATTTCAACAGGTTCTCCGTGTCTCTGGCTTCGTGAAAAACATGTTCTTCATGACGTAATTAGTACATAACTTACATAACTGTCTGAATTTGCGTAGCAAGCAGTCGGGGTCCCAGATGAATTCAGTGGGAGCAATCTGGACACCAGCCAGGTCAAACCTAGCTGGTTCATAATGAAATCTTCTGGCATGCCGCAGCTTCTGTGCCTGCTAGGTTAAGGAGAATTGAGGCACGAACACCTGGAACAGCAGCCGCGTGAGCCGTGTCTATGTAAATGGTGAAATCTTCTTTAAATATGCACAACCGTTCTGCGAGATCTTCATTAAACACCAAATTCTCTGGTTTTCTGAGAGCAGCAGCCATAGTAAAACATATACTGGACAAAAGAAACAAACTAAAATATAAGCAATAGAATTAGGCAAGGAGTCCGAGTTTTCTGACACCATGTTGGAATGACTTAACTCACGCACAGTGATTAAGATCCAAAGAACATTGCTACTCAACATGCTACTCAAGACTGGGGAAGAATACATTTATTGTCACATGCACCCTTTGGTACAGTGAGATTTGAGTTACCATACAGCCATACGAATAAAAAAAACAATGCACGATAGAATTTAACATGAACATCCCCACACAGCAGAATCAATGTTTCCCACTGTGAGGGAAATCAGTAAAGTTTAGTCAACTTCCTCTTCGTTCACCCGTGGACGGGGCCTTTGAGCCCTCCACAGTTGCTGCTTTGGCGGCCCGATGTTCAGGCCCTCTCGACGGGATGATCGGTGCTTCGGCATCGGAATGGAAGAACACACTCAGCGGCATGGAGTTTCTGAATCGTCCACTTCTCACCGGAGACCACGGCTTCCGAAGTCCACAGGCCAAGCTTAGCGCAGACCACAGGCCGGGAAGAGAGAATTAGGAAACAGTCACAGGTTGGTGATAGGTCCAAATAGATAGGGAAACAAAGGCACTTGGAGCAAGGTAGCGAATGAAGGGGAAGGTGGTGACAGCTGCCAAAGAGTGCTAAGTTGTGATACAAATTGTAAAGGTGTTGAAATCTGATAAGTAGGAGAGGCGATAATTGGAACCATTGAAGGGAAGATGAAACCAGTGGGGAAGGGAATCTGATGGATGAAATATGTAGGTAGCAGGTGGATGGAACCAGAAGGGCAAAGTGGATGAAACTGGGTGATGAGGGACTAGAGATGAGATAGAGTAAGAAAAGGGAACAAAAGTGGCAGGACGAGAGGTAGAATAGAATGCCTTTTATTATTATTCAAACAGACAAGGTTTGAACGAAATTTCATTCCTACAGTCATGACATTACAAAAAAATCCAAGACACACACTTAACACAATTTACACAAACATCCATCACAGTGAATCTCCAACACCTCCTCACTGTGATGGAAGGCAAAAGTCTTATCTCTTCCCTTTGTTCTTCTTCTGCGGTCCAGCAGTCCAACTGCAGCGTCGAGGCGACTGGGGCTCCCGATGTTAAAGCCCCCGGCAGACAATGATAAGTTCACGGCCGTTTAAGCCACGCCGGGCGATGTTAGGCCCCGCTCCGAGTCATTTAAACCCCACGATTCCGGCGGGGGAAGTTGCCGTTGCGGGAGCTCCGAAAAGCGGTCTCCCACCAGGGACCTGCGAGCTCCCAATGTTCCTGTCCACCGGGCCTGAGGCCGGAGCCGCCGCGCTCCATCACAGCTCTCCCCGTTCCGAAGTCAGCCAGCTCCGGAAGGGTGAGTCCGCAGGCTCCGCGGCTGGAGTCCCCAGGTTGGTTCGGGTTGGAGGCCACTGCCGGCTCCACGATGTTAGGACAAACGACACCGGTGACCCGACAGGGAAAAAGTCAGGTCCCCGTACAGGGAAGTGATTAAATGGTTTCCCCCACCCCCCACCCTTCCCCTCCACATATACACAGCTAAAAAATTGAACCAAAAACATACATTTAACGAGACAAACATTTTAAAAAGGACAAGACGGCCTGCAGTCGAGCCGCTGCCATTAGGCGATGCCACTTCGCATTGGAAGGAGCAGGAGAGCGGAACACAGAAGGTAAGGGTTGCCTGAAATTGAAAAATGAATTGTGTATACACTAGATTGCAGACTATCCAGGCAAAATATGAGCTGGTGTTCTTCTCGTTTGTATTGAGCTTCATGCTGGCAGTGGAGAAGGCAGAGGATGGACAGGTCGGGTTGGGAATTGGAAGGGGAGTTGTGGGAATGGGAAGGGGAGCATGCAGTGTGGAGCTTGGGATGGCATTGAAGTCCATTCACCTTCCCCATGCAAGTTCTTAACTTCTTCAAATTCACGAGTTCAGTTGCAAAGCAAATTCGGTCTGCTTTTCCCCTCATGCTCATGTGCTGATGAAATCCATGACAATTTCAACACCTAAATGCCAGTGATTCCAAATCAATACCCCTACAGTAAATAGCAAATTTCAGCACGTTTCCAAATATTAAACTACACACAAAAAAAATGGCAGCTTCTAATGCCTTTTTTGCATATTTTATATTAGCAATGCAATTTCAAGCCGGTTCCTCCCGCCAGCAACGTCTTTAAATAAATGAAATAAATTCCGGAAAGGCTGTGTACATAAGTAGCTCAGATAATGCAAATTCTCCAGACAAATATCCTTTTTTAATTCGATCCAACTGAGAAAATCATTTTTTATACAAAGAGTGGTAAATCTGTGGAATAATCTGCCACAGAAGGTAGTTGAGGCCAGTTCATTGGCTATATTTAAGAGGGAGCTAGATGTGGCCCTTGTGGCTAAGGGGATCAGAGGGTATGGAGAGAAGGCAAGTACGGGATACTGAGTTGGATGATCAGCCATGATCATATTGAATGGCGGTGCAGGCTCGAAGGGCCGAATGGCCTACTCCTGCACCTAATTTCTATGTTTCTATCCCGGGTGCAGATGCGGCGTAGACGGAGGAATTGGGAGTAGGGGGATAGAGTCCCTACACGGTGGGAAGAAGTGCAGTTCAGATAACCATGGGAGTCAATGGGTTTATAGTAGATGTTGGTTAGTAGTTTGTTACCTACGATGGAGAGAGTGAGGTCCAGAAACGGTAGGGAGATGTCGGAAATGGTCCAAGTGAATTTGAGTGCCAGATGGAAGTTAGTGGTGAAATGGATGAAGTCAGTGAGTTCTGCATGGGCACAGGAGGTGGCACCAATGCAGTCGTCAATGTAGCGGAGATAAATTTGAATATCATTAGTAATCAACTCTGCTGATGCATTTCTACATTGACCTTTTTTAAATATCTACCAATAATACAGACAAACAGTGGCGAACTGACCAGGGTGTCAGCTTGCCTGATGGCAAGTGGGCCCCTGATGAAGTGGTTCCCCTATATCAAGTAGGCCCCAGATGAAGTGGGCCTCCTTTGTCTCCTGGCAACCAATATTTTTAGACCCAGTCCACCACTGCAGACAAAAATTGATATTTATTCACTACAAGACTTTAGTTGTAATAAAACTTATTCTTCACTGCTGGCAGCAATCATTTATACATCAAAAGTAAGTGGATTCAAATCAAATCAGAATATTTTAGCTGGAGGATAAATGTTCTTAAAAACATTTTCAATATGCATCAACATTCAATATGTATGCTGTTCATTGCTTTGAACATTTATTTGGGCATTGTGTGAAATGTTATGAACTGCAGACACATTTCTGTTTCTTCTAATTACGAGAAAGCACTGAAAATTGCTCACCATTTTTTTCTGATGTTCTCAAAAAGATCATGTCAGCAGGTATCCGCTGATTCTGAAATAAAAGATGACACAATTAAATACATCAATCCAAACTGACTGTATTTCAAAATATCTACTGAAGATGGAATTGCACTTCAATATTACACAGAATTTACAGGACAGCTAAATGATTTTCAGCCCTACATGACAGAAGAATTGTCTGACCTTTCACTACATTCTGACCATTCTCCACATTCTAACACGATTCCTTTCCTCAAGTATCTATGTAGAAATTCACAAATGGACTGACTTTTTGATACATGATGAGCCCTTTCATATTCTCACCATTCCAGGGTAAAATAATGTGAATATGTTCTTCAATTTTAACTTATGTTATGTTGACTGAATTTGAACCCCTCCAGAACTGCCCATTCAATCCATAATTTTAAACGGATACTAGACCAAGGGGGACCCATTGGTTGGGGGGGGGGGGGGGGGGGGGGGGGGGGGGGGAGCCTGTGGCGTCACACACACTGACCACCCACACACACACACACACAGGTGAGGGGGGGGGGTGATAGGGGGAGGGGGGAGGTGGAGGGGGAGGGGAGTGGTGCAGAGTGGGAGGGAGGTGAATGGGGGGAGGGGGGATGGAGAGGGGGTGGGGTGGAGAGCAGAGAGGGGGAGGGGGGTGAGAGAGAGTGAGGGGGGGAGGGGGGGGGCAAAGGGAGGGGGGAGGGAGAGGGGGGAGTGGGGGAGAGTAGGTGAGAAGGGGAGAAGGGATGTGGAAGGGGAGGGGAGGTGGAGGGAGAGGTGGAGGGAGGGCAGAGGGCTGGAAAGGGAGAGGGGGGTGGTGAGGGAGGAGGAAGGGAGGAGAGAGGAGGAGGGAGAGGGAAGGGGAGGGGGAAGGTGCGGGGCGTTGCCCTGCGGATGGACGGCCGAGTGCGAGTATTGACACAATCAGGGACTGCCTATATTGACAGTTTGCAGGCAGCCAATCATCAAGTTGATGTATTGCCAACTTTATCAACGGAGCACACGACCTCCAGCGGGGAACAGTGCCCAGCAAGCTGTGTGTGCAGCTGGCCGTGAGGAGCCGAGGCAGCTCGTGGAAAACAGTGCCCCAGCGCGTTGAATATTCTGCGCAGCTTGCTGCGAGGAGCAAAGGCATTGTGACGTCATCCAGCTCGTTAGATTTTAAAAAGATGTCAGATTGGTGAACAATTTTAGTAAAAACAAAACTAAGAAAATAATGAATCAAATTTACAGATGAAAGGATTTTTGAAATCATGAGGTAAATCTCTAACGGAATATGTAAACATTTCACCGTTACGTCGGGTTTTCGAGATGTGTAGCCTGTTCATCATTCCTGGCTGGTATAATTTAGTTCTGTTATCATATTAAACCTCTTTTGCCTCTTCATTTCAAGAGCGTTCAAGAGACTTTATTGTCATGTGTCCCAGATAGGACAATGAAATTCTTGCATGCTGCAGCACAACAGAATATTGTAGGCATAAATACAGAACAGTGTGTCCATATACCATAGAATATATACATACACACATAAAGTGCAATAGGCTTTTATAGTTCAGAGTTTGTTTGAAGTTGAGTTCTGATGGCTGTGGGGAAGTAGCTGATCCTGAACCTGGATGTTGCAGATTTCAGGCTCCTGTACCTTCTGCCTGAAGGCAGTGGAGAGATGAGTGTGTGGCCAGGATGGTGTGGGCAGCCTTTTTGAGGCAGCGACTTCGATAGATCCCCTCAATGGCAGGGAGGTCAGAGCCAATGATGGACTGGGCAGTGTTTACAACTTTTTGCAGCCTTTTCCGCTCCTGGACGCTCAAGTTGCCGAAACCAAGCCATGATGCAAACGGTCAGCATGCTCTCTAGGTGCGCTGTAGTAGTTTACAATAAGCATACCGACTCTCCGTAATTTCTCAGGAAGTAGAGGCGCTGAAAGATGTTCTTTCTTGGCCTTTGATATCTAGAAGTCAAACCAATGTTTTGTTGATATTTAGTTCTTTATTTTGCCACTGGATTTCTTAGCACCCTAAATTTAATTTAAAAGGTGATATATTATATTAATCTTTAAATACCTTTTCAATTGAAGGAAATATGAAATTTTGTGGATATAAAGTACTTGCATATATGGTATTCTCCCATATCTTTTATATTGTACAGATGAAGTCCAGCCAAAAACTAAGCGGAGTACAAAAGTTTGGGAGACGGGTTTATTTCTCTTGAAATCATGCGGCCTTAAATACCAACCCAGGTTCAAGACTATGGGGGGCTCTGGACGGCTCAAGAACGGAGCGGCCGAGATCATTGCCCATGGCATGCCACCATGGCATAAATATGAACGCCCCCAGAGGCACTTACGTTGTGAATGTCAAACCTAAATAGAGGAAGAATGTGGAGCGGGACGGCGGACAGCAATGGGTGGTTGAGCCCATAATGCTTCAAACGAGCCACAGGCACAGTTTATGGGCCTCCCATGTCAGTAGGCATAAAGGGAATTTACGTTCAAGAAACGTATGGGCAGCCATCAGAAGTGGGATGCGGCAGGAAAGGCGCTTCTGCTGGTGTAATTAAACAGCTTTTGCAGAGGCCAGGAAAGTAACAAGTATTTGAGTCATGCCTCTTGCGTTCATTTCAGAGAGACTTGGTGCGGAGAGTCATGGGTTCTGAAACCATGACTTTAAATCCTAACTGAATTTGTTTGTAACGCCTGGTTGTTTGATTCCTGCTGGTATAATTTGTTCTGACATTTTTAAACCTCTTTTGCCTCTTCATTTCAAGAGCGTTCAAGAGACTTTATTGTCATGTGTCCCAGACAATGAAATTCTTGCATGCTGCAGAACAACAGAATATTGTAGGCATAAATACAGAACAGTGTGTCCATATACCATAGAATATATACATACACACATAAAGTGCAATAGGCTTTTATAGTTCAGAGTTTGTTTGAAGTTGAGTTCTGATGGCTGTGGGGAAGTAGCTGATCCTGAACCTGGATGTTGCAGATTTCAGGCTCCTGTACCTTCTGCCTGAAGGCAGTGGAGAGATGAGTGTGTGGCCAGGATGGTGTGGGCAGCCTTTTTGAGGCAGCGACTTCGATAGATCCCCTCAATGGCAGGGAGGTCAGAGCCAATGATGGACTGGGCAGTGTTTACAACTTTTTGCAGCCTTTTCCGCTCCTGGACGCTCAAGTTGCCGAACCAAGCCATGATGCAACCGGTCAGCATGCTCTCTACTGTGCACCTGTAGTAGTTCGAGAGGGTCCTCCTCAACATACCGACTCTCCGTAATCTTCTCAGGAAGTAGAGGCGCTGATATGCCTCCAGATGTTCCCAAAGCCGTTAAATATGTTTACTACAATGTCTTGGCCTTTGATATCTAGAAGTCAAACCAATGTTTTGTTTATATTTAGTTCTTTATCTTTTGTTTTATGATAGCAGTATATTGATAAGAGAACACGTGCCACTGGATTTCTTAGCACCTCTAACCCAATTTAATTTAATGTCCAAGGTGATATATTATATTAATCTTTAACTACCTTTTTCAATTGAAGTGATAACTATGAAGTGTTTTTGTAGGATATAAAGTACTTGCATATATGGTATTCTTGAGAATGCAAAAGCTTCTCGCAATATCTTTATATTGTAGCGTGGACTCGCAGAAGTCCAGCCAAAAACTAAGCGGACACAAGTTGTGTATACGCGATGTGTTTATTCTCTCCGATACCGTTCCCTACTCGAAGGTCACGGGCGTTGCCCGGCCTTAAATACCAACCCAGGTTCAAGCCCCGTGACTAGGGGCTCTGGAGGGCAGCCACACCGAGAGGCCGCCCTCCAGAGCCGAGGGTTCATTGTGCCCATGGCTTGCCGCCAGGTACCGTCACATGACCGCCCCAGAACCAGAGGCACTGAACCGGACGGGATGCCGAACGAGGCGGCCAGAACGCGTAGATACCACCCCACACCCTGGGGACTTGCTTGGTTCGGAAGAATCTCCGGCAGCCGGGACGGCGGACGCCCGCAATGGGGTGGTTGAGCCACATGGACTGGCTCACTCAGGTCTAAGTGGGCCGGCTTCAAACGAGCCACAGACACAGTTTAATGCCGGCCTCCCATGTCCAAATCAAATATAGTAGGCCCGTGCCACAGCACACGAAAGGGACCTTCATACGGGCGCTGCAAGGGCGACCTGTGGGAGTCACAGCAAAGAAAGACGTATGGGCAGCCCATCAGCGGCAGCGGCACATGGGACGCGACGTTGGGATGCGGCAGTAAGGGCTGCTTCTGCTGGTGTGGTGTCAGGCTTTTGCAGATGGCGCAAACTTCAGTTTTGTCACTTATGTATTTGGTCATGCCAGACCAGTAAAATGTGCTCTGTGCCCTTGTAAGGTTGCCTCCACACCGGGGTGGCCCCAGTGGACAGCATCTAAGTACTTGTCCCGGAGAAAGGCTGGGATAACTGCTTTGTGACCCTTGACTTTTATCCTGTTCTGTAACACCAGTTCATCATGAACCAGGAAGTACGGGCAGATAGCGAGCGGGGTGCTGTGTTGTTTATCCGGCCAGCCACACTGGTTGACTGCTGACAGCAATTGTAAAGTCTCGTCAGCAGCCATGTGCTTTGCCAGGCTGCTTAGGCAACCAGTAGGAACATACGATACCTTCATTACTTAGAACTGGTCCTGTTCAGAGGACTGTTGTTCGCTGGTTTTGTGTGGGGCCCTTGATAGCGTGTCAGCTGTGTACACGTCCTTGTCTTTTTTTATAGACAATGTTGAAATCAAACCGCTGCAGCTGTATCATCATCCATTACAGGCGAGCCGGAGCGGCGTGAATGTGTTTATTCAAGATGGTGACCAGCGGCTGGTGGTCTCTTTTTATTGTCACAGACTTCCCAAAAATAAAGTATTTTAATTTAGTGCAGGCGAAAACCACTGCGAGTAATTCTTTTTCAATCTGGGCGTAACGTTGTTTAGCATCGGTCAGTGTGCGAGAGGCATATGAAACAGGCTTGCAGTCGCCATCATTAGTGGTCTGCAGGCAATCAGCACCAAGTCCGTACTGGGACGCATCACATGTGAGTGTTACTGGTAATTCCAAAGCGATGTAGGCGAGGGTGAGTGCGCTGGCCAGCTGCAACTTGAGGATATCAAAAGCTCTTTGGTTCTGTGGATACCAGAACCATGCAGTGTCTTTATGTGTCAGTTCCCGCAGGGGGACAGATACATCTCTGAGGTTGGGAATAAATTTCCCCAGGTAGTTGACCATTCCAAGGAACCTTTGTAGACTCCTAACGTCAGTAGGAACCGGCATTTCGTTGATAGCAACAATTTTTGATGGGTCTGGTCTGAGACCATCACTTGTGAAAACATGTCCGACGTAGGAAATTTCAGGGACCCGAAACTTGCACTTCAGGGGATTGAGGTTGAGCTGAATCTCTTTGGTACGGTCCAGCACTCTCTTCAGATTGGCGTCATGCTCAGCCAAGTCATGCCCGTAAATGAGAATGTAATCAAAAATGATGGCACATGGATACCCCGCAAACAGTTGTTCCATGGTGCACTGGAAAACATCACTGGCAGAGTTGATGCCAAAGGGCATTCTCAGGAATTTGTTACGACCGAATGGGGTGCCGAACATAGTAAGGTTGGGACCAGCGCAATCTGCCAAAATGAGCTTTTGGCATCCAGAACGGAAAACACTGATGCGTTGCCTATTTGAGCAGCAACTTCCTCTACCGTTCGCATAGGGTAGTGTGGGCATTTGATTGTTGTGTTGAGGTCCATAGGGTTGATGCAGATACGGATTTCTTCCTTGTTTTTCTTTGTTGCAACCACCCAGTCAGATTATTCAGTAACTTCAGCAATGAAACCCAGGGAGACCATCTGCTTGAGCTCATTGTGTACTCTGTCGTGCGTGGTATGTGGAACACGATGTGGTGCTCAAACCACAGGAGTAACGTTGGGATCAACGGCGATGTTGTACTTGACGGGCAGCTTACCAAGCTCATCGTTAAACAGTTCTACATATAGAGAGAGTATTTGCTGAGTGGGGCCCCCAGCGAGAAAGAGTTGATGGACAGCACTGCCAAAGTAGACTAGGCTTAGATCGTGGCATGTATTGATACCAAGCAGTTACAGAATCCCCTTTGACGATATAAAACTTAAGGGTACGAGACTGCGAGTCTATGATGCAGTTTAAATCAGTTTCTCCAAGCAGGTGTAGAATATCACCACCGTTGCATGGCCAAGGCCTTTTCAACATGTTCAGCATTACGTATGTTTTTAAACTCAGATAACGAGATGACATTACACTTTGCTCCCGTATCAGTTATAATGGGTGACTTCAATCTACATATAGATTGGGTGAATCAAATTGGCAGGGGTGCTGAGGAAGAGGATTTCTTGGAATGTATGTGGGATAGTTTTCTAAACCAACGTGTAGAGGATAAAATGAGAGAGCAAGCTATTCTAGACTGCGTATTGAGTAATAAGGATGGGTTAGTTAGCAGTCTTGTTGTGCGTGGCCCCTTGGGCAAGAGTGACCATAATATGGTTGAGTTCTTCATTAGGATGGAGTGTGCATTGGGATGCATTGTTAATTCAGAAACAAGCATCCTGAACTCAAAGAAAGGTGATTTTGATGTTATGAGACATGAATTGGCCAAGATAGACTGGCAATTGATTCTTAAAGGGTTGTCGGTGCATATGCAATGGAAGGCATTTAAAGACAGCATGGATGAACTACAACAATTGTTCATCCCAGTTTGGCAAAAGAATAAATCACGGAAGGTAGTGCATCCGTGGATAACAAGGGAAATCAGGGATAGTATCTAAACAAAAGATGAAGCATACAAGTTAGCCAGAAAAAGCAGCCTATCAAAGGACTGGGAGAAATTCAGCAGAGGAGGACAAAAGGCTTAATTATGAAAGGGAAAATAGATTATGAAACAAAACTGGCAGGGAACATTAAAAACTGACTGCAAAAGTTTTTATGGATATGTGAAAAGGAAAAGATTAGTTAAAACAAATGTAGGTCCCTTGCAGTCAGAAACAGGCGAATTGATCATGGGGAACAAGGACATGGCAGACCAATTGAATAACTACTTTGGTTCTGTCTTCACTAAGGAAGACATAAATAATCTGCCTGAAATAGCATGGGACCAGGGGTTCAATGAGATGGAGGAACTGAGTGAAATCCAGGTTAGCCGGGAAGTGGTGTTAGTTAAATTGATGGATTAAAGGGCGATAAATCCCCAGGGCCAGATAAGTTGCATCCCAGAGTACTTAAGGAAGTAGCCGCAGAAATAGTGGGGGGGGGGGCCTCTTACCAGTAGCAATGTCCAGTCCAGATGGGGACAAAATGCTGACCGCCGTCCCGGTGTCCACCAAGCACCTGAGTCTCGAGCACCGGTCCCAGACATACAGGCGATGGATCCTGCCGGCCACCGCAGAGACAATCGGCGGCCGGCACTGTAGTTTCCCAGAAACGAACATAGCTGGCGACATTGGTGGGCCACTGAACCCCAGCGTAGGTGGTAAAAACACCACATCCTTCTCCATGGATCTCCTGGGTGCTGCTCAGCTATCCTCCACTCCTGTGCCACTTTTCTGGTCTGTGGCTCTTGTGGGCGTGGTCCTGGGTCACTGGGCCTTCCAGGGTACCGAATCGACACAGTCCAGCGACTCCGGAGATTCCAGGGATTCCAGTGCACCCACTTGCTGCCAGTCGGACAACCACAGCTCGACGGCGCGCGCCGCTATTCTGATCAGATCCTCAAAGCTCTCCCCCGAGAGCTGCCGGTGGATGTCGCACGGCAACTGCTGCAGCTAAGTAAATTCAAAAAGCGGGCAGGGCTGGTGGTCGCCCATGAGCGTGAGCATCTCGCTCATGAGGGCCGTGGACTTTCGGTCGCCGAGACCACCCATGTTGAGGACCCAACACGTGCGCTCCATTCGGCTCAGCCCGTAGATCCGGAGCAGCAGTTCCTTGAGGCCTGTGTACTTACCCACCGCCGGCGGATTATCGACGTACGGTATGACCCAACCAGCCATCTCATGATCAAGAGCGCTTACCACATAGTGATAACGGGTCTCGTTGGCCGTTACGCTGCGGATGTAGAATTGGGACTCGGCCTGACGGAAACCAAACCCCGGGCAGCGAGGTCCAAAATGTAGGCAGTTTCAGGGAGACCGCATTGAGTTTGGCCACGTTGGCCTTGTAGGCGGCAGCGGCGGAATGCTTTTTTTTTTCTCCAAATTTCCGTTCCAGGATTACACTCCTGGGCGTCGGGGTCACCAGTGTAGTGGGGGCTAGCAGGAGTCCAGCCAAAAACTAAGCGGACACAAGTTGTGTGTACGAGACGTGTTTATTCTCTCCATTACAGCTCCCTACTCCTTGAAGGTCACGAGCGATGCCCGGCCTTAAATACAAACCCAGGTACAAACCCCGTGACTAACGCCTCCCAAAACAAGACGCCGCCCTCCAGGGCCGAGGGTTTGTTGTGCTCGTGGTTTGCCACCAGGTGCCACCACGATATATCTGAAAATTAGGAAATGGAACAGGCAAAAGCGAAATTGAAGAGAAAGGAGAAGGAAAGGAAAGTGTAACTGTACAATTTCTTGAGGCTACAACATTGTTTCACTGCCAATTAAATTTTTTAAGTTATTGTAATATTTTTTTTAAAGTTTGCAGAATCTAGACAGTATTAAATGCAACCCTGTTAAACTGCAGCCCTTTTTGTAAAGGTATTCTCACGATGTTGGTAAAGGAAATAAAGAAATTCAGTGATGCAGGAATGGTTACATATTTACAAACCGTAGGGCGGGGGAATTGGGGGAAGGCCTGCAAAACAGTAGTGTTGCATTCTGCCTATGTCTCTATGGTGGCAGAAGTTGCACGTTTAGGAGATACTTGTAGGTGACATACTGTAAGTTGAGTAAATTTTTAGAATAGATAGGATACCAATCAAGCTGGCTGCTTTGTCCTGACTGATATCAAATTGCTTTAGTATTGTTGGAGCTGCATTCATCTAAGCAAGTGTAAAAGATCCTGTCACCTTCCTAAGACGTGCTTGTAAATGATAGAATGTGATGCATAATACCCAAACTCTAACCTGTGCTCTAATCACAATATGCATGTTTCATTGGTCAGGTGAGCTTCAGCTGATGGGATCCCAGAACCCGATGGTAAATGGTCAGCCACTGAACATCATGCACAAGTAGTTCGAAATGTTTCTCATTGGTCGTTATCTGAAAAATCTTGGATGGGATGATTCTCAAATCTTCCAACTGCTGAAATATTTGCATGCAATAATCACCTGTTTAAGTTTAGTTTAGAGATACAGTGTAGAAACAGACCCTTTGGACCACAAAGTCCTTGCTGATGAAAAATCACCGTACATTAGTTCAATCTTTAGAATTTGCTGGTCAGTTTTGTTTAGAGATACAGCGTAGAAACAGGCCCTTCGTCCTAACGAGCAACAATCACTCGTACATTAGTTCTATCCTACATACAAGGGTAAACCCACAGAAGCCAATCACCTTATGAACTGGCACATCTTTGGAACATGGAAGGAAACGGGAGCACCCTGAGGAAACCCATACGGTACAGGGAGCACCCAAAGTCAAGATCGAACCCAGGTCTCTGGGGCTGTTAGGCAGCAACTCTACCTCTGTGCCACTCTGCCGCACTTGAATACCACAAGTGTGGCACAATGCCACACTAGATCACATTTTGCCTTGATGGCCAGAAAATAAAGTTCTTTCAAAAGACTTTCAATTTAAGAACGATTTCCTGAATTGTTTAGAAATAATTCCTTTTTTATGAAGCCATATTCAGCAATTTTGAAACAAGGTTCTCGCAGGTGAATGATTGTGTAGTTTCAGAAGTCTCGGAATTTTACTTCCTTATTAATTCTGCTAAATTTAACCTTAGATTTTTCAACATTGATGGCAAATGTAAACAAAGTGTTACACTCTATCCAATGACATCCTCCAGTTTAATCTGCATCAGTCGACACTTCTCAAAATTAACTAAACTATCAAGAGATTGCAGGCTGATATAATCCAAGTTTAGATTTGGAATTTTAAGTACTAATATTTGCAAGTGCTGTCTGTGAATTGTAACCCAAATTAAATTTGAATGAAAAAAATTTCAAAGGCGAAAAATCTGCAAATGCCAGAAATCTAAAATAACAAAATCTGGGAATTACTCAGGACAGGTCACATCTGTTACCCACTGACAAAATATTAACTATTTCCCCTTCTCATATCTGCTGCAGTTTGTTGTTATTTGTATTCCTGATTTTATTATTATTATTATTATTATTATTATTATTATTATTACATTAAAAACTAAGGTTTAGAGGAAAATCTAAGTTTAGAGCAAATTGAAAGATGGAAGCTCTTTAAAAAACACTTCACTATCCAAACTCAACATACTTTATACATGAGGATATAAAAAACAAATTGATAATGTCGGAATTCTACCGTTCCCTAACCTTATCAGTCCTTGCTACATAATTCAGCAATTAAAAAGATCCAGGTTATATTGCGTGGAAACTAAGAATTTATCCACATGACCCATTCTTAACTAGATAGATCAGACATCTCCTCCTATCATGCTGGCAAAGATCCAACCAACAACTATCAAGTTACTGGTATCATCTGAATAAACTTGCAATGGAACATTGTCAACAAGTGGAAGAAACCCGAGTAAAAATCATGCGCCTAGCTTGTCAAAGAAATGAAGATTGAATGGCAGCTACTGAGCTGCTTTGCACCATGGAAAATTATTATTCATTACCTGTGTCTATATGTGCATGCAATACTTATGCACAGCATATTCCATACTTTTCTTAAATCTAATTACTCACCGATTAAACAAAATTACTCTTACTAATTAAGCAGATGTAAACAAATTTCTTGAGAACAAATTGCTCATTTTCATAAACTACTGATCTGCAATAGGGTAACTGGGTGGAAAAGGCAGCACAAAGGATTGGAGTAAAAGGCTGGACCAAATCAGCCTACCTTAAAACAAAATATCTGCCAAAGGTGGAGAATCAATGGGCTTCTGCTTTTCCACATTATGCAAAATTCGAAAACATCCGAAGATAAATTAAATTATAAAATTATCATCGTGCCCAGATGAACTTAACAAGCCAAATAATCAGGTATTTAAGGTGTAGGAAAGAATTGCAGATGCTGGTTTAAATCGAAGGTAGACACAAAATGTCGGAGTAACTCAGCGGGACAGGCAGCATCACTGGAGAGAAGGAATGGGTGACGTTTTGGGTCGAGACGTTTCGGGTCTGAAGAAGGGTCTCGACCCGAAATGTCACCCATTCCTCCTCTCCAGAGATGCTGCCTGCCCCACCGAGTTACTCCAGCACTTTGCGTCTACCAGGTATTTAAGGTGCTGGCCAGCTTTACAGAATGAGAGCAACCTGTAGCCACATGGTATCCAAGATCTGTGATCACATTATGCATCTCTCCAGTTTTAAGACCTTCCTTAAAACATACCTCTGATGGTTTGACATCCATTCCAAAGCATTTATTGTTGCTCACTTTTACCCAATTAATAGTAAGATTAAACGAGAACTTACCAGTTTGAAGTTTGATCGTTATTTTATGAGGAGTAACGTTGAGGGAATACGTGAAGAACCCCGTCAGGACGCATGCATGTCATTCTTCAAAGCAGCGGTGTGAAATCACAGATAACTGTAATGACTAAACATAGTAAGATTAGAGAAGAGATACCAGTTGAGTATATGATCAAGGGTGGGCATTCCCTCAACGTTACTCCTCATAAAATAACGATCAAACTTCAAACTGGTAAGTTCTCATTTAATCTTACTATTTTACTTCGGAGTCACGTGAGTGACTACGTGAAGATTTTAAAGCTCTGTGATTTCATGCCGTGGAAACGAGTCCATGCATCATATCTGCCTTGATTATGGGGAGAATATAGTTAACATCATTAGACATCAATACAATATTGAAACCCAACGATAAATATCTTAACACCAATTATTGCCCCTATTTATGGGGTAAATTATATTACAGAACTTAAATTTGTTTCTGCAAATGTTCCAGGTTCAATGACTGGTTTGTTATAAAGTCGTTGGAAAGTTTCCTCCGTTGACCATCCTGTTGTCTTGAGGATTTGGTCCATAGGAACGTCCAACTTCATAGCTGCCGATGTAGCTGCAGCCCTGGTGGAGTGAGATTTAAAAAATGCTAGTGTCTACTCCAGCCTTTATTAGGACCTTTTTTAGCCATCTAGAGATGGTCTGGACTGTCACTGTTTTGAGTGGCTGTTTGTAGCTGATTAAAGTGACATTTCTTTCCCTCTGATGATCTTAGTAACCTCCATATATAATAGTAAGTGTGTTACAATACAGAGACGACCATCTGTCCGGTAGGCCCTGAATTCTGTTTTTAGGCCTGCTGACCCCTGGCTGTTCTGTTTGACTATTTCATTGATGTGAAAAGTTAAATTTCCAGATGAAATAATCATGTTGTCCAGCCTTAGTTTCTGTAGTGACTGGACCCTTAGTGCCGTGACCAAGGCCATCAGCATGACTGTTTTCATAGTCAGTTTCTGTAGGGACAGAGCTGTAGCTGGAGACCAGTTTCTTAACATGGTCAGTACAATGCTCACATCCCATATTTGGGAGTACCTGGTTCTTGGGGGATTAACATTAAAATGCCCCTCATGAATTTGGTTACCAGGGTGTGTCCCAACAGAATGCCGTTCTGTTCCTTGCCACAGGTATGTTGACAGAGCACTTCTGGCGTAGTTGATGGCACTATGACTGAGCCTCTCATCGTAATGGAGGCTTGCCAGGAATTGCAGAACAGACGGGATGTTCATAGATCTGTGGGTGAAGTTTATTGTTGTGACAGTACTTCCCATTTCTTGATGACACCAAGTACTGTTTTTTGGTGGACTGTCTGTGGGCCGCTGAAATAATATCCACTGTTCGGTCCGTCAGTCCCAGGTGTAGTAGAGGTGCTTTCAACTCTATAAATTAATAGGTTTATATAATTATGACATGGGTAACTACCCCTTGTTGCGGGAAGAACCAATAAATTAGGTCTATGATGGATGGTGATGCATGGTTTTAAAACCATGTCGTGTATCACCGGGACCCATGGTTGAGTAGGCCAATCGGGTACTATCGAAATACCAGACGTGGAGTCTACTGTATATTCCTAAATACCCGACTGATGAGGCAGAAGGAGGGAATGCATAAATAAATAATCCCCCAATGCAGTGAAAATGCATCTGTACCACTGCCCCAGGGTCTGGTTCCCATGAACATAATTCGATAACTGGTGAGGGCATGGATGCGAATAGGTCGATATCTGGTGTTCCATACCATGCTGTAATTTCAGCAATACATTTCTTATCCAACATCCATTCAGTGTTTTCATAGAATTAGCGTGACCTGTTGTCTGCCACTAATTCAGTTTACCTGGTAAGTAGGTAGCTGATATCCAAATATCTCTCTGGATACACTATTGCCAAATGGTGTTGGCCAGATAGTCACATGATGTCGATTTGTTTCCACCCATGTGGTTGATATATGCTACCACGGTGGTGTTGTCAATTTGTAGTCTAACATGCTGGTGATATAACCCAGAACAATATGACTTAAAGCCATGGAATGCACTCAACATTCCCAGGTAGTTTATGCCCATTGTTTGTAATAATGATGCCTCCTGTACATTCCATCTCCCCCACAGCTGGAGTTGGAATTGGTAGCATCCCATCCAAGTGCACTGACATCAGTATGTAGTTCCATAGACGGATAGCTGATAATGTTTGGAACGGAACAATGCCTAATGTTATGTTTCCACCATTTTAGTTCCATTGTGGCCTCTGTTGGTAGCCTTCACTGGTCTGTCAGAATGACCCCCATACTTTTTGAGTGCACGAATGTTTGCCCTCTGTAATTTTTGATAATGTAAAGGTCCGATTTGTGTGGCTGGAAACGCAGCAACTATAATGCCAATTATTCTTGCTACCAGTCTGATGGATGGTTTTGTTTTGCTGCAAGCCTCCATTAAGGCTGTAACCTTTTCTTTCGGCAAAGTCACTGACATGTGAACTGTGTTAAGGGTGTACCGCAGATGATCCATTGTGTTAAATAACATCTGTGGTAACCTCTAATGGGTACTATATAGTAAGCATCTTTTAATACGATGCTTGCCATGTGGTAACCTAGGAATCAATTGCTTAGCAGTAACAAAGGTTCCCATCTAGTAATGAATATATAGTATGAAAGTATTCAAATTAGTCAAATCTATGATGATGTGGCAACCACCATCTAGTTTATGATAAAGATTTTGGACACGAATTCCTGCGATTCGTGTTGGATATCCTCCATTACTCCTTTTTTATATGGGCACTGTAGTTCAGCATGTGCTTTTGATTTTTTCTTTGCCTGTAAGCACGAACATTTGGTTTGGAGAGGGGAGGGAAGGGGTCACACACATGGCCGGGAAGTAGAGGGGTGTAGGTGGGGTGAAACTGAAGGGAGCGACAATATGCTGCTACCTGCCCGCTGAGTTTAAAAAGTTCCCACGGTAGACACGATACACAGTATCGTGAGTCTTGCGTGGGAACTTTTTAACTCAGCGTGCAGGCAGCAGCAAATTGTCGCTCCCTTCAGTTTCACCCCACCTACACCCCTCTGCTTCCCGGCCATGTGTGTGACCCCTTCCCTCCCCTCTCCAGCTCCCCGCTCATTGCACCGGCGTGGGGGCTTTGTACTGTCTTCACGACGGCGATGGCTGCAGGTCAGTGCAGTCACCGGAGACGTCAGGACCAATTGGACGTCGACCACCAGGCCCACCGCAAGCACAGAGATCCCAGAGACCCACAGCCAGCAGCAGCCCAGCCCAGCCCCGCTCCAACTTCTTCTGCCGGGATCAAGGCGCAAACTCGCGACCTTGCGGATATGAGCCGAGCACTCTACCACTGAGCCAGCCATTAAAATCTACGCAAAAAAATTTCCATTCCGAAGACCGACAAATTCTGAATTACGAAAGGTGTCTGGTCCCAAGGCTTTCGGATAAAAGGTTGTGCACCTGTACTTCTGAAAATAGTTAATTTATTCCATGCATCCAGATAGAATTGTAATCTCCCACCAACCTCGTAAGGAACCAGACCCACCTACCTCCATGGTTACTATTGGTAGGTTTGTTACTTTTTCGGCATCCTCCGTGGACGTTGAGGTGCCGGTGTCTGGATCTGTAGTTGGGTCGATGTTGAGGGTTAGCGCATTCCCCAGGAAGTAGTTTTTAGACGTTGCTTTAATGAGCCGCAGGGTTTTACCCTCTTTGTCAAGTTCTTTTACCTGTTTTGATAAGTTGCCTCCAAATAGTAATAGTGGTGGTTTGGAGGTTCCAGGTTTGCATAGGCCTGCAAATTAGGGTCTAAAGCCGGTTGGATGGCTCTTCTTCTAATGCTGTTCACTCGTATTGGTAGTTGCAAAATAAAGCCAGTGCATCCTGATGATCTTGTGTCATGTCTTTTTTGTTTATTGTGCGGGCGAAAACCGTAATTCCCACTGTTAGGACTTTCAGAACTTTCTGTTGTTTCAAGTCCCTGGCTCTGCCAGGTTTTCAAATACACTGGTTGACACTGGGAACATTCAGTGTTTTGCAGTTCCCTGACGGTAAGTGTCTTCCAATAGGTTTTCTTGCACCCCATGTGCACTAGGGGTATGTTCTGCACCCCTCTTCAGGTTCAGCCCAGAATTGACCCCCTATACTCCCCTCTGATGAGGGAGAAACCCTGTGCAGCCCTACAAGAGGTACTGCTGTAGGACTTACTTGCTGCCCCCGGTGACTAGTCTCCATTGCCCGGAGCCTGCCACTTACCTGCTCCAACAGCCGCTCCAGCTGGCTCTAATGCTCTCGGGCACTGGCCACTCGCTGCTGCTTCAGTTCCTGCAGCCGCTCTAACCAGCTCCAGTGCTCACGGGCACTGGCCGTCGTGGCTGCTGTTGAAGCCGCTCCTGCTCCAGCACTCAGCCCAGGATTGACCCTCCGTGCTCCCCTCTGATGAGGGAGAAACACTGTGCAGCCCCACAAGAGGTACTGCTGTGGGGCTTACTAGCTGCCCACTGTAGCTAGCCTCCATCTCCCGGAGCCTGCCACTTTGGAGTATTTCCTCCAGCAGCCGCTCCAACCGGCTCCAATGCTCACGGGCACTGGCTGCTCGTGGCTGCTCCTAAAGCCGTTCCAACCGGCTGCAATGCGCATGGGCACTGGCCGCTCGCGGCTATTCAGAGTCAGACTCATCGGAGTCAATGACTGTTGGTTTTTTGCTTTGGGAGCGAAGTCGGGCACAGATGTTCCCATTACGGAAGATTGGCGTGCCGTTGGCTGCTGCTGCCGGCTGCCCGCAACTACGCGGTTCTCCCCCGCCAGCTTTCCCGCAGCCTTCGTGGATCTGGTCCATGTCTCCACCTGTAAGGTAAGTGGAAGGAACGCAGAGTCTCCTTACCTGCTGTTCCCGGCTTTCAATTTTGCCGCTAAGGGGAACGTCGTTCCTCCTGCTGTGACTCGTTGCAATGCGTGTAGCGATATGACACGCATGCGTCCTGGCGGGGTTCTTCACATAGTCACTCACGTGACTCCGAAGTAAAATCTTCTGCTAAATGTTTTAAATTATGGGCCCACATTATACAGCACTTTGTGCTTCAAATTAGTGCTTTGTTGCCCGTTTCTTGCACTAGGCATCTGTGGTACTAGACGGTGAGGGGAGGAGGGGTGGGGGGGGGGGGGGGGGGGGGGGGGGGGGGGGGTGGAAGAGAAGGAGAAGGAGAAGAATATTTGGAACTTTGAAAGGATGAATATTTCAATGCACCCAACACAATGACAAAGTTTTGACAGGCATAAGAAATAAAAAAGAACTTAAGCTCAACTTTGTGGGGAAATAGAAATCATCACTGGCTGTTCTATGGAACAAGTGCAGCAATGTGCACACCTTGAGACATATCTATTGGCTGCATGTCCCACAACTAACATCTTCATATCGTGCACTTTCCTCATCTTTCACTATTAACAAAATGATCATGCTTGCCTCCTTGTGTTACCACATTGCTAACTTTTTATTATGACCATATGGACACTTCCATAGAATAGTCTATCCATTCTTTCCAGAGATGCTGTCTGGCCCACTGATTTCCTCGAGCACTTTGTGTTTTGCTCAATAAATCAATATCTCATTCTCATATCAAGACATAATAGCTTAGAGTTTAGAAACACAGCATGGAAACAGGCCCTCTGGCCCACCAATTCCATGCCGACCACTGATTGTCCATTCATATTAATTCTACCATCCCATATTCTTATCGACTCCCCAGACACTAGGGGCAATTTTACAAATGCCAATTCGCCTACAAACCCACACCTCTTTGGGAGGAAACCAAAGCACAGAAGAAAACCATGCAGGCACAGGGAGAAAAAGCTAAGTTTGCACAGATAGCACTTGAGGTCAAGATCAAATCTGGGTTGCTGATTCAGTGAGGCAGCAGCTCTACCAGCTACACCACTGGGAATACAATTACTTTATGCATTATTACAGCAGTAACATCTCCTTGCATCCATGGATAACAGTTGTCAAATAATGACAAATATAAAAGGACCTGAATATTATTTAAGACTCCCCGATTCATGCCTCAGATACTTTCCAAATTCTCTGCAGCACAACGCAATTATAGAAATACTGTTTTATCAACAGTAAAATCATAATTATTTTCTTTTGAATTTTAATGAATTTTATTTGATAGTTATTGCGATAGGAAGCACAGTGAAGGATTTAGAAAAAAAAGTTGGCTCATAATATGAAAAACCATTGCAATAAATGCAGCAAATACACACCTTCTCAACTATAATAAGATCTCCAACCTGGATATCAGAGCTCTTCACCTGCACTTTACCTGTACATAAAAAAAAAACAACATATATTGAGCAGTCTCATATTTGTTGAATCGTCAGATACCTATAACAGGACAATGTAGCAATATATCGGATTGAATATCAGTAAAAAGAGCATGATTTCTACTTCCAGGCGTTGTCTTTATTGTTACTGCTTTGAGGAAAGGAACATTAAAGAAAACTGCATACTCTTTTTAAACAGAGCAGGAAACATCAGGGGTGATCTTATTGTAACATACAAGATCCTGAGGGGTAATGATGACAGAAGTTAAGATCTTTCTACTAGTGGAACACTCACAAATGACTGGACAGGTGTATGACATTTGGAGGTGACAGGGGGGGGGGGGGGGGGGGGGGGGGGGTTGCTACTTCCCACAGAAGGGGAGAGACAGAGTAAATCACGATCATATTAGGTGGTTGGGTAGGCTTGCAGATCAAGTGGCCTTACTCTTGCTCCTATTATGTTCTTATGTTATCTGTGATCAATATTAAGGTCAGTGCTTTGTATTAAGGAGGTGATGTACTCTTAGCAAAACTAACTAGTTTTATTTTGTTCCTTATGAAGACCCTGGCAAGGTGAAAAATTCAGATGGTCAATATCATGCATAACATTTTTAAAACTTACTAGAGTTGCTTTAAAAATATTGTTATTTCCACGGTTAATAAATGTAATCAAGAATGCACTTGTAAATAATAAATCTGTGCCAAACCTCTTAGCTATTTTTAACATTTGAAAGAAAATGGAACATCTTTATCACTGTTTTATTAACTTACTGTAGCAATCAGATCACAATGATGCACATAAATGGTAGGAACTTAACTACATCAAATTTCTGTTCATGTAATATTTGATCATTAAGATATCTTGTCATTATGTGTGTAATAGAACACATTGTGTAAATTTCATGAAACCTCCTTGGAATGTGTATAAGTTTACGAGTAGAAATTCATCCTGTTTACTGTTCTGTGGTCATTTTAATAAAATAGTTTCCCAAGGTTTATTTTTCAATTTGCTGAACCTTGTATCTAATCCTGTAGGCCTAACTCCAATTATAATACTGGGCACAAGGCCACAGGAAACTAATGGGAAGCTGCATGGATAAAACTCTTGTTCCTTAGGTCATATCAGATACAGCCATTTAATACCTATTTATGGAAGTCAGGAAGCAATTCCCACAGAAACTACCACGTTCCATTCCTTGTTACAGATTTCACACTAGCCCTCTGTAATGTAGATTTCATCTCAGAATTTTTAACCTGCAAATTACTAGGCAAAAACAAATTCAATTTTCTGTTTTTAAATACCCAAGTGCCTGAAACCTTCATGTCTGCAAAGAAGTCATGTCAAGGTCCTGACTCTTTGAGCTATACTTATTTTAAATTGGTCACATCTTGATACACCAAAGAAACCAATTAGACTTTCAGGGTTGTTTTATCATATCAGTCCCAACACACAATGAGATGAAGAATCTACATCATTTCACTACTATTTTGTTTTCTTAAATTGCTTTTTATTAATTCCATAAGATAAACATTTCATGCTTTATTTACCAATTAAACAGTGGAGAATTCCATGGCAGCATCCATTCTTAATAAGCGAGTTTGGTATTCCGACTGTGCATGCCCAGGTCATAGGTCACTAGCTATAAAGTCTCACAATGGTGGTGCTGCATTGTGTGCAGGCTTGTGTTTCGTGAGTGGTCGGGGTGCTCTTGTTGCTGCTGGGCCACCCTCATCCCCTCCCCGGTGTCCCGTCCCTGTCCAGAGGTGTCCGGGGTGGCCCTGGGCTGGCGGGGCAGCCCCGGACTTGCAGCCGATAACTCCAGCTCAGCTCTGCCAGGTTGGCCGGCAGCCCTCCACCTCCACCTCTGACTGACAGAGATCCTGCTGAAGATGGGCAGCCGTGGCTGGATGAAGTGGCAGCGGGTACCACAGGGGCAGAGCGCAGCTCGGCCAGGCGCAGGCGAACTGGCACTTGTCGCCGTAGTAGCCCATCTGTAGCAGGTTCCTCTGGAGTTGGAGTGGGATTGGGCTGGAGTTGGCACTGGCTGTGGGTGTGTGGGTTCCTGGGGGCTGGTATCCCGTCGGTCCGGACGTCTCCAGCCACCCCCTGGGCAGGGATGGGACACTTGAGTGGGGGGGGGGGGGGAAAGAACCGGGGATGGTCCAGAGGCGGTTCTGCAGCACTTGCGGCTGCGGGGGCACGGGTTCGATCCTGGGTGCAAATGAGGTGCGGTTCTGCGGATGAGAGCCGGTCCAGTCCCCCGCCCGGTTCTCCCCCCCCTCCCCCGGTCACTGAGCGGCGCTGAGCTGCTTTGTGTAAACAGGGCTTTATTTCCTCCATATTTTCGATCTTTCATTATTCTAGTTAAGGAAATACTGTTTTAAAACTATTAATTAGTTGCATTTATTTTGCCTATGTACAAAGCTGCAATGTTTTTTCTCGTTTTTATTGGTTCATGCCTCTTTTAGTGAGCATTTTTTATATTTTTTTCTTGAGGGTGGGGAATGAAATTAAATGTATGATTTCTATAACTTTCAATAGACTTTAATGAGTTCTTTGTACTGATTTAAATTGCTGCAAGAGCTGCATATAGCAAGAGCTGCAAGTTCAGCTTTTCTTCCCTTTTTTTTTAAAACCCCCTCTCCACTAAAAAAATCTTCAAAGCATCGACTTTCCATGACATAAAATCTTCTAGCTTCATATCTTGGTACTTTGAATCAGCCATGCCAAATAGAAGTTTAAAAAAAGACAAAAAAATAAACAAAACAAAAAAAATCAGGCCAAAAGTATGCTCACTGTAATCTATAGCGCCGAGATCTATTTACCGTTATTGCTTTTGACCTTTGACAAATCCCATGATTCCTTGTGTTTTTTTGGATACCTAACTCGCTTATAATGCCGTTATTGCAGTAAAATGTAGTTTAATTCAAATATAAATGATATTTGCATACAACATATTATGCTAGATATATATTTTCCCAAAATTTTAGTCAAAATTCATTGGAGCACAAAACAATCCAAAACAATTCATTTGTATACTGCAGAACATCCAACAAGAAAAGCGTAATAATACCATTCAGCAAATGAAAGTTGAAGAAACCACATTAACAAATGTTTTTCTGCAATATTGTAAATTGGAACATTAAATGTAATTCTGCTTCTATGCACTGGATCAATTTCAACTATCATTTAACTATGTCCCTTTGTTATCTGCTTACTGTATTTTCTTGTGCAGGCATTATTTGACCGTAGAGGGAACATCTTAAAGTTGCATGGTATTAACAAAAAAAAAAACAATATTCAGAATCAGGATCATTGCCGACTGCAGAAAATTCCCCAAACTAGAAGCTACTTGCTAAACCATCTAACAGATTTTATTGTAGTATTCTTGGAGGAACATTCTAACCTCGTATGGTAAGCTTGCTGTAGAACTGCGAATTCATTTCCTCATCTCGTTGATAGCGATGAAATTCATCTAATGCTTCTCGAATCATTGTCACTGCCATAACAAAGCCCTATTAAAAAAAAGATTAAACATTATTGGAAATCAAAATATTAATGCCCAAGATGTACCAGCAACCCAGTGACAAAAATAATTTAGATTCAAAAATACAAATTACTTGATATAGAGTCATACAGCATGGAAACAGGCCCACCGGCACAAATTGCCTACATCAACCAACATGTCCTATGCTATGCTATGCTAGTCCCACCTGCATGCATTTGTCCCATATCACTCCAAACTTGTCCTGTCCATATATTTGTGGAACTGTTTCTGATATGTTGGGATAGTCCCCGTCTCAACAACCTCCTTTGGCAGCTCGTTCCATACAGCCACCACCCTTTGTGTGACAAAGTTCACACTCAGATTCCTATTAAATCTTTTCCACTTCAGATGCCCTCTGGTCCTCGATTCACCTACTCTGGGCAAGAGATTCTGTGCATCTACTTGATCTATTCCTCTCAAGATTTTATACACCTCTATAAGATCGTCATCCTCCTGCGCTCCAAGGAATACAGTCCCAGCCTACTCAACATCTCTCCCTATAGATCAGTCCCTCCAGTCCCGGCAACATCCACAAATCTTCTCTGTATCCTTTCCAGCTTGACAACATCATTTTTGTTTTTGCTTTCGCCAAGAGAAAAAAATAGCATGACAAAAATATATTGAGCAAACAAAAATATTTTTTTTATAGGGTTGGCATAATTAAGCTAAACGTTGATAGTCTTTTAACATAATTTTTCCAACTGTTTGGGATCCAGCTAGGAACAAAAATTATACTTTTTATGTTACCCCACATAATTAGCATTCAACAAACTTTATAGTGGAATCTTGATGGAGTTATAATTGTTTAGGTGCTCCAAGAGCTCCCTAACAATTTATAATAATAATAATAATAATAATAATAATAGCCACACTAAAATGAAAACAGGAGCTGAGCTCAAATCAGACCCCCTCATGGAAAATTGGTACCAAGCAGTATTTTATTCAACCATTCTCAAGTTCAAGCAATGAAATAGAGATCACTTAGGAAACAGCAGTCTGGAACAGCAGTACTTAAATGTGCCCTCACCCTCAGTAGGCAGGTATCCAGATAATCATTTTAGGCTGCTGTGAATTTTTAGAGCTGCTGTCTGGGACCTTTAATGAAGTTTTTAAAATATCATACTTTCAACATGAATATGCTTATGTTTGCAGCTGCAAGTGTTTTACTATACAAGCTGCATACCTTCTATGAAAAGTTGGGTTGCTGATGGACTGCCATGCAAGGGGAACAATAACAGAAAAAAAAAAGGCATTGCAATTTTGTTCAGAGAATAGCAATCCAGAGGTGCAGTCGGACAGCCCAAAGAGTTTAAATACTGCCACAGCAACATGGGAATTTGTAAGTAAAAATCCATCATGTGCATTGTGTCTTTGAGAGCAGGAAATCTTACCTCCTCTTGCCTATGTATTTCCAGGTCCACTGCAATATGGTTGATTCTTAACCACCATCTGAAACGCGGCTCATTTCATGGGCAATTAGACAGCAAGAATAAATGTTGGCACAGCAGAAAAAAACAAATCCAGTGACAAAGCCTCACAGTACAAGTCTTCTGGAGTTAAACATTATGCATGAATGTGGTAGAGTCATGGAAAATAAAAGTAGAAAAGGTGGATATACTCAGATCAAATAGCTTCTGTAAAGAGAGGAGATAACATTAACTCTTTACCCCTCTCCACAGATATTGCATGGCAGAATATTTGTAGATTTTCAGTTTTCATTTCATAGTTCTAGTTCCTGGATTTTTTTTGATAGTGTAGTGTTTGTGAATGTACATCACAAACCAAAGTCACACAGCTACAGCTGGAGTCATAGTCAACCATTTGGGCATATGCTCGTCTGGCATTGCAAATTTCAACTTGTATTACAGACTCATGCCAAGCTGTAAAAGATTGCGTTGCCTGTAGTTGCAACCCATACGCCATTTGCTGGATGCAATTGTAGCTGTTGTGTCAGCATTTACTCTCATTGCCTAAATGCCTTCAGAAGGTGGTTAAGAATCAACCATATTGCAGTGGGCTTGGAGTAAGAGCTAGTAATGCTACCTGCTCTAAAAAGAACATAATAAATAGTCTGAAGAAGAGTCTCGACCCGAAACGTTGCCTATTTCCATCGCTCGATAGATGCTGCCTCACCCGCTGAGTTTCTCCAGCATTTTTGTCCACCTTCGATTTTCCAGCATCTGCAGTTACTTCTTAAACATAATAAATATAATGGGGTTATTTCACAACTTCTCCTACTGCTATGGGAGGATTTAAACTCTTATCTGTGCACTGTTGGTTTGCAACTCTGGTGAGAAATGCCAGCTCAGAGAGTTTTACATAGGCACAATCTTTGGCCTGAAGCTATTGATTAAAATTAATTTGTTCCAGGATAAGCAATCATAAGTTTTCAGAAAAACCAGTGAGGCAAAGAAACAAATTTATTTTAAATTAATTATTTTCAAGGACTGAAGATGTTTGGAATGGTCATAAACTTTGAGGACCATTTAAGAACCGCGTGCGTGGGTCCCCGGGATTATAATTTAGACGGAATCAATGGAACCAAAACTGAAGATAGACACAGAATGCTGGAGTGAAACTCAGCAGGCCAGGCAGCATCTCTGGAGAAAATGGATAGGTAACATTTCAGGCCAGGACCCTGAATGGTGTGAAAGAGTCTATAGAAGAGTACCGACCTGCAACTTCACGCATCCACTTTCTCCAGAGATGCTGCTTGATCCAGTTACTCCAGCACTTTGTATCTATCTTTAGTATAAACCAGCAACTGCATTTTCTTTTTATTACAAACACAACAATTTATTTACAGTGTAAACAGGATATTTGATGACGTGTAACCTCGGTAGCTTGACACAACTTATATTTGTTGTTCAATGGTATCATGTTTTGACGCATTTGCAGAATATATTCCATGACTATTTAAATCTGTTCTCATTATTTATTGTCACCAAATAAATACACCCTAAAAATGTCTTACTATTTAAGACGGGATAATTCCCTCAAATTTCTGGTTCCACTCGTTTCAAATTGCTTAAAAAGATGCTAAAAAGATTTGCAGTGTACGATTGAAAGCAATTAAAGGTTGGATTTCCTACAATTTCTATAATTTCAGAAATGTTTTATTATTTGCAAAGGTAACAGTTTAAAAGCATAGTACAGGAGAAGACAAATTTTTACTTACTAGAGGAGCCCAGTATGTATATAGATAGCCTATCTTCAATGATGGGACAAACTGTGAACATGATACGACCAGAAAATAAAGATTCAAGAAAAACTTGAATTGTTGATACAAGACCTGAAAAATAACATTATAATAATTAGACCTCACTTCCTTTTCACATCTTATCAAAACAATTTCTTAGTGCTGGCAGTTTTAAATGCTTTGCTAGAAAAGATGCTTGGAAGAGGCTAGAGAAAAATCAAACAAAATAGTGGGAATGCAAATTGTTAATAGAATGCAGAGTGTTAATACAGCAGAATGTGGATGTGCATCTCACAGTACCTACTATGAAGTGAACTTTTTTACTATACTTTCAGCTAAAAAACTTTGCTAACATTTGCTAAGTGTGGGTTAATAATAGAAAGGCAGCATGGCAAGCAGGATTTTATTGAACAGTGGAATCAACAATGGGTCAAAGAACTAGTGGAGAGAAAGACTGAGTTAATAATGAATGACTGGATTGAAGGAAAAAAGCAATCAGAAAATATTAAAATCTTGAATCAATTGAAGCAGCCTGATCTTGAAACCTCTCAATTCACAGGACAAAGAGACTAATTGGTATGCCTTGGCAATCATCACATCATCAAAAAGGTACTGGCATTTTTAATTTACAGACTCGTGACCACATTTGTAGGCATCTACCAGGAAATTCATCAAAAATAACAAGGTAGTGCCATATGCTATTGTGTGAAAGGGAATAAATTGGGCAGCACAATCATTTTCGCAGATAATCTCAAAAAGCAGCATTTATTTCCCTGATGTTTCAGAGACGCTCCCCCTACAAAAGCATGCAATTATTTTTTCAACTTTGCAGACAACTTAAATGTGTGCTTGTGCTACATCCAATACCAATGCTCATCAGAAAACTGTGCACAGCCGGATTTTTCCTCCAAACTCATTTCAAAACTTCCTGCTTTATGCCTGCCCAGATACTGACAGCATTTCTAACAGGAAGCAGGAAGCTCAGTGATGGTTGTGGAGACGAAAGGTTATACCCAGCAAGAAAGACTGAATCATCTGGGAACTGAATAAGATCCTGAAGAGGGAAGAAATTGCCGACGTACAAGAAAAAGGAAGGCTGGGGAGTAACATTTGTTGCATCGTTCTTACATAGATGTGACCTGGACTCAGTAAGGCAAGTGGCTCCCGTGCTGCAATCTGATATTATCTCTTGGATGACCCAAAATGTTAAGATTATGGAAAGGATTGATAAGTTGAGCACAGCTCTGTTTTCAATTGAATGGGACATCAAGGTTGCTGTAAAAATATAACTAACACCAATAAATAGAGGGGAGAATTCAAAATAAACCTCTTTATCCAGGTTTGGAACATGCTTTCAAATAGAGTGGCTAATGCAAGCTGTATAGACACACCTAAATGATGCAGTTTGTCCTGCACTGAACTTGCCGAGAAGCAGCAGATGAGAAACTCGTGGAATGAACACAGATGGATTACTTGCACCAAATGGCCTGTTTTGGTGTAATACAATCTATACAATTCAAGGTAATAACACAAAAGCATCCAAACAATGGAACTACCACCATGCCAGTTTTATTGCAAAATGCACAAAAGTTTTGTTTTCAGCAAAATTATATCAATTCCACCACTAAAGTTAAAAGATATTGCTCCATAAATCTGCTGCAGTCAACTTCAGAGTCATTTCACACCCTCAGGTTGTTTGCAACTGCTGCTTTGCTATGACAAATCCAATTTGGCTGTTACTTGTAAGCAAATCAGGAGACCTCTATTTATTATTGTCAATTGAAATCTCTGACTTGTTTACGGAAACGTTTAACTAAACAAAAAAATTGCATTTGCCATACATTGACATGATGAAGGACCAACATATACTTAAAACTTTAAATATGTTTAAATTAGGTCATGCTCTAGCTAAGATGCTGCAGATGTTCTACCAATCGGTGGTGGCCAGTGCCATCTTCTTCGCTGTCGTATGCTGGAGTAGCAGGATGAAGGCCGCGGATGGCAACAGAATTAACAAGTTCAACAGGAAGGCTGGCTCCGTCTGGGGGTGGAGTTGAATTCACTGGAGATGGTCTTGGAGGGGAGGATGCTCCTCAAACTGCAGAGCATCTTGGATAAACAGCTCAACCCCTCCATGACACCAGTCAACCTGAGGAGCACCTTCAGCAACAGACTTCACCACCAAGATGCAGCACAGAACACCACAGGAGATCCTTTTTCCCCTGTGGCTTTCAAACTGTACAACTCCTCTGCCTTCTGTCATGGGTTAGACTGGCTACTCTCCCCCTTATCCCACTTCCTCATCCCTCCCCGCCAATCTTTGCACATCCCCAATTCTGGACTTTCCACTCGTCACTTTAATTTCATGTTTCATGCATCTTGTTATGTTTTATTACTGTAGGCAGACCAATTTCCCTCCTGGGATAAATAAAGTCCTAACGTATCGTGTTGTCAAATCAGCTTGGTATATTCACAATAGTGGGGTAGTAGTTATGGTTCAATCAGAATCAGCATGTGCCTGAAGATGTCAAGGCTTCTGGGATATTAGTTTTCTAAAGATCCCATAGAGCATCTATTAGTTTATCTTTCATAGCAATTAAGATACTTTTAACAAAATCAACCACATTTGCCCGTCTATTTCCTCAGGAGAAGAATGATAAAATTGAGAGATTTCAAGCTACACCATACTGGCTGCAGGAGCTGCAGCTTCAACCAACTGTATCAAAGAGAGAAACTTGCAAAGATCCACCGCTGATACAGAACTTGCTGAATAACCGATGTCACAGCATGTGTTTTTGAGGAACTTAATTTTCTTTACTACAAATATAACTTCAATAGGTTTTTAATGTCTCTAATGTATCAAAAACATTTTAATCGTAAACTTTTCAATAGCTTTGACACAAGGTAATTAAAGTTTGAGCGAAAACATGCCAAGCCAATAGATGGCAATGGAACCGTGCCACCTGAGGGCTATTTTCCACTGAAGCCATGACTGGTCTTGAAAAGCACCTTTGGGATCTAGAGGTTCAGCCATGTTCCATTTATGACTGCACAAGTTAGTTTGAAGGCTGATAAATCCCAGGGCCTGATGGTCTGCATCCCAGGGTACTTAAAGAAGTGGCTCTAGAAATCGTGGATGCATTGGTGATAATTTTCCAATGTTCTATAGACTCAGAATCAGTTCCTGTGGATTGGAGGGTAGCTAATGTTATCCCACTTTTTAAGAAAGGCGGGAGAGAGAAAACAGGGAATTATAGACCAGTTAGCCCGACATCGGTGGTGGGGAAGATGCTGGAGTCAATTATAAAAATTAGATAGTCGAAGATTTGGATAGCAGTAACGAGATCGGTCCGAGTCAGCATGGATTTACGGAGGGGAAATCATGCTTGACTAATCTTCTGGAATTTTTTGAAGATGTAACTAGGAAAATGGACAAGGAAGAGCCAGTGGATGTAGTGTACCTGGACTTTCAGAAAGCATTTGATAAGGTCCCACATAGGAGATTAGTGGGCAAAATTAGGGCACATGGTATTGGGGGTAGAGTGCTGACATGGATAGAGAAGTGGTTGGCAGACAGGAAGCAAAGGTTAGGGATTAACGAGTCCCTTTCAGAATGGCAGGCAGTGACTAGTGGGGTACCGCAAGGCTCGGTGCTGGGACCGCAGCTATTTACAATATACATCAATGATTTGAATGTAGGGATTCAAAGTAACATTAGCAAATTTGCAGATGACACAAAGCTGGGTGGCAGTGCGGAGGATGCCATGAGAATGCAGGGTGACTTGGACAGGTTAGGGGAGTGGACAGATGCATGGCAGATGAAATTTAATGCGGATAAATGTGAGGTTTCATCAGTATATGAAAGTATGCTTTCGGAAGAAGGGTTTCAGCCCGAAACGTCGCCCGTTTCCTTCGCTCCATAGATACTGCTGCACCCGCTGAGTTTCTCCAGCATTTTTGTGTACCTTCGATCTTCCAGCATCTGCAGTTCCTTCTTGAACACAACAGTATATGAAAGTATGCAGGTACAGCAGGCAGTGAAGAAAGCGAATGGCATGTTGGCCTTTATAACAAGAGGAATCGAATATAGGAGCAAAGAGGTCCTTCTGCAGTTGTACAGGGCCCTAGTGAGACCACACCTGGAGTATTGTGTGCAGTTTTGGTCCCCTAATTTGAGGAAGGATATTCTTGCTATTGAGGGAGTGCAGCGTAGGTTTACAAGGTTAATTCCCGGGATTGCGAGAATGGAGCAGCTGGGCTTGTATACTCTGGAGTTTAGAAGGATGAGGGGGATCTCATTGCAACATTTAAGATTGTTAAGGGTTTGGACGCGCTAGAGGCAGGAAACATGTTCCCGATGTTGGGGGAGTCCAGAACCTGGGGCCACAGTTTAAGAATAAGGAGGAAGCCATTTAGAACGGAGACGAGGAAACACTTTTTCTCAGAGAGTGGTGAGTGTGGAATTCTCTTCCTCAGAGGCCGGTGGAGGCAGGTTATCTGGATGCTTTCAAGAGAGAGCTAGATAGGGCTCTTAAAAATAGCGGAGTCAGGGGATATGGGGAGAAGGCAGGAATGGGGTATTGATTGGGGATGATCAGCCATGATCACATTGAATGGCGGTGCTGGCTCGAAGGGCCGAATGGCCTACTCCTGCACCTATTGTCTATTTGCATCTGGAGAAAACAAAGTTCAGCACCACACGGCTCTTTAGAAATTGATTTGGCAGACATTATTTATTGCACCTATTGTGCAAGTGGTAAATTTTTTTTTCAACCTGATTGGGTAACTTATTATGTCCAAGTGTTGCTTTAACCAAGTAACTGTGATTACTAAAATGGAATGAAAATATTGACACTGGGAACAAATGAACTAAAAGAGCTGGTAGACACAAAATGCTGCAGTAACTCAGAACAGGCAGCATCTCTGAAAGAAGGGTCTTGATCCAAAACTCACCCATTCCTTCTATCGAGAGATGCTGCCCGACCTGCTGAGTTACTCCAGCATTGTGTGTCTGCCTTAGATTTAAACCAGCATCTGTAGTTCTTTCCTACAAACTGAAAGAGGTGATTCTGAATTAGAACTTCCCCATTTCCATTCAAAGGAAATGTATTCCAAACAGTACACTTACTCACCCCAGGCACAAATGTGAAGAGGTTGTACTTCTGGTTTTTAATAGCATTCCTTGGATATTTTTCCTCACACTTCTCTGGATGTCCCAGCCATACTGTGCGAGCTTTAAGCTGTTGCCTTCTCCGACAGATGTGGGTCAGCCAATCGCAGCAACTGAAAGATACAAGAACCTAGATGTTCATCTACTCTTCATGGATCACAGAGGTTAGAAGTAAATTCTAATAAGAATTTAACGTCAAATTACGGAATTAGAAGCACAAGACACATAGAAAATAGATGCAGGAGTAGGCCATTCGGCCCTTCGAGCCAGCACTGCCATTCAATATGATCATGGCTGATCATCCAAAATCAGTACCCCATTCCTGCTTTTTCCCTATATCCCTTGATTCTGTTAGCCCAAAGAGCTATATCTAACTCTCTCTTGAAAACATCCGGTCAATTGGCCTCCACTGCCTTGTGTGGCAGAGAATTCCACAGATTCACAACTCACTGGGTAAAAAAGATTTTTCCTCATCTCAGTCCTAAATGGCCTACTCCTGATTCTTAAACTGTGACCCCTGGTTCTGGATTCCAACATCAGGAACATGTGATGCCTGTCCCATCCATTATGAATTTTATATGTTTCTATAAGATGCCCTCTCATCCTCCTAAATTCCAGTGGATACGCCCAGCCGACCCATTCTTTCATCTTTAATTATTGCCTACAGTTGGATATGAGGATAGTGCAAGTAAATGCCACCTGCAAAAGATCAGCCATAACCGGTGAAGCAGCCATGATAGACCAAATGCTATCTACTACGATTTCATATGTCCCAGATATATCAAATTGTCCATGTATTTTATGCGATTTTCATGAATCGATTAAAAGATCTCAGCATTGCTATAAAAATGCCAATCGGAATCACATTTCATATTGTCCAGTCATTCTATTCGCCCAAAGCTTGGAAGTCCCAGGCAGGAAGTACAGGTGTTAAACCATCTACCATTAACAATCAGAATGGCTGGAGTTCATGCTTAACATTGCAGGCTATTTCTGATCCCATACAATTTCAGGAACCCATTTGTACTAAGATTCAATCGTTGAACAAATGGAGTATTGGGAAAATAAAATCAAAGTAATTTTTAATATACTTTTTACAGTATCAAGCATAGATTGTACGCTTCTTGCAATAATAAACAGAACATACTAACCAACTGTCCCATGTGCCATTTATCATCCAAATAAAATGTATCTTGTTTGCCCTATTGACCTATTCTCTCTTTCCCTCCACTGCGTTATTTCTACGCAAGGTGTAACTGGTTGTAATCCTCATTTTTTTTTTGAAGCAACTAAATATTTTAATGAAATAAAAACATAGCACACCTACATCACTTCCCATTCTCCTTCTCTCATTTTCTTTGTAATTTTAACATCTGATGATCAACACCTTTAGTTTCTCAAAACTAAATACACTTTTAGAAACTGCAAATTCAATCCCACAAGAAACAGGAGCAGGTGTTTGGCCATTCAGCCCTCAAACCAGCACTATTCAATAAGATCACAACCAATTTGACTTTTCTTGTTCACCTTCCTGACCTCTTCAAATTATACCTTGCTGATGAAAAATCTAACTCACTTTGAACATTCAAGGATCTACAGCTTTTAGGGGAATGAATTCCAAAGATTTTCAAACTTTGAGAGAAGTTATTCATCTCAGTTTTATGTGTCCTTCCTCTCACTCTAAAATTATGCACTCTGGTCCTGGACTGTGTCATGAAAGGACATGTCCTCCTTGTACAGTATTTTTACTGGCATGCCTTTCATTCTTCTCCAATCCTGTGAGTGCAGGCCAAGCAATCTTTCCTCCCAACCTAATCCTTCCTATCAAATCTTTCCCCTCTCACTTTAAACTTGCCCTCTGGTTCTTGATTCCCCTGCTCTGGGTAAAAGACTCTTTGCATTCACCCTATCTATCCCCTCATAATTTTGTACACCTCAATTAGATCACTCCTGGTTTGACCTCCCAAAAAGCAGCACCTCACATTTATTCTCCAATAAACTCCATTAACCGTCCCTTAGGCTCATTTGCCAGATCATCTTGATCATGCTGTGATTTTGTACTAACCATCTTCACTATCCACGATCCAATCCACTTTGGTGTCTCCTGTAAACTTAAAAATAATGCTACTCACACAGCAACGGGTCCAGCACTGATCCTAGAGGCACACCACTAGACACAGGCCTCCAGTCTGAAAAACAACCTTCTACCACCACTGTCTGGTTCCTTCCATGAACAGAATTCTCTATTCAGTTGATGAGCTCTCCCTAGATCTCATGCAATCTAAACTTCCAGAGCAGCCCACCATGCCATGGTGAAGTCCATATAGACAACATTTACAGCCCTCATCAACTTTTTTGTTGTCAAATAAACAACAAAGAAATTCAAAGTTTGAACGTAAAACTTGAAGTAAAATGATTAACAACATTCCTCTCATTTTCTAAAATCTCAAACTTCCCCCTTTTAAAATAAATTTGCATCCTCTATTTCAATCCCAGACGTTGGGAGAAAACCATTATCTTATATCTGATAACTACGTATCTATCTATTACATCGATAGAGACCAGCCTCAATGAAGATTTCATCCTATATTTGACATGTTATTCACAATTAAAGCTTTAAAAATGCCATCTTTCACAAGATTTTTACATATTCTGATTCACATTTTTCCCCTCTAGGCAGACAGATATCACTTTCACTGAACATTTTATGCTTTATTCTCGACATTACTGATTAAAGTAAAAAAAATAATCAAAATACCTTCAATTTCTAACCGACCAGCTTCAACTGATGACGTCACAATGGAAGCTTCAACTGATGGCTCACAATGGCTCAGCTGGCAGGGGGAGGGCGGATTGCTATTGCAACACCTGGGGCAAGTGCAATTGTAATTTTTTTTAAAGATCACTTCTGAGGGAGGCAAGGGGAGTGCTGGAAGATTACGTTCGGGAACGGCTTGAATTGGAGGACCACGCCTTCCGTGGGGGCTACGGGTAGGGAACGGGTGCGTTGGGGGAGCAGACCCAACGGGTCTGCACTTGATCTTGTATTATACTAAAACTCTTCCCTTTGTTCTCAACATTCTAAATTTCTGTGTTGTATTGTATTCAATTTATTGTTATCTCATAAGAAACAAAGAAATGGATTTTCCTTAGTCAAGTAACATAAAAATAAATAATAAATAAATAAATAAACGGGGTTTTTTTTAAAGCACAAACACAGATGTCCACGACACAACATAACCCCACAGCGGAACCAAAATTAAGGAAAATACCATAGTCTAGTCAGCCTCCCCGCCGATCTTCCCAGATGTTCACCTGTGGTCGGGCCTCCTGAGCACCCTCAGTCGCCGCCACGGGCGGCCCGATGCTCAGGTTCTCTCAGGAACGATTGAACCCAGACGCCGAACCCCGACGGAGAACATCCTCAGCGGCCCGGACCTCCAGATCAGCCACCTCCCACCGGAGTCCGCTGCTCCCGAAGTCCACAGGCCGAACCGGGCGGAGTCGCAGAACTCCGCGATGTTGGTCAGTGCCGCCCGCGTTGGGAGCTCCGCGATGTCGGTGCGCAGGCCCAGCACTCCGGAGCTCCAAACGGCGATCCCCGGTAATGCATCGCCCGCCACGCGATGTATCCTACGCTGCGCCGCCGCTTGTGGAGCTCTGGTCGGTCCCGGCAGGAAAGGCTGTGACAATCCAGTAGGTAGGCCGTGGGGGGGGGGGGGGGGGGAGGGGGGGCTCGAGGACGAGACTCGAATAGTAGTCGCATCCTCTCCAAGAAGCGACTGAAGGACGGTATCCCCCTTACCCTCTTCCCTCACATGGAAACATAGAAACATAGAAAATAGGTGCAGGAGTAGGCCATTCGGCCTTTAAAGCTTGCACTGCCATTCGATATGATGATGGCTGATCATCCATACCCCCTGATCCCTTTAGCCACAAGGGCCACATCTAACTCCCTCTTAAATATAGCCAATGAACTGGCCTCAACTACCTTCTGTGGCAGAGAACTCCACAGATTCACCACTCTCTGTGTAAAAAATAATTTTCTCATCTCGGTCCTAAAAGACTTCCCTCTTATCCTTAAACTGTGCCCCTAGTTCTGGATCTCCCAACATCGGGAATAATCTTCCTGCATCTAGCCTGTCCAACCCCTTAAGAATTTTGGACGTTTCTATAAGATCCCCCCTCAATCTTCTGAATTCTAGCAAGTACAAGCCGAGTCTATCCAGTCTTTCTTCATATGAAAGTCCTGCCATCCCAGGAATCAGTCTGGTGAACCTTCTCTGTACTCCCTCTATACACCAAAAGTGCACGCAATACTCCAGGTGTGGTCTCACCAAGACCCTGTACAACTGCAGTAGAACCTCCCTGCTCTTATACTCAAATCCTTTTGCCATGAATGCTAACATACCATTTGCTTTCTTCACTGCCTGCCGCACCTGCATTCCTACTTTCAATGCATCTAGCCTGTCCAACCCCTTAAGAATTCAGTCTGAAGAAGGGTTTCGGCCCAAAACGTCGCCGATTTCCTTCGCTCCATAGATGCTGCTGCACCCGCTGTGTTTCTCCAGCATTTTTGTGTACCTTCCTACTTTCAATGACTGGTGTACCATGACACCCAGGTCTCGTTGCATCTCCCCTTTTCCTAATCGGCCAACATAAAGACATAAAAAAACACAAAAAACGCTCTTCAAACGTAACAAAAAAACCAAAAAGATACCGGACTGACGGCGGAGGCAGCTAGCAACAGCGCCACCGGATGTCCAATGTGTGTATGCAGGATTGTGTTGGCTTTCTTTTAATCTCCTAAATTTGTATCGCCTTCCAAAGCGCTTCGCCGCAGCCTTCCCATTTTCACACATGCTACTCACATTTTTTCCCTCGACGGGATAAACATCTTCCCGTTGCATTTCAACCTATATATCCGAAGTTTATGTTTTAATCGTGTATTTAAAACAATTAACTGCTTTTCAGTGGGAGACTCTTGCAGCACATTCGATTGATGATGTCACAGTGCCATCTCACACATGTCCAAACACAATGGATCTCATTGACATATGACATCACAATGGGACAGGGGTGGGATATTGCAACCTTCACGTGTTTCCACAAATGCAATGAACCTGCCGTGCACAATCAAATAAGATCAAAAAGAACAAGTTGCCCTCCCACTCCCTATCTACCCCCTCCCTCTCTGCCCCCCACCCCCCTTCCTCTCTAACCACCCTCCCTCTCTAGGGAGTGGTGAGTATTTGGACCTATGGGTGAGTGGTGGAGTATAGCGTTCGGGAACCAGCCCTCCCCTGTGTCGCCGCACACTCCTCCTACCCCTCAATCCCTACATCCCCACCCCCTCCCTCTATACCCCAACACCCCCACCCTCTCTAACCGCGCCTGTGCAGTTGGGGGCTATGCGTGAGTTGAGGGCGGAGGATGGGAGGAAAGAAGCTGTGTGTGTGTGTGTGTGGTGTGTGTGTGTGGTGTGTGTGTGTGTGTGTGTGTGTGTGTGTGTGTGTGTGTGTGTGTTGTGTGGTGTGTGTGTGTTGTGTGTGTGTGTGGAATATTGCGTTGGGGATGGGCATATTGCGTTGGGGAATGGGCAAAATATTGCGTTGGGGAAAACAGGTTGCGTTGGGAGAGCAGGCAGTGGTGGTGGTGGCGGCGGCGGGGGGGGAAGAGTGGCTTGGTGATAGGGTGCTTGCGTATATAAAACAAAAACTCTCATCTTGTTTGTTTGCATGCGTGCGTGAGATGCCGAAACCTCGCCAAAACGGTACACGATAGCGCTACCTTTTGGCCCACCTTCCTAACCATTGTCCTGGGATGTAAATAAAACAAGTTTTGTTCTGATTGATGTTATATTATGTACAAGTTATTGACATTTTAAACTTTACAAAAAACACTTTAAACCACTTTTCCACTTGCCCTGCCCATCAGCCACGTTCAACATCATAATGGGATCCCGTTCGACCTCACAATTACGTCACAATCGGATCCCGAATCTCATTTACATATAAAATTGTGATTTAAAAAACAACTCTGTTTTAATCTAATTCTTCCGTTTTCATTAACAGCTAACATTTTAAAAGAAAAAAAGTGATTTTCATTGAGAGTTTCATTAAAAATAAACAAATTTCATTGTGAGGGGCTCAGTTAGGGGAGAGGTTTCATTAAAAAAAAAAATGTTTTTTTAAAATATCGCGATTTTCATTGTGGGTGTGTGGGATGGGGGGAGATGAGGAGGGAGCATGAGGAGGAGGGAGATACAGGGAGAGGATGGGGGTAGGGAGGATAAGGGGTTATGGAAGGAGTGACTGAGGGCAGGGGAAAGGAGAGGGAGGGAGAGATGAGGGAGGGAGTGGGGGAGGGGAGGAGGAGAGGGGAAAGGAGGGTGGAGGAGGTGGAGGGAGTGCTGGGGGATGAGTGATGGGGATGAGAGGGAATGGAGGAGGATAGGGGCAGGAAGAGGGATGGCGAGGCACAGTAAGGGGAGGGTTGCCGTGACACGCGTCACAACGGGGATTTCTGGTGTCATAACGGGAACCTTTCAGCCGCACCTGCGCAGTTGGGAGCTATGGGTCAGTGGTGGAATATTGCCTTGGGGAACAGGCCTTTTGGGTTTGCACCTGGTCCAGTAAGAATGTAAAATTATGAGGGGCACAAATAGGGCAGTCAGAGCCATTTGTCCAGGGTGAAGATGTCAAGGATGAGAAGGACATATAAAGGAGATGTGCAGGACAATTTTTTTTTAGTGCAGTGGGTGCCTAGAATGTGTTGTCAGGGATGATGGGGTGGAGGCAGATACAATTGTGGCATTTAATAGGCTTTTAGAATGGCACATGGATATGCAGGAAATGGAGGGATATGGATCACATGCTGGCAGAACAGATTAGTTTAACCTGGCATCATGTTCGGCATGGATATTATGGGCCAAAGGGCCTTTTCACGTGATCTACTGTTCTATCTTCTAGGTTCCATTGAATGCCATTGTAATAAAACAGTACAAGATTCTAAATATATTGTGATTATTTTAAAATAAGGAGTTCAAAGCATTTTTTGGGCAGCATTGCAATTGCCTATAACCGTTTAATGCAGCAGTCACACACTACAAAAGTATATGAGGTCACAAAATGCTCTGTTGTCTCCGTATCTTTAATTTTTTTTCATTGTAGGCAAAGAATAAAGTCATTAATTCTTCACATCCGCCACTGCCTCAATGTATTAGGTTATAATTGCTCAATGAAGCATGATTGAGAACAGTTTTTGTGGTACGGCAACC
This sequence comes from Leucoraja erinaceus, assembly GCF_028641065.1. NCBI lineage: Eukaryota > Metazoa > Chordata > Chondrichthyes > Rajiformes > Rajidae > Leucoraja > Leucoraja erinaceus. The sequence goes on along the minus strand of NC_073380.1, from coordinate 89,555,338 downwards.
TATTACTTTAATGTTCTTTTGATATACCATAACCTTGGATATAGCACAATTTAGACAGGGAAATTGTACACCACTTATAATAGTGACAATGTTATTTTATACATACATATCAGTGGAGAAAAGTAGAATGCCAATGTACTAAGATAGCAAATTACCCCTCACAGAATCCTCATTTTAATTACAATAGGCAACATGATAGGATCTGTAGCAAGTACAGTACATGAAAAACAATATCATGGAAATAATTTACTGAGAAGATAGTGTATTTATCACAAAACTCCTTCATACAACTGTAAAGTTAATGAATTTAAAAGGCTGAACACGTTGTAAGGGTGCCAGCTTCCTAGCCAGAAGGTTGCAAGTCGATTTCGACAGCCTGTCTGTCACACAAACTACCTGCTCATTTGAGTAAAGATGTTCATCTTCAGTTGGACGGTGTAGTACAGCTCCTATTACATCGTGGGGTTGGCTAATATTTATCCCTCAATCATTCGAGCCAAATGCTTCAAATCTTAGGAGCTATTTTTGCTCGAAATGTTAAACTTTTACTTTATACACAAACAATGAGGGATTAACTTTAGAACAAAGCACTTTATCTAAATTATATCATACAAATTTAAAACTATTTCAAAGAAAACTGCTTTGCATCCACGCTCGACTTACAAATGCAACAAGAAACTCACGTTTTGGGAAAGCCAGATGGAGTCATAGAGTGATAGAGACAGTGTAGAAACAGGCCTTCGGCCCAACTTGCCCACACCGGCCAACATGTCCCAGCTACACTGGTCCCACCTGCCTGCGTTTGGTCCATTTCACTCCAAACTTGACCTATCCATGTAACTGTCTCACTGTATCTTAAATGTTGGGATCATCCCAGCCTCAACTACCTCCCATGGATAATGAAAAAAAAAGCTTAAATAAAAGGAATTATGCCTGCACATCAATCATGAGGGAAAACTGATCATATTATGTGTGAAGGCATACAAACAAAGCAGGATTTCTGCGATTCAAAACAAAGGTTTTGGAGGAATTCAGAGGGTTCGGCAGCATCTGAGGAGGGAATGGATAGGCAATGTTTCAGGTCGAAAGTCTTCAGACGAGTTTCTGTGATACTCTCTCATACACAAAAGAAAGGAGGAAGTCACAAATATCACATTTTCTGCCATTGCTCAACAGTCACAATGTACTTGAGAAGTTAAACAGTTCTAATCATTTATGCCTTCTTTCATTCTTGAGTGCCTCCTGGCAGCATCAGTATATATTTTGTGGGAATCGGAAAACTGCCAGTTACCATAGAAATCTCCTGTTATATTCTCACGTTAGCTAATAGCAGCAGCCCCCACAGAGTCCAGCTTCTGCAACATATGAGAGGACAGCAGTATTTCCAGGTGCATGCTATACTGTCTAAAGTAAGTTCTCCTGTATTGTCCAAGCATCTGTCCCAGCATGTGATTTTAAAAACAATATAACAAATTTGAAAAAAATGTAACATTTTATTTTCATCCGATCTTTACTGGAATGATATGTTCACTGAACAAAATGTATGATTCAAATAAAATGTAACTAGGCCATGACTTGCATCCTGTGAACCATCATTCAAAGTGTTTGATTTTACATTCTTACCAGACTCCAAGTCTCAGGTTCTGACCCATTTCTGGAGCCAATCCTTCAGAGCTAGAAGGACCCACTCAAGCCAAGACAATAACATTTCTAGCCCTACTTACCTTTTTACTGTCATCCACCTTAAATTGTATTCATCAAAGAGTAATCAGACCCTTCCCAAATATTAGAATACTAGACTAAGTGGGACCAATTGGGTCCCATGTTCACACGGGAGGGCTGGGCAATATTCCACCTCTCCACCAATTCCAATATTGGTGGCCAGTGGGGGGGCGCTTTCTGGAGCGCTAGTATGGGTATTGTGGGCTGAAGGGACTGGTTTCCAGAGGGCTATTATGGACCTTGTGGTGGCACCTCAGTCACCCAAGCCTGATGTGCTGGCAGCTCACTCACTGTGAATTAGCAGTTGACTCACGGCTATTCTTCGAAATTCCATTTCAAGCAGGGTGCAAGGCCACCAAGTTCAGGTGCAGTTTCCTACCACTTCAAGCAGGGTGCAAGGCCACCAAATTCAAGTGCAGTTTCATACCACTTCAAGCAGCACATGCAGGGCCATCAAACTCAAGTGCAGTTTCCTACCACTTCAAGCAAGGTGCAGGGCCACCAAACTCAAGTGCAGTTTCCTGCCACTTCAAGCAGGGTGCAAGGCCACCAAATTCAAGTGCAGTTTAATGCCATTTCAAGCAGGGTGCAAGGCCACCAAATTCAAGTGCGGTTTCATGCCAAATGTGGGCAAGCGTGATTAGTTTAGATGGGACATATTGGTCCATGTGGACAAGTTGGACTGAAAGACTCCTTTTCATTCCCATGCCTATGACAAGCAATCACCTATTAAAAAATATAGTGTATTATTCAATTTACACAGAGAGTGGTGAATCAAGCGGGGGGGGGGGGGGGATTAGTTTTATAGGACCGAGAAGAGAAAAACAAAGGAGGGGGGGGGGGGGGGGGGGGGGGACGGGGGATACCATAAGGGGGGGGGGGGGGGGGCTTTTTTTCATTATTAACATTCAATTTACAGAGTGTGGAATCAAAGACGGGGGGTTCCTTTTCTTTTCTGCCACAGAAGGTAGTTGAGGCAAGCAATCATGGCTATTAAAAGAGGGAGTAGAGTGGCCCTTCATGGCTAAAGGGCAGGGGTGGTATGGAAATCTTCATTAACAGGGAGGGAGTGTACAGGGGGAGGGGTTGGTAAATGGGAGGTTAATGTGGCCTTTTAGGACCGAGAAGAGAAAAACATTTTTCACACAGAGAGTGGGGAATCTCCGGAATTCTCTGCCACAGAAGGTAGTTGAGGCCAGTTCATTGGCTATATTTAAGAGGGAGTTAGATGTGCCCCTTGTGGCTAAAGGGATCGGGGGTATGGAGAGAAGGCAGGTACAGGATACGGAGTTGGATGATCAGCCATGATCATATTGAAGGGCGGCGCAGGCTCGAAGGGCCGAATGGCCTACTCCTGCACCTATTTTCTATGTTTCTATTATTCAAGGATAGCTAAACATTTAAAATCTAGTGCTTTTATCTTTCTGCTCTGGTGCTCATGACAACCTAAGAGGTGTTGCAAGCCCCAGGCAATAGACTTTACTGACAAAAGCTTTCTATACACTTAAAACCTATCAACAATTGATTACAGCAAAATGCCACTGAAATAAATGTAATTTCCAATTTTAAAAAACTGGACTCTAAAGCATCACTTTCTCCAAAAGAACAACAGGTCAATCAAGGGACGGTTATCTCAGATTAGACGCACAACTGCATTTACAACATAATACTTTTATGCATTGCAGATCCCAGATAACAAACTATTAATAACTTTGAGGGCACAAAGGCCACCTCAATGACCAGATTAATCCTTGCTATGGAAATGACATACAACAGCATAATTTCCATTACGACAAAATGTTTTTGATAACTCGGTAGATGAAAATCTCATGACAGAGAAATCAATCGATCTTGAAACCCCTGAAGTACAGATCTATATATAGTATGTATTGCTAATTTCACAAGTTATAATGGAATTCCAGCTGGGTTAGTAAAAAAAAAAAAAGACTGTGCATAATGCTTTATAATTGATAAACAATGAATTGTTGTTGATGCTGCTGAGTGCATTGAAGGACCATTTTAGAACATACAAGAACAAAAAAGAGGGATGAAGAGAGTTATTTTAAGGTTGCTTGATTAACAGTCAAAAAAGGTCACTAATAGCAAATAGAGCTTGAAATTTTTCGTATGGAAATAACACTCCTGCAGATATTCTTCAGGCAATCCTGGAGAACCCAGGTCACCTGCAATCTACAAATGATTTTTACTTCTTACTGCAGATGATTACAGATATATTTCATTAGAATCACTCAAACGCCTGCTGTCATTGATTGTCGCCAAGATGACGCAGGTTGTTGCCAGGTGCTGACTTTGGTGAATTCCATTGGCGACTACCTACGTCAACCGGCGATAGGTACCGACGACTGGATTGTCTTCAGTTGGCTTCAATTGCCGCCGACAGGGTCGTTGTTTGTCATAGCTTGTCGCGGGTGGATGTAGGTTGACTTTGGTTATCGTAGGTTGTCGCCTATTTGGTCATAGATTGTCGTAGGTGGACGTCCAAATGGGTCGCTGGTTGTCGGTAGCTTGCCATCTACTAAGTAATAGGTTGTCGTAGACATTTGTCGTGGGGGGGGGGGGGGTCCAGTAGCCACTTTTTCGGCAACCTGCTACGACTGTTAAAGTCGCCGGCAGTTGCAGAAAAAAAATCGCCTAAGTGGGACAGGTCCTTAATGCACTTATAAATAGTGGGAAACAGGTTGAGATGTAAATTTGAACAGGCGTCTTAATTAAATTGAGTTGCATAATAAAGGACAAGCAACAAGAGTCTTTGTCAGAATAATACTGGGCAACAAGATAAACCAGTAAGTACTGATACTTCTCCAAATTACCAATTTTTGAAGGCAGCACAGATTAGGTTCCCTTCCAACAGGATTAGTAAATGGAAGATCGGCAAATCACTGATCTTTTGGGGAGTGGACACATTGTAAAAGATTTAAAGAGTTTGGAGGAACGCGTTTGTCAATCTACAGGTTGTATAATCTCTAATCTACATATTCATATGGTCATAAGGGATAGGAGTAGAATTAGGTAATTCAGCACATCAAGTGTACTCAGTGTTTAAGAGGGAACTGCAGATGCTGGAGAATCGAAGGTTACACAAAAAAGCTGGAGAAACTCAGCGGGTGCAGCAGCATCTATGGAGCGAAGGAAATAGGCAACGTTTCGCGCCGAAACCCTTCTTCAGACTGATCGGGGGCGGGGGTGGGTGGGGACAAGAAAGGGAAAAGGAGGAGGAGCCCGAAGGCTGGGGGATGGGAGGAGACAGCAGGGGGGCTGAGGAAGGGGAGGAGACAGCAAGGACTCATCCATTCAATCATGGCTGATTTATCTCTCCCTCCTAACCCCATTCTCCTGCCTTCCCCCCCATAACCTCTGACACGTACTTGTCAAGAAAAGCACTCAGAAGGCATTTACAGAAAATAGCATATTGAGGCCTAGTTTGCTGAAAAGTGCCCAAATCTAGCTCCAGCAGGTGCCTGTACACTGCGTTTTACAATCCTGATTACTAAAGGAAAAGAACTTAAGGCTGCCAAGTCTTCATATGCAACAAATATTGAGTAGTAAATTATCAGCCTGAATAGCCAATATGCATAAAATATATTGAACAGTACATTATAGGAGCAAGCCTTTGGTCCACAATATCTGTGTTGATTATGATGCCAATTCAAACAATCTCCATCTGAAGGAGATAGATAAGGAGGAGAGATTATGGTTTAAGTGTTGGATGGGCTCTGTCAGAACTCCCTGAAATGTTTTGCAGCTTTGGGCAGAGTAGATGCTGTACCAAACTGTGATCCATCCGGATAGGATGCTCTCTGCAGTGCATCAGTAGAAATTAGTAAAAGGCATTGGAAACATGCCAAGTTTCCTAAACCTTCTGAGGAAGCAGAGGCATTGTTGTGCATTCTTGGCCTTGATGCCAATGCGGTTGGAATAGGAAAAATTGTTGGTGGTATTCACACGTAGAAAAGCTCATGACCATCTACAGTTGAACACGTTGATATAGACTGGGGTATGTACTCCACACAATTTCCTGATGTTGATGACCAGCTCCTTTGATTTGCTAGCATTGTGTAATGTAATGGTTAAAATAGGCTTTTTATCTAAAATTGAGTTGTCTTCTAACAGCACTGACATCAAGCAAGCAGGATTGCTTAAAAAAACAAAATTGCAGCCCGGAAAAATAATTTTGCTTCCTTGGAAAAACTAGACCTCATAAAATGCAACTACAAAGACATATGGCAGTAAGACAAGACAAACCTTTCTTGCTAAAGACAGATTATCTTGATTTCTGATCTAACAAAATAACTCCTATTTTCAGTACTGGGGAGTATAGCTAGTTTTGAAACATCGTTTGCTTTTCTTTATAGATTCGGGGAAAATCACAGGCTTAAGCCCGTCCTACTTGCGTGTCTTTGGCAAGCTAATTACTCGACCTCGTGATCGTGTTGAGGCGCAACGGTCCCGCGAAGGTCGCACGCGACTTCATTCGCCCGCACAGCCGTATGGAGCGTGTGACGTCATTTGAAGATGGACACAAAATGCATAAGTAACTCAGCGGGCCCAGCAGCATCTCTGGAGAGAAGGAATGGGTGATGTTTCGTGTCGAGACTCTTGTTCAGTCTGAAAGAAGGGTCTTGACCAGAAACGTCACCCATTGCTTCACTCCAGAGATGCTGCCGGTCCCGCTGAGTTACTCCAGCATTTTGTGTCTATCTTCAATTTACTTGGCCTCGCTCTGGGAGTAGAAGTGGGGGCGAATCCAGACAGCAACGGCCGTGAGCCCCAGTCCGAGCTCAGCGATCATTTGCCCACTTCTGCTACTGTTGAAGGTGAGACGTTGCGTCGCGCCAGGTTCTTGGGCCTGTCCCACTTTGGCCGTCAGCAACGCGACAGGCCGTTGGCGGGCGAACATTTTGTTCGCTGCAAAGATTTCGGAGCCCCGCGCGATGTCACGCACAACTACATACCCCTCCGCACTTCTCTCCGCACCGGCCCCGCGTGGTCATACAATGCCCGTGCACCTCAACGCGACAACGAGGTTGCGTAATTTGCATGCCAAGGACACGCAAGTGGGACAGGCCCTTTAGTGACTATATAAAAGTATGCTACACGTGAGCTCACTGAATATCTCCTTGGGCCGAGATCCGGAACATTACTGTGACTCAAGCTCTCCAGAAAAAGCAGTGGTCAGAAATTCCTGACATGTAGGGTATGTGAAACTCATTATTTAAGGATGTGTAAAACTCATTATTTTATTGTGTTTTTACCCTCTATAACCATAATATATAACCATATAACAATTACAGCACGGAAACAGGTCATCTCAGCCCTACAAGTCCATGCCAAACACTTACTTTCCCCTAGTCCCGTCTACCTGCACTCAGACCTTAACCCTCCATTCCTTTCCCATCCATATAACTATTGTTGGCAGAGGTGCATTGTGCAGCGATTCTTGCAGCCTACCCAGTGCTAGACCGAAGATAATTCAGAGCAGTAAAAAACACAGTGGGGCATCCATCTTGTTCAAACTGGAAGAGAAACTTTATTTACACACTTGCTCACACATCAATTACAGTACCTCTCATTGGCTGTTATCATTGTCAGTTACTATTGGCTGCTATCATTGTCAGTCATTCACTACCTGCACCAAGATTGTCTGAGTAACAATACAACATTAAGATTAACTTCTTTACAATTGAGAGCATATTTTCATATATGTCAACACCCCCACTTGCTCTCGCATTGTTATCTTAACTCAAAATAAAACATCCTAAGGTTTTCTACCTTACATCATGTAGACTTTTACATACATGGTTACTCTCCAAACATAAACTTTGCAAACTCCATCAACTTAAATTTTGTTGCAGGTTTTGTCATCACATCTGCTACCATCTGGTCTGTTGGGCAATACTCCAAACTTATTTTGCCATGATACACAGTGGACCTCACAAAGTGATATTTTATGTCCACATGCTTACACCTCTGTCTACTTACAGGATTCTTTGCTAACGCAATTGTACCCTGGTTATCCTCATAAACCTTGGGTGTTGGGTACTGATGTCCATCAATACCTTCTAGTAATTGTACTAGGTACATACACTCTTGTAGTGTTGCGGCTAACGCCATATACTCAGCCTCACAAGTTGACAGTGCAACGGTGGGCTGCTTTTTGGTTTTCCATGAAATCTCGCAATCTATTGATGCATGTACGTAGGCAGATTTGACATCCATCTGATGTAAAATCAGGTTTTCCTGTGCTGCTTTTTGCATCATCACTCTGATACTGGTCAGGTTAGCAGTAGGAGAAAATGTCTCCTCATAGTCTACACCCAATATTTGACTGTATCCTTTGGCTACATACCGTGCCTTGTATTTATCAGATCCATCCTCATTGTTCTTGATTGCATATACCCATCTACCCCCCACTGCTTTCTTACCCTCAGGCAAGTTGGTTAGGGTAAATGTGTCATTTTCTCTCAGCGACTGCATTTCCTCATGCATTGCGTTAACCCATTCCTTTGAGTTAGTTGAGGTTACAGCTTCCCTGAATGTTAGGGGGATGTTACACATCAATCTGTAGCAATAATCTATGTTAATCATTACATGATCATCACTCGCCTTGCCAGTTACATATTCACTTAAGTAACCTGGTTTCTTCCTCAATCTAGAAGGGTAACGTGCAGGCTCATGCTTGTTTTCACCTATCTGTGCTTGGCTATTCACCTCAGGCCTAGTTACTGGATCTTGGCCCTGAGTATGTCCTGGACTCTCATCAGTATTTTTTCTCATCCTACTGGCCCTATTCTGCACCTCAAAGTCATCGTCACTGGGGGTCATGTCAGTCTGTGTCTGCCTCTCTATAATTGTTTTGGTCACAAACTTCACCAGTCTGTGCTTCTTTACTTTCCCATTGTCAGGATAGTAAACCATGTAAGCTGGGCTATTCTTGTCGTACCCGACAAAGATTCCCTTCTCACACTTTGAGTCCAGTTTTCTCTTGTCCTGTTTATAGGCATAACACTCAGACCCAAACTTTTGCATCCTAGGTAGGTTGGGACGTTTTCTTGTCAGCATCAAGTAAGGAGTCTGCTTTGTGCGCTTGTTAAAGCATCTGTTCCTCACTACAGCTGCTGTCTGCACTGCATAGGTCCAAAACTGTTTAGGTAACTCACTCTCTATTAGCATACACCTGGCCATGTCAAACAGGGTGCGCCAATTTCGCTCAGCAGTACCATTCTGGTGTGGTGAGTATGGCGCTGAGGTCTCATGTCTAATGCAATTTCTGCTGAGTAGTGCCTGGTAATTCTTTCCCATGAAATTCAGTACCATTGTCAGACCTCATACATTTAATCTTCCCGTATGGGGCTGTGTCAGCAAGAAACCTCTCGGTGGCTTGCACTGTGTCACTCTTATTCTTTAGAAAGTACACAAACACTGCACTGGAATAATCATCAGTGAATGATAGCGCAAACCTGTACCCCTCTCTGGACTCTGGGTCTATCGGTCCCGCTAAATCTGTGTGTACCAACTTCAAAGCTGCTTTGGCTCTTACATCAGGGTCTCTGTTCCTAGTTTGGATAAACTTTCCCTGAGTACACACTTCACAGTGTAGAGCAGGTTTGTCTGTTTTGCCCTTAATTGCCATACCTTCAACAACATTCTGTAATTTTTTAATATCTTCATAATTACAGTGCCCTAGAATCTCATGCCATGTCTGCATATCATAACTGCTCTTACATTGGTCATCACATTCAACGTTTACCGTGTGCAAATAGTACAGTCTGTTGTACTCATGAATGTGGAATTTTGTACCGTCCTTGTGTTGTAGGACGTCTTCCCCGTCCCTGAAGATTACGGTTGCTCTGCTGGAAGTAGCTGCTTTTACAGAGAAGATGTCCTGCGGGTATGAGGGGATGTACAACGCCTGCCTCAGTGTTGTGTTGTGGCGACGCCCTTGGCTGTCGACCAAGCAAACCTCCGCGTCTCCTCTGCGCTCCGCGACTCCATCACACCTTGTGCCGTCAGCCAACTCCACGCAGTGTGTCTCGGACTGGAACATAACGTCGAACTTCTTGAACCTTGCTATATCAGTGATGATATGCGAAGTTGCCCCCGTATCGACCATCAGCCCTTTCAACTCGACTCCACGCTCTGACTGGATCTTCACGTCTATTTCACTCACCAGGAATGCATATTTCTTGTTGTTAGTCTCCCCGGAAACTTGTCGTGCGTCGTCCCGCCGCTGTTTCCGTCTGCAGGTTGCGTCCCGATGTGTGGTGCTTTTACAGTGACTACACCACTGCTTGCGTTGACATGCTCTGGCTTTATGTCCTTTTAGGCCACACCTGAAACACACAATGTCCGCTCTCTCCGCACTTGTACTTGTCGTGTCGGGTCTCACACTCGGTTGCACACGTGCCTTCATGACATTGTCGTCGGATGCTGCTGCACGCATCTTTTCCGTGTCTTCATAGCTCCGTAATTTAGTTTTAAATTCGGCAAAAGGCATTGCCTGCTCACTTTGCGTGACATGGATAGCAAATGGTTTGAAAGATTCAGGCAGTCCCTTCAGAATCATTGCAATTAACAGTCCGTCACTCAATACCTCACCAGCGTTTCTCAATGCTGTGATGGCTGTCTCTGCCCTTATAACATATTCAGTTACACTCTCGCTGCTCAACTTTTGAAGTGAAGTCAGTTCTGTATACAGACTTATTACACGTGGCTTTCCCTTACCCGCATAATAATCTCTCAAAATAGTTAGCGCTTTCCGCCCATCGTCTGCTGCTTCTCGCATTACCAGCGACAAACTCTTGTCATCCAGAAACTGGATTAGCTCAGCATATGCCTCTGCATTTTTGGCCTCGTCTCCTTCTTCATTGTCGGTAGGCTCTTCCAAGATGGTATCCTTTAGCCCTTGTAACCGAAGATGGCCCAAAAATTTAGTCTCCCACAGCTCATAGTTCTTTTCATCTCCGTCAAAAACTAGCCGAGACCAGCAGCTACTCGACTGGGTGCTCCGTCTACTCATGGTGCTAGCTTAGCAAGTTAACTCTCACCGGACGTTTCTCTCGGTGGTAAATCCCTGGGTAACTGTCTCTGGGTACCTCTGTGTAACTCTAGGTAAAGCTGGCTAAAGCTGGGCCCATAACCTGTTGGCAGAGGTGCATTGTGCAGCGATTCTTGCAGCCTACCCAGTGCTAGACCGAAGATAATTCAGAGCAGTAAAAAACACAGTGGGGCATCCATCTTGTTCAAACTGGAAGAGAAACTTTATTTACACACTTGCTCACACATCAATTACAGTACCTCTCATTGGCTGTTATCATTGTCAGTTACTATTGGCTGCTATCATTGTCAGTCATTCACTACCTGCACCAAGATTGTCTTGAGTAACAATACAACATTAAGATTAACTTCTTTACAATTGAGAGCATATTTTCATATATGTCAACACCTATCCAATTTATTTTTAAATGATAAAATCGAACCTGCCTCTATCACTTCCACTGGAAGCTCATTCCACACAGCTACCACTCTCTGAGTAAAGAAGTTCTCCCTCATGTTACCCCTAAACTTCTGTCCCTTAATTCTGAAGTCATGTCCTTTTGTTTGAATCTTCCCTACTCTCAATGGGAAATGTTTATCCATGTCAACTCTGTTAATCCCTCACATCATTTTAAAGACCTCCATCAAGTCTCCCCCTTAACCTTCTGCGCTCCAAAGAATAAAGACCTAACTTGTTCAACCTTTCTCTGTAACTTAGTTGCTGAAGTCCAGGCAACATTCTAGTAAATCTCCTCTGTACTCTCACTAGAATGTTGCCTGGACTTCAGCAACTATAATTAGGCGACCAAAATTGTACACCATACTCCAGAATTGGTCTCACTAATGCCTTGTACTATTTTAACATTACATCCCAACTTCTATACTCAATGCTCTGATTTATAAAGGCTACCACACCAAAAGTTTTCTTTCCCACCCTATCTACATGAGATTCCACCTTGAGGGAACTATGCAGTTATTCCTAGATCCCTCTGTTCAACTGCATTCTTCAATTCGCTACCATTTACCATGCAATTTAAATTGGTTTATTTTTAATCTTATATGATTAAGTGTTTATTCTTCATCATTGCCCAAATCTTGGAAACCTATTTGTATTGTTACATTTTCACATTATCAGCAGGATTTCATTTCAAGTACGAATTTCATTGTTCTATCTGGGATATATGAAAATAAAACATCCTTGACTCGTGAAGATTCAGTGAAAATATGGAGAAAGACCAAAGAGGTGAACAGAGACATTTTAGGTCCCGGAACACTCAGACAACTGAGGGATTAGGAAGCTTGGCTTCGTATTGAGTAAACAGGGATCACATAAGTACATTAGGATATAGTTGAAGAACGTCAGAAAAGCTGCCAATAACCATATAACCATATAACAATTACAGCATGGAAACAAGCCATCTCGACCCGTCTAGTCCGTGCCGAACACATATTCTCCCCTAGTCCCATATACCTGCGCTCAGACCATAACCCTCCATTCCTTTCCCGTCCATATAACTATCCAATTTATTTTTAAATGATAAAAACGAACCTGCCTCCACCACCTTCACTGGAAGCTCATTCCACACAGCCACCACTCTCTGAGTAAAGAAGTTCCCCCTCATGTTACCCCTAAACTTCTGTCCCTTAATTCTCAAGTCATGTCCCCTTGTTAGAATCTTCCCTACTCTCAGTGGGAAAAGCTTATCCACATCAACTCTGTCTATCCCTCTCATCATTTTAAAGACCTCGATCAAGTCCCCCCTTAACCTTCTGCGCTCCAAAGAATAAAGCCCTAACTTGTTCAACCTTTCTCTGTAACTTAGTTGCTGAAACCCAGGCAACATTCTAGTAAATCTCCTCTGCACTCTCTCTATTTTGTTGACATCCTTCCTATAATTAGGTGACCAAAATTGTACACCATACTCCAAAATGGGCCTCACCAATGCCTTGTACAATTTTAACATTACATCCCAACTTCTATACTCAATGATCTGATTTATAAAGGCCAGCACTCCAAAAGCTTTCTTTACCACCCTATCTACATGAGATTCCACTCTCAGGGAACTGTGCACAGTTATTCCCAGATCCCTCTGTTCTCCTGCATTCTTCAATTCCCTACCATTTACCATGTACGTCCTATTTTGATTTGTCCTGCCAAGATGTAGGACCTCACACTTATCAGCATTAAACTCCATTTGCCATCTTTCAGCCCACTCTTCCAACTGGCATAAATCTCTCTGTAGACTTTGAAAATCTACTTCATTATCCACAACCCCACCTATCTTAGTATCATCTGCATACTTACTAATCCAATTTACCACACCATCATCCAGATCATTGATGTACATGACAAACAACAGTGGACCCAACACAGATCCCTGTGGAACCCCACTAGTCACTGGCCTCCAACCTGACAAACAACCATCCACCATTACTCTCTGGCATCTCCCATTCGGCTACTGTTGAATCCATCTTGCTACTCCACCATTAATACCCAACCATTGAACCTTCTTAACCAACCTCCATGAGGAACCTCATCAAAGGCCTTACTGAAGTCCATATATACAACTTCCACTGCTTTACCCACATCAATTTCCCAAATAACCTCTTCAAAAAATTCAAGAAGATTAGTCAAACATGACCTTCCAGGCACAAATCCATGTTGACTGTTCCTAATCAGACCCTGTTTATCCAGATGCTTATATAAATTATCTCTAAGTATCCTTTCCATTAATTTGCCCACCACCGACGTCAAACTAACAGGTCTATAATTGCTAGGTTTACTCTTAGACCCCTTTTTAAACAATGGAACAACATGCACAGTACGCCAATCCTCCGGCACTATTCCCGTTTCTAATGACATTTGAAATATTTCTGTCATAGCCCCTGCTATTTCTACACTAACTTCCCTCAATGTCCTAGGGAATATCCTGTCCGGACCTGGAGACTTATCCACTTTTATATTTCTCAAAAGTGTCAGTACTTCCTCTTCTTTGATCCTCATAGTTTCCATAGCTACTCTACTTGTTTCCCTTACCTCACATAATTCAATATCCTTCTCCTTGGTGAATACCGAAGAAAAGAAATTGTTCAATATCTCCCCCATCTCTTTTGGCTCTGCAGATAGCTGTCCACTCTGACTCTCTAATGGACCAACTTTATCCCTCGTTATCCTTTTGCTATTAATATAGCTGTAGAAACCCTTTGGATTTACTTTCACCTTACTTGCCAAAGCAACCTCAATCAAAGCAATCAAGCAATCTTGATTATTAAATGTTTGTAGCCCTCCCCTAAAAGTAAAAGGACCTCCCACAGGTGGTATAGATATTTGTCACTACATTAAAACATCAGTGTCATTAAAAAAATAATCTTGAAACCGAAATTGAAAGATTAAAAAGTGTTAACCGCACTGGAAAAACACCGCGTGACCTTGACAGTCAGAAAAGGCTGAGCAGAAACGGGCAGACACGGTGAAATTGAAACAAATCAATACCGCCGGTGAATTAACTTCTATTTAATAATGAAACAAATTAAATTAGGAGTGGGTGTAAAATCAGTCTGAAGAAGAGTCTCGACCCGAAACGTCACCCATTCCTTCTCTCCGGAGATGCTGCCTGTGCTGCTGAGTTACTCCAGTGTTTTGTGTCTACCGTTGATTTAAACCAGCATCTGCAGTTATTTCCTACACATAGTAAAAACATGCGCTCTGTATCTATCACAAGATGATATGGTGTCTCAAGCAGGAATGTATGGGCAGCTTTTTGCACGACCAAAAGCCAAAAGGTTTAGCAGCAGTATATGCCGCCGTCTGATGTGAACAGGGCCTACTCATCTGCTTGGCATCTTGCTGGTTGTGTCGAGACAGAGTTGGGAGAATCATAGCAGAGGTTGCAAGTCTGCTTGCACAGCTGGATGAAGTTGAAAGGAGGTCAGTTAAAACTGAAGCAGCAAAGTAAATCCAGTACAAAGACTGAAAATGAAGGATAGATGGAGACAAATAAGAAGAAAAAGACCATTAAAAATGTATTTGTATCTGTTAAGAGCTGGGGAGGAAAGATAAAATAAATGGTCTTCTGATTGATATCTTGTCTGTCCATTGGAAACAGCATTGTGGCAGACAGTCAGGGAAAGCAAAGGAGAAGGAGGAGGAGGGGGAGGAGGAGGAGAGGCAGTAGAAGGATGTGAAGCCCTTGACATCTCCTGTGCAGCATTGTCAGCTGCCCCTTAAACTTGTGATGTGACCAGGTTTTCTAGGGCTCAAATTCAAGGAACCCTCGTCCCTGGAGTATCACCTACAGATCTGAAGCTAAATGTTCCAATAACTTAATGGTAGACCAGAAGAAATACACAGAGGGCAAAGATGTTGAGAGACGGGTGCGGATGTTACTCCAATACATGGCAATCCTGATTGATTTATGGGCGAGCAAGTGTCGATTGTGGAAACAGAGACGTGTTCATTCCCGCAGTATAGGCTGTGCAACAAAGCGTTCTCAGTCCCCTTCTATACTCACTTGACACTCACGATTATACGGCCAAATTCGGCTCCAATTCCATCAACATGTTTGCTGAAGACACCACAAACAATGAGATGGAGTTCAGAAATTAGATAGAGAATTTACAAATACTCTCCTCCGCCTAGCGGAGCTGGTCCTTACCCTCAAAAACTTTTCCTTTGACTTTTCCATTTCCTCCAAATCCAAGGCGTAGCTGTGGGCATGCGCTTGGGCCCAAGCTAAGCCTGCCTCTTTGTAGGGTGCATCGAACAATCCTTGTTCAAAGCATACCATGACCCTAGCCCTGAACACCTCTACATTGAAGACTGCATTGGTGCTACCTCCTGCACCCAGACAGAACTCATGGACTTCATCCATTTCACCACTAACTTCCATCCGGCACTCAAATTCACCTGGACCATTTCCAACATCGCCCTACCGCTTCTAGACCTCTCTGTCTCCATCGCAGGTAACAGACTACTGACCGACCTACAACAAACCCACTGACTCCTATGGCTATCTGGACTACACTTCTTCCCACCCTGCTTCTTGTAAGGATTCTATCCCAAACTCCCAAAACTCCTCATCTACGCCGCATCTGCACCCAGGATGATGCGTTCCAAACCAGGGCACTGGAGATGTCCTCACTCTTTTGAAAAAGGAGGTTCCCCTCTTCGATAAGAGATGAGGCTCTTACCAGGGCCTCCTCTATATCCCGTAGCTCCGCTCTCACTCCCCTTCCCACCCTAACCACCCCCGCCCCTGGTACTTTCCCTTGCAACCACAGGAAATGCTACACTTGTCGCTTTACCTCCCCCCTTGACTCCATCCAAGGATCCAAGCAGTCTTTCCATCTGAGGCAGCTGATCACCTGCACCTCCTCCAACCTTATCTATTGCATCCGTTGCTCTAGGTGTCAGCTGCTCTATATCGGTGAGACCAAGCGCAGGCTTGGCGATCTCTTCGCCCAATACCGCTGTTCGGTTCGCACTAACCAACCTGATCTCCCGGTGGCCCGGCACTTCAACTCCCCCTCCCATTCCGAATCCGACCTTTCTCTCCTGGGCCTCCTCCATGGCCAGAGTGAGGCCCACTGCAAATCAGAGGAGCAGCACCTCATATTTCGCTTGCGCAGTTTACACCCCAGCAGTATGAACATTGACTTCTCCAATTTCAGGTAGTCCGTGCTTTCTCCCTCCTTCCCCTCCCACAGTCTACTGTCTCTGCCTCTTCCTTTCTTCTTCCTGCCCCTCCCCTCCTCCACATCAGTCTGAAGAAGGGTCACGACCCAAAACGTCACCTACTCCTACACTCCATAGAAGCTGCCTCACCCGCTGTTTCTCCAGCATTTTTGTCTGCCTTCGAGAATTTAGTGATATGGCAACAGGACAATAACGTCTCCCACAATGTTAGCAAAATTAAGTGGCCAGTTATTGACTTCAGGAAACATGGTTGTGTGCATGCCCAATCAACTCCAATGTGCAGATGTGGAAATGGTTGAGAGCTTCAGGTTTTTGTGTTAATATAACCAATGATCTGTCTTGGAGCAACCACAAAGATTCGACAGCCGAGGCATCTCCTTCCTGAGGAGACTGAGGAAATTCTTCATGGTTCCAGTGGCACTTACAAACTTCTACAGATGCACCACAGAAAGCATATTGTCAGGTTTCATCATAGCTGGGTTTGGGAACAACTCTGCCCAAGACTGCAAGACATCACACAGCCAAGACATCCCACTTTTGACTCCATCTCCACTTCGGAAAAGCAGCCAATATAATCAAAGACTTGTTCCACCCCAGTCATTCCTCCTTCTCCCTGCTCCCATCTGACAGATGTTACAAATGCTTCAAAGCGGGCACCACCAGACTCAGCAACTCTCCGAGTCTCTTCTTTTCAAGGTTCTGAACAGTCCTTCAATATGCTAGGGAAGTGTTTGATTCACCTCCACCTCATTAAAGACATTGGACTTTGTCCAAGGAACAGATGCGCTACAATGCTAAGAACTATATTTTGCACTACATTTTCTTCTTTATCTATTGTACTTGAGTTTGAACATTGCATCTATGCATGGTCTGTGTGGATAACATGGAAAACAAAGCTTTTCACTGTACCTCAGTACTTGAAAATAATAAACATAAACCTGCCATTCGATTGTCATCCATAGCGGCAGACCACAAACAGACTCCATTTTAATCACAAATCTACCTGAAAATATACTGGGCATGGATCAGTTAAAGGATCCACTGCCAGGCCCCCTTGGAAAAATACTGTTTTGATAATATGAAAATATGGAGAGTGACAGTACTGGTGGCAAATACAGGAAAGCAGACTATTATCTAAATGGTGGCCGATTAGGAAAAGGGGAGATACAACGAGATCTGGGCGTCATGGTACACCAGTCATTGAAAGTGGGCATGCAGGTGCGGCACGCAGTGAAGAAAGTGAATGGTATGTTAGCATTCATAGCAAAAGGATTTGAGTATAGGAGCAGGGAGGTTCTACTGCAGTTGTACAGGGTCTTGGTGAGACCACACCAGGAGTATTGCGTACAATTTGTCTCCAAATCTGAGGAAAGACATTCTTGCCATAGAGGGAGTACAGAGAAAGTTCACCAGACTGATTCCTGGGATGTCAGGACTTTCATATGAAGAAAGACTGGATAGACACGGCTTGTACTCGCTAGAATTTAGGAGATTGAGGGGGGATCTTATAGAAACTTGCAAAATTCTTAAGGGGTTGGACAGGCTAGATGTAGGAAGATTGTTCCCGATGTTGGGGAAGTCTGGACAAGGGGTCACAGTTTAAGGATAAAGGGGAAATCCTTTGGGACCGAAATGAGAAAAGCATTTTTCACACAGAGTGTGGTGGATCTCTGGAACTCTCTACCACAGAAGGTAGCTGAGGCCAGTTCATTGGCTATATTTAAGAGGGAGTTAGATGTGGCCCTTGTGGCTAAAGGGATCAGGGGGTATGGAGAGAAGGCAGGTACAGGATACTGAGTTGGATGATCAGCCATGATCATATTGAATGGTGGTGCAGGCTCGAAGGGCAGAATGGCCTTCTCCTGCACCTATTTTTCTATGTTTCTAAATGGGAATCAGTCTCGATTCTGACACTGGTGTTATGGCAATACCAAATACTAAGTGACCAGAATGAAATCAGAGAAGCCATAGAAAATAGCGAATGGTATGTTAGCTTTCATTGCAAAAGGATTTGAGTATAGGAGCAGAGAGGTTCTACTGCAGTTGTACAGGGTCTTGGTGAGACCACACCTGGAGTATTGCGTACAGTTTTGGTCTCCAAATCTGAGGAAGGACATTATTGCCATAGAGGGAGTGCAGAGACGGTTCACCAGACTGATTCCTGGGATGTCAGGACTGTCTTATGAAGAAAGACTGGATAGACTTGGTTTATACTCTCTAGAATTTAGAAGATTGAGAGGGGATCTTATAGAAACTTACAAAATTTTTAAGGGGTTGGACAGGCTAGATGCAGGAAGATTGTTCCCGACGTTAGGGAAGTCCAGGACAAGGGGTCACAGCTTAAGGATAAAGGGGAAATCCTTTAAAACCGAGATGAGAAGAACCTTTTTCACACAGAGAGTGGTGAATCTCTGGAACTCTCTGCCACAGAGGGTAGTTGAGGCCAGTTCATTGGCTATATTTAAGAGGGAGTTAGATGTGGCCCTTGTGGCTAAGGGGATCAGGGGGTATGGAGAGAAGGCAGGTACGGGATACTGAGTTGGATGATCAGCCATGATCACATTGAATGGCGGTGCAGGCTCGAAGGGCCGAATGGCCTACTCCTGCACCTAATTTCTATGTTTCTATGTTTCTAAAAGCCCCGACAGACAAGAGTCATATGACCCAACGACTCTAGCTATCATGGCCCAGTCTGGCCAGTTACGAAAGCAGATTCCTCAGTTACTTGTGTGTATGAGCATGAGACCACAGGACACTGGAATTCAAGGTACTACAGAATGGTATTTTACTTCCCTTTGACAAAGTTAGTGTTTGGATGTGGAGACCAACTGCAGATGCTGGTTTATACCGAAGATAGACACAAATTGCTGGAGTACCTCAGCGGGTCAGGCAACATGTCTGGAAAAAATTTGTGTCGGGCGTTTCAGGTCAGGTCTGAAGGAGGATCCTGACCCGAAATGTCACGTATCCATTTCCTCCAGAGATACTGGTTGACCCACTAAAGTACTCCAGCATTGTGACCATCTTTAGAGATTGTGGGTATTAGTGTGAAGTCTGCCAACGAGTAAAGAACTGATCATAATTTAAATTGCCTATAACACAACATGTGGGAGCATCCCAGCTCAGGTTTGGCAGATCAACTAAGATTGGCCACTGCCCCTGCAACTGCAATACCAATACCTTTTTACCATGGTTGTCACCTACTCTGTCATTTGATGGCAATTCCTTTTATTAAGGCTGACTGGGATAACACTCTCCGTGGCCGTGTGTGAGTGTGAGTGTGAGTGTGAGTGTGTGTGTGTGTGTGAGTGTGTGTGTGTGTGTGTGTGTGTGTGTGTGTGTGTGTGTGTGTGTGTGAGACCGCAGGCCCCCCCCCCCCCCCCCCCCCCCCCCAGCAACCGAGGGGACGGGACCCAAAGAGTCCCAATTGGTCTAGTGAATCTTAATCTAGGTCAGCCTAAAATAAGTGACCTTGTCAAACGCATTACTAAAGTCCATGTAGGCAACAACCAATACCCTACGCAATAGCATGTTCTTTTTTAACCAAAGTGGACAACCTCGCATTTATCTATATTGTACTCTTCCTGCCATAATGCAACCCACTCATTCAGAAAGCCTGCGTACACTTGAAACACCTTCGATTTCTTATCACTAATCATAGCTACTTAACTCAGCTACTTAGATCAGCAAAGTTTGAATTCTCCCAATTTTGTTAGCCCTTGCTGTCTCCTCCTCTTCCTCAGCCCTCGGGCTGTCTCCTCCCATCCCTCAGCCCTCGGGCTCCTTCTCCTCCTTTTTCCTTTCTTCTCCCCGCCACCCCCCCATCAGTCTGAAGAAGGGTTTCAGCCCGAAACGTTGCCTATTTCCTTCGCTCCATAGATGCTGCTGCACCCGCTGAGTTTCTCCAGCATTTTTGTGTACCTTCGATTTTCCAGCATCTGCAGTTCCTTCTTAAAAAAATTCATTAATTCACTGGATGTATTACATTGCAAATTAACAAGTTGGAGGGAAAAATATCAAAAGAATAAATAACCTTACCTCGTACAAAGTAATTTCCATCCACCAAGTACAAACCATCCTAGCCCTCGCTTTTTCTGAGTAACTCGAGCTCTTGGTAATGTATGGTAGTCACATTCATCATTTTCAAAACCTTCTTCCGACATCATCAATGGCATCTCATCTAAACTTAATGACTCGTCTTCCACTTGATACCTGTGTCCAAAAATTAAACAAAGTTAATCTAGCACCATCACATGCTGCTGCTAAATTAGTTCAAAAAAAAATTCAAATGGTTTAAATGTTTTTTGCCAAGGACAACTGTAGAGTTTTCGAAGATTTACATAATATTCACAAGCATTAACAACATTACAAATTCTATACATACAACTATATCCTTTGCAGACCACTAACAAACATCTACATCAACTGAGTGCAGTTCAGACCAAATGCAGACTAGAGATCATCCCTTGAAATTATTGCATATTCTTTTGCCATGATGACCATCACACACTACCACATCTCAATTTTCACTGAGTAACAGTGCACACACTGGTTTGAACAAATCTGAAATTTATTAGGTCCAGAGTTACAAATCCAAGGATTTCTGTGACCATCCACTGCGAAGGATAGAAGGAACTACAATCTTCTGAAGAAAATCTGAACATATGCCCAATTGGGCGACTTATTCCCATATCTAGCGCATCTAGAAATTCATCATATGTAGAAAATTGCCTGTAATTTTCTATCCTTTGCTCTGAAAATCTGTTAAGATGTAGATATTATGTAGCTCTTTCCACCATTGCCACTCTCAATATATTTTGGATTTTATGTTTAAATGTTTTTTTCTCAGTGACAGATGCCTTGGGTGGTAGGGATTTGTGACATGGCCTGGCAACAAAATGTTCATGAATTACTTCAATATAACATAGCAATTTCAATGATTAAATACTTCAAAGCTATGATAACAAGGTTAAAAAAGATTTAAGGAAAGTTTCATGGATGCAGTAGCTGCCTTTTGAGAAAACTCATTTAAAATACTTTTTCTTCCAAGTTCATTGTATACATTGAAGATCTTTTTTTTTTTTCTCCCTCTCAAGATAGAATGCTTTGCACAAAATGTCTATCAAGGCCGGAAGAAATTGTGTGTATTTGTCTTTGTAAACAGGTCACGCCTGCCTTTTCATAAAGACCTAACCATCAATTTATCATGTATGCATACAAGGCAATTATTGTGAGGAATATTGAAAAGCCAGAAACAAATCATTGAACAGGTTACACGAGGACAACAGCTATCAATAAAGTCATTAGCAATTTTGACACTAAATCATTCAAGTAAAATTTCAGAAAGAAAATTTTCTAATTAAAGGTCATAAATCCAAAGAGTCACATTTTTTTTCACCACAGATGCTGCCTGACAAGGGCTTTAGTGATTAAATTACTAGACAGGCAATCCTAATGCTGGACTGGTAACGCAGACATAAGTTTGAATCCTATCTCAACAGGTGGGGAACTTCAGTGAAATGAATCGTAAATCTGAAATGAAAACGCTGTATTTATAATGATGACCATGAAGTTGACAGGTTGCCATAAAAACACATCTGGCTCAGCATGTCTTTTGCTGAAGGAAATCTGCCATTGCAATCCTTTCCATTTTGAGCAAAAATAACTTGCATTTTCAATTTATCCATTACAAATCCACTCAGATTATTTCTGGAAGCAAGCCTCTTCACATTCACTTAGATCTAATGGTGCAATGTACCACTCATAGCAGGAAGATGCGAAATTTCAAACATGGTCTGGTCAAACTGAAAATACTCAGTTGCCTTCCATGTCCACTGGCCAAAATGGAGGGAGAATCCAATTCATTTACCATTGCTTCGTCCAAGTCAATATCAAACAGGAGGTTCAAACTTGACTAACGTCTCGCAAAAAAAGACCAAAAAAATGAAAGAGGAGTTATTTAGGGTTATACATTTTCACTAGAGGAATCAAGTAGGCAATGAACAATATAAGATTTCACAATCATAAAAGGTATAGAATTGTCAGAATACAGGTGCTTCTGTTCAAAACATTCACGTGAAATGTTAACATACTTCGAGGGGTATTAACTTGTCTAGCACAATGAGAACCAAACTAAAGATGACATACTAGTCAGACCTCCTTGATCACAAGTAATGAAGTATCAAACGGTTGACTTATGTTTAAGTTTGGCTGAACAAAGTGTTATTGCAGCCAGTCCTGCCAATGTCTTGGAAACCATTTTTCATAAGCATTTCCAACTTTCAAAATAGACATTAAATCAACTAGGTACAGCAAACAAGTTTCATTTAAAAATGAAAATGTAATAACTTGAAAATAGCACACTTAGAAAAGATGACAAAGGAACAGGAGAGCAATCAGATATGTAAAAATCACACTATATAGTATTTTGCATTACATGATACTAAAACTATTCCTTGGCAGCAGCATTCTTATATTAGTGATCATTTGGAACCACAGACTAAAAGGTGGCATGTCCAAATATTGAATGTTACATTATGGAATAAAGTGCAGGTCAGTTGTAACAATATTCCAGCAAAAGCACTTGATAGATGATTTAGTTGTTTTCCCAAAGTTTTCATCAAATTTAAGGATTACCTGATTTCTCGTAAAATTCTTTAAAAACTTTTGTGATTTAAAATGAAATTACTTCAAACTTCAATTAAAATCTGCTCACAAACTAGCTAGCTGTACAAGACAGTTTAGCACCAAAAGTCACAGTATGTTCCCCTATTTATGGAACATGTTGTCCTATTTGAGAAGTTCTTTCAACCTGTGAAACGGCAATTGTTGGTACTGCATGGCAAATGACCAAATAAATCCATGGAATATTTCAGAAAGAACTTTTGCCTGCTTCTCTTATCGCAAATGTGTAACACATGGAAACATTAAAAATGTTATTAAAATTCTCATGTGAAAATCTCAAATTTAATTTAAGAAATCAAACAAGTACGAGGTCAGATAAAAATAGACGTACACAGGAAATGCTGTTCTGTAGACAGGAGAAGTTGGAATGTAAGTGGAACAATCTTGGTGATCAGGGGCAGAGGGTAGTGGTGGAGGGATGTTTATCTGATTGAAAATCTGTGACCAGTGGTGTACCACATAGATTTCTGCTGGGACCCTTCTGTTTGACCTATATTAACTAGGATATGAATGTACGAGGTTTGATTAGCAAGTTTGCAAAAACAGACAACAAGAAAGATCATCTAAGGCTATAGGCTACATAAATCAAAAGGAAAGTTGGGTGAAGCATTTGCAGACTAATTTAATTCCAAGTGACAGGAGGGATTCAGGTTGATTGGTTTATACTGCTCCGCTGCAAAGTCTCCTCAAAGTGTGCCAACTTCAAAGAAGTTATCCTCCAATAGCAGTTCTGAGATTCCTAGCATATCCATGATCTGACCCAGCCCTATTATCACAGTTATGTGTCCTTTCTCAGCACTGGCCTTTGCCATCAAGACTATCAATAATCCACACACTTGAATCCGCCAATCACTTGCTAGTTCCAGCCCCATCCCTTCCTCTCACCTTTATCTTACAGCTATCTCCCCTCTACTTCATTAGAAGAATCGAATTATCATCTGTCCATTTCCCCCCCACAGATGCTGTCTGACTCACTGAATTAGAAACTAGATGCAGGAGGCCATTCGGCCCTTCGAGCCAGCACCACCATTCATTGTGATCATGGCTGATCGTCCCCTATCAATAACCCGTGCCTGCCTTCCCCCCATATCCCTTGACTCCACTAGCCCCTAAAGCTCTATCTAACTCTCTCTTAAATCCATCCAGTGACTTGTCCTCCACTGCCCTCTGTGGCAGAGAATTCCATAAAATCACAACTCTGTGGGTGAAAAAGTTTTTTCTCACCTCAGTCTTAAATGACCTCCCCTTTATTCTAAGACTGTGGCCCCTGGTTCTGGACTCGCCCAACATTGGGAACATTTTTCCTGCATCTAGCTTGTCCAGTCCTTTGATAATTTTATATATTTCTATAAGAATTCCTCCAGCAGTTTGTTTTTTTTGCTGGTTGAGATCTGCAACTTGCTGCCAGACGCAGGTATCAGTTTCAGTTACTACATTAAGAGACAAGGAGACAAGTCCTACCACAGGCAAATGGAATCAATGTAGATGTTCAAAAAGATCTTAGACATGGGGGATCAAAGTTACCATTTATGTCACAAAATTAAACCCATATACACGAGGAACACCAACATTTATTATTTCAAAAGCCAACTCCAAACACAAATGATTGGAAAACAATTAAATTTAGTTCCATTAGCCGTAAAATACAGTATTCAACCTTTCTACGACTTCCAGTCTCAAGGAACGAGTTTTATTTTTCCTAAAGTCATAGCTTCACTCAAATGGTACAATCAGTAAAAAACAAAGTACTATCAAAGTCAGAAGTTGACCGTTTCAATTGTTATTTAGATTTAATCCACCATATGCTATAATTATATCCGCAAAGGCTAAAGCCTAAAGCCTAACCAAACCTAACCAAGTTAAAGTCAGCTCAGAAGGGGAAAGTAAAGTGAAACAGAAGTGGCATTAGAAAAGTCAAGAATAAGTTAGAGGCCCCTCAAGTTCAACTACAAAACAAAATATGTTTACATAAAAACACAAGAAACTGGAATCAGGAACAAATAAAAAACTGCTGGTGGAACAGTGCTTGACCTGCTGAGTTCCTCCTGTAGTTTTTTGGATGCAATCATTGAATCTAGTCAAAAATATTTCATACATCCTTCAAAGTTCAAATGTTGCATTACAAGTTAAAAATACTTCAGCTGTTAAATCTTTAGGTTATAACTGAAAGGTCCTCAACCCAAAATGCTGTTTCTCTTCTCACAGTCATTGCCTGCCACACTGAGCATTTCGTTTTATTATGCTTTCCTGCTAAAATATAATTTCCTGATCGACTGCAGAATGCAACATTCTGGTAATTGTTGCTTTTTTCATATAATGTGGCCAAATGGGGATAACCAAAGTAATCCTGTTGGAGGCAGCCTTTTTCAAGGTTATTTGGCTCTATAAACTCCTATGGAAGTAGTCATATGGTTAGAATTTTGATTAGTTGCCAGAAACCTGCTCAGGAAAGAAAATGTTATTTCTGAGCAAGTGTATATTACTGAGACTATTATTCAATAAATACAATACAAAAATTCCACAATTTTTATGAGACAATTCCTAAATCAAAATATTCTCAAACTGAAAGAAAATCCTTAAATGATTAAACAACAGTTTAGTTGATTATTGTAATGTGCATAGAGATACAATGAAAAGCTTGTTCCAGTCAAATCATACTGTACATGACTACAATGCATCCTCTTCTGGAAAAGCATAGAGAGTTGCTACATTTTAGCTCCATCTTGCAAATTCCAAGACTCTGAATAGTAATATCGTGGCCCAAGGAGATATGCAATTCTTAATTTTCAGGACTGAAATAGGGGTCAGCCTGGCCCAGCATGATACCACCGACTCATTCCAACACCACCGCTAACTGCTGTAAGCTGCACTGACCCAGTCTCTTACCTGGCTGCTGGCCTCGTAAGGCCACCTCCGCCTATACCACAACCCATGACTATTGCAATCGTGCTATCCATCACTGCCAGCAGAGGCCCCTCCGCTTCCATGCGCCAAGCTCAACATATCAAGCTCCCCAAAGCAATCATAGAACTTTAATGCACTTTGAGGACATGGGAATAGAGCTTACAGCCACCGACTTTCCCCTTCCAAGATGCCATAACTGCAAATTTTAGACAACAAAGCTCACGACTTTTATATCTTTGCACAATTGCATCACAGAACATTTAGTACTTTGACACAAGACCTGCAGAGTCTGTTGTTGCAGAGCATTGTATAAAGCGGGGTCGGCTGGAGATTTTTAAAAAAAGCAGTGTCATTAAAAATGTAGAATGAACTGTGACGTATCTGGTGCCCAGTTTGCCAAATGAAAGCTTTCATTATAACAGAACATTTTACAATCTGAGAAATTTCTCCCAATAAATTGTGTTCAGAATTATTTACAGATCTTTACCTTGTCATATGAATATCAGTATATCTAACCTGAAAGGGGTTATGTATATTTCAGTAACATATTTAATGAAATGTGATACTGGCAATAATACCTATGCAATGCAAGTCTTGGTCTTCCTTTTGGATTCAAGTCCACATGGGATGGAGTGTGTGTTTTATATTGGCATAAATGCTCAGCCCATCTTTTCTTTTTCTGGGTCATGTCTTTTTTGATGAAGGGTGAATGTCAATGGTAAGAAGTGTAAGCACCATGACATCATTGCTTAAGTGAAGGAATAAACATGCAAAGCACCCACTACTCTCATATACTTTAACGCCCTTTGCATATCCAAATAATGACCACCAAACTGTTGCACTTAATAGTGGGATATTTAATCATAGTCTGAATACAAGAGATCACAGTGAGTGTCACAGGACAAACCATAGCTCATGCATTAAGAATACTGGCCAATCACCATGCTTATCCTTTTTCATCGCTGTTTGACCCACTGAGTTAATCCAGCACTTCATCTTTGGTATAAACCACCATCGGCAGTTCTTTGTTTCCACATTTCCTCTTACCTGTTGGCCAGTTTACCCTCCTACCTACTCTTCAGATAATTTGTGACAATCGTTTTTTTCCCCAAATGTGACAAGTCTAAGCCACATCACTGAGAGATGTTGAATCTCAGGGTGGTGTTTTCTCACAAGGAAATGAACGAAATCAATTTTAAATTTATTCGATTTCGCTTGGTCAAACCACTGAGCAAAATGATAAGCTAAAGTAAATTGATTTATAGGATTCATCTGGACCAATGTAGCACAATTTATGTCACCATGGCATGACAGTGTGCCCAGAAAATATATTTTCCTTTAGTAATTTTGACATCAAATAGCATTTTTGGCAGATTTTAATCAAAACCAATGTCCGACACAAAAACAGAATTTTCAGCTTCAGCTATTGTAATATTTGTGAATTATTTCTTTGCCTCAATCTTACTCTGCTGAATGCTAGCATCCAGAAGTAATACAACAAAGGATACAGTCATTGGCTGGTGATAGATAATGTGCATCAGGTCTAACATATCTGACTTTCTAATGTAGCCTCTGAACTGGCAAGCAATTTAATACTTTACATAAGCAATTTTCCCATTGTGCTGCAAAAATTGTGCGCAGTATTTAAAGTCAACAATAAAGTGATGAATTATGCATTTTTTCATAGACATGGCAAACACATTGTGGACTGTATTAACCACGTCTCTTCTAGTCTATGCCTCAATGATGTGACATTCCTTTGCACTTAAGTTACTATATGTCAGTCATGGAACATTACAGTTCCAGGTAATTATTTCTGAGACTGGTACTTTTAACAATGAAAGTAAGAGAAATAGGCTGAACAAAGGATACAAAACGGCAAACATCAAAACTCTCAGCATAAATGCAATACTCTTTAGTCTATCAAACAAACAGTAAGGCAGATCGCTTACTGAAGCTGCTTACTGTACCATGAATGTTACACAATTCCCAAATTAAACAGAGGGGGCAGGAAATGCTGAAAATAAAACAAATGTTCTTAATATCAAAGCTTCCAATTTTATAGGAAATTCAGAAGGGTGGCATACCCTTCTGCAAAACGATTCATATTCTCAATGCATTGAAATACCTCAATTGGGAAGAGCAATAAATGGACCTATGGCAGTGTTACCTACAACATAAAAAAAAAATAATATTCTACTCAGTTTTCTATATTACAATGCATGCTAGCTATTCTATTTTGTGTTGAATCAATTCACAAAGAGCAAAAAATAGAGAATAGTTACTGATACTGTTAATCTTTGGACTAATACAAATTTCACAGAATGGCAGGATGCTGCACAGATCAAATGTCCTCTAAATAGATCTTTCTTCAAACTATCAGATGAAAAACATGCTTCTTTTACTGCATACCAATCCTTTAAACACATGAATTCACTGATATTTATGGTGACTTGATGGATAATATATCTTGGTAACTGCATTATTTATTGAATTTGGCAGTTTAGCTAAGTGGTTCCATTCTTGCCTTGGAGTCAAAAAGTGGCGAGTTAAAGCCCTACTTCAAACAGACACTAATGAAACAGGAAGTGCTGCACTGCTCAGAGGTGCCAGTTTTCCAAAGAATATATTAAATTAGAGCCCATCTGCCCGTTTAAAAAGATGCACAAGTTCCGCACTGGACTACAAGAGGGAAAATGTTGGCTAGTTTCCAGCCAAGTATATACGTCCATAATCACCGCTATTTGTTTATTCTTTCCCCCTTCCCTCAAACTCACATTAACTGCTTGCTCACCCCTACTATGCAAAACTGTGTGTCACAATTACCCGTAAACAATGATGATTCCATTGAAGTCAGATGCTCCCAAAGTATTTTACTGGTTGATAAAACATTCTTGGGGATGCAAAATGTGCAATATGGTGAATATTGGTCTTCTGGCTTTTTCCTCTCAAGTATTTGGTAATGAGGCCCTTATCCTGGCTCTACTTATTTAAGAGCACTTAAACCAATAGGATCTTGATGTCACCAGCTTGCTCAGATTTATTGATCATTCTCAACCGGCCTTTGTGAATTGCTGCAGGCCATCTCGTAAACATGCTCCATGGCTGTGTTCCATAGGCCGTTCCCCATTCTGGTTCAGTGATTAAAGAATGACAATATATTTCCATAGCAATATTCCCAGCAACCTGAAGAAGTTGTGAAACTTCCATATGCTTGGTGTCTTCGTCCTCTTTGGTGGCAAGTCATTACTTATTTTGGAACTATTGCCAAAGACTTTGCAGGTTGTTGCTGTGTGCAAACCGACAAATCAAATTCCAAAGAATATATCAGTGATAGTGCTTCAAAGGTACTCCATATGGATTTAAGATCATTACTTAGACTTGGATCCTCCCACACTGTTGAGCGCATTGGGCAGCAAGCCTTCGGCATTCTGTTTGGTTACGTGTGACGTCTTCCACCCTCAATAGGTTTGCATCCCGGTCTTCCAAATCCTTCTGGAATATTCGCCTCCATCTGAGTTTTGCATCTTCTCACTCTAACCTCTCCCCCCACTCCACTCACTCTGCAACAACCCTGACTGGGTGATCAAACCTGCCGACATTGGAGGTGCCATGGTAGTCTGGCGCAATGATCTCCACTGGTCTGGGGCCAGGTGCCAACTCTCAGGCAACTCCTCCTACTTATCCTTGGACTATGACCCCGCAGACGAGCACCAGGCTAACACTATCACGGGCTTCATCACTTCCGGCTCTCTGCCCTCCCAAGCCTCCAACCTCATCGTTCCCCATCCCCGCATGGCCCGATTTTACCTCCACAAACCTGACTGTCCTGGCAGACCAATTGTTTCTGCTTGTTTCTGCTTGTTCTTGTCCCACCAAACTTATTTCCACATACCTCGATTCCAACCTATCCCCCGGTCAAATCCCTCCCTATGTCCAAAGCACCTCACAAGCTCTTCGTCTCCTCCATGACTTCCGTTTTCCAGGCCCCCACTCCCTCATCTTCACCATGGATGTCCAGTCACTCTACACCTCCATCCCCCCATTAGGAGGGTCATAAAGCCCTCCGTTTCTTCCTCGACCGCAGAACCAACCAATCCAGTCTACAAATACTCTCATCTGCCTAGCGGAGCTGGGCCTTACCCTCAACAACTTTTCCTTTGACCTCCCATTTCCTCCAAATCCAAGACATAGCTATGGGCACGTGCATGGGACCCAGCTATGCCTGCCTCTTTGTAGGGTATGTCGAATAATCCTTGTTCAAGGCATAACGTGGTCCTATCCCTGAACTCCGCTACATTGATGACTGCATTGGTGCTACCTCCTGGACCCATGCAGAACTCACTGATGTCATCCATGTCACCACTAACTTCCATCTGGCACTCAAATTCACCTGGAATATCTCTGACATCTCCCTACTGTTTCTGGACCTCACTATCTCCATCGCAGGTAACAGACTACTGACCGACATCTACTACAAACCCACTGACTCCCATGGCTATCTGCACTACACTTCTTCCCACACTCTATCCCCCTACTCCCACAATTCCGCATCTGCGCCCAGGATGCGGTGTTCCAAATCAGGGCATCGGAGATGTCCTCGTTCTTTAGAATCTTCAACTATAGATGAGGCTCTTACCAGGGTCTCCTCTATATGCCGTAGCTCTGCTCTCACTCCCCTTCCCACCCCATCCCCTGGTACTTTCCCTTGCAGCCGCAGAAAGTGCTACACTTGTCGCTTTACCTCCCCCCTTGACTCCATCCAAGGACCCAAGCAGTCTTTCCAGGTGCGGCAGAGGTTCACCTACACCTCCTCCAACCTCATCTATTGCATCAGCTGCTCTAGGTGTCAGCTGCTCGACATCAGTGGGACATAGAAACATAGAAAACTATAGAAAACATAGAAGACCAAGCGCAGGCTTAGTGATCGCTTCGCCCAACACCTCCACTCAGTTCGCAATAACCAACCTGATCTCCTGGTGGCCCAGCACTTCAACTCCCCCTCCCATTCCGAATCCGACCTTTCTGTCCTGGGCCTCCTCCATGGCCAGAGTGAGTCCCACCGCAAATTGAAGAAGCAGCACCTCTTATTTCGCTTGGGCAGTTTACACCCCAGCAGTATGAACATTGACCTCCAATTTCAGGTAATCCTTGCTTTCTCCTTCCTTCCCCTCCCCAGCTCTCCCATAGCTTACTGTCTGTCTACACCTCTTCCTGTCTTCTTCCCGCCCCCCCCCCCCCCCGCCCCCCCCCCCCCCCCCCACACACCCCCCACCCCACCTCCACCTCCACCGTGATCCTATCCCTGAACTCTACCTCCACTACATTGACGACTGCATGGGTGTTACATCCTGCCTGAAGAAGGGTCTCAACCCGCAACGTATTCCTTCGCTCCATAGATGCTGCCTCACCCGCTGAGTTTCTCTAGCATCTTTGTCTACCTGTGAGTTTTGGTCGGCCTCTTTTCCTTCTTCCATGAGATTGCCACGTCCTTACTATCTTAGGTGCACGTTCTGATGACATTCTGAGTATATGTCCTGCAAATTTCATCCTGCGTACTTCTATATCCTGGCTGAGAGGCTTTGATGCAGTTTCCCAGTAGATCTCCTCATTTGTGATGTGGTCTCTGTAGCTCGTCTTCAGGATTTTCTTCAAGCAGCATTGTTGGAATGCATCCAATTTCTTTTTCATCTTCACATTGATTTTCTATGTCTCACTGGCATAGAGGACTACATAGGGAGGACTACGGACTGGAAGAGCTTGACTTTTAGCATCTTGGATATCCCGCCACTAGACCATATTGGCTGCATTCTTAAAGACTGATGCACCTTTACCAATTCGGGACCCCTCACATGTGTTCTTTATTTCACAAAAGGAGTAGAATGGAGGGAACGGTGAAATCCATTTAATTCAAAACTGTACAATTTAACCACATAATACCAAACTTCCTAAATATCATGTTCACTCGGGATCAGATCTCACATCTTATAAACATGTTTGCATACGAGTCTTTTACAATACTGGAGAGATTTTGAGGAATGAGATCATTATTCAGGTTTTTTCCACCATAACACTATTCTTAATAAAATTCTACCCATGTTGCGAATCCTTAAAAATAACACATATAACTTAGATAACTTCAAGACTGAATGCCAAAAACATTTTTCATAAGACAAATTTTCATCGTTTTACCACCATTTTGGAAACCACAAATGCGACATTTAAAATTCTGCCACGTTTAGTCATGAATATTTAATTCATAAATTAACTTCATATGGCCCCTCACACATATACGTTTTGATAATGATCTAGGGAAATATCTGCATCAATACCAGGAGAAAAGTACAGTAACATGTCTGGTATTCCGCCTAGCAAAGATCCCGCAACAGTCGTTGTGCTTGGTGTCCATTGTCACAATGGCCATTATCGGGTTGGTACCTCCCTCCGTAAGTTAAACCACGAAAGCTCCAAACCTCTACTGATTTTCACAAACCCCAACGATGTATCCTATGGTAGTAGTGATTTTTGGGCAAGTTCATTATTTTTCTTATATTCACACTTAATATATAAAAAACATTGTGGCGCCAAAAACACAATGACCGTTTATGATATATTTTCCAACCTTTTTAAAGACAATTTTTAAAAAAATGGTTGGTCATAAATTGTTCATCAAAATTAAGAACGTTGTGGTGTCCACTCAGGTGGATGATCAGGTGAATGAAGTGGAAACGGCGTTTGCAATTTTATTGTTCCATGTGGTATTCATAAACGTAGAAAGGAATAAGAAATACGTGCACTTACTGAGCTAACCAGGTCACCAGTGGACACCATGTGACAACTGTTACACAAAATGTATTTGTGTATTCGGATGCCATTTTTGGAAACTTGCCATCAATAATATACTATATTTCTTATATTTTATGTTGATGCTATGTTAGTCATGAACCCAATAAAGTGCTTGTCAACTTTTTTGAAGGAATTTGAAATTTGACCCCCTTTGTCACATTATTGTGTGCCAGTATTGTAAAAAGACTAATACAATATTACAAAGGCTTATGATTCAGCTTCTTGCATAACTAGGAAAATGGACAATGGAGATCCAGTGGATGTAGTGTACCTGGACTTTCAGAAAGCATTTGATAAGGTCCCACATAGGAGATTACTGTGTAAAATTAGGGCACATGGTATTGGGGGTAGAGTGCCGACATGGATAAAAAATTGGTTTGCAGACAGGAAACACAGAGTATGGATTAATGGTGTTTAAGAAGGAACTGCAGATGCTGGAAAATCGAAGGTACACAAAAAAGCTTGAGAAACTCAGCGGGTGCAGCAGCATTTATGGAGCGAAGAAAATAGGCAATGTTTCGGGCCAAAACCCTTCTTCAGACAGTGACTAGTGGGGTGCCACAAGGTTCAGTGCTGGGACCGCAGCTATTTACTATATACATCAATGATTAGATGAAGGGATTCAAAGTAACATTAGCAAATTTGTGTGTCTGTGGAATTCTCTGCCTCAGAGGGCGGTGGAGGACAGTTCTCTGGATACTTTCACGAGAGAGTTAGATAGGGCTCTTAAAGATAGCGGAGTCAGGGGATATGGGGAGAAGGCAGGAACAGGGTACTGATTGTGGATGATCAGCCATGATCACATTGAATGCTGGCTCGAAGGGCCGAATGGCCTACTTCTGCAACTATTGTCTACAGAGAGTGGGGAGGTGGTAGAGAAGGAGTAGAGGGGGAGGTGGTAGAGAGGGAGTAGAGGGGGAGGTGGTAGAGAGGTGGTAGAGAGGTAGTAGAGGGGGAGGTGGTAGAGAGGGAGTGGGGAGGGGGAGGTGGTAGAGAGGGAGTAGAGGGGGAGGTGGTAGAGAGGGAGGGGGGAGGGGGTAGAGAGGGAGGGGGAGGGGGGTAGAGAGGGAGGGGGAGGGGGTAGAGAGGGAGGGGGGAGGGGGTAGGGGGAGGGGGGGGGTAGAGGGGGAGGGGGGAGGGGGTAGAGAGTGAGGGGGAGGGGTAGAGAGTGAGGGGGGGAGGGGGAGAGAGGGAGGGGGAGGGGGTAGAGAGAGGGAGGGGGGGGGGGGGGGGTAGAGAGAGGGACGGGAGGGTGTGGGAGGGGAAGGGGGTAGAGAGGAAGGGAGAATGAGTAGAGAGGGAGGGGGAAGGGAGTAGAAGGGAGGGTAGAGGGAGGTGGAGGGTGGTGGAGAGGGAGAGGGGCAGAAAGGGAGGTGGTAAACCCTACCCCATCTCCCTCCCCCTTATTTCCCTCATCCTCCTCCCCTCAATCCCATTCCCTGTTCCAGGACCTACCCAGGTCATAGAGCAGCTTCAGGGCCTGGAACTCGGCCTGTTTCTCGTACTCGACCCTGCCCTGGCTGAAGACCCAGACTAGTCCTTGGTTCCAGCGGAGGCCTCCAGCCGTCTGCTCAGCCACACCCTGGGCTCCAGTCCAGGCCCCAGGCTCGTCCTTGGTTCCAGCATCGGCTTCTTTCTTGGCCCCGAGCTCTGCTCTCACTCCAGCTCGAGCACCAGGCTTGGCTCCAGCCAGGGCCCTCGGCAGCACCCCCGCCACCAGATATCGGGCATCGGGCACCAGATGCTGCACAAGCGCTGGAGTAGCCCTCCCCCCTGGAATGTCCAGTCCTGCCTCCAGTCCATTGTGATGTCACTAGGGGATTTCTTTCCCCAAAAAGGATGAGTTTTCTGGCTGTTTTTAATAATAATAATAATAATAATCTTTATTTATATAGCACTTTTCAACAAAACCAATATTTGAACCAAAGTGCTTTACAGAGATTGATTAAATTAATTGAACAGATCAAATGTCAATATAAAACTTGAAACGATTAAAAAGTTTGGAAATTAAGGTTTGGAATGTGACGGGAAGATGTTTATCGCCTCGACAGAAATAATGTTAGTAGAATGTGTGAAAATGGGAAGGCTGTGACCTCAGCCACACACACACACACACAAGAGAGGTGTTTTAGTAAGTTATAGATATATACGTGTGTGTGCGTGTGTGCGTTTGTTCTATTTATTTACCTGGGGATCTCGTTTGTTTGTATGCATGTGTTCCCCCAAAACGATATACAAAATTTGGTTGAATGATCCACAGAGCCAACAAAATAATTACATTTTTTAGTTAATTAGCCAAAAAATGACCGATAAATAGAATGGGAGGTTGTACACTTTGGTAGAAATACCAGACAATTAGATTCTGTAAAAACAATAAATATTAATGAAAGGGATTTGATGTCACAAAATGCAATAAACAAACATGCGATTTCAATGAGAAAAGCAAATATGTAGGCCTCCGCTGCAAAATAAGAAGAATATTTTTGTAAAAGTCTCACCGAGATTGCAAGCGACTTGCAGGATCTGATTTGAAATACCCCATACAGTTTACCTATACCAAAAGACCCAGTTAATTTGAATTAAATGCCAAACGGGCTCAAAACTTGAGTCAAGGATGGCAATTGTTTTGAACGATGATTGAGTAAATTTGTCTGTATTCTGGTCCTCATTCTACCAAATTAGAATCCCCAAGGTGGATATGATTCTGAAAGATGCATTCAATGTCAGGACATTTTTCCATATACACAGAGACTTGTCTCAGGATAATGTCAGCTATTTAACAGAATAAATTTATTTTAAACCAAGGACAGCAAAGTCCTTGGCATTATATCTCACATGGCTATACCAAATCTAAGACTATCCAAGGCAAAGATCAATTCCATGTCCAAAAATCTCTCAAATGTAGAATTGATTCACAGGATCAGCCATGATCAAAGTGAATGGTGGATCAGGTGCAAAAGGCATATACATGATTCTGTTATCAACAGTTCAGATGTAACTACCTACCACTAAAATACCGATTTCAAGACATGCAGACAAAATAACTTCTCTGTACCCACTCCAACTTCCTAATCATTTCCCGAAAGGCTATATACCCGAAAATCTGTAGGTCAGGTTGGTAGGGTTTATAGTATACTTGAGGAACTGGAACATAGTCTGTATTAGGCTCTGTTGGCCACATGTGAGCAGCAAGTTGTTGGATACCAGTGTCCAGGATTAACTGGGATATCCTGTTTTAAAATAACATCTTTTCAAATAAATTCCTCACATAGCATCTCAATTGAAGAGAAAACTGCCCTTTGAACTTTTAAAACAAAATTTGAACATCAAGCCAACACATATGGGATTCAAGTTTTGTTCTTGACAGCTATCACAAGCTTAAATGAAATATAATTGGACAGCTTCAACACATTTCCCCCACAGTGCAACACACTCATAATTGGGCAATTTCTCTCAAGAGGCCACAGATGTTTTGGAAATGGAATGTCCTGCTGGTGTAGTACAGGGATCATTTCCGGGCTTGGGGTTACAGCACAATATTGTAGCAGGTCAAAAAGGAAGAGAGAATAACTATGTTCGGGCATGGGTTCCAAATCTGAAACCTGGATCAAATTGTAATTAGCATTAGGATGTGTGCTATGATGCTTTACATAATTCAGCTGCCTTTCATTTATTGACATGCTTGTACTTCAGAGATCAGAAACGAGTCAAAGACAGGAAAATCAAAGTGGGTACTGTCAAATTCAAAAGTATATTTTATTGGCACTTAATGGACAAAGCAAGGGCATTGCAAGTTGGAGGCACCATTTTTTTGCCAACAGAATGGAGCTCAGATTCATTGTGAACTTTAAAATTCAACGGTCATGATGATAAATCACTCGATAATTTCTTCATTTAACATGACTATATGACAGCCTTTAAAATGTTCTGGACTCTACTATCAAGTAGACAATGCTGCACAAAATTAGAAGTGAAAACAATTAAATGTTATAATTTCCAAAAAAAAACATTTCGTATAAAATACTAGGACAAGAAGAATTACTTCCACCTCGAGTACAACCAGTCATTCTGATTCTGTTGGCTGAGTTACAAAAATCAATGGGCAAATATGAGTCTCTCATCACTAGCACTTACTACTCCACTCAGGCACTAAATCAACTCTTCACTTCAAATGTTCACGGAACAGCTCCATATTGCAGAATTTTGTCTTAGATAACCAAAGCATTCACGGCATTATGATGCGGTTAACATTAACTGTTCAACCTATTGTGTAACACATTTTTGTAAATGCTCTTTTAAAAAAAAAAATTTGAGATTAGCTATGAAAATAATAATTTAGATGATCAAAAGTATTTTGATTCCAATTAACGTAACATTAGTTTGCTATTTACTTCGGGGGAATTTGTCCACATCCATGTAAAAAAATGTCCATTTTAAGAAACCACCAACCCTTTTAATTAAGAATTCTAAGCAATATCTTTCCAAGAAGTCTGCATAACTGTTAAGTATAGTAGCATCTAAATTGTTCTTTATTCAGATTCTGTTCAAATTAAAGGAGAAATTGTGTGGTCACAATGAATTGCATGGTTAAAACTTAATGAGAAAGGCAATTATTACTATTGTGTTTTGATGGCCGTTTTTATTCTACCTACCATATATTCATAAATCTGCACCCATCCCTTCCAGATAAGAGTGCTCGAGAGAGACTTGCAATAACACACAAGACCACTCAACTGTTATTTCCATTTTAACCAGGCTACTTGGTAAATTAACAGGACATTATTTTTTCACTTACACTATGGTCATTTTATTCTCTTGAACTTCTACAGGTGCACAGTAGAGAGCAAACTGACTGGTTGCATCATGGCCTGGTTTGGCGATTTGAACGTCCAGGAGCAGAAAAGACTGCAAAAAACAGTCATCACCTGCTCTGACCTCCCCACCATCGAAGGGATCTATCGTAGCTGCTGCCTCAAAAAGGCAGCCAACATCATCAAAGACCCACACCATCCTGGCCACACACTCATCTCACCAATGCCATTGGGAAGAAGGTACAGGAGCCCGAGAACTGTGACGTTCAGGCTCAGGAACAGCTTCTTCCCTACAGTCATCAGGCTATTAAACACTACAACCTCATAAGCTATGAACTACAATAGACTATTATTATTATTGCACTGCTATTGGGGTTTTTTTCGTGGGTTTTTGCTATATTATTTATTATGATTACATATTCTGTTGTGCTGCAGCAAGTAAAAATGTCATTGCTCCATCTGGGACATGGCAATTAAACACTATTGACTCTTGACTTATCATCTTCCTTTTCAGCAAAGGCTTGCAACAAATTGAAAACCTTTATCAAAAAGTGAAGTTTTAGCTACTTCCTTTAAATATTATCTGAAAATCCATATTATGGTCACAATTCCTTAATTCCTTGGACAGGATTTTAATAGCTGAAACTACCTCACAACTGGATTAAATATCAACTGCTATTTTCCCCTTCTTCCCTCTGAAGGTCTCTGTTTCCTCTTAACTTTGATTTTCCTCTTTAGCAGCTTGTTGTTTCACCAAAATATGTCAATACTAGTCTAAAAGCACCTCCCTTACTTTTAACGTCAGGCTACAAGTCTTATTCTGCCCATACATTGTAGTTGCATTGAACATTCTTTCCAAAAGTCCAATAAACAAATTTACACTTTTTGGATTTTATTACAAAATCCTTTCCTCAAATCTGCAAATGTCTAAAAATCCATGTTTGGCACTTTTTATTGCATCAAACCTTGCCCAAATTTATATTTAAAGTATTCTTTAAAAGACTTACCAATGCACAATGCAGGACATTCATAAAGATTCATCGTACGCAGAATATTTTATTTGCCTACAATATTTACATTGGAAAAGAAAATGAATATTTTATCCATGAGTTTAGAGCTTTTTTTTCCCCCATCACAAAAGGACCCAACTCAGTGTATAGCAACAGCTTGCTAAACTATGACCTTTTCTACAGAGCATCTATGGTGCTATATCAAGATCCAGTACATCCCTCAGCATGCAGTTTCTGAACATTTGAGAACAGCTTCGTATGTAAAGCAAGTGAGGTTTGGACAGACCAAAATGTGGTTTTGATTTAATTGATGATTTCAAAGCAGCAGTTAGATAACCTATGGAACAGAGCCCTATGGTTAAGCAATGCTCATGATATCATTGTATATCTTTCCAGGTCTTCCAGGCACACTCCAGAAGACAGTTGATCATCGCACCCCTACCACAGCCTCCAGGAGTAGCCGTGTGAACACCTTCAGATCTGAATGCAACATTTTCGCATTACACTCCTGAGGTTTGGAGAGAACAGTTGAAACCAGTTAGGGATTCTCTCCCCAAACATCATCTTGGGAAGCAGGTCCATTATATACATGCATAATATTTAGCCAACCACTTCTCCTGGTTCAAGATGACAAAGAAAATATCCAACTATTGTCCTACATGTAGATGATATCACTAATTGTTCTAGATGAAGAGGAGCAAACTTGTGCAACCAACATGGATCAGGAATGGTAGATGATTTTATTCCCACTGAGCTCAAGATAAATTGTAAGAAAATGAATTGTGAAAACTCCACTGGTTCACTTTAGGAGGGAAATCCGGATTTCTCCAGGTGCTCTTATTTCCTCTAACATTCCAAAGATGTGCAAGTTTGTAGATTAATTGGTTTCTAAAAATTGCCCCTTGTGTGTAGGATGCAAAAGTAAGATAACAGAATTAGTGTATGGGTCGTTGGTTGCCACAAACTCGGTTGATCGAAGGATCTGTTTCCACACTATCTCTAAACTAAACTGCAATCTTTTCCACTGTTGCCCACATAGAGAAAACATATTTTCTCCCCCCCCCCCCTCCCGAAGAACATTGTGGCCTTCATTGTTTCAGTGTTTGGCCTTTTGGTTTACATTGCAAGTGCATTGCAACCATGCACAAAAATATTTCATAATTCAGTTACTATTTTGGCAGGCATTTGTCCAAAATAGAACAGTAAAACAACAACTAGTTTTTTTTATATAACCAGTTATGGTGGTGATACCAGACAAGACTAAGGCAACCAAACTTTGAACAAAATGGAGCTAATTATTTTTAACAATTTAATACAACAATCACATCAATCCACGAAGAAGATACTCATGTTGGATTTGTTAATCCGTTTTTGACAATGGTGAGCTTTAATGGGCCAAAAAAAGGAACAAGAATGGTTGTGGGGTGATAGGTCAGCTAATAATCTAACCATTCCAGCATGCAACAGATGGAACGGAAAATACATCTCCATCTTTGCTATAAATGTAGAGATTTTACATTGCCAATGCAGGTGTCACAAACAAATCTGATACGTACTGACCAAAGTTATCCACAGTTGGTACCAGGCCACATAACTGCTCTAGATAGCACTTTCATTTAACTTTCATTTAACAGTCAAGCATTGTATAAAACTGGTAAATTTCCTTCCTAACATACACTGCTGAGAGAAATGGCCAACATCTTGAAAGATGAAAAACATGCAGATAATTAGCCAACAATGTTTGCAGGATTGACAGAAAACAATAGGTTTGATCTCACATGGATCTTGCACAAGTCCATTTGTTGGTTCCAAGTGACTTCAATAATTTCACTGGAATGACAAACGTGGAAGCAATTGAATCTGAAGGTATTGCTCAGAGTAGATACCTAGTTTTCTCACCCATAAGAGTACTACAGTTATAAGCCTGAAAAACAAAATTACTGTTACAATCTGATGCTCAAGGCACGTTAACGTTTTCAAAGGCTTGCTGATTTTCACATGAAGTTGGTTATCATGGCTTAGTGAGCGAGTAAAACTTAGACAACAAAGTACTTCACCACTGGCATAGATTTGTTCCCCTGACGATGGATTCTGTTTTGCAATCATGCAGAACATGGCACAGGAGAAAACTTGCTCATCATGATCAATTCATTTAGCTAAACCATTTTTTTTTTTGTTAAAAAGACAGCTATTTTCAAACTACCTTGGCAGAATCAAAACTTTTCTGGCATTGTTCCAGGTGCATCCAGTAATAAATTACACTCCCATAGCTATTGTATGAGGTATAGTCTTAAATTAGTGACTAAACAATTTTTCTATTTCCAAATAGAGTTTCACAAATATATTGTTCTATTTTACTGTTAAAACCAGACTGAGAATAAACCACTATCAGCAGAAACAAGGGTGGTCTTGAGGAAATGTTGTAATAGCTATGTTTACATATAGTTAAGCAAAAACACCTATATACACTATTTTAAATCACTACAGTAGAACATCTAGGACAGTATGCTAATGTTTTTCTCTGCACTTGTACAATTTAAAAAACGTATGGTACAAAAAAGGTCAAATCCATGTTAAATACAAAGTAACAGGAATAGTTAAAATACAATTTGTCCTGCAGATACTCACCAGAACTTTGTAAAAATAAAGTATAATTTAGGTTTCACAAAAGTAAACATTCCAGTCAAATAATACAGTATTCATGAACTGCTGTTCATCACTAGTGAAGCATGACAGTATATTTAACAAGTGATGTAGTAGATTAGTCAGGGTGCTTAAACAGTAACTCTAGTTATCTTACTCAATCCTGGTTGTAAATGATAAATCAGGCTGCAATTTTCAAACCTCAAGGCATTAACAAAGTAGAACTGCCCTTAAAATTAAAGCAACATTGAATGGAAGAACTGATTTCTACTTCAAGCCTTTTGGAAATTGGTGTAATAATTCATATTTGCCTGATAATCTGTAGATTTGACACAACGTTCAAGGTACAATTGTACGAAGATTCTATGACATGCTTGGGGCCAAGTCATCAGGAGTAAAGGTTATTTCTCAGCCTTGAAAATATACAAATAAAATAAGTAATAGAGTTGACAAATGCTCATCCATACAACATCTGGGTTTTAACTTAATTCAAACGGTAAATGTACATTACTGGAAAAAATACAAAATGATCTTGGAGATAGAGAACAAAAGGGCTTTATAATATTTTCAGCTAAAGTGGAAATAAGCTTTTCCCTAAACTCAAACGATTTTGAGTCTTTATAAAATACTAGACTAAGTGGGACACGTTGGGTCCCATGTTCACACGGGAGGGCTGGTCTCCCAACGCAATATTCCACCTCTCCAATTCCAATATTGGTGGCTAGTATGGATATTGTGGACCACAGTATCAAAAGTGCAAAACTAGACTTGGTTGACGATTTCAAGTTCCTTGGCTTAAATATTATCCATCAGTCGTGGAACCAACTACGTGGAGGGGACAGCCAAAACAGCACAACTACGTGTCTACTTCCTCAGGAGACCAAGGAAAATTGGCACGTCTCCACTGACTCTTACCCGCTTCCACAGATGCACCATAGAAAGTATACTGTTGTATTTGGCAACAGCTTTTTCCAGGACCACAACAAATTGCAGATAGTTGCAGATGGAGCCCAGTCCATCACAGACCAGACTCCCACCATTGACTCCATCTACACTTCACGCTGTCTTTGGAAAGCAGCCAACATAATCAAAGGTCTTACCCACCCAGGTCATTCCTTCTTCTCCCCGCTGCAATTGGGAGAAGATACAGAAGCTTGTAAGTGTGCAACACTAGTCTTGGGAACATCTTCTACCCCTGTTATCAGAACTCTGAACAATCTGTTGATGAGATGGGTTACAATCCAATTATTTTATACATCATTATGAACGTTGAACTTTGTCTCTGGAACCATTGTGCTGCAATGCTGGGCTCCCTTCACTGTATATTTAAGTTGGCTTGGTTGTACTTATGTAGAGTATCATCTGATTTGATCAGATAGCATGTAAAACAAAGCTTTTCATGGTACCTTTGTACACATGACAAAATAAACCCAAACTTAAATTTACAGTGTTCCCTGCTCAGATGCCAGCATATTTGCATTTTAAATACAAACACAGCTACTGTACAAGGTACTAAATATACGTACTGGAATCAAAGAAGGGTCAACATGTAGCTTGGTGGGCAGCACATTCATCTGTATGAGAAGTTTCCAGGTTCAACTCCAAACCAGCTACATGTGCACATAAATCCAGATTGTGGTCTCAATACTACATTGTTTATGATAGTTTTCCATGTGAGCCATTAAACTTCATCTGCTCTTAAGTCAATATAAAAGATTCTAAGCTGCAATGCGAGAAAATAGCCGAGTTGGCCCAGTGTCCAATCTCATATTTGTCACTCCATTCTGAAATAGATGAATGGGTTAATTTAATGTAGGATATTCTTATATGAAAATTGGCATTCTATATTTTCTCCATACAATGACTGGCTGTTCTGAAATTCTCCATGCAAACACAGGATGTTTTCCTTTCTGGATTTGTTTCCATCATGTCCGAAAACTAGCCCACTTTTTTGGATACATTGTCAATGACAGCCAACAAAATGAAAAAACCCAGCAATATCTTAACACTACAAACTGATGCATTTAAATCTGCCCGACATCAGAACATTTTACATTTCTTTCTACAATTATTCATTCACTCATGATTGAGAGAAATCTTAAAGACTACAGCTGTATAAAATATTGCTGTGCTGCCACTAATACATTAATGAAGAAACCTTCTACTAGGTAGTTTTGATTCCACCATTAAAATTCCTTTCAATAAATTTTGTTCCTGTGCTATAAGCATTATATTAATTTTGCCCCAGGGACTTTTTACATTCTTGAAAGCCAGCCTTGGCAGAATTAAATATTTTCATGAGTTTATTCAGGTGATACCAAAATTCTCTACCCCAAACTTAAAGAGTATATTCATGTGTATGATGAAGAGATTACCATGTGAATTAGTGGGCAATAGAACCACAACAATGTTTTTAAATACATTATTTACATGGTCCAGTCATCACCCAGTTAGAAAAAGTGCACTTCTTTAGTTACCCGACATCTCGGGTGCATCAACCCATTTTTGTGTATGCAATTACTGCTACAGATTCTGTGTTCCCCATATCCATTTTAATCCTCTTCATTCTGCTGCCCCATCCCCTTCAATCCATATCCTTCACTCCGACTTTACATTTCACTCTACCTTTATATGCCACCCTTTTGTCTCCTTTTCACCACTAGCCTTAGTAAAAAAAAAATGGTGAACAATGACTACAATTTTGTTGGATCTTAAAGGTGTTGTATATTAGGAAGTTAACACCATGCAGTATCTTAACACCAAGTCCCATTTTCACAACAAAGGCCGCCATCATGTTATATGACACTACAGGTGCACAACCTTTTATCCGAAGATCCAAATAACGAAAACCTCCGAATAGCGGACATTTTTTCAGTTCTTGAAGAAAGGTCCTTGAAAACGTTCACCGAGGGTGGCCCGCAGAGGTGACAGCGGAACCTCCAGTCG
Source organism: Leucoraja erinaceus (assembly GCF_028641065.1). Taxonomy (NCBI): domain Eukaryota; kingdom Metazoa; phylum Chordata; class Chondrichthyes; order Rajiformes; family Rajidae; genus Leucoraja; species Leucoraja erinaceus. The sequence goes on along the minus strand of NC_073380.1, from coordinate 89,511,023 downwards.
GTCCTCGAAGAAAGGGGAACTAAATCCCCATTCATAAAAGAGAAGGTGAGGGTATATTGCGCGGGAGGGTTAATAATTGACAATATGCTGCTGTCTGCCTAATGAGTTAAAAAGTTCCCACGGTAGACTCACGATACACAGTGTATCGTGAGTGATGCGTGGGAACTTTTTAACTCAGCGGGCAGGGAGCAGCAGATTGTAGCTCCCTTCAGTTTCACCCCACCTACACCCCTCTGCTTCCCGGCCATGTGTGTGACCCCTTCCCTCCCCTCTCCAGCTCCCCGCCCATTGCACCGACGTGGGGGCTTTGCACTGTCTTTACGTCGGCGATGCCAGCATACAATGCCATTCACCGGAGACGTCAGGACCAATGGGACACCGACCCCCAGGCCCACTGCAAGCACGGAGATCCAAGAGAGCCACAGCCAGCAGCAGCCCAGCCCCGTTCCAACTCCAGAGGAAAACTGCAACCTAGCGGGAGACATCAGGACCACCAGAAGCCGCTCCCCGATGGGCCGCTACGGCGACAAGTGGCAGTTCGCCCACCGCCCGAGCTGCGCCTCCTCAGCGGGACACCGACCCCCAGGCCCACTGCAAGCACGGAGATCCCAGATCAGCAACTCCAGCCCAGCCCCGCTCCAGCTGAACACGCTCCCCGTAGGGGCAGATGCTGATGGTGTGCAAGGTACGTCTTGTTCTTGGGGTCGCGCAGCTCGGGCTGTGGGCGAACTGCCACTTGTCGCCATAGCGGCCCATCGGGGAGCGGATTCCTCTGGAGTTGGAGGGGGAGGGGGGTATTGTGCTGTTTGATCGCCCCCTGCTATCCCAGGGACAGGGAGACAGGACGTTCACCGAGGGCAGCCCGCAGAGGTGACAGCGGAACCTCCGGAGTCGGTCCTGGAAGAAAGGGGAACTAAATCCCCTTCATAAAAGAGAAGGTGAGGGTACATTGCGCGGGAGAGTAGGAATCCCAAGACAAAGTTGAGTGAGCGTTCACCGAGTGTGGCCCGCAGAGGTGACAGCGGAACCTCCGGAGTCGGTCCTGGAAGAAAGGGGAACTAAATCCCCTTCATAAAAGAGAAGTGGAGGGTATATTGCCCGGGAGGGTATATCGCCTACCTGGAAGAAACCGGACATTTTTTCCAGGATGTCGTCTGCACACCAAAGCTCACGTTTGGCGCCTCTGCTGCACACGGATATAAGAGTGTGAAAATGTCGCCTTAGGCCGCCTAAGGGCAAGTAGCCCCGCTAGGGTGACATGAGTGCGGGAGGTGATTCAATGCTGTGGTCACATTTACAAATTCAGGAATTCATTCAACACACTGCATTTCATACAGACATTTATTCTGCAAGAAAAAACTACATTGAAAACTCAAACTCGCGACCGAGGAACTACTGGGATCAAGGCGCAAACTCGCGACCTTGAGGATATGAGCCGAGCACTCTACCACCGAGCCAGCCATTAAAATCTACGCTAAAAACTTTCCATTCCGAAGGCCGGCAAATTCCGAATTACGAAAAGTGTCTGGTCCCAAGGCTGTCGGATAAAAGGTTGTGCACCTGTATTATGGTTCTATATGAAAAAGAACGAGCAACTCAAAGATTGCAATGCCAGCAATTACCACCAAAACTCTACACAATCTGCAACTCCATTTAATCTGTTACAAACAAATCAGGGGTCAATCCTGGTTCAACAAAGCATTAGAGGAGCATCAGGTGAACCTCACAATGAGTTGACAATCAAGATAAAACAACCACACAAAACATGTATGCTAAATTGAAAAAAATATTCTATAACTCATAATCGCAGCACTGTGCTGTCCTGTCCTGTCTCATCTAATTGTGAATGGCAGTGAACAGATACACAGCAATCGAGACTTAGCAGCTTTGAGAACATGTCCAATAGAAGATAATTAGATAATTAGATAATTATTTTTTTTTTTTTTTTTTTTTTTTTAATAATAATAATTTTTTTTTATTTATTTTTTTTTTTTTTTTTTGTATTTAATTTTTTATTATTGGAGATAGGTACATGATCTATTACATCTATTACATCATTATTACATCCTTTTTAAATTGATAATATTGTCAGTTATTATTACATTGTCTCCAATACTTTTTGCATTTTTCTTCATTTTTTTTTTATAACTAGATAGGGCTAAAGGGATAGATGAAATAGAGAGAGGGAAGAAGGAAAAAGAAAACTAAAATAAAAAATAAAAAAAGGAAAAGGAGTGAAAGAGGTAGTTGAAGAAGAATGGAAAAATTTGTTAAAGTTTAAAAACATCATTCGAGATATGTTCGTACATTTCGAAGTATAGCATTTCATCCAATCTTTAGTCCGGGTGCTAGTCAGGTTCCTGTGCTGAACTGTTCTGACCCTTTAAATAATCAATAAAAGGAGACCATGTTCCAACGAATAATTCCTGTTTATCCAACAGGGAAAATCTGATTCTTTCCATGTTTAAGGTCTCCGTCATTTCTATAATCCACATTTTGATTGTGGGGGCCGTAGGGCCTTTCCAAAATTTTAGGATTAATTTTTTTCCTGTTATTAAACTGTAATCGATAAAGTTTCTTTGTGTTATTCTAAGTGTTTGATTTGATTCTAATATTCCGAATATTATTAATTTTGAGTTGGGTTCCAGTTGTGTGTTGATTACTTTGGATATTATACTAAAAATATTTACCCAAAATTTTTTAATTTTTTTACAGTTTGTAAACATGTGCGATAACGTAGCTTCTAAATGTTGACATTTATCACATATAGGTGAGATATGTTGAAAAATTTTATGTAATTTTGTTTTGGCGTAGTGTAACCTATGTATTACTTTAAATTGTATTAGAGAATGTCTCGCGTTTAGTGAACATTGATGTATGTGTTGTAGACTTTCTTCCCAAGTGTCTTTCGTTATTACCTGGTTTAATTCTTTTTCCCATGCTTGTCTGTGTAAGTCCGTCAAAGGAATGTCACTATCTAATAAGATATTATATATATAAGATATTAATTTTTCTGTATTAGGATGCTTATTCCAACATTCATCTAGAATCTCTGGGTTTCTATTTCGAAAATTTTTAGAATTCGATTTAACATAATCTCTGAGTTGAAGATATCTGAAATAATCATTTCCTCGAAGTCCATAAATCTGTTGCAACTCCTGAAATGTCAAAAAAGAGCCTTCTTTGTAAAGGTGTCCTATATTTTTAATTCCATTATTCTTCCATTGTGTAAAACCCCCGTCTAAACATGAAGGCTTAAACAATGAGTTATTCACAATTGGAAGAAAAAGAGATAAGTTATCTAATTTTAATGTCTTTTTTAATTGTTTCCAAATTTTTATAGCACTAAATATTATAGGGTTTTCCTTATAAATTTTCTTGTTTAATTTAGACGTAGCAAATAATATCGCACCAATATCATAAGGCATACAATCTTCCCTTTCCAGTTTTAACCAGTCTGGTTGCTGGTCTATTTCTCCCAACCAGAAGTTCATATTTTTAATATTAACTGCCCAGTAATAAAACAAAAAAGTTAGGTAAAACCAAGCCTCCATTATTTTTTGATTTACACAGGTGTCTTTTGCTTATCCTATGATTCTTATAATCCCAGATAAAATCATTAACAATAGAGTCCAATTTTTTAAAGAAGTTTTTTGCCAGGTATATCGGAATCGTCTGAAAAAGGTATAATATTTGCGGTAAAAAAATCATTTTTATGGCATTAATTTTACCAACCATTGAAATAGGTAATGTTTTTCCAGTATTGGATATTCTTATGTAATTTATTCAATAATGGGGGGAAATTTGCTTTAAATAATGATGTATATATCTTAGTTACATAGATACCTAGATATTTAAATTTTTCATTTACTACTTTAAATGGGAATTGTTGTATTATCTGTTTGTTATGTTCCCTTATTGGCATAATTTCACTTTTATTCCAATTTATTCTGTATCCTGAAAGTGCACCGAATTGGTTTATTTTTTTTAATAGGTTTGGGATACTAATTTCTGGTTTTGTGATGTAAATTAATACGTCATCTGCATATAGAGAAATTTTATTCACTGTGTCTTTACTGTTATACCCATATATTTCCGGATGCCCCCTAATTCTTTCTGCAAGTGGCTCAATTGCAAGTGCAAATAGTAATGGAGATAACGGGCATCCTTGTCTACACCCTCTAGATAGACTGAATTTAGATGACAGTCTTTGGTTGGTAAGTATTCTGGCCGTAGGATTTGTGTATAGCAGTTTTATCCATGTGCAAAATTTCTCCCCTAGCTGCATCTTTTCCATCACCGAAAATAAATAAGGCCATTCGACCTGATCAAATGCTTTTTCAGCGTCAAGTGAGATTATTGCTAAATCTTCATTAATAATTCTCTTGGTATATATAATATTAAATAATCTTCTTAGGTTATAATATGAATACCGTTTCTGAATAAAGCCTGTTTGGTCAGGGTGTATTAATTTATTCATCACTGTACTTAATCTACGTGCTAGTATTTTAGTTAGTATTTTCTGGTCTGTATTCAGAAGTGCAATTGCTCTGTATGATCCCGGATCTTCCGGATCTTTATCAACTTTAGGAATAAGCGTTATTATAGATTCATTTAAGGTATCTGGGAGTTTCTGTTGGGTGTAGATATAATCATATAGTCTTTGCAAGCGTGGGCACAGCAAATCATGAAATTTCTTGTAAAATTCTGAACCTAGACCATCTGGCCCTACTGCCTTACCATTTTTAAGAGAGCCAATAGACTCCTCAATATCCTTTATCGTAATTTCCCTTTCTAATAATTCTCTATCCTTTGAATCTAAACCTTTTAAATTACATTTTATTAAAAAATCTGCTATTCCTTCTGATTGTGCTACAGTTTTAGTTGAATAAAGGTTATGATAGTATTGTAGAAATCTATCATTTATATCCTTGGGCATTTTTAATAATTCTCCTGTCTCTGTTCTAATTTTATGAATTATTTTTTCCCCTTCCATTTTTCGCAGCTGGCGTGCTAATAATTTTTGTGGTTTGTCTCCAAATTCAAACTGTAATTGTTTGGTTTTTTGATAAAGTTTTATTACTTGTTCTGAGTACATTTTATTTAATTTATATTTCAGTACAGCAATTTTATTATGTTTTAACGTAGATGGCGTTCTCGCGTTTTCTGTATCTAGTTGCTTAATTTCACTTTCCAGTGCTTTTTGTTTAATCCTGTTTTCTTTATTATAAAATGCTTGGGCAGAGATTAATGTACCTCGAACATACGCTTTGAACGTCTCCCACATAAGAGAAGCAGGTGTGTCAGGGTTGTCATTTACCTCAAAAAATATTTGAATTTGTTTAATAATATATTCCTGGCATGATCTTTCGTTCAAGATTTGCGGGTTAAGTCTCCAATATGTTTGTTTCTCGGACATTCCATTTAATTTAATCATGAATGTTACCGGTGCGTGATCTGAGATTATAATGTTATGATATTTTGAATTATAAGTAAATGGAATAAACGTAGAATCAACTAAAAAGTAATCTATTCTTGAGTATGTTTTGTGTACTGGTGAATAAAATGAATATTCCCGTCCGGTTGGGTTTTCTATTCTCCAGATATCCTTAATATTAGTGGTATTAATAAATGAATTTAAAAAAAACACTTGAGTTGGATGTTGATTTTTTTTGCCTTGATGATCTATCTAAGTATGGGTCTAATGTACAATTGAAGTCTCCTCCAATTATTAATTTGTATTGTGCAAATTCAGGAATTTTATTAAATGTTTTGTTAAAAAAAGTGGGGTTATCGAAGTTAGGCCCATAAACATTTAGAAGGATCACTTTTTCACCATTTAACTCTCCAACCACCATAATATATCTGCCATCCATATCCACTATTATTGAGGAGGTCGCAAAAGGAATTCCTTTACGAATTACTATTGCTACTCCTCTTGACTTGTGGGAAAAAGAAGAATGATATGATTCAGCGATCCACTTAGCTTTAAGTCTGTGTTGTGATTCCTTTTTAAGATGTGTCTCTTGAAGAAATATTATATCTGTTTTGATTTGATTTAGGTGTGCCAAAACTTTACTTCTCTTAATTGGTTCATTGATTCCCTTGACATTCCAACTACAAAATGTTATTCCCTGACCCCTTCTTGTCATGTTAGCATCTTGCATATTGCTTTTGTGGTGGTCTATAATCGGGTAGAAGGAACAACACATAGAACCTGACCCTGCTCCCAAACCTCAGATAGATGAATTTAAATTCAAATACATCATTCTTCCGATCATATCTCCTTGCCTTGGTCTTGTTTTTCCATTCAAACCTTGAGTTAAAGAAGTATTTAAAGAAAGAAAAGTGATAGGGTTGGTTAGTGTAGGGTGAAGAAAAAAGAACTACATCTACAATTAGTGTAGTTAGTGATAGCCACACTAACGTGGCTAGAATTCTAAAGACTTCCGTAGCCTTTGTAAAATGAGAAAATTCCCAGCTCCGTGCCCGAGGAAGAGAAAAAAAAAAAAAAAAAAAAAAAAAAAAAAAAAGGGAAATTATATTTAACATTCAATCAACTTCTTTGGGAGTATCAAACTTATTTACCTAGTCATACTTATACCCACACAATATATATACACCTACCTACGTACACGTATATATATATATATATGTATGCATACCCACATGTATACTAGTGTCAACACGTAACCCTGCAGAAAGGTTCAAGACAGCAAAATGATTTTAAATTGAAAGATAGAGCGAAAAAAGGAAACCCGTCAATCATAATTATCATATAGGTTGATTTACCTCTTACATATCTTTCTATATACTATATTATGTAATTCCTTTCTTCATTTATCAAAGACTATTAGTTATTGATCATTGTTATCCATCTTATACCGTATTAACTTTTATAAGAATTAATAATGTTAATAATTTTAGTGGAAATAAGGATATTTAATAAGTATTAGTTGTTACCTATATAGTTAAATATGAATTTACATATAATAGTAATGATTAGTAACCTAAAAAGAGCTAAAAAACAAAAAAGAGATAAAAGAGAGAAAAACCCTCTAAAAATCGCAGTTTTTGTCCAGTGTCCTCCATCATTTTCGATTTCCAAGTGTCTATAAAGTTCTTGAACGAATTTTAAAGGTCCTTTTAGATCTGATGGTCATCTTAGTCCTTGGCTCCTAAGGAGTGGTGTGGGTTCTTCAGTCTGTAGGCACGTTACCAACTACCTTGGCGTATTCGAGTGCTTTTTCGTGCTCTGTAAAAAAGAACACATTGGAATTGTAGGTGACTCTTAGCTTTGCGGGATAGAGTAGGCTGTATTTCAAATCCGGTACACTCTTCAATATTCTTTTGGTCTCGTTGAACAGCATTCTTTTCTTGAAGACCTCTGTCGAGTAATCTCGGTAGATGCTAAATCTCTCGCCTTCAAAAAAAAGTTGACCGCTCCGAACACTTTTCTTCATTATCTCATCAAATTCATGATCCTGTAGGACTTTTACAATAATTTGTCTTGGATGGACATCATCTTGAGTACGACGTCGCTGCGCTCTATGGGCTCGGCCGAGTAGAGGTTTGTGATCCAATTTTAGGACTGTATGTAGTAGGTCTGCCACAAAATCCCGAGTACCCATTTCCTTCTCCCTTCCTTCCTTCACCCCTACAATTCTTAGGTTCTTTCGTCTTTGACGCCCCTCCAGATCGATACATTTATCATTTAATTTGCTCACCATGTTTGTGAGGCGTTGGTTTTCAGTAAGGAGCTGATTTACTGTTTCTGCACTCGTCATCGCACATTTCTCAAGCTCGGTTATCGCTATTCTGTGTTGATCGAGTTCTTGGCGAATGGGGTCCACCTCTATTTGAGCCTTTGTTTCCACCGAAACGAGTCTGGCTTCCATCACTTCCATCTGGTCTTTGACCTCTTCCTCCCTCGTCCTCTTCCAGTTTTCAAACATTTGTTGAACTGTAACGAGCATTTCTGCTCTAAAATCTACCTTGAAGGTGTCTAGTGATTTTTGAAATTTCTCACTAAAAGTCTTCATTTCAGCAGCCAGACAAGTCTTCATTTCAGCAGCCAGAAAGATTTTAAGATCTTCCATTTCCCATTTTTTCCCCCCTTTAATCTTCCTTGGAGGATCTTCCTGGGCCATCGTTGTAACTGAGGCCGAGGCTTCTGTAGGGCCTTCCTCTTCCATCTGGGGTCTTCCTTTAGCCGATTTTTTTGTTGTTCCACGGGGGGGGGTGTGTTGTAGCGACATACCTTAAGTCGCAGGCCTGATGACGTCACGCAGGCTGCCGTTTCAGATTGCGATCGCTGCAGGTAGGTCCCGATTTTTCTCCCGTTTTTTGTTTTCCTCGGTACGGAGCTGGTTGGCGCTGGACTTAGTTCTCCATAGCGCCACCGGAAGTCTCGATAATTAGATAATTAGATATGACAGCATGGCTTTATCTGCACACATCATAGCTTACCTGAATTAGTCTTTTTTGAAGAGAGAACAAAGGTAGGGCAGTGCATGCTATCTACATTGCATTTGATTTGACAAAGTCTCTCATGTTAAGCTTGTGGTTCTCTCAAGTCTTTCATGGTTCAGTTTGCAGACAACATCAAAATTGGCAGTGTTGCAGACCATGAGGAAGGTTGTCAAAGAAACATAGAAAATAGGTGCAGGAGTAGGCCATTCGGCCCTTCGAGCCTGCACCGCCATTCAATATGATCATGGCTGATCATCCAACTCAGTATCCTGTACCTGCCTTCTCTCCATACCCCATGATCTCTTTAGCCACAAGGGCCACATCTAACTCCCTCTTAAATATAGCCAATGAACTAGCCTCAACTACCTTCTGCGGGAGAGAATTCCACAGATTTACCACACTCTGTGTGAAAAAAAGTTTTCCTCATCTCGGTCCTAAAAGATTTCCCCCTTATCCTTAAACTGTGACCCCTTGTTCTGGACTTCCCCAATATCGGGAACAATCTTCCTGCATCTAGCCTGTCCAACCCCTTAAGAATTTTGTACGTTTCTATAAGATCCCCCCCCAATCTTCTAAATTCTAGCGAGTACAAACCGAGTCTATCCAGTCTTTCTTCATATGAAAGTCCTGAAAACCCAGGAATCAGTCTGGTGAACCTTCTCTGTACTCCCTCTATGGCAAGAATGTCTTTCCTCAGATTAGGAGACCAAAACTGTACGCAATACTCCAGGTGTGGTCTCACCAAGACCCCGTACAACTGTAGTAGAACCTCCCTACTCCTATACATAAATCATTTTGCTATGAATGCTAACATACCATTCGCCTTCTTCATTGCCTGTTGCGCCTGCATGCCTACTTTTAATGACTGGTGTACCATGACACCCAGGTCTCATTGCAACTCCCCCTTTCCTAATCGGCCACCATTCAGATAATAGTCTGCTTTCCTGTTTTTCGCCACCAAAGTGGATAATCTCACATTTATCCACATTATACTGGACAGAAGTTAAGGGACAGAAGTTTAGGGGTAACATGAGGGGGACTTCTTTACTCAGAGAGTGGTAGAGGTGTGGAATGAGCTTTCAGTGGAAGTGGTGGAGGCAGGTTCGTTGGTATCATTTAAAAATAAATTGGATAGGCATATGGATGAGAAGGGAATGGAGGGTTATGGTATGAGTGCAGGCAGGTGGGACTAAGGGAAAAAAAAAAGTTGTTCGGCACGGACTTGTAGGGCCGAGATGGCCTGTTTCCGTGCTGTAATTGTTATATGGTTATACTGCATCTGCCATGCATTTGCCCACTCACCCAGCCTATCCATGTCACCTTGCAGCCTCTTAGCATCCTCCTCACAGCTAACACTGCCCCCCAGCTTCGTGACATCCGCAAACTTGGAGATGTTGCATTCAATTCCCTTGTCCAAATCATTAATATATATCGTAAATAGCTGGGGTCCCAGCACTGAGCCTTGCGGTACCCCACTAGTCACTGCCTGCCATTGTGAAAAGGACCCGTTTACTCCTACTCTTTGCTTCCTGTCTGCCAGCCAGTTCTCTATCCACATCAATACTGAACCCCCAATACCGTGAGCTTTAAGTTTGTATACTAATCTCTTATGTGGGACCTTGTCGAAAGCCTTCTGAAAGTTCAGATATAACACATCCACTGGTTCTCCCTTATACACTCTACTAGTTACATCCTCGAAAAATTCTATAAGATTCGTCAGACATGATTTACCTTTCGTAAATCCATGCTGACTTTGTCCAATGATTTCACCACTTTCCAAATGTGCTGCTATCCCATCTTTAATAACTGATTCTAGCAGTTTCCCCACTACTGACGTTACACTAACTGGTCTGTAATTTCCCATTTTCTCTTTCCCTCCCTTTTTAAAAAGTGGGGTTACATTAGCTACCCTCCAATCCTCAGCAGAATCTAAAGAGTTTTGAAAAATTATCACTAATGCATCCACTATTTTTGGGGTTACTTCCTTAAGTACTCTGGGATGCAGCCTATCTGGCTCTGGGGATTTATCGGCCTTTAATCCATTCAATTTACCCAACACCACTTCCCGGCTAACCTGGATTTCACTCAGTTCCTCCATCTCATTTGACTCACGGTCCCCTGCTATTTCCGGCAGATTATTTATGTCTTCTTTAGTGAAGACGGAACCAAAGTAGTTATTCAATTGGTCCGCCATGTCCTTGTTCCCCATGATCAATTCACCTGTTTCTGACTGCAAGGGACATACATTTGTTTTAACTAATCTTTTTCTCTTCACATATCTATAAAAGCTTTTGCAGTCAGTTTTTATGTTCCCTGCCAGTTTTCTTTCATAATCGAAACATAGGAATTAGGTACAGGAGTAGGCCATTCGGCCCTTCGAGCCTGCACCGCCATTCAATATGATCATGGCTGATCATCCAACTCAGTATCCCGTACCTGCCTTCTCTCCATACACTCTGATCCCCTTAGCCACAAGGGCCACATCTAACTCCCTCTTAAATATAGCCAATGAACTCAACTACCCTCTATTTTCTCTTTCCTAATTAAGCCCTTTGTCCTCTTCTGCTGGATTCTGAATTTCTCCCAGTCTTCTGGTAGGCTGCTTTTTCTGGCTAATTTGTACGCTTCATCTTTTGTTTTGATACTCTCCCCGATTTCCCTTGTTATCCACGGATGCACTACCTTCCCTGATTTTTTTTTAATGCCAAACTGATTAAAAGTTTTTTAAAAATCAAAGGACTTTGAATTTAAATCGACCAGCTTCCACTGATGACGTCACAATGGCCCGAATAGCAGGGATCAGCTTCAATGAAGAATTAATCCTATATTTCACGTTATTCGCGATTAAAGCTTTAAAAATGCCAACTTTCATAAGATTTTTACTGTTAAAATCATTCCCACCAGCTTCCAACACACTTTGAAAGTTGCGACACAGAAACACTCTGAAGTTTTCACCTCACAGGAGGGGGAGGGCGAATTGCCATTGCAACACGCAGTGCAAGTGCATTTATTTTTTAAAGCCCACTGCTGAGGGAGGCAGGGGAGTGCTGGAATCTTAAGTTTGGGAACGGCTTGAATTGGAGGACGACGCCTCCCATGGTGGCTACGGGTCGGGAACAGGTGTGTTGGGGGAGCAGACCCAATTGCACATGGTCTAGTATCTATCTATAAATAATAATAATAATAATAATAAATGTTATTGTCATTGCACAGAGGTACAACGAGATTTGGTATGCAGCTTCTATCCGATGTAATAATTTAATTAGCTAAAAATTTAGACACCCAGAGAAGCAAGATTTAAAAAAACAGTTAAAGCAGTATAAATTGCAAATAGGTCTGTGCCGGATCGATGTGCAACGTGACCCTCTGAGGGAGACAGTTCATGGGGGGGGGGGGGGGGGGGGCACTCAGCAGGGCCGGTTCAGAGCAGCTATAGCTCTGGGGTTGAAGCTATTCCTGTGTCTGGAGGTGTGGGCGTAGAAGGCCTTATAACGCCTGCTGGATGGTAGAGGTTTGAACAGACTATTGCAAGGGTGCGAGGAGTCTTTATGAATGCTGGTGGCCTTCCTGAGGCACCGCGTATTGTAGATGCCCTCCAAGGCTGATAGCTGTGTCCCAATCATCTTCTGACTACATAACTAAAGCGCTGATCTTGTTATCTTCCGGTTTGCGCCGTCTTTCTATTTGCGCAAAAACAGTACGCGATAGCACTATGATTTGTCACCAGCTTACTCACCGTTCTGAGCTGCGAGTGCGCCAAGTTTTGTTCCGATCAGTGGTCTAATGTAAAAGTAAGCGAGGTTTAAAAATCTTAAAAAACGCGCGTTCGCAGACCGATCCGCTCTACCAGTCAGCACCTTCTTCCCCCCAACCCCCCTCCCACCCGCCCACACACACACACACACACACCCCTCCACCCCTCAACCCCTCCTTCCACGACAGAGAAAGACCACGGCAACAGCAGCGGCAGGCAGGCAGGCAGGGATAGGCCATGGCAACGCTCCCCGTCCCACCCACCGGCCCCGACAGAAGCCGCCCCCCTCCGCTAGCTGCAGAATGCAACAAGAGATGCAACACATACACCTCCCCCTCCACCACACTCCTTCCTTCCCGCCCCCCCCCCCCCCCCCCCCCCCCCATCACACTACGCTCTCCCCCCCAACTCCACTCCTCCCCTCCCACCCCCCTTCCCTCCCCTCCCACACATAAAGAAGGGGGGGAAGGGAGTGCTGGAGGATGTGGGGAAATAAGCTGCGTCTGCGCAGTTAGGGGCTATGGGCGAGTGGTGGAATATTGCGTTGGGAGAACAGGTTGCGTTAGGGGAATGGGTGAATGGTGGAATATTGCGTTGGGGAATGGGTTGCATTGGGGACCAGGCCTCCCATGTGATTGGGTGTCACTTAGTCCAGTACTTATCATAATCCCACTGCCGCCTCCTTGAGTGCAACCCAGTAGGAGATAGATGGGGTAACAGCCAAGATAATAGCTATGAGAACTGTAGTATTACGGAACAGAATGCCCCTAGATTTTATCCTAGCAGTAAAATTAGGGATATGCGCCATAATCGGCCAGAAATGCTGTACTTTTATTCCCAATGCTTACTCCAACTTTACCAACTTGGCTGCCCATATCAGAATGGAAGTGGTTAAAATAACGAAGGTAGGAGCTGAATTCCATGATTATAACTCCAGGGGAGGTTGGTGGCCATTTATTATGTTTGGAAGGACTTGGGGAAATATTGACTACTATGGATTGATTGTATTACTAATTGTACTCTTAATTTGTCTGTTGTGATGCTTATGGCCTTTCTTATGTACTCGGCGAGGACTGTAATTGTTATCATCAAAATGATAAAAAGGAGAAAATGAAAAGGTTAAATGCTTTTAAATATATAAAAGATATATAGTTTATATCACAGACTTGTCTCAGTGATGTAAATTGAGACAATGACCAATGCCTTTGAGATGTCTTGTCTTGAAAGTACCAACTGATAAGATGCCTTTGAAATGTGCCAACTAATTGACAAGAGACGAACTCAGTGGACGCGTCCTGTGGTAATGTGTATTGACTGTATCTCTGACCATGACCAATGTCGTGGAATGGAATGCGACTAAGTGACAAACACACAGTATAAAACACAATGCAACTCTTTGTTCATTGAAGTGATGGCACAGGGGAAGTCCAGTGTCTGTGTTGCTTACTTGACTGGTGTATCCCCGTCACTTCCCGGCTGATGATCACTAAAGCTTGAGTTGGTCTAACTAACATTTTTATGAGTTGTCTGTTTATTAAGAAGTGAACCTTATCATCCATACACATCCTATCTGCTCAAGTTTAATTAAATATCTCAAAACGCTTTGGCCGGCAGTTCATACTACAGCAAGACAATGATCTCAAACATACTGCTACAGCAACAACAGCGTTTTTCAAAGCTAAAAGATGGTCAATTCTTGAGTGGCCAAGTCAATCACCCAATCTGAAACCAATTGATCATGTCTTTTATATGCTGAAGAGAAAACTGAAGGGGACTAGCCCCAAAAACAAGCACAAGCTAAAGATGGCTGCAATGCAGGCCTGGCAGAGCATCACCAGATAAGACACCCAGCAACTGGTGATGTCCATGAATCGCAGACTTCAAGCAGTCATTACATGCAAAGGAAATGCAACAAAATACTAAACATGGCTTATTTAATTTACATTAAATTGCTGTGTCCCAAACATTGTGTGCCCTGAAATGGGGGGCTATGTATAAACACTGATGCAATTTCTACATGGTGAAACCAAAATGTATAAAAATGGCCTTTATTACAATCTGACAACGTGCACTTTAACCACATGTGATTTTTTTAAATTACAAATCTCAAATTGTGGAGTACAGAGGCAAATAAATAAATGATGGGTCTTTGGCACAAACATTATGGAGAGCACTGTATAGGTCATCATGCCTGCACCATCATTTAGATTATGGTTATCCTCAACATACTTTCATCTAGTCTTTCGCTCCTGTGCTTATTAATAAACTATTAATTCGACTTTGATTCCGCTGTTCTTGGACGAAGACAGCCCCAGTTTATAACAATCAGAAAAATGTTACCTACTCTCTTTTAATGAAGTGATCTGCTACCTCTGGATTATCTCAAGAAACAATCCTCTTCAGATCCAACTTGTCAAGATCCACCAGGAACTTGCATGTGTCTGGTTTGGCACCTCTGATAAATCCAATAAATGCAAGCTATGACTGTACAAATATGTAAATCAATCATTCCCCCTATACAAGATCAACGCATACAAAAAATCTGCAAATTATGTAAGGATTCTCAGAAATGTACGCATCTCAGAGGACTGCAATTTCTTGCTGCATGGATGTTTTCTCTCATTTTCCTGCAAAAAGAAGAAAAATTCACTTTTTCCCCAGATAGCACTCCATTTGCCCGACCTCACCGCACTACAGTCCCTTGAAATCGCTATGCTCTTGTCGGAATTTATTTTCCTCTCTTTAGGTCATTAGCAAGTTTAGCAACCACATCTTCAGTGCCATCATACAAATCATTTCTGTAAATAAGCTGAAGTCCCAGCTTTAATGTTTGGTATGCCATTCATTATTTGCTAAGCAGAAATAAAGTATTTTGGTAGATCTCTTATCTATACCATATTTTCCAACCCACTCTCTCTGATCCACAATAATCTTTGTTGTGGCATCTGAAGAAATGCCTTCTGCAATTCCAAGTATAGTAAATTCTCTGGCTCCACTTTTATCTGCAGTTCATGTTACAAGTAAAGTTTGTTGAGAATTACAGTCAATGTGAACATGGTATCAAAATATATTCTCACCCGCACTAAATATCTTCCTTCCACAATCCCGAAGGGGATTGTGTTCCTTGAAAATCTTCTGAAGCGCAATTTTCTGTGAACCAAACCTCTTTTTCCCCCATTGAATCTCATGCTGTGAGCAGAGATGCATTCCTGTTTGATGGTTTTCTCGTACATAAAGCCATTTTATGAGACATTTTATGGGCCCCCCCCCCGCGGGGGGGGGGGGGGGGGGTGCACAGTGCGAATACCGAAGACAGGCGTGTACTCGACGTGTTGGGTCCAGGCAGCGACTCCACCCGCTGCCTGGACGCGCGAATGAGCATATCAGCCAGGCCCAGGAGCAAACAGACTGGGAGACTGTCCGTTCTCCCCCCCCTCCCCCCCCCGCACGATCGGCCCTCCCCACTCCCTGCCTTGTGTCCAAACACCAAGATCGTGGGACTAAAATGCAACCAGAACTTCAGGAGCAGCCACTGATATTGGTACAGGGGCAGCAACCTCATGCTGCGGTTGCCATTGTCAACAATCCCATTGTGATGTCATTGTGGCACTCGGCAGCTTGAGAGCCCATTGTGATTGGTGCATTGTGACATCATCAGTGGAACCTCCTGGAGAAAAAGGCTGTCCGTGAGAAGCTGCGGTTACCGTTGGCAACGCCCCATTGTGATGTCATTGTGGCACTGCAGCTGTGTACGAGAACCATTTTTTTTCTTTTTTTTTTTAAAACTTGAATCATCAATAACTTCGGTAATATAGGTGGAAATGCGAAGGGAAGATGTTCATCGCCACCACGGGGAAAATGTGAATAGGATGTGTGAAAATGTGGCCTGGCGTTTGGAAGAGGATAGGAATTAACCGAAAATTTTCAACATGCTGAAAATTCAGTGGCGACCAGAAAGACACTACGAATCTTTGGGCGACTGAGGAGACAACTCACGACCATACAGGCGACATCCTGGCAACATGTCGTGGGGTGAAGCCTGTATAGTCGTGAGTAGTCGCCCAAAGAGTCGTACCTCGTTCTGGTTGCCGCTGGATTTTCAACATGTTAAACATTTTCGGAGACCTGCAACGACCCATGACGGGTGCCGGCAGTCGCCGAAAAAGTTGCGTGTGGGACAGGCCCATAACTGTAGTAGTTTACAAGAATGAATAACCATACAGCGTCACACTTTATCAAACATCCACAAACAATAATAGACATTATATTATTCATTGCAATTTTGTAAAATTTGTGCCATCTTGAAACTAATCCAAATGCCTTGCCTCTGAAAAGATTCTCCGATCAAATCAACCTATTAAATGGCAAAAACCAAGTTTGCAATCGTTTATTGGCATTATCTTGCTCATTATTCACTAAAATTCCACATCAGAATGACTTCAAATGTTCCAAGCTATTGAAATGTATAACAGCTCAGCCAAGCCAAACTATATGAAATGTTTATCTACATGAACAAAGAGTTATTATTACACAAGAAGGGTGGTCCTAAATAGGACACGAGTGATGCACATTAATGCACATTAATGCACAAGTCTCTTATAGAAACTTACAAAATTCTTAAGGGGTTGGACAGGCTAGATGCAGGAAGATTGTTCCCGATGTTGGGGAAGTCCAGGACAAGGGGTCACAGCTTAAGGATAAGGGGGAAATCCTTTAAAACCGAGATGAGGAGAACTTTTTTTCACACAGAGAGTGGTGAATCTCTGGAACTCTCTGCCACAGAGGGTAGTTGAGGCCAGTTCATTGGCTATATTTAAGAGGGAGTTAGATGTGGCCCTTGTGGCCAAGGGGATCAGAGGGTATGGAAAAAAGGCAGGTACGGGATACTGAGTTGGATGATCAGCCATGATCATATTAAATGGCGGTGCAGGCTCGAAGGGCCGAATGGCCTACTCCTGCACCTAATTTCTATGTTTCTAAGGGTCAAATCAAAGTTTTTTTTATTACATTTGTATTTGGTAGATCAAACAATACACCAAAGGGTCTTGACCCGAAACGTCACCCATTCGTTCTTGCCAGGGATGCTGCCTGACCTGTGAGTCCCTCCAGCATTTTGTGTCTATCTTCAGAAAAGACTACAACACCACAACTTTCTATCAATACATAT
Organism: Leucoraja erinaceus; assembly: GCF_028641065.1. Lineage (NCBI taxonomy): Eukaryota > Metazoa > Chordata > Chondrichthyes > Rajiformes > Rajidae > Leucoraja > Leucoraja erinaceus. The sequence goes on along the minus strand of NC_073380.1, from coordinate 89,493,630 downwards.
CCCTTGCGATAAACTTCCTCCATGAAGGTTGTATGCAGTGCCTTCCAAACCTCAAACTCAAATGTTCCAGCCAAATGCAATAAGATCATATTCACCCAAAGGAAACATTATGGGTAAAAAAACTATTCTTTCCTCCTAGCTCAATGTTACATTACTACCTGTGGTGTTTTACGTTTATTTGACTTACATAAATCAAGTGTTTGATTTTGACTTTCAGTAACTTGGCCTGCAAAACAATGTTTATACTTACGATAAATGTGGTTGAAGCTGTTTTGAGGTACGTCAAGTGTTTTAAAAATAAAACTTGCATTGAAAAATAAACACCATTCCATTCAGTTACATAATTTGTGATTGGATTCTCATCCTGAACAACTGCTCAATATTGACAAACAATATATTCAAAATAAACCTTGAAACTCATGGCAATTCTGCTTATTGAAAAATAAACTGCAGATATATCCTTTAACTATGCAGCAACTACAAATTATAAACTTAAATAGCTTGAACAGCTTCATATTTTATCTGCAGCATGGGTATTGTATATTTCCTTTTTGCTTTTCATAATGCATAATACGCAAGGAAGGATAAATGTTGTTGTCTCCTAATGTAGCAGAGGGTCTGCAAAGGAGATGTAATTGGAAGAGGTCGGAAAACTATGCTCAGCGATTGGTAAATCAGGGTGAAGGGGTGGGTGGAAGAGTACATAGAGGAGTGAAAAGGAGGAAGGATGGTGCACACATGGAGCATGAAAAAGATGGAACACATCATCCTCCGACATTTTCACTATCCCACATCTTCCCATCACCATCCCTTCCGCACCTCCGTGGCTCATTTTCATTCTTACCCATCCAACCACAACCTCTGTCCCCAAGTACTTTCCCCTGAACCGCAGGAGATAATAGCTGCCCCTACACTGGAACTCATACTTCAATCCAGGCATCTCCAGCAGGCCTCCCTGATGAGGCAGCAGTTCACCACTTCATACCTCCCATAGTGCATTCAGTGCTCCTGGTGTGATTACCTTTATATCAGCTAGGCCAAGTATATACTCGGCAACTGTCACCTGAACAATTGCGCTCTAACGGCCATTGCCTTCTGGCGACGTTTCTCGACCCGAAATGTCACCCATTCCTTCTCTCCAGAGATGCTGCCTGTCCTGCTGAGTTACTACAGCTTTTTGTATCTATCTCTGCCTGCTAGCTATCCTGGTTCCTAAACATTTTAACTTTCCCATTCCCAATCCAATCTTTCTATCCCAGGAAGTATGCACAAACCAAACCAAGGTTGTATAACAAAGGTTGTTCTCATCTACTGCCAGAGTGAGGCCTAACTGGAGGAACAGCACCTCATATTCTACTTATGTAGTTTACAACCCAATGGTATGAACTTTGAATTCACCAATTTCAAGTAATACCGCTACCACCCTTGTCTTACCCTGGGAAGGGGAGAGATGTGCATTTGGGAGGAATGGAGTGAGAAATCGGGTTGGGCAGAGCTTGTGCAGAGTGAGGGGGTGGGCGTGCTTTGGGGAGGAAAAATGAATATGTTAGTATGTGGGGGGCATGTACTGAGCAGGGAACAAAGGAGGACACACATGCAGGGGTGGGGGATCACGCACATCTAGCCGGGGGGGCCCCGCACTTAAAGTGGAGAGTGGGCACTTGTGCAGGGGCGGGTTGCGTGCCTGTAGGAAGTGGAAATGGAGTGGGAAATGCAAGTGCTTGCAGAGTTGGGTGGAAATTAAGGGAACAGTGGGGGGGGGGGTGGGGGATAAGGGAGCAGTGGGGGGGGGGGGGGTGGGGGATAAGGGAGCAATGGGGGGGGTTGGGGATAAGGGAGCAATGGGGGGTGGGGGATAAGGGAGCAGTGGGGGGGTGGGGGATAAGGGAGCAGTGGGGGGGGGTGGGGGATAAGGGAGCAGTGGGGAAAATTGAGGGGGGAGATGGGCAATGGGGGGGGAATGGGGGGGAGATGGGGCAATGGGGGAATGGGGAGGGGAGATGGGCAGTGGAATGGGGGGGGGATGGGGCAGTGGGGGGGAGACAGGCAGTGGGGGAATGGGGTGAGAGTGGCGCAGTGGGGGAATGGGGTGAGAGCTGCGCAGTGGGGGAGCGGGTGGGTAGAGGGGCGGAGTGGGGGAATGGGAGGGAGGAGATAGGGGCAGTGGGGAATGGGGGGAAGAGCAGTGCAAAGCATGTTCAGAAAGAGGAAATGAGTGTGTGCAGAGTGGGAAATGGAAAAGCATGTTCGCAGGAGGACAGAAGGGAGAAATGTGAATGGAAGAGCCTGTGAAGAGACAGGAAAATGTGAAAGGGAGATTGAGTGCTTTGGGGCAAATAGGAGCAGAATGGGAGAGCATAACAGAAAAGCAAAACAAGGGCCGGGGTAGAAAGGTAGGCTGCCAATTGAAAATTGAGGGAACCGTGGAACAGTTGGATATTGTATTGTAAATGTAATGTAAATGCCAGCGACCCTTGAGGCGAAGAGCAGAAGCTGGCAAGTGTGTCTGTGCCTCGTGACTGAGGTCATGACCTTCCAGAAGTTTCAATTAGTTGTTAAAAATAAACTATTCTTACACGATGTTGTGGGTGTCGGACGTGTATTCATTGTGCTAGTGAGATGAAACAGCACATGCAAAGGGTAAGATATTCGAGGAAGGTTGGAAGAGTACATGCATAGAGCAGGATGATTGGAAGAATGGATGCACAGTACAAATGAAGAATATGAAGAGCGTGGGTTAGGAGGTTGAACTGGAGGGGCAAGGATGGAAGAAGGAACAGAGAGTGGGAAATGGGATGAATGGACAAGTGCACACAAAGGGTGGTATATGAGGATGGATGGAAGAGCATTTGCAATGGGAAGGAAATATGAAGGGGAAGGATGGAGGAGCAAATACAGAGAGAGGGAACGGTGGAGGATGGAACAACACCTGCAAAGAGAGGGAATTGGATGTGAAAGGTGAGAGTATGGGTGCGGAGAGGGGGAAGAATGGGTGCAGAATGGGCAAAATTGTGAGGTGGAGGAAAGAGGAGTGTGCCAGAGAAGGAGAATGGGGGGGGGGGGGGGGGGGGGATGAAGAGTTGAGGAGAACAGGGAAAACAAGAGGTTCCACGAGCAAAGCGACGAGACGATAGTGAGATAAGGAAGGTGCCAATGGAGAGACAGAGTGGGAAGATGGTGGGGGTCCTGTAAGAGGGAAATAAACAAACATGGCTATGAATGTCAGTGACGGAAGAACGGGGAGAGAGTTTGTTGACAACGCATCAACGCAGGATGGAGGTGTAAATGTGGGAGCGAGGCGGAATGTGGGGGTAATAAACAGATCCGGAGGAGAAGTGAAGCTGCACAGGGAGGGAGCGACTGCTGGGCCGCGGCACCAGCCGCGATCACGGAGACTGCAGAGGTCAGGTCCCCCCCCCCCCGAGCCGGAGTCTCTCCCGGCCTCCACACTCCAGCCGCCCAGCGCTCTGCCCGTGTCCCAGCCGCTGCAGTACCTGCTGTGTCTCCCCTGGTAGTACTCGTGCCGCCTCTGCGCGCTCCGCACCGGCTCCAGCGGGATGTTATCCGCCATTTTAAAGTGGGTGGGTCCCCCTCCCACAATGCACCGCGGGCGGCGCTCCGGCACACCCGCCCATTATGACGTCATGGTTTCTGTGACGACGCACTCTCCTCCGCGTGACGCCCTCCCCAACTTGCCCTTCTTCTTGCACAGCCTAAAGTTGCTGGACAACTTGTTCTAGTTCAAGTTCAAGAGAGTTTATTGTCATGTGTCCCTGTATAAGACAATGAAATTCTTGCTTTGCTTCAGCACACAGAACATAGTAGGCATTTACTACAAAACAGATAAGTGTGTCCATATATCATGATATAAACATGAATAAATAAACTGATAAAGTGCAAATAACAGAAAATGAGTTGTTAATAATCAGAGTTTTGTCCGAGACTGGTTTAATAGCCTGATGGCTGTGGGGAAGTAGGTATTCCTGAACCTGGTTGTTGCAGTCTTCAGGCTCCTGTGCCTTCTACCTGAAGGTAGCAGGGAGATGAGTGTGTGGCCAGGATGGTGTGGGTCTTTGATGATGCTGCCAGCCTTTTTGAGGCAGCGACTGCGATAAATCCCCTCGATGGAAGGAAGGTCAGAGCCAATGATGGACTGGGCAGTGTTTACTACTTTTTGTAGTCTTTTCCTCTCCAGGGCGCTCAAATTGCCGTACCAAGCCACGATGCAACCGGTCAACATGCTCTCTACTGTGCACCTGTAGAAGTTAGAGAGAGTCTTTTGTGACAAACCGACTCCATAATCTTCTCATGAAGTAGAGGCGCTGATGAGCTTTCTTGATAATTGCATTAGTGTTCTCGGACCAGGAAAGATCTTCAGAGATGTGCACGCCCAGGAATTTGTAGCTCTTGACCCTTTCAATCATCTTTTGATATAAATGGGGCTGTAGGTCCCCCTCCTACTGCCTTCCAAAGTCCACAATCAGTTCCTTGGTTTTGCACGTGTTGAGGGCCAGGTTATTGCGCTGGCACCATATGGACAGTTGCTCGATCTCTCTTCTATATTCTGACTCATCTATTTGATCTTATTTGATTGTGCACACCAGGTTGATTGCATTCATCGAAACAATTGCATTCGGACCACATGAAAATTGTAATCCCCCAACCCAACTTGCCCTGAAGGCCACCAATGAGGAGCCCAATGTGCCTGACATTGACAAGCCCAGCATCAAATTCCTGGAAAGAAATTACCAGGAGCACAGGGGAAAACAATTCAAAAATGTTCCAAAAGTTTCCGAGCCAAAGGGTGACATCCCCATCAACCTCCGGGAATCTGCGGGTCTCGGACAGTTCAGGAAGAGGCTCTCTGCCTCATAATGTCTGTGCCAACTATGGTGCCAAAATAAACTAAATCTATGTGCCTGCACTTGGTCAACAACCCAACATTCCCACCATATACAGGTGCAAATAGACATTAGGTGCAGGAGTAGGCCATTCAGCCCTTCGAGCCAGCACCGGCCCATCAATGTGATAATGGCTGATCATCCACCGTCAGTACCCCGTTCCTTCCTTCTCCCCATATCCCCTGACTCCGCTATCTTTAAGAGCCTTATCTAGCTCTCTCTTGAAAGTATCCAGTTAACTGGCCTCCACCGCCCTCTGAGACAGAGAATTCCACAGACTCACAACTCTCTGTGTGAAAAAGTGTTTCCTCATCTCCCTTCTAAATGGTTTACCCCTTATTCTTAAACTGTGGTCCCCGGTTCTGGACTCCCCCAACATCAGGAACATGTTTCCTGACTCTAGCGTGTCCAAACACTTAATAATCTTATATGTTTCAATAAGATCCTCTCTCATCCTAAATTCCAGAGTATACAAGCCCATCCGCTCCATTCTCTCAGCATATGACAGTCCCGCCATCCCGGGAATTAACTTTGTAAACCTACGCTGCACTCCCTCAATAGCAAAAATGTCCTTCCTCAAATCAGTCATTGAAAGTAGGCATGTAGGTGCAGCAGGCAGTGAAGAAAGCGAATGGTATGTTAGCATTCATAGCAAAAGGATTTGAGTATAGGAGCAGGGAGGTTCTACTGCAGTTGTACAGGGTATTGGTGAGACCACACCTGGAGTATTGTGTACAGTATTGGTCTCCAAATCTGATGAAAGACATTCTTGCCATAGAGGGAGTACAGAGAAGGTTCACCAGACTGATTCCTGGGATGTCAGGACTTTCATATGAAGAAAGACTGGATGGACTCGGCTTGTACTCGCTAGAATTTAGGAGATTGAGGGGGGATCTTATAGAAACTTACAAAATTCTTAAGGTGCTGGACAGGTTAGATGCAGGAAGATTGTTCCCGATGTTGGGGATAGTCCTGGACAAAGGGTCACAGTTTAAGGATAAAGGGGAAATCCTTTAGGTCCGAGATGAGAAAAACATTTTTCACACAGAGAGTTGTGAATCTCTAGAACTCTCTGCCACAGAAGGTAGTTGAGGCCAGTTCATTGGCTATATTTAAGAGAGAATTAGATGTGGCCATTGTGGCTAAAGGGATCAGGGGGTATGGAGAGAAGGCAGGTACAGGATACTGAGTTGGATGATCAGCCATGATCATATTGAATGGTGGTGCAGGCTCCAAGGGCCGAATGGTTTACTCCTGCACCTACTTTCTATGTTTCTATGTTTAGGGGACCAAGACTGCACACAATACACCAGGTGTGGTCTCACTAGGGCCCTGTACAACTGCTCTTATACTCAACTCCTCTTGTTATGAAGGCCAACATGCCATTCGCTTTCTTCACTGCCTGCTGTACCTGCATGCTTACTTTCATTGACTGATGAACAAGGACCTCCAGATCCCATTGTACTTCCCCTTTTCCCAACTTGACACCATTTAGATAATAACCTGCCTTCCTGTTTTTGCTACCAAAGTGGATAACCTCACATTTATCCACATTAACCTGCATCTGCCATGCATCTGCCCACTCACCCAACTTGTCCAAGTCACCCTGCATTCTCATAACATCCTCCTCACAGTTCACACTGTCACCCAGCTTTGTGTCATCTGCAAATTTGCTAATGTTACTTTGAATCCCTTCATCTAAATCATTGATGTATATTGTAAATAGCTGTGGTCTCAACACCGAGCCTCGCGGTACCCACTAGTCACTGCCTGTCATTCTGAAAGGGGCCCGTTAATCCCTATTCTTTGTTTCCTGTCAGCCAACCAATTTTCTATCCATGTCAGCACTCTACCCCCAATACCATGTGCCCTAATTTTGCTCACTAATCTCCTATGTGGGACCTTATCAAAAGCTTTCTGAAAGTTCAGGTACACTACATCCACTGGCTCTCCCTTGTCCATTAGTCAAGCATGATTTCTCATTCGTAAATCCATGCTGCCTCGGACGGATCCTGTTACTACTATCCAAATGTGCAGCTATTTCATCTTTTATGATTGACTCCAGCATCTTCTCCACCATCGATGTCAGGCTAACTGGTCTATAATTCCCTATTTTCTCTCTCCCGCCTTTCTTAAAAAGTGGGATAACATTAGCTACCCTCCAATCCACAGGACCTGATCCTGAATCTATAGAACATTGGAAAATGATCTCGAATGCGTCCACAATTTCTAGAGCCACTTCCGTAAGTACCCTGCGATGCAGACAATCAAGCCCTGGGGATTTATCAGCCTTCAGTCCCATCGGTCTATCCAACACCATTTCCTGCCTAATGTGGATTTCCTTCATTTCCTCTGTCACCCCAGATCCATATCAGGAAGATTGTTTGTGTCCTTCTTTGTGAAGACAGACCCAAAGTACCTGTTCAACTCCTCTGCCATTTCCTTGTTCCCCATAATAAATTCTCCTTTTTCAGTCTTCAAGGGTCCAACTTTGGTTTTAACTAATTTTTTCCTCTTCACATACCTAAAGAAACTTTTACTATCCTGCTTTATATTCTTGGCTAGCTTACCTTCGTACCTCATCTTTTCTCCCCGTATTGTCTTTTTGGTTATCCTCTGTTGTTCTTTAAACATTACCCAATCCTCTTGTTAGCCGCTCATATTTGCTGCGTTGTACTTCTTCGCTTTAATTTTTATACTGTCCCTGACGTCCCTTGTCAGCCATGGTCGTCCCTTTCTACCCTTGGAATCTTTCTTCCTCCTAGGAATGAACTGATCCTACACCTTCTGTATTATTCCTAGAAACACCTGCCATTTTTGTTCCACTGTCATCCCTGCTAGTGTATCTTTCCAGTCAACTTTGGCCAGCTCCTCCCTCATGGCCCCATAGTCCAATTTATTCAACTGCAACCCTGCACCTCTGATCTACTCTTCTCCCTCTCCAATTGTAGATTAAACCTGACCATGTTATGGTCACTGCCTCCTAATGGCTCATTGACCTTGAGGTCCTTTATCATATCCAATTCATTACATAACACTAAATCCAGAATTGCCTTCTCCCTGGTAGGCTCCAATACAAGCTGTTCAAAGGCAGCTTGTATTGGAGAGTGCCATCACAAAGGCACTCTACAGTCCCTTTCTTGGGGTCCAGTACCAACCTGATTTTTCCAGTCTACCTGCATGTTGAAATCTCCCATAACAACCACAGCATTACTTTTACTACATGCCAATTTTAACTCCTGATTCAAGTTGTGCCCTATGTCCAGGCTACTGTTTGAGGGCCAGTAGATTAGTCCCATTATGGTCTTTTTACCCTTTCAATTCCTTAGTTCTATCCATACTGACTCCACATCTCCTGTTTCAATGTCACCCCTTGTAAGGGACTGAATTTAATTCCTCACCAACTGGGCAACCCCACCCCCTCTGCCCACCTGTCTGTTTTTTCGATAGGAGGTATACCCTTGAATATTCAGTTTCCAGCCCTGGCCCTCTTCCAGCCATGTCTCAGTAATTCCCACGACATCATACTTGCCAGTTTCTGACTGAGCATCAAGCTCGTCCACTTTATACTGCGTGCATTCATATACAGCACTTTGACCTCGTATTCACTTCCCCCCTTGCAATTGGCCCTGACCTTACTCTGTTATCCATTCTCAAGCTTTCCTTCCCATTAATTCGAGAATCTTTTGTAATTTTTCCTGTAGCCACTTCCCCTTCATCTCCATCTTTATACTCCCAATTTATCAATCCCCCCCCCCCCCCCCCCCACTATTTAGTTTAAACCCAACATTATTTAGTTTAAACCCACACTTGTAGCCCTAGCAAACTTGCCTGCCAGAATGTCATAAATCTCCAGAAATCTTCCCTCTTTCATCTTAAATTTATACTCTCTTCCATTTAACATTTCCATTCTCGAAAAAGTCTCTGATTATGCCTCTCGTAAGCCTCTATCATGTCTCAACATCCGACTCTCCAGAGAAAACAAACCTTCCCACAAACCTAACTAATTCGGTGCCTGTGACCATACCAAATGGAGAAGAATCATGTGGATTGGTGTAAAGAATCTCAAGCGCACAGAAATCCAGTGTAAATTTAGTTTTAGTTTAGTTTAGAGATACAGAATGGAATCAGATCCTTCGGCCCACCAAGTCCATGCCAACCATTGATTCTCTGTTCCCACTAGTGCTGTGTTATCCCATTTTCTCATTTACTCCCTACACATTAAGGGTTGTTTTACATAGGCCAATTAACCCCCATCCCACCCTGGACACTTCCACTTCTCCCCTCTCTCATCAGGCAAGAGGTACAAAAATGTGAAAATGCATAGATCCAGATTCAGAGACAGTTTCTTCCCTGTTGTTATCAGTCAACTGAACCATCCTATCCCCAACTAGAGAGCAATTCTGAGCTATCATCTGCCACATTGGGCTATCTTTAATCAGAATTTTCGAGACTTTATCTTGTACGAAACGTTATTCCCTTTATCCTGCATCTGTGCACTTGTACACTGTGGGTGGCTTGATTGTAATAAGTATTGTCTTTCCGTTAACTGGATAACATACAACAAAAAAGCTTTTCACTGTACCTCGGTACACGTGACAATAAACAAAATAAAATAAAAATAAAAAAATCTGCATGCGTTTGAGATGAGGGAGGAAACAGGAGCATCTGGAGGAAACACTCACGGCCATGGGGAGAATGTGCAAACTTCTCTCAGACAGCACCCAAGGTCAGGATTGAACCCGGATCTCAGCAGCTCCCGCTGCGCCAGTGTGACGTAAAAGCCAGATGGAGCGCAACATCTCTGCCTAAGAAGAAGACCCAATAATTGTTGTAGAATCCAAAAACACTTGCAATTCAACCCAGGCAAGTGTCAAATATGAGTCACCCTGAATAAAATATGACTAGAAGCATGACTTTATGCAAATTACAGTCATGCTTCTCTCAATGATTTTACCTTTGTCTTTTGTTCCAACCATCTGCCTATCTAAAATCCCATCACCCGCATCCACTTATTATGCTATGTCCTGCCTCTCCAATCTGCCAGCTTTCTTCTCTCCACCCCCCCTCCCCCCCCCACCCCCCCCCCCCCCCCCCTCCACCCCCGCAACCCCCCGCAATCAGTCTAAGAGTCTCGATCTGAAATGTCACGCCCATGTTCTCTCGAGATACTGCCTGAACTGCTGAGTTTATCGATCACTTTGTGTCCTTTTGTGTGTTAACCAGCATCTGCAGTATCTTATTCTACAACTAATCTAACTTGTCTGCCCATATCCCTCCATTCCCTGCCTATTTATGTGCCTATCCAAAAATATCTTAAATGCTACTATCGTGTCTGCCTTCACCACATCACTGACATTCGTTCCAGGCACCCACCACCCTCGGTATAAAAGCCTGTCCCACACATCTCCCTTAAAGTTTCTCCGTCTCACCTTAAAGCTAAACCCTCAAGACTTTGACCTTTCCATCCTGAAAAGAAGATTCTGACAGTCTCCCCTTTCTATGTCTCTCATAATTATATAATACTGCTATCAGGTCTCCCGTCAACCTTTGGTATTCCAGGAAAAACAATCCCAATCTGTCCAACCTTTCCTTGTAGCCAATACGATCTAGTACAGAATTAAAGACAGGACCGTAATCAAAATCAAGAAAGCCGACAAATCAGAGATCTCCTTGCTGTTTGCCACAAGGAAAGTCATCACCACATTCTTCCTCAATTCCCTCCTCATGGTGGCCAAAAACTGCTTCCTAACTTGCAGTGTCATTTCCTTCCATCTAAAGATGGAGTGGACATATATGACAACTCCAAGGGTAATGCAAGGAGCAACACCAACTATAGTATATAATCTTTTTTGACCACACTAGCTTCTTTGATTCCACCAGTCAGACCGGCTGTGTAATGCCCTGATCATATTTAGCTGTCCACAATAATTCACCTTCATCTTGTATTTGCACCTTTATGCATGCAAGCCATGATCTTAACCAGCACATCTATAACAACGTCTAACTCAGTGAAGTATTCTATTAAATAAGGCTGTATCATTGCCTGAATATGTTTTCACTCTTTCGTGCTGCAATGCTGCAGATCTCCTCCAATAAAATTCCTGCAGGAGTGGAACTAATCTTCGGAACTAATGGGAATTTTTTCATCCCATGGCGATTACACTCCAGAACCAAGGTCACCCCAATCTCACTTGTCAAACCATAGTATGCAGGCAGCACTTGCATTTGAGCACACTCGAAGGCTGAGCACCAAGACACTGTCAACTGATTCACTGCAGCATACAGAAGATTTGCCATACACAGGACAAAACTGCTCTGTCAGAATTATCCCTCCATCCTGCCCCCCCCCCATGCCCCCCCCCCCCCTCCCCCCCACCCCCTCTCCGCACTATACTCTCCAACAATAAAGGTTCACAGCAAGGCACCAGGGAACATGAACAACTTCAGAAACTACCTTACAGCAAAGGCAGGAACTGACGATGAAATTCACCATTGCCTTCAATGTACAAGCACAGCTCTCAGGAATTAAGGCTTTGGTCTTTGATCAAGATTTCACAGCTGGCATTAAATTTATGGTCAGCTTGGAAGCAATGATATCTGCCCACCTTTGAGAACCGCACTACCTATAGCAGACACCAGAAGGCATTTACAAAATACTGCCAACTATATTCACTCCAAAGATGTACAGTTTTGTTGGATTCATTGGCTTGGTATACGTGAAAATCGTCCTTAGTGTGTTTAGGATAGTGTTAGTGTGCAGGGATCGCTGGTCGGAGAGGATTCAGTGGGCCGAAGGGCCTGTTTCCGTGCTGTTTCTCTAAACTAAACTAAACTATGACTCCAAGAAATCCTCTAACTCCACTGTCAAGATAAGTGAACCAACATCAGCATTCTTCCTCACACTAATAGCCACAATGTTGAGACCCTATTTACATTATATTGCTCTATTAGGTAAATCATATTTATGGCATGCCTGATTCAAACTCACTTCACAACACTCCATTCAAGAGGGTACTGGGAAGCTAGAAAAGATTCAATGCTGTGCAGAAACCCTCCTTGCAAAAATACAACATTTTTACAGATCCTAGAAATCCTACTATCATGACGGCTCAAAGTGGAGAAAGAGCATATTGCTGAGAGACCTAGTCCAACCATGGGTAGTACACAGAAACTGGTTGTAAATGACGGAGGGAGCTTACCACTGCAGTAACTATCCTCCCATTCATCCCATAAGGCACCTCCTTCCCTTTCTGAGGGAGAGATTGTGGTTGCAATGTTGACTTTCTTAGTCACGCCAAAACCCAGGTGGAAGCGAGTAATTCTCAACCCAAAGGGACTGCCTAAGAAGAAGATTTGTGAAGAACAGATCTATTGTGACTTAGGGAAATTTGGCAGTTATTTTGCATGTTGCATTACCATGACCACAATGATGATAATGTGGTCATAACCAGATATTCTGTTTTAAAGATATCAATAAATGATTGAACTGTAGCATTAACTCTGTTACTCTTTCCAGATAAGATGCCTATCTTGCTGAAAGTTAAAGGGCTTTCTCACGGTGCGACCTGATGCAAGACTTAACAAGAGTTTAACATCGTGGGAACCTCCTGCGATAACAGTACGGCATTCGTGGACCACCGAGGACCTCCGTGGCGCTAACAGCAGGTAGTCGTGTAACTTTGTAAGGTCGGGAGAAAATTCAAACATTTTTGAATTTCTCCAAGAGTGACTTGAGCACTTTTTGGTGAGCGTTGCAACATTGTATGAACGCAGATGCCAGTGCGATATCCGTGCGATATCCGTAATGACACTTGCGGGTACCGTGGGAACTCCTGCGAACGGTAAACCCGGAAGCTTGACAGAGGGGACATAAGGTGAGTAAAAAAGGTGGTCTCAATATCGCCAATGGACCATGTGTCCATCAAGGACGTCCCACCTAATTGTCATTGTTTGAGAATCTTTTTCACAGTAACATTTAGTTGGAATCACGGAGACATGGCTCCAGGGTGACCAAGGCTGGGAACTGAACATCCAGGGATATTCAATATTCAGGAGGGATAGATGGAAAGGAAAAGGGGGTGGGGTCGCGTTGCTGATTAGAGAGGAGACTAACGCAATGGAAAGGAAGGACATTAGCTTGGAGGATGTGGAATTGATATGGGTAGAGCTACGAAACAATAAGGGGCAGAAAACGCTAGTGGGCGTTGTGTACAGGCCATCTAACAGTAGTAGCGGAGTTGGGGATGGCATCAAACAGGAAATTAGAAATGTGTGCAACAAAGGTAAAACAGTTATAATGGGTGACTTCAATCTACATATAGATTGGGTGAATCAAATTGGCAGGGATACTGAGAAAGAGGATTTCTTGGAATGTATGCGGGATAGTTTTTTAAACCAACATGTAGAGGAACCAACTAGAGAGCAGGCTATTCTAGACTGGGTATTGAGTAAGGGTTAGTTAGCGGTCTTCTTGTGCGTGGCCCCTTGGGCAAGAGTGACCATAATATGGTTGAGTTCTTCATTAGGATGCAGAGTGACATTGTTAATTCAGAAACAATGGTTCTGAATTAAAGAAAGGGAACTTTGAGGGTATGAGACGTGAATTGGTCAAGATTGACTGGCAATTAATTCTTAAAGAGTTGACGGTGGATATGCAATGGAAGGCATTTAAAGACTGCATGGATGAACTACAACAATTGTTCGTCCCAGTTTGGCAAAACAATAAATCAGGGAAGGTAGCGCATCCGTGGATAACAAGGGAAATCAGGGATAGTATCAAAGCAAAAGATGAAGCGTACAAATTAGCCAGAAAAAGCAGCCTACCAGAGTACTGGGAGAAATTCAGAGACCAGCAGAGGAGGACAAAGGGCTTAATTAGGAAAGGGAAAATAGATTATGAAAGAAAACTCGCAGGGAACATATAAACTGACTGCAAAAGTTTTTATAGTTATGTGAAGAGAAAGAGATTAGTTGAAACAAATGTAGGTCCCTTGCAGGACGAAACAGGTGAATTGATTATGGGGAACAAAGACATGGCGGACCAATTGAATAACTACGTTGGTTCCGTCTTCACTAAGGAAGACATAAATAATCTGTCGGAAATAGCAGAGGACCGCGGGTCAAAGGAAATGGAGGAACTGAGTGAAATCCAGGTTAGCCAGGATGTGGTGTTAGGTAAATTGAATGGATTAAAGGCCGATAAATCCCCTGGGCCAGATAGGCTGCATCCCAGAGTACTTAAGGAAGTAGCTCCAGAAATATTGGATGCATTAGTGATAATTTTTCAAAATTCTTTAGATTCTGGAGTAGTTCCTGAGGATTGGAGGGTAGCTAATGTAACCCCACTTTTTTAAAAAGGGAGGGAGAGAGAAAACGGAGCATTACAGACCAGTTAGTCTAACATCGGTTGTGGGGAAACTGCTAGAGTCAGTTATTAAAGATGGGATAGCAGCACATTTGGAAAGTGGTGAAATCATTGGACAAAGTCAGCATGGATTTACGAAAGGTAAATCATGTCTGACGAATCTTATAGAATTTTTCAAGGATGTAACTAGTAGAGTGGATTGGGGAGAACCAGTGGATGTGTTATATCTGGACTTTCAGAAGGTTTTCGACAAGGTCCCACATAAGAGATTAGTATACAAACTTAAAGCACACGGTATTGGGGGTTCAGTATTGATGTGGATAGAGAACTGGCTGGCAAACAGGAAGCAAAGAGTAGGAGTCAACGGGTCCTTTTCAGAATGGCAGGCCACCGCAAGTGGGGTACCGCAAGGCTCAGTGCTGGGACCCCAGCTATTTACAATGTATGTTAATGATTTGGACAAGGGACACTAAGCTGGGGGGCAGTGTGAGCTGTGAGGAGGATGCTAGGAGGCTGCAAGGTGACTTGGATAGGCTGGGTGAGTGGGAAAATGCATGGCAGGCAGTATAATGTGGATAAATGTGAGGTTATCCACTTTGGTGGCAAAAACAGGAAAGCAGACTATTATCTAAATGGTGGCCGATTAGGAAAAGGGGAGATGCAACGAGACCTGGGTGTCATGGTACACCAGTCATTGAAAGTAGGCATGCAGGTGCAGCAGGCAGTGAAGAAAGCGAATGGTATGTTAGCATTCATAGCAAAAGGATTTTGAGTATAGGAGCAGGGATGTTCTACTGCAGTTGTACAGGGTCTTGATGAGACCACACCTGGAGTATTACATACAGTTTTGGTCTCCAAATCTGAGGAAGGACATTATTGCCATAGAGGGAGTACAGAGAAGGTTCACCAGACTGATTCCTGGGATGTCTGAACTTTCATATGAAGAAAGACTGGATAGACTCGGCTTGTACTCGCTAGAATTTAGGAGATTGAGGGGGGATCTTATAGAAACTTACAAAATTCTTAAGGCGTTGGACAGGCTAGATGCAGGAAGATTGTTTCCGATGTTGGGGAAGTCCAGGACAATGGGTCACAGCTTAAGGATAGAGGGGAAATCCTTTAGGACTGAGATGAGAAAAACATTTTTCACACAGAGAGTGGTGAATCTGTGGAACTCTCTGCCACAGAAGGTAGTTGAGGCCAGTTCAATGGCTATATTTAAGAGGGAGTTAGATATGGCCCTTGTGGCTAAAGGTATCAAGGGGTATGGAGAAAGGCAGGTACGGGATACTGAGTTGGATGATCAGCCATGATCATATTGAATGGCAGTGCAGGCTCGAAGGGCCGAATGGCCTACTCCTGCACCTATTTTCTATATTTCTATTTTTCTATAACTCATTGAAACATATAAGATTGTTAAGGGTTTGGACACACTAGAGGCCGGAAAATGTGCCCGATGTTGGGGGAGTCCAGAAACCAATGGCCACAGTTTAAGAATAAGGAGTAAGCCATTTAGAACGGAGACGAGGAAACACTTTTTCTCACAGTGTGGTGAGCCTGTGGAATTCTCTGCCTCAGAAGGCGGTGGAGGCGGGTTCTCTGGATGCTTTCAAGAGAGAGCTAGATTGGGCTCTTAAAAATAGCGGAGCCAGGGGAAATGGGGAGACGGGGGTACTGATTGGGGATGATCAGCCATGACCACATTGAATGGCGGTGCTGGCTCGAAGGGCCGAATGGCCAATCCTGCACCTATTGTCTATTGTCTATTTCCTCCAACCCGTATCCTCCTCCAATCCCCCTCATCCTGCAGAAATCCCCCCTGCTCTTCATCCTCCCTCTCCTTTCCCCTACACTCAGTCCATGAAAATTGTGCTTTTTATCGTGATTTTTGTTTCAAATGAAACCTCCCACTTTCCCACCCACCCAGCGTGGTGAAAGGCCCTTTGGCCCACCGAGTCCTGGCTGACCAGTGACCATTCACACTAGCTCTACATTATCCCACTTTCTCATCCACTCCCTACTCACTTGGGACAATTTTCAGAGGCCACTTAACCTACAAAATCTGTTCGGCTTTGGGATGTGGGAGGAAACCAGAGCACCCATCGAGGGGCACAGAGAGCCTCTATGTCCCTCTCTGTGTCCCTCTCTTTGCACCTCTCTTTGCCCCTCTCTGTGTCCCGAAGAGCCGAGACTGACCCGAGGAGCCAAGACCGAGCCTAGAGCTCCAGTAAAGGGCCCAACTTGCTCGTTCTTTCTGCATCTTTTGCATAACGGGGGGGGGGGGGGGGAGAGGGGAGGGGAGGTGTGAGGGGGGGGGACGTCATTAGTGAAAGGCAGTCGTTTTTGATATTCAAAACTTTGTTAGATTTTTGAACATTTTCATTAACAACTTGAGAAATAAAGCATGCCATTTTCAGAAGGTGATTTTGGACTCCAGGGGAAAATTGTCTATCGGAATATGTGAACATTTTACCATTACCACAAGTTTTTTGCGAAGATATGATTACACACAAACAAATAAATACACATCCAAGATCAGTTTTATAAGTATAGAGATATGAGATATACAGCATATATATACACTAGACTAAGTGGGACCCGTTGGGTCCCATGTTCACACGGGAAGGCTGGTCCCCAACGCAATATTCCGCCTCCCCACCAATTTCAATATTGGTGGCCAGTGGGGGGGGGGTATGGGTTCTTGAGGTGGCAGCTCAGTCCCTCAAGCCTGATCTGCTGGCAGCTCACTCACGGCTGGTGGGCTGGCAGTTGACTCATGACTATTCCTTTCATTCCATTTCAAGCAGGGTGGTTTGCCACCAAATTCAAATGCAGCTTCATACCATTTCATGCAGGGTGAAACCACCATAAAACCACACAAAACACCAAACTCACAGTTCAGTAGGCATTCAGTGTGTTCAGTTGATTCACAGCTCAGACAGAGTCATGACATCTCCCTCCCTAATCATGCAGAGACTGAGCCACACCCACACTTCCGGGTTTTATAACCCCTTCCCCTCCCACTGGAAAAGGTGTGGCTTTCTAGGCGTGATTGACAGGAGAGAGATTCTCAACATTTTTTAAACACTAATAACACCTTTATTTTTCATTGATGGGAAGAATTCTCTGCACCTCCTCAGCGGAGGGGGGACTGAGTAAGATGGCCAAAAATCACAGCCGTAAGTGGTAGTGTTTTATCTAAAATCAATATACAGTGCAAACAGGAAGTAAGTACATTTGCTGTAATGCCTTTTAACTTCAAGCCAAATCACCCAAGCCGCGATTTGCAAGCATTGTAGTACCAAAAGAGACTTTTTTGCAAACATTTTAGAACAAATAAACACTTTTTGCAAACATTTTAGAACCAATAGACACATTCTGCAAGCATTTTAGAACCACTAAGGACACTTACATTTGAGTAGACATGTGTTCAGTGTTATTCACAGCTCAGAGAAACGTGACCCTCTGCCTTCCTCCAGCTTGCAGACACTGATTGAGGCACACCACTTCCTGGTTTTATAGCCCCTCCCCCCTGCCGCCAGCAGGGCCAGCAGAGAGAATGGGGAATTTTGTAAAATCATTAATATCTGTCATTTTTCATCGACGGGAAAAATCCTCGGCACACTTATGGCGGAGGGGGGGTCCGAGTCAGGTGGCCAAAAATGATGGCCGTAGGTGGCGGCGTTCTCTCGGAAATCGCAGCACAGATGGCCAAAACCGGTCAAGAACAGACTTTTAGTAATATAGATATAGATACATAGATAGAATTTACAACGTTCACAGGATCTTGCTTCTTTTAGTGACCAGGACATCAGGGAGATGACTCCAGTTATTCCCTTTAAGTTAATCAAGAAGGAGGGGAGCGCTCCGTTTCGCTGGCCCGCGGCAGCCGGCAGACTGAAGCCGCGGTCTGCACAGCTCCAGCTGGCACGGCGTCTACAGCCCGGTATCTCACGTTGGGGACCCGGGGAGTAGAAGAAGCTTCCACCGCCGGCCCCGCGGCCAACTTCTACCTCGGGCGCGGTGGCGACTTACCATCACCGAGGATCCCTGGAGGGGAGCTTCGTCTGTCGGCCCTGCAGTCTGCGGTGCTTCTGGCTGCGGCGCAAACTTTAAATCTACGACCGCTGGCG
This sequence comes from Leucoraja erinaceus, assembly GCF_028641065.1. Lineage (NCBI taxonomy): Eukaryota > Metazoa > Chordata > Chondrichthyes > Rajiformes > Rajidae > Leucoraja > Leucoraja erinaceus. Next base: position 89,475,229 of record NC_073380.1, on the reverse strand, counting down.
TGCGGCGTACACCAGCCTGAAGCTGCCGTCTCCGGTGGGGAAGAGCCGATCCTGGACTTACCTTGACTTTTACCTTGTCCTTTTACCATCTGGACGCCCACAGCGATGGCTGCGGAGGGTTGAGGTCCCGACCACGGGGGAAAATGGAGGACCGGCTGGATGTTTGTGTTAAATTTTGATTGTGTTGTGTGTTCTTTATCAGTGTACCGCTGCTGACAAATTCATTTCACTTACACTTTATGTGCAATGTGACGAATAAAACTGATTGATTGATTGATTGATTGAGAAGATAGGCAAGGCTTATAAACAAAGAACTACAGATGCTGGTTAATGCACAAAGGGACACAAAATAATGGAGTAACATAGCAGGTTAGTATTCAGTATTTACTTATTTAATATCATTTTAACTGAGTACTTGCATACACAGATGAAACGAAAAAAACGTTTCTCGATCAGTTTGCATTCAGTGTAGTTAATAAAAACAGGATAAATACATAGAGCTTTAAAAAAATTTAAATTACCATATCTAAAAACAGAAAGTAGGCCTAAAATTTACAATAAAATTAAAACAGACATTCCTACCGACAGTGGCTTTGCTTTGACAGGTGCCTAGCTGTCAAAGTATGGGTGAGGTTGAATGTGTTGGTGAACTATATATGGGGAGGGGACACAGTCCGTTAACCAGTCTTATTGCCTGTGGGAAGAAGCTGTGTAGCATCCTGCTGGTTTTGCAGCTGATGCTCCTGTACCTCTTCCCAGATGGCAGAATGGAGAAGATGTGTTGTGATGGATGATAGGGGTCCTTGATAATGGAGATGGCTCTGCTGATGCTCCGTTTCTTATAGATCTACAACAGGAAAGAGAGTGGGGCACCAATGATCCTGCTGGCTGTCTTCACTATCCTGTTGAGTTGATAGCATCTCTGGTGAACATGGATAGGTGACGTTTCAGGTCGAGCCCCTTCTTCAAACCAATTGTAGGGTGGTGGGTGGTGGGGGTGGGGGGGAAGAGAAAAGAAAGCTGGAAAAAATCTACAAGGCTCTGTAGATTTGGTACATGCCCCACCACCACAAAAAACAAACAAACAGGATAGAACATTGATATAATTTCTATACTTAAAGGCTGCAGCAAAATCCAACTGGCATCTCAGCATTTCAACTCAATAACCACATGTCTATCTCAACTTATGTAAATAGTGGAAGAAGTGCAACACCTTACAAACTGCCCACCTGCCTATGCTGTCAGTTACCTCCTTTCCCAACTGTGAAACAGTGTCATTCAACAATGTCTTCAGAACCTAGAGAACCTTTGTGGAAGCAAGTCATGGTACAAAGCTTCAACCCAAATGTTGACTTTTTTTTCCCATCCACTAAGTTCTTCCAGAAGATTGTTTGATGCTCCAGATTTCAGTATCTGGAGTCTCTTGCGTATGTGAGGCAGTGAGTCTCCGTTTGTAGAGCCTATAAAAAATGTCTCCCGCTACTCGTCGCAGCATCAACCATCATGGTTTGCTTTACTATGAGTGAAGCTCTCTCAACAGTGCTATATCATGATAAATGTGCTTTTTGACATTTTGTTTTTCTCTTTGTTGAATACTTTATCTATTGGTTTCAAATTCTGCAAATGGCACAAAAAGACACTTCCTTGCTCAGTAGATTTTTTCAAGCTGAGGTACAAGGAATGCATCAAGTTACAAAGAACACCACAAGGCCTAAAATAACCCAAAAATAATCAATGTAAACAAGGATTTTCCTCCTCTGAAGATGGTTTATTTTTCAATGGCAAATCCAAGTAACAACAAGAAGTTCCTATTACAGTTGAGGTTTTTTCCCCAGTGCCCCTATTATGGGAAAACTGATGACAGTTCTCATAAATTTATCATCTGCCTTGAACAAACTGAATCCTGAATGTTTCACCTACCCAGAACAATTTGGACTGTTTATTAAACGTGACTGCGTTTTAAAAGAGCCTATATAGAATGTCTTTCTGTCAACTTCAACAAAATAAAACACTCTTGCCTGGAAAGTCAATCAAGTAACACTGTTTATTTAAGGACTGCATGATTGGAAATATATATATTCCCAGGGTGAGATGCAATAACAACCATTTCCCGGTCATTTTGAGATACTTCAAAAACTAGGCATTTCTTGGTGCAAGTCCCATTACGTGTCTAACACGAGTTTTGCATCAGTCAGACCATCCTGTCATACTATTACATTTCTTTGAGCATTGTCTGGAAAATTAGGTCATGAGGACAGTGCAGGACAGTAACAGACCCTCAGCCCACAATGCCCTGCTAAACACAATCAAATAATCTCCTCTGCCATATTCCTCCATTCACCGGTTCCAGTGAGTAACTCTCATTGGAATAATTAGGCTTTAGTTGAGGTCTGTCCGTGTGAGACTCACTATGATAATCCAATTAATAGCATGACACAATGTTCAACTTCAACCTCCATATCAGTTTCACCCAAAACCTCCCTCCCCCACCATTCATGAACCATCAGGTCTGAATTATTTCCCGCCCCCTTCCAGTCACCAATAGCCCCACCTTTTATTCTAAAAGATAACTTTTGGTAATACCTGTACATTATTTAGAGGATTGGTTGTACTTGTGAGATCTTAAAAAAAATTCCACAGCCGAATTAGGTTTCTTTTGTCACCTCTCTACAGATTTATTTTCATAATGCGATTATCCTGCAATTGAGTTTACGGATATTATCTGCCACATCAAGACTCGTGTCAAATCTTTAATTCTATACTAGACTAAGTGGGACCCGTTGGGTCCCATGTTCACATGGGAGGGCTGGTCCCTCGACGCAATATTCCACCTCTCCACCAATTCCAATATTGGTGGCCAGTGGGGGGGCTTTCTGGAATGCTGGTATGGGTTCTTGGGGTGGCAGCTCAGTCCCTCAAGCCTGATCTGCTGGCAGCTCACTCACGGCTGGTGGGCTGGCAGTTGACTCATAGAAGTTGATTCCTTGAAATTCGATTTCAAGCAGGGTGCAAGGCCACCAAATTCAAATCCATGTTCCTACCATTTCAGGCAGGGTGCAAGGCCACCAAATTCAAGTGCAGTTTCTTACCACTTCAATCTGGATCCAAGGCCACCAAATACAAGTGCAGTTTCATACCACTTTCAGCAGGGTGCAAGGCCACCAAATTCAGTGCAGTTTTATTCCACTTCAAGCAGGGTCCAAGGCCACCAAATTCAAATGCAGCTTCATACCATTTCATGCAGGGTGACACCACCATAAAACCACACATAACACCAAACTCACAGTTCAGTAGACATTCAGTGTGTTCAGTTGATTCACAGCTCAGACAGTCATGACCTCTCCCTCCCCCATCATGCAGAGACTGAGCCACACCCACCCCCTCCCACCAGAAAAGGTGTGGCTTTCAGGGCGTGATTAACAGGAGAGACATTCTCAACATTTTTTAAACACTGATAACACTTTTATTTTTCATTGATGGGAAGAATTCTCTGCACCTGCTCAGTGGAGGGGGGACATGGTAAGATGGCCAAAAATCACAGCCGTAAGTGTAGCATTTTATCTAAAATCAATATACAGTGCAAACAGGAAGTAAGTGCGTTTGCAGTAGTGCCTTTCAACCTCAAGCCAAAGCACACAAGCCACCATTTGCAGTAAGTAGTGCCTTTCAACTTCACCACCATTTGCAGTAAGTAGTGCCTTTCAACTTCAAGCCAAAGCACCCAAGCCACCATTTGCAGTAAGTAGTGCCTTTCAATTTCAAGCCAAGCACCCAAGCCACCATTTGCAGTAAGTAGTGCCTTTCAACTTCAAGCCAAGCACCCAAGCCACCATTTGCAGTAAGTAGTGCCTTTCAACTTCAAGCAAAATACCCAAGCCACCATTTGCAGTAAGTAGTGCCTTTCAACTTCAAGCCAAAGCTCCCAAGCCACCATTTGTGGTAAGTAGTGCCTTTCAACTTTAAACCAAAGCTCCCAAGCCACCATTTGCAGTAAATAGTGCCTTTCAACTTAAAGCCAAAGCACCCAAAACAACCATTTGCAGGCAGTGTCTTTTTACTTCAAACAAAAACATATTTTCATTTTCAAACCACATTAAGGGTACTCAGTTGTGTAGACATTTGTTCAGTGTCATTCGGAGCTCAGAGAGACGTGACCCTTGGCTTCATCCATCTTGCAGAGAGTGAGTGAGGCACACCACTTCCTGGTTTGATAGTACACCCCCCTCCCTCCAGCAGGCGCAGCAGAGAGAATGGTGATTTTTTAAACTTCAAGCCAAAGCTCACAAGCCACCATTTGCAGTAAGTAGTGCATTTTGAACTTGAAACCAAAGCTCCCAAGCCACCATTTGCAGTAAATAGTGCATTTCAACTTCAAGCCAAAGAACCCAAGCCACCACTTGCAGTAAGTAGTGCCTTTCAACCTCATGCCAACATTTGCAGTAAGTAGTGCCTTTCAACTTCAAGCCAAAGCATCCAAACAACCATTTGCAGGCAGTGCCTTTTTACTTCAAACAAGCCATATTTTCATTTTCAAACCACATTAAGGGTACTCACAGTTGTGTAGGCATTTGTTCAGTGTTATTCAGAGCTCAGAGAGACAAGACCCTTGGCTTCATCCATCTTGCAGAGAGTGAGTGAGGCACACCACTTCCTGGTTTCATAGTCCCTGCCCCTCCCTCCAGCAGGGGCAGCAGAGAGAGTGGTGAATTCTTTTTAAACATTAATATCTCTCTGATTTGTCATAGATGGGAAAAAATCCTCCGCACCCTAAGGCAGAGGGGGGCTCTGTGCGAGGTGACCAAAAATGACGGCCATAGGTGGCGCCGTTCTGTCGGAAATCGCAGCACAGTAGGCCAAAAGCAATCAAGATCAGAGATTTAGTAATATAGATAGATATTGGTGCATTAATCCTATGTCTACCTTTGACCAAAGCAGAAATATCAAGGCAATTAACCTACAAACCTGTACATCTTTAAAATGTGGGAAGAAACCTAAGATCTTCTTAGGTTTCTTCTTAGGATAGAAAACTCACACGGTCACGTGGAGAACGTACAAATTCTGTACAGACAGCACCCGTAGTTGGGATCGAACCTGGGTCTCTGGCACTGCAAGCAACTACCGCTGTGCCAACATGTATGCCCTCTAGAGAAACATAGAAACGTAGAAAATAGGTGCAGGAGGATGCCATTTGGCCCTTCGAGCCAGCACCGCCATTCATTGTAATCATGGCTGATTGTCCCCAATCAATAACCCGTGCCTGCCTTCTCCCCATAATCTGGGATTATTCTTTCTCCAGACATTATCCAAGCAATTTTCCAGAATTGGCATAGGATAACAAAATAAGCAGTTTTATAGATCTTATTTTCAAGATAAACATGCAATAATATTATCTCAGTCGATAAGTGCATAAAAATGTAGGGTTATGATCTCACCTGTGCTGAATTACCTTATTTTTAACATGGAAGGATGTGGATTTCCATTTGTTTACAAAACTGGCTCGGGCTTAGAAAGAGAAAATTTGAAGGGCTTTCTCATTTCATTTGCATGCAGGAGATTTAGGTAACAAAATTCACCAGTCATCTCCAGTACTTCCGATATTGAATATGTTCTGCTCTCCAAAACTGGAGGGCTCCATACACTCAGCAGGTATAGGAGCAGGGATGTTCTACTGCAGTTGTACAGGGTCTTGGTGAGACCACACCTGGAGTATTGCGTACAGTTTTGGTCTCCAAATCTGAGGAAGGACATTATTGCCATAGAGGGAGTGCAGAGGTTCACCAGACTGATTCCTGGGATGTCAGGACTGTCTTATGAAGAAAGACTGGATAGACTTGGTTTATACTCTCTAGAATTTAGGAGATTGAGAGGGGATCTTATAGAAACTTACAAAATTCTTAAGGTGTTGGACAGGCTAGATGCAGGAAGATTGTTCCCGATGTTAGGGAAGTCCAGGACAAGGGGTCACAGCTTAAGGATAAGGGGGAAATCCTTTAAAACCGAGATGAGAAGAATTTTTTTCACACAGAGAGTGGTGAATCTCTGGAACTCTCTGCCACAGAGGGTAGTTGAGGCCAGTTCATTGGCTATATTTAAGAGGGAGTTAGATGTGGCCCATGTGGCTAAGGGGATCAGGGGGTATGGAGAGAAGGCAGGTACGGGATACTGAGTTGGATGATCAGCCATGATCATATTGAATGGCGGTGCAGGCTCGAAGGGCCGAATGGCCTACTCCTGCACCTAATTTCTATGTTTCTATGTTTCTATGTAAGGTGTCAGTGCCAAAATGCGGCACTGCTTACTGTGTACCTCCACTTGTGTACTGCCAGGGTGAGGTCTGCTATATGATTTTACCGGGTGGCATGCAAAACAAAGTATTTCATTGTACCTAGGTACATGTGACAATAAAGTATTATAATTGAAGATAGAAAAGGAGGGCAAAAGTTCAAAAATCTGGTAGTTTCACCATTGCTGCTGATGGAATTTTCATTCTTGATTAATTTAACTTGTTTCCAGATCAACAGTCTAGGAGCGGATTGCTGGTGCAATAATATAGTAACATAGTCAGTGTACTCCAGGATGGTTTAGATTTGTGTCCTTGCTCATAAACAGGGTTTTGAAGACATCTTCTTTGATGTGCATAAAAAGAGTGATGCTATTTCCACTCCACTTCAAGATAAGGCAATTATATATATTAAGGGCAGTATGGTGGTGCAGCAAGTAGTCTTGTTGCCTCATTTTGTAAATTGCTCCTGAAAGAGTGCGTCTGTTTCTTCCTATGTCCCAAAGACACACTGATTGGCAAGTTAAATGACTACTCAAAATGATCCTCAATGTAATTAGGTGGCAGGAATATCAGAGGACTTTTAATTGCCATGTCAAAGAGAATAGATTACAGGGAAATAAACGGAGGATCAGATTTGGTGGGATTACCATAAAAACCAGGATGGACTCAATGGGCCAAAGGGAAAGAAATATGAAATTAGCGGCATTCAAGTCTCTCCTTTGTGAGCGTTAAGGCTAACATCTCACAAGAGAGTTTATAAGATTAATCTGGTGGGAAGTGCCCTGGTGCATTTGGAGGCACCATTGTCCTTGTAGAAATGTTTTTTCCCGAGGTGCACAATAAAAGCATAATGGATATTTTAAGTAGATAGTCCTGAAGCTCATTACATGCATTTCTCCAACTGTACGAAGAAAGACTTTCAAGTCAAAAGCTAATATATTGCAATCAAAAATCTCTGAACAAATTTGAACCACTTGATTTTGAATCTTTTAACTATTAAAAAAAATGGTTTACTTTGGCATTTTTTGTGGATGAACCTTTTTAAAAAAAAGTTTTTTTCCTCCTTTGATCCAAACGGAAATAAACATGGGTGGTCTCACTGCTGAAGTTTCTATCAAAAGCCTCCTACAGTGAAAGAAGTGAAGGCGACTGCCTAGGAAATGTGCATGCAGTGTACAACAAAGGAAAGCTGTGTGGCGTGAAATCTCTTAAAAGGACAGGAATCTGTAGGATTTTCCTAATTGGCCTCACTATTTCATTTACAATGTTTGAAACATTCCTTTATTTCACAAAAGCAGAGGGAAACTTTGCAAAGTCCTTTTACACTTTTTAATCATTATTTTTGTCTACATGCTTGATACAATAATTTCAACATTCATGCCAGAATCATTAAAAATATTTATCATTGGTATTCTTCATTAACACAAACATGTAACTCTCCCAGACATGGTATGTTACAGGGTTTTATAAATATACAGCTACAATAATTACCATTATCTGCACATAATTGCCATTCTTCAGTGCTGAGATTGTGAAATGAGAAAAAGGATCCAGTTAAAATCTTACTCTCCATTCAACTGCAGTCAAATTGCATGGTGAAATTATCAACAAAAATAATCTATCAGTATACCAAGGAAGTAATGAATTTATTTTTCTTTAACATTCTTTCGCGAATAGATAAATTGGTCAAAATGTGCAATTTGTTAATATTGTAGCCGGCGCGGAGTTGTCCATTAAAGTACGAGGCAGACACGAAGTTTGTCCGAAATACTGGTTCTTTATTCTACACTAATTCTCCTCACTCACCAACACTGTGTGCACGCGATTAACCCTTACATACTTCCCAGGGGCACCCGTGACCAAACCGTGACCCCCTATCTCTCGGCAACGGGACACGAGACCCCCCCCCCCCCAAGAGCTGAAGTTTATATACAGTGCGTGGCCCATCACCCAGTGCCGCCACATTACCCTACCCAGAACCAGAGGCACAATAATGATCGGGCAGCCGAACGAGGTGGCCGGACCTCGTACGTACGTCCCCACGCAAAGGTTTATTTTCTGGTAAGGACGAATCAGGTGGGACCCTAGATGGCGGGCGCCCTCGACGGCGAGGCTGGGCCACCTGGACTGGCGCAGTCAGGTCCAAATGGGCCGGCTTTAAACGAGCCACCGAAACGGTCTCCCCCTGACCCCCCATGTCCAATTTACAAGTCGTGGGCCCGTGCTCTAGCACCCGAAAAGGACCTTCATCAGGGCGCTGCAAGGGCAACCTGTAGGTGTCGCGGTGGAGGAAGAGTCCGCAAGAGCCGGCGGCATGTGAGATGGAGCAAAGCCAGGCCGAGACGTTGGGACAGGAGATAGGGCACCGACCCTCTCCCGCAGTTGGACCAATGTGGATGACGGCGACTCCTCGGGGCTGTCAGCGGTTGGGATAAACTCCCCGGGCATGGTCAGTGGAACACCGTAAACCAACTCGGCTGATGAAACCTGCAAGTCCTCCTTGGGGCGGTGCGAATCCCCAACAGGACCCACGGCAACTGGTCCGTCCAACCGCCATCCAATGAATGGCCTACTCCTGCACCTATTGTCTATTCCATCTCAGAGGGCAGTGGATGCCGGTTCTCTGGATGCTTTCAAGAGAGAGCTAGATATGGCTCTTAAAGATAGCGGAGTCAATGGATATGGGGAGAAGGCAGGAATGGGGTACTGATTGGGGATGATCAGCCATGATCACATTGAATGGCAGTGCTGGCTCGAAGGGCCGAATGGCCTATTCATGCACCTATTGTCTACTTTGAAAACAGAGTTGTGAAGATAATTGCTCAGTTACCACAGTGCCACACCAAGGCTTGACATTGTACATTTTTTATTGTTTTGGTTCTTTGTTTGACAAAGAACCTCTTTGGTGAGGCGAGCCTTCAAAGCATCCTTAAGCCGACGGTGGAAACGTTCCGCCAACCCATTTGACTGGGGGTGATAGGCCATCGCGTGGTGGAGCTGAGCCCCCAACAAGTGAGCCATTCCTGACCACAGCTCCGATGTGAATTGGGCAACCCTGTTGGACGAGATGTCCAGCTGTATCCCAAAACGGGCAACCCAATAGGCCACAAGGGCACGCGCGCATAACATGGTCGAGGTATCGACGAGCAGGATAGCTTCCGGCCACCGGGTGAAACGGTTCACCACCGAAAGTGTGAAATTCCGCGGGATGGAGACAGCGGCCCCACGATATCCATGTGGACGTGGTCGAAACGCCAGCAAGGCACCGCAAAGTCTTGAACAGGCGCCCGGACGTGCCGCTGAACCCTCGATGTTTGACAAGGAATGCACGTCCGGGCCCAATGACCGACCTGCTTCCTCAATACATGCCGTACAAATCTTGCAGCAACCAATGCCACCGTCGCCCGGATGGATGGATGGGCCAAACCATGAATGGCGTCGAAAACCCGACGACGCCAGGCCGCTGGAACAATGGGCCGTGGCTATCCCGTGGAGACATCACACAGGACGTTGATGCCAGCAGAACCCAAAGGCACGTCCTCGAGCACCAGCCCTGTAATGGCAGTTCGGCACGCCCTCATCTCCTCGTCCGCTAGCTGTGCCGCTGCCAAAGCGGAGTAATTGTTTCATAGGAACGCGTCGAGAATGGCCATAACAGCCGGGTGGGACCAGGCGTCCGTGACCAGGTTATTTTTCCCGACGATGTCCGCCGTGATCTCGGAAATAGTGATGAGGTGGCACTGCTGCCGAGCGGACCAATGGTCGGCCACCTTGGAAGAGGCGAAAGTGAGGGGTTTATGGTCAGTAAACGCAACAAAGTTCCGACCCTCCAGGAAATAACGGAAATGTCTCACCGCCAGGTATAAAGCGAGCAGTTCCCGGTCGAAAGTGCTGTCTTTATGCTCCGCCGGGTTGAGTTGGCGGCTGAAAGAGCGAGAGGTCGCCAGTGACCGTCTACAAACTGTTCCAATACACCACCAACCGCCAGCAGAGTCGGAGGCATCCACGGTTAGTGCTGTAGGGGAGTTAACCCGCAGATGTACCAGCATTGTCGCCCGGGCCAATGCCTCTTTCGCCCCCCCGAATGCCACCACGGCAACGCCAGTCCACTGCACGTCCCGCCGCTTGCTTGACAACAGTTGAAATAGCGGCCGCAGTATTTTCGCCACCGCCAGTACAAATTGGTGGTAGAACTATATAATTCCTACAAATTCCTGCAGGCCCTGCACTGTGGATCGACGTGGAAACCGGCAAATGGCATCCACCCTGTCTGGTAGAGGCACCGCACCGCGCTGCGTCACATGGTGGCCCAAGAAGTCGATGGCCCGAAGGCCGAACTGGCACTTATCCGGGTTTAATACCAACCTGAACTCGCTCAGGCGCTGGCACAACAACTGGAGGTGGGCGCAATGTTCCTGACACGAATGACTCACCACCAGGATGTCATCCAGATAAATGAAGACAAAATCCAACCCCTGTTCTTAAGGCTGAAGGGCATACGCACAAATTCGAAAAGCACGAAGCAGTGATGATAACCTCCGTCTCACAGGGATCTGATTGTACCCCCTGACAAGGTCAATTTTGGAGAAGAATTTAGCTCCAGCTAGATGGGCTGAGACGAATGTGTGGGACGGGGTAGCAGTCTGCAATCGTAGCATCATTCAGCCGCCGGAGACCTTGGGCACTATATGCAAAGGGGAGGCCCATGGGCTGTTTGATCGCCGGACAATTCCCATTGCTTCAATTGCTTCCATCTTTTGGAACTGCGCCTTCGCAAGCCGGAGTTTGTCGAGGGCCAGTCTGCGGGCGCGGGCACTCTGCCAAAATAGCCGGGTACTCTGCCAAAATTTGTGCGTAGGTATTGTTCACTGGCACCACCGGGTTGCGAATTGGCACAGCAGACACAGCAGGGCGCAAGGAGATTGCCTCGAGCGTAGAAGCGTGGATAAGGCGCTGTCCCCTCATATCCACCAGCAGAGATTGCTCCCGGAGAAAATCTGTACCCAACAATGGCTGGGTCACATCTGCCACTGGGTCACAATGGCCAAGAAAAATGGCAGGCGCCAAATAGCACGTGTATGGTGCGGACCCTTTACGGATGGAGCTGCCATTTGCAGCGGTCGACAAGGTTCCCCAGCTTACCGGCATGCGTGTCCATCCCCGACAGGGGCACCATGCTGACATTGGCCCCCGAATCAACCAATAATCTTCGGCCTGAGCGCTGGTTCCAGGCGTAAAGGCGATGAACTTTGCCGACCGCTGCGGTGATTACCGGCGGCCGGCCCCAGTGTTTTCCGAAAACGCACAGGGTGGGGAGCATTTGCGGGCTACCGAGCCCCAACGCTGGTGGTAAAAGCACCACTCCCATTTAAGAACTTCCCCTTTAAGGACTTCCGATGTTGGGGAAGTCCAGAACAAGGGGGTCACAGTTTAAGGATAAAGAAGAAATCTTTTAGGACCGAGATGAGAAAAACATTTTTCACACAGAGAGTGGTGAATCTGTGGAATTCTCTGCCACAGAAGGTAGTTGAGGCCAGTTCATTGGCTATATTTAAGAGGGAGTTAGATGTGGCCCTTGTGGCTAAAGGTATTAGGGGGTATGGCGAGAAGGCCGGTACAGGATACTGAGTTGGATGATCAGCCATGATCATATTGAATGGCGGTGCAGGCTCGAAGGGCTGAATGGCCTACTCCTGCATCTATTTTAGCTCCTGCATCTATTGTTACAGAGAAAGGTTGAACAAGTTAGGGCTTTATTCTTTGGAGTGCAGAAGGTTAAGGGGGGACTTGATAGAGGTTTTTTATATGATGAGAGGGATAGGCAGAGTTGACGTGGAAAAGCTTTTCCCACTGACAGTAGGGAAGATTCAAACAAGGGGACATGACATGAGAATTAAGGGACTGAAGTTTAGGGGTAACATGAGGGGGAACTTCTTTACTCAGAGAGTGGTAGCTGTGTGGAATGAGCTTCTAGTGAAGGTGGTGGAGGCAGGTTCGTTTTTATCATTTAAAAATAAATTGGATAGTTATATGGATGGGAAGGGAATGGAGGGTTATGGTCTGAGCGCAGGTATATGGGACTAGGGGAGATTATGTGTTCGGCACGGACTAGAAGGGTCAAGATGGCCTGTTTCTGTGCTGTAATTGTTATATGGTTATATGGTTTTCTATGTTTCTATGTTTCCCCTTTAAGGGCAGGCTCCAGATGATCTGTGGAGCCCCTGGTGGGCGTGGCTCTAGGCCTCTGCTTCCTTCCAGGGCACTGTGGACACTCGATCCAGTTGACCCACTTCCTGCCGTCTGGACAGCCACAGCTCGTTGGCACGCTCCTCTGGAGCCCGGGGGTTTTCTAAACTTACCCCTGCGATTGGTGGGTGGATGTCATCTGGAAGCTGTTACAGGTAGGCATATTCAAAAAGCATGCAGGGGTGATGGCCATCCATGAGTGAGAGCCGGCCCATGTTGTAAAAGCTGGCTGCTCGCTCCATCCGACTGAGGCCAAAGGTATGGAGCAGCATACGCCCTCATGCCGCCATATTTATCGGCCGCTGGTGGTTCCTGCAGGAAGGGGATGATTCACCCGGCCGTTACTTGGTCGAGCGCGCCGACCACATAATGATAGCTGGTCTCATCGTTTTTTACCCCGCAAACGAAGAATTCGGCCTGCTGGAGCCATACCGGAAGGTCGGCAGCTTCAGGGCGACGGCGCTGAGTTGGGCCTGGTCGTCGTCGGCGGTGGCGATGAAGGGTTGGGTTTTGTCGCAGCGCATTTTTCTTCCAGAATATCTATTCTGGACGTCGGGGTCACCAAATGTAGCGGACGCAGAGTTGTCCGTTAAAGAACGAGGCAGACATGAAGTTTGTCCGAAATACTGGTTCATTATTCTACACCAATTCTCCTCACTCACCAACACTGTGCACGTGCGATTAACCCTTAAATACTCCCCAGGGGGCACCCGTGACCAAACCGTGACCCCTATCTCTCGTCACCAGGACACGTGACCCCCTCCAAGAGCCAAAGGTTATGTACAGTGCGTAGCCCATCACCCAGTGCCACCACAATATGCTAGATTAAACTCCCCACATGCCAAGGAAATGTCTTAGAAAACTTAAAAACAAAGTGGTTCCGATTTATAATCAGCAGCGAAGCAACATCAGTTCCCAAATGAAGTTGCCTTCGATCATCAAATGATCTTTCTGATGGAAACTTAACCTTTTTCTCCATTAGATCCTGTTTGGCAAAGTGGTCCCTGGAATCCAGCAGCTGAGATGTCATCAACCTGGTTAAACAAGCAACCGTATTAAATAAATGGCCACAGATAGAAAACAAGGAAGAAAAATGTATGACTATTAATTAATTTTCTTTAAATTTAAGTTTGCCTAAAAATTGTAAAATAAGCATAATTAAGATAAAACCTAATGTATTGTAATCTGTTATATTTTGGAACACATTTGAGGAAAATTACATCTTTTTTTCCAGTTTCAAAGATTTTGTCATGTAAATTGATCAATGTTTGTCATATATATAGATTCCCAATCACGGAAGATATCTTCCAATTATAACTGCACTTGTCCGAATAGGTGGTGGCCCACCTTGAACAGCTGCGGCACTTCTGACCAAGGTACTCCCACTGTGATGTTATGAAGGAATCTCCAGGATTTGAGCTCAATGATGATAAAGATATAGCAACACATTTCAAAATTACTAGATGGAGAACCTGGAGGTGCAGCATTCCTTGTCCCTGATGCCCTGATCCTCGGTGGTAGAACCTGCCAGGTTGTGAGGTGCTATTGTGGAATAACTGTGGTACATTTTGCAGACATTCATTGCAGTCACAGTAACCTGGTGACAAAGAGGCTGCTAATCAAGTGGTCTGCTTTGTCCTGGATTGCATCTAGCTTTTTGATTAATGAAAGAGTAATGCGGGTAAAATTGAGATTATTCCATCATATTCCTGACATGCCTTGCAGATGTTGGAAAAGTATTAAGGTGTCAAGAAGCAAACTGCTTACTGTATGATACTCAGCCTCTGATTGCTTCTGCAGCCACAGAATTTATGTGCTTGCTCTCGTTGACTGCGACAGAAAACCTCCGTAAAACCTCATGCAACATGTTTTTATCAAGGAAATAATTGGTAAGTAGCTTAAGCTCATATCAATCCTGCGGATTTATCATGATTCCATTGTAGAATGGCTGAAAGAAAACAAAGTCTGTGAAGAAATATTGCTTCACTGACAACAACCTCGGGATCTCCCACAAACTACAATCAATTACAAGTACGCAGAAATCTGTACAGACTTCAGATTGAAACCTTGATAAACACTGATAATTTTGTTTTTCATCACTGCACAAAATCTCGGACATGGAATGGAGTTTGGATCTTGCAACATGTTCCAGGCATTCACAGATTGGACACATATCCTTAAATCGATCTCAGTATAGATTTTGAGAGTCTCTGTAACCTCTGAACAAAGAACGTATCTCCTGTGTGTATTCTTTTTCATTACCCTGCACAGAATTCTCTGATACCTGTACAGGGTGGCGCAGCTGCTAGAGCTACTGCCTCACAGTGCCAGAGACCCGGGTTCGATCCTGATCTTGGGTGCTGTCTGGGTGGAGTTTGTACATTCTCCTTGTGACCACGTGGGTATCCTCCAGGTGCTCTGCTTTCCCCCCACATCCCGAGATGTAGGTTAATTGGCCTCTATAAATTGCCCCCTGTGTGTAAGGGAATGGGTGAGAAAGCACAATAACATAGAACTAGTGTGAACAGGTAATGGTTGGCATGGATATAGGATCCCAACCCAAAACATCACCTATTCATGTTCTCCAGGGATGCTGCCTAACTCGCTAAATTACTCCAGCACTTAGTTTCTATGTTTATCCAATCTCTCCCCATGACGAAGGTCCTCAAATCCAGGTGCAACACTGATGATTGACCTTTGCACACTCCAGTGTAATCACATTCTTCCTATGGTGTGACAACCTGAAATGCATAACCAGCATTTTGTAAAGTTGGATTATAATGTCGCAACTCTAATATTCTTGTCCCTGATTTATGCCTTCTTCACCACCCTGTTAATCTGTGTGGCTACTTTCAGGAAACTATAGGTTTGGATCAGTCTGAAGAAGCGTCCTGACCTGAAATGTCACGTATACATGTTCTCCAGAGATGCTGGCTGACCTGCTGATTTCAACACTTTGTGGCTAACTTTGTATCCTTGTGTCTCTAGAGACTTGGATCCCAAAGTCTCTTTGTTCATCAACATGTCTTAGTACCCTGTCCTTTATTAGATATGTCCTACCACTATTTGATTTCTCAAAATGCATGACCTCACAATTGCGGAGATTGAATTCCATCCATCAACATCATAGCCTGCTACAGCTTCAGGCAACCTTCCTTGCTATCCAAACTTCCACCACCTTATGTGTCAGCAGCAAACGTACTAATCACACCTTCTAAATTAACATCCTGTTTGTTAATATTTATCACGAACAAAAAGGCTTTAGCACTGCTGTTTAACACTGTGTTATACCACTAGTCACAGACTTTCAGTCAGAAAAACATGAATGCACTACCTCTCTCTGGCTCCTATCGCCAAGCCACATCTGAATCCAGATAGCCAGCCAGCTTGCTTTAACATTCTGGATCAGCTTACGATATGTATCCTTGTCAAATGTCAGTGAAATATACAAAAAGACCATAACTGTTTTGTTTCCTCCTGAAAAATCTGAGTTAAATTAATGAGTCATCCTTATGCCTTCCAGTAATTGGCTTACTTTTATAATTTAGTCTTTTTTGTTAATAGATATCGATTTATTTGAAATAATCACTACAAAATACATGGCCGTCAATTAAACCCATTTACTTCACTAATCCTCTTAAGGGGAGGAAATCTGTTATTCTTACCTGCTCTTCCCAAAGTACCACTCCAGATTCACCAATGTGGTTGATTCTTAAATGTCTTCTGAAACGGTCCAGCAAGCAATTCAATGGCAATTAAACAGGAGGAATTAATGTTGACATTGCTACTTGTTACTACATGTTTGCAGATGACACGAAGCTGGGGGGCAGTGTTAGCTGTGAGGAGGATGCTAGGAGGCTGCAAGATGACTTGGATAGGTTGGGTGAGTGGGCAAATGCATGGCAGATGCAGTATAATGTGGATAAATGTGAGGTTATCCACTTTGGTGACAAAAACAGGAAAGTAGACAAAATCCTTAAGGGGTTGGATGGGCTAGATGCAGGAAGATTGTTCCCAAAGATGTTGGGGAAGTCCATAACAAGGGGTCACAGTTTAAGGATAAGGGGGAAATCTTTTAGGACCGAGATAAGAAAGACATTTTTCACACAGAGAGTGGTGAATCTGTGTAATTCTCTGCCACAGAAGGTTGAGGCCAGTTCATTGGCTATATTTAAGAGGGAGTTGAATGTGTCTCTTGTGGCTAAAGGTATCAGAGGGTATGGAGAGAAGGCAGGTACAGGATACTGAGTTGGATGAACAGCCATGATCATATTAAATGGTGGTGCAAGCTTGAAGGGCCGAATGGCCTACTCCTGCACCTATTTTCTATGTTTCTATGTTTCTATGTTTCTATGTTATGCCCAAGTCCAAAAAAATGAATGAATAAACTCACATATATGATCTATTTTGTATCTGCTGTTTAAGAACTTCCAAGATATGTTGTTTTCCACCAATTATTAACTTTTTAAGAGATTTTGTCTCCTAGTTCCTATTAAGAAAGAACCTCTATCTTCAGAAAAGATATCAAGACCTTTAATCATCAGATCAGAAAACATAGGAGGAGAATTAGGCCATTCAGTCCATCGAATCTACACTGCCATTCAATCATGGCAGAGTAGACTCAATGACAAATTTTCCCTCTCAACCCTATTCTCCTGCCTTCTCCCCTTTGAAACCCTTACTAATCAATAATCTATCAATCTCTGCTTTAATCACATACCAATCATATCAATATAGTCTTCTATGGGTGCTGGAGCCACAATCTCTATAATAGGAAAAAATGCAATCAATTCCATTCATTTCTTTACAAAGGTATGGCTTTATGAAGACATTTTCCTTGACTGTTGCATTTCTTGATGTCAGGTACAAGCACAATTTCCTCACTTTGTTATTCTTTTACTCACAGCCAATTAATTGTTTGCAATTTGTATCCATTGTGTAATATTTCTATTTTTCATTATTCTGAGAGATTCCAAACACCAAAAATTTATGAAGAATAAAACCGTGCATTTTTGAGGAATAAAATTCTCAAAACTCATTTTCAAATGGCTGGGAGTTCATCTTCACTACGTGGAATGAATAATGTGAAAAATATTTGAGTACAAGGGGCAAATTTCATCCTGCTTGCTGAAGAAATGCCAACTTCTAGACTACACAGTGGGACATATGCAGAACCTTCAACAATGGCAAACAATGGATTTGGTCAAGGAGAAATGGTACAAAACAAATAAACAATCTCGAGACACATGGTATTACATGATCTCAAAGTCAAAGTAGCCTTTATTGTCATTCAGACTTTTCGGTTTGTACGAAATTTCGTTGTCTTGCAGTCATACATATAATTAAAATAACAAAAACACACAATAAACAAAAAATTAACATCCACCACAGTGACTTCACCAGGCACCTCCTCACTGTGATGGAAGACAAAAGTCTTAAAGTCTTTGTCTCTTCCCTCCTTATTCTCCCTCTGCGCCGAGGCGATCCAAGCATCGGATATTGTGACCCCGCTAGGCGATGGTAAGTAAGTCAGTCCCGTGGCTCACCCGCGGCTCCACGAATGGGCCAGTTCAAACTCCGCGGCCCGGGGCGGTCGAAGCTGCCGTCCTCCAGTCCAGCGGACAAAGCTGTTGTTGCGGCTCAACCCAAACATAAAATATTTGTTGTTGAGAATCCTTGGTCATCATGCCTTATGATTTATTGGCTCTTGACTCATTTAATTTTTCTCCACATCTAGTAAACTATAAAATTAAATTGTATGATGCAATCTAGCCTACAAAAGGTCTCAATGGATTGGATGATAGATCAGACAATCAATTATCAAGAGCAGAAGGCATGATTCTCTGCCCTGCTAATTAATAAACCAAAAAGATTGATTTTGTGTGTCTAATTTCCTTTCCCATCAAACAAGGTTTCATATACGGAATGCTGAATTGCATCATTTATTCCACACATTAAATTTAAGTGCAATACTGTGGAACTTTGGAGACGAATAAAATGCTGAGTTTGAAAGCCATTGTGTGCAAGAACACAGAATTAGTTTAATTCTAGCCATTGAATTTACCAAATTGCATTAAGTTTCATTTTTTTTACAACATAATAGGAGACCTTTTGGCTCATTGAGTGTGTGCTGGCTCTCAGAGCAATCATGTCAAGTCCATTCCCCCAGACACTTGTAACCTATTCTCTCTCACATGGCCTTTAACTCCACTCCAATTCTCCTACCATCAACCTACGTTAGGCAGAGTTTACAGTGAATAAGTAACTTACCAATTGCATATATTTAGAATGTTGGCGAGACCTGATCACCGTGGAAGAATCCGTGTGGTCACAGGCAGAACTTGCAAACCCTACAGAGGCAGCATCAGTGGTCAGGATCAACCCTGGCTACATTATATGTGATGTTTGTTTGCTGAACCTTTGTGGAAGCAGTATAGAAACATAGAAAATAGGTGCAGGAGTAGGCCATTCGGCCCTTCGAGCCTGCACCGCCATTCAATATGATCATGGCTGATCATCCAACTCAGTATCCTTTACCTGCCTTCTCTCCATACCCCCTGATTCCTTTAGCCACAAGGGCCACATCTAACTCCCTCTTAAATATAGCCAGTGAACTGGCCTCAACTACCTTCTGTGGCAGAGAATTCCAGAGATTCACCACTCTCTGTGTGAAAAACGTTTTCCTCATCTCGGTCCTAAAAGATTTCCCCCTTATCCTTAAACTGTGACCCCTTGTTCTGGACTTCCCCAACATCGGGAACAATCTTCCTGCATCTAGCCTGTCCAATCCCTTAAGAATTTTGGTTGTTTCTATAAGATTCCCCCTCAATCTTCTAAATTCTAGCGAGTACAAACCGAGTCTATCCAGTCTTTCTTCATATGAAAGTCCTGACATCCCAAGAATCAGTCTGGTGAACTTTCTCTGTACTCCCTCTATAGCAAGAATGTCTTTCCTCAGATTAGAAGACCAAAACTGTACGCAATACTCCAGGTGTGGTCTCACCAAGACCCTGTACAACTGAAATGAAATGAAATGAAATGAAATGAAAAAATAAATGAAATGATTCAATTTATTGTCATTGTCAGTGTACAGTACAGAGACAACGAAATGCATTTTTAGCATCTCCCTTGAAAGGGAGACACAGGGCGTCGCGGTGTGCCCGCGCCTGCCGCCGTAATTACATTCCATTACAGGCAAAGGTGGGTGAAGTGTCTTGCCCAAGGACACAACGACAGTATGCACTCCAAGCGGGATTTGAACCGGCTACCTTCCGGTCGCCAGCCGAACTCTTAGCCCATTGTGCTATCTGTCGACTGCAGTAGAACCTCCCTGCTCCTATACTCAAATCCTTTTGCTATGAATGCTATCATACCATTCGCCTTCTTCACTGCCTGCTGCACCTGCATGCCTACTTTTAATGACTGGTGTACCATGACACCCAGGTCTCGTTGCATCTCCCCCTTTCCTAATCGGCCACCATTCAGATACTAATCTACTTTCCTGTTTTTGCCACTAAAGTGGATAACCTCACATTTATCTACATTATACTGCATCTGCCATGCATTTGCCCACTCACCCAGCCTATCCAAGTCACCTTGCAGTCTCCTAGCATTCTCCTCACAGCTAACACTGCCCCCCAGCTTAGTGTCATCCGCAAACTTGGAGATGTTGCATTCAATTCCCTCGTCCAAATCATTAATATATATCGTAAATAGCTGGGGTCCCAGAACTGAGCCTTGCGGTACCCCACTAGTCACTGCCTGCCATTGTGAAAAGGACCCGTTTACTCCTACTCTTTGCATCCTGTCTGCCAACCAGTTCTCTATCCACATCAATACTGAACCCCCAATACCGTGTGCTTTAAGTTTGTATACTAATCTCTTATGTGGGACCTTGTCGAAAGCCTTATGAAAGTCCAGATATAACACATCCACTGGTTCTCCCTCTACTAGTTACATCCTCGAAAAATTCTATAAGATTCGTCAGACATAATTTACCCTTCATAAATCCATGCTGACTTTGTCCAATGATTTCACCACTTTCCGAATGTGCTGCTATCCCATCTTCAATAACTGATTCTAGCAGTTTTCCCACTACCGACGTTAGACTAACTGGTCTGTAATTCCCCGTTTTCTCTCTCCCTCCCTTTTTAAAAAGTGGTGTTACATTAGCTACCCTCCAATCCTCAGGAACTACTCCAGAATCTAAAGAGTTTTGAAAGATTATCACTAATGCATCCACTATTTCTGGGGCTACTTCCTTAAGTACTCTGGGATGCAGCCTATCTGGCCCAGGGGATTTATCGGCCTTTAATCCATTCAATTTACCTAACACCACTTCCCGGCTAACCTGGATTTCACTCAGTTCCTCCATCTCATTTGACCCCCGGTCCCCTGCTATTTCCAGCAGATATTTTATGTCTTCCTTTGTGAAGACAGAACCAAAGTAGTTATTCAATTGGTCTGCCATGTCCTTGTTCCCCATGATGAATTCACCCGTTTCTGACTGCAAGGGACCTACATTTGTTTTAACTAAAGCTTTTGCAGTCAGTTTTTATGTTCCCTGCCAGTTTTCTTTCATAATCTATTTTCCCTTTCCTAATTAAGCCCTTTGTCCTCCTCTGCTGGTCTCTGAATTTCTCCCAGTCCTCTGGTAGGCTGCTTTTTCTGGCTGATTTGTACGCTTCATTGTATGGAATCTACAATGTTAAAGGCACAACTGTTGTCGTTTCTACTGTTGTCCTCATTAGTCATGCCTGGTTATTGCACTGTATTAAGGGACAGAAGTTTAGGGGTAATATGAGGGGGAACTTCTTTACGCAGAGAGTGGTGGCGGTGTGGAATGAGCTCCCAATGGAAGTGGTGGAGGCAGGTTCATTGGTATCATTTAAAAATAAATTGGATAGTCATATGGATGAGAAGGGAATGGAGGGTTATGGTACGAGTGCAGGCAGGTGGGACTAAGGGGAAAAAAAATTTGTTCGGCATGGACTTGTAGGGCCGAGATGGCCTGTGTCCGTGCTGTAATTGTTATATGTTATATGTTATATGTTATATGTATGCTACTGGATTCTGAAGAATATGTAGCTTTTGTTACATTTCAGTCATGGGCATCAGTGGGCAAGTCCCTATCCCCAACAGACACTGGTGCAGAGCCTGGTTCCAAAAGAATTTGGACCCATTTCTATTTTAGGGAGAGATTCTAGTCATTGTGTTGGAGGGGTGGGAATCACATTTTGAGGTGAAAGCTTATTTTCACATCAATGATCTGAGGGTATGTGGACACTGAGGGTATGTGGACACTTCTATGATGTAAAGCGCTATGACTATGATAGATAGCTTTTAGGATGGAATTATAGATACTGGTGCCTTGGCAAGATCATGAGGGGCATGAATAAAACAAATATTCACAGTCTTTTCCCCAGGTTAGAGGATTCTAAAATTAGACGGCATGGGCTTAAATCGAGAGGGTCCTCAGGGACAACATTCACTCAGTCTGTATCGGCCAGAAGAACCTACAAATGTGGATACAATTACAAATTTCAAAAGCCATGTTGACACATATATGGATAGGAAGGGGTGGCACAGTGGCGCAGTAGTAGACTTGCTGCCGTACAGTGCCATTTGATCTTGACTGCAGTTGCTGCCTGTACGGAGTTGTGCGATCTCCCTGTGACTGTGTGGGCTTTCTCTGGGTGCTCCGGTTTCCTCCCACGTTCCAAAGACGTATAGGTTAATTGGCTTCTGCAAAACTTCCCCTAGTATGTAGGATGGAACTAGTGTTACGGTGATCGTTGGTTGGCATGGACTCGGTGGGCTAAAGTGGCCTGCTTCCACACTGTATCTCTAAACTAAACCAAGGGTTCAGAGGATGATGGCCTAAATGCAGACTAATGGCACGGGCTCAGAGGATAAGGTGGATCAAAGGGCCTGTTTTAGTGCTATATGATGTGAGTGGCCACTTGCAGGGACGGACGAGAATGAAGAGGGACCCAGCGGGAGAGATGAAGCTGAGAATGAAGAGGGACAAAATGACTCTAATGAGAATACTGACTCTAATCAGTACTTTTGTTAGCACCAGAAACATGGTGACTCTTTTGTGTACTTTATGTCTTGTATGCAAAAACAAAGAATTTCACTGTACTTAGGTACATGTGACATTAAGTAGCATTGAATCATTGAATCATTAAAACAAATGTAAAGTTCCTTTTGTTTTCCCTGCCAGAGGTTCCATGACATTGATTGAACCTTGTTCCTATGAATTTAGAAGCCGCTGTTTCACATTGCTTGCCCCTGCAGGGACAGCATGATTCATGGACCCAGCTATCACCACAGTTGCAACAAACTGCTGAAATAGAAACATCACCTCCCATTGTCTCCATTCACACTGGAATGATGGAAGTGCCTTCAAAGTGTCTGTAATAAACTGCAGTATTTAGTTCCATGTATCAAAACAAAATGAAGCACATGCAACATCAAATAATACTTCATTACTTTTGTCCAGCACTGGAAATAAACAGCTTTTATTATTAAGATGCAAGGAACTACAGATACTGGTTTACCAAAAAAGACATAAAGTGATGGAATAACTCAGTGCATCAGTCAACATCTTTGGATAGGTGATATATGGATAGGTGATATATCAGCTTGCAGGGGTGGAAATCCCTGTCAAAACATGGGGGGGGGGGGGAGGGGGACACAATTTCTTGGTGACCGCACGAGCACACACGAGGCTTCGGAGACTTCGGCCGTGGGCCCTGTGGAGTGTAACATCGGGAGATGACCTGGTTGGTGACCGACTCCGAACTCCAGTAACGTCCGCCCCGAATCGTGGGGCTTGAATCGGCCCGTTTGCGGGGCCTTTCATCGCCTGGCGCGGCTTAAAACCGGCTGCAGGATCTTCCATTGCCCGGCGGGGGCTTAAATATCGGGAGCCTCAATCACCTCGACGCAGCAATTTGACCGCGAGGCGATGGAAGATCCCACGGCCAATTTTGAGCCGCTCCGGGCCGGGCGATGAAAGGCCCCAGGAATCATCATGTCCTGCCCCTGCCCCATTGCCTGTTGCCAGACGTCTCTCTCGTCCAATCGGCGCCCTCGATCATCATTTAAGAGGGGGTTAGATGTGGCCCTTGTGGCTAAAGGGATCAGGGGGTATGGAGAGAAGGCAGGTACAGGATACTGAGTTGGATGATCAGCCATGATCATATTGAATGGTGGTGCAGGCTCGAAGGGCCGAATGGCCTACTCCTGCACCTATCTTCTATGTTTCTATCAGTCCCACCCCCACTGTCTCGCGAAAAGCGGAGATTTTTAATAGATTTTTTTTTCACCGAATTTCAAAATCCGGATTACAAAACATGGGGGGGATTGTCCCCCACCCCTCAAAACATGGAGGGGATGGGACTATTTGATGACTTAACAAAAGTAATGGGTGGCACAGTGGCACATCGGTAGAGTTCTCATACACAGCCTCCTCTGCTTTGCTTACATGCATAGTCCACATAATCTTCTAAATGAAACACCAGTACAAAGACTAAATTAAACACATTGGAACTACTTGTCAAATTAAATCCTGGGCACCCGTTTATATAATGTTTTAAGTAATATCCATAACCATAACTGGGAAAAAAAATCTATTTGTTAACACTGGGTGATTGTTCCGTGACACAGAAGCTGTAAATTGCGTTGTGGTTATTCAGGTGCTAACATCAAGAGCAATTTCTAACTTTGGCATTTCACTGCCAAGTCTGGAGGTGCTAATAAGTAGAATAGTGTTAAACACCCTGATCCCCTTTGCACCTATAAATGGATTGCCTTTGGCAGTGTTAGTCATGAAAAAGAACTTCTGCCCAAGAAAATTCCAGACAAGTAGGCCATGTGATCTGCAATACTTACATTAGTCTTGCGGTGACGCAGAAGAATTGCTGAAATGTCCATTCACCTTCGTCTTGGGATGTGTCTCTTCCTGGACTGGTAGCAGGTATGTCACCTCCTTCATCCTTCACACTCATCACAATAATAAAAATCACTCAATAAACAGTAATAAATTCAAAAAGCTGCACCAGAAATGTCATCTGCTCCCAGAAACTTCCCTCGCAGAAAAGAAAGGATGACTTGAAAACAGGAGGTAGACACAAAATGCTGGAGTAACTCAGCGGGACAGGCAGCATCTTTGGAGAGAAGTAATGGGTGGCCTTTCAGGTCGAGACCCTTCTTCAGAACTTCTACCTCTACCTTCGATTTAAACCAGCATCTGCAGTACTTTCCTACCCACTTGGAAACAGGAAATGGGCAATGCCAATTTTTAATTTGCCTCTCAATTGTTTCGTTACAATGGTATTTTTGAAACTCTTGGTAAGGGAATGTAAATTCCTACAAGTCCCCGATATCATTCCGTTCCCTCTTTAAAATAAAGGTAAATATGAGCTCATGAGTATGTGCTCTTTTCAAAATGCTCCAGTATTGTTGCATGTGGTAAAACTTGTCTGTCAATTTTATATACTTACAGTGTCTGATTATTCAGTTTTGTCTATTGTCTCATGTACCAAGGCACAGTGAAAAGCTTTTGTTGCGTGTTATACGGTCAGTGGAAAGACAATACATGATTACAATCAAGCCATTTACAGTGTATGGTTACATGATAAGGGAATAACGTTGGATGCAAGGTAAAGCCAGTCTGAGGGTCACCCATGAGGTAAATAGTAGTTCAAGACTACTCTCTAGTTGTAGTAGGATCAGTTGCCTGATAACAGCTGGGAAGAAACTATCCCTGAATCTGGAGGTGTGCGTTTTCACACTCCTATACATTTACATTACATAAATCAACTCTTTTCCTATGTTCATGAGATATGAGACAACATTGCTTATACTATCTCTATGCTGTACAGAGTATGCTATTATACACTTTATTTTCCTTTTCCCTGGGGTTAGACACAGTTACAACATTGCTACCCAGCAAAGCTAGTGTCAGACAGAAAAACAAAAATGTGGTGGAAGAACTCAGTCCATCAAGTGAAGGTGAAAGGAAGGGCAGTGTTATATGTTGAGACCCTGCATGTTGAAAGAACATAGCCAGTATATAGAAGTGACATGGAGGGGTGAGAGAGGTGCCAGTAGGTGATAGGTTAGAGGGAGAAACTCAGCGGGTGCAGCAGCATCTATGGAGCGAAGGAGATAGGCAACGTTTCGGGCCGAAACCCTTCTTCAGACTGATCGGGGGCGGGGGTGGGTGGGGACAAGAAAGGGAAAAGGAGGAGTAGCCAGAAGGCTGGGGGATGGGAGGAGACAGCAGGGGGGCTAAGGAAGGGGAGGAGACAGCAAGGACTAACAAAATTGGGAGAATTCGATGTTCATGCCCCCGGGGTGCAGACTCCCCAAACGGAATATGAGGTGCTGTTCCTCGCCAGGGGGGCTAAGGAAGGGTTTTTTAACGGAACAGCACCTCATATTCCGTTTGGGGAGTCTGCACCCCGGGGGCATGAACATCGAATTCTCCCAATTTTGTTAGTCCTTGATGTCTCCTCCCCTTCCTTAGCCCCCCTGCTGTCTCCTCCCATCCCCCAGCCTTCTGGCTACTCCTCCTTTTCCCTTTCTTGTCCCCACCCACCCCCGCCCCCGATCAGTCTGAAGAAGGGTTTCGGCCCGAAACGTTGCCTATCTCCTTCGCTCCATAGATGCTGCTGCACCCGCTGAGTTTCTCTAGCTTTTTTGTGTAACCTTCGATTCTCCAGCATCTGCAGTTCCCTCTTAAACATAGGTTAGAGGGATATGGGCTGAACATAGGCAGGTGGTTTAGTTTACTTTAGTTCTGTTGAGAGATACAGTGTGGAAACAGGCACTTCAGCCCACCGAGTCCGTGCCGACCAGCGATCCCTGTACACCAGCACTATCCTACACACTAAGGACAGTTTATAATCTTTACCAAAGCCAATTAATCAACAAACCTGCATGTCCTTGGAGTGTGGGGGAAACCAGAGCACCCAGGGGAATCCCACGCAATAACGGGGGGAGAACGTACAAACTCTGTATAGGCAACATCCGCCGTCAGGATCAAACCTGGGTCTCTGGTACTGTAAGGCAGCAACTCTACCGCTGTGCTGCCTTGCTGCCCATGTGCGGGAGGAGGGCCTGGCTGGCATGGACAAATTGTGCCAAAGGGTGCAAACACATGACTATGACTGAAACCGTTATGCAATCACAAAGCCGCGTGATCTATTACCTGGCTATTCAGGTAAAGTAAATTTGCCTTTACAGAATTCATAAATGACTAACCAAAAATTTAAGATATGCAATAAAATTTGCTTTTATGGAAATTTATGTGAAAAAATAATCAGTACATGTTTTTGTCAGCTGGGGTTGCTTGACGCATATGCAGATGTCACAGCTCCATGGTTGGGAAATTACGATATGGGGGGGTTTTCAGACCGCAACCCCCCCTCACCCCCATCCCGGAAATGCGATAGTTGCCCGCATACCTCAACAGAGAGAGAACGATTAGGAAAGCAAAAAAAGAGCCTTTGAAGTTTTTCATTTCACCTTCAATTATCATCTCCACTTACTTTTTAGGAATCCTCTCTTGGACATTTCACACTTTCACACTTCCCGCTATCTAATGTAATAAAAGCCAAGAAATGCTGGAAACACTCAGCAGATCAGACAGCATCTGAGGTAAGAGAAACAGAGTTCATGTTTCAGGTCAAAGAGGACTGGTCACAAAGAATGATTAAGATGATCACTTTGCACTGCAATATGCAAACTGTAATGGTACTTGGAATAATTTATTCCCACCCTCAAGCTTGATCTGCCTTTCTGTTAGATTGTGAACAATTTAAGCTTTCAAGCTTTGTAAATGTTTGATTAGTGTATAAATGTAAATAATTTGGTGTACATATAGCTGCTGGTGTACATATGGTGTACATATAGCTGCTAAATTTGTATAAGATAATTATAAGCAGTTGAATAAGGGGTGGGAATTAATAAGCTTTGGCTTCTTCCTGCTCATTTTCGGACACATACGATTTCATTTATTTATAGATAGTGTTTATGACACTATAAATATTCTTGTTTTGTTTTTTGTATGCTGTTTCACACTTGCTTTTTATTCTTTCTGTTCGAAATAAAGAATTAAATAAATAAATAAATAAAGGTTTCAAGATTTCAAGGCCAATTTAATGTCATATGTACCATTAAGATACAGTGGACTTCAATTCCATTTATCCTACTTTTATTTAAATAATTTCACCCCTATCCAGCAAAAATATCTGATGAACTCTGGGACATGTTGATTTATGAAATAAACTATTCCTTGTAAATTGTTGATTCTGTGATTTTACAAACCAATACAAAAGAATTAGTCACACCTTATAAGCAGAACCATTAATAAAACAATCAGTTTACTGGCACAAACTATATTATCCAATGCTTATAAATTGATTACATTTTTAATTAAATCTGCGATTATGGCATATTTTAAATCATTGTCCAATTACTGTATCAAAATTTTATTAACCTTAAAACTATCGAATTTAATTATGAACACAGAATATAAATCCTCAATATAAAGATTTCCAGCATCTGCAGTACTTTGCTTTTGGATATAATTAAGTTGTTATAGTGTGCCGTTTTATGGTGATTTAAATTATTGTATATTGTTCATTGATGTCCCAGTTTCTGGAGGACTCCATGTTTGCACAGCTATTTGTAAATTGGTTAAATTAAAGTTGATTTTCCATGCACCTATTTAAACATTGGTCAAAATGTATTATATGTCTTTGTGTAATAGTGTATCTGCATAGCCGTGGACAATAGAACTGACAGTAAAGTCCCTGCATGTTTCACTTCAGAAATAATCACCACTATAACTCAGGTGAACTTACCAGAGAATAGAATCTTCCTTTCTTGTGGAAGGAATGATACAGTTGACTTGAAGGCAGTGCAGAGAAGGTTCAATGGAATAATTTCAGTTTGAAGGACTTATTTTCTGAGGGAAGATTATGTAGATTGGATTTGTGCCTGGAAGGTCATGTTTGACTAATCTTCTTGAATTTTTTGAAGAGGTTACTAGGGAAATTGACGAGGGTAAAGCAGTGGATGTTGTCTATATGGACTTTAGTAAGGCCTTTGACAAGGTTCCTCATGGAAGGTTGGTTAAGAAGGTTCAACTGTTGGGTATAAATGCAGGAATAGCAAGATGGATTCAACAGTGGCTGAATGGGAGAAGCCAGAGGGTAATGGTGGATGGCTGTTTATCGGGTTGGAGGCAGGTGACTAGTGGGGTGCCTCAGGGATCTGTGTTGGGTCCTTTGTTGTTTGTCATGTACATCAATGATCTGGATGAAGGTGTGGTAAATTGGATTAGTAAGTATGCAGATGATACCAAGATAGGGGGTGTTGTGGATAATGAAGAGGATTTCCAAAGTCTACAGAGTGATTTAGGCCATTTGGAAAAATGGGCTGAAAGATGGCAGATGGAGTTTAATGCTGATAAATGTGAGGTGCTACACCTTGGCAGGACAAATCAAAATAGGACGTGCATGGTAAATGGTAGGGAATTGAAGAATACAGTTGAACAGAGGGATCTGGGTATAACAGTGCATAGTTCCTTGAAGGTGGAATCTCATATAGATAGGGTGGTAAAGAAAGCTTTTGGTATGCTAGCCTTTATAAATCAGAGCATTGAGTATAGAAGCTGGGATGTAATGTTAAAATTGTACAAGGCATTGGTGAGACCAAATCTGGAGTATGGTGTACAATTTTGGTCGCCCAATTATAGGAAGGATGTCAACAAAATAGAGAGAGTACAGAGGAGATTTACTAGAATGTTGCCTGGGTCTCAACAACTAAGTTACAGAGATAGGTTGAATAAGTTAGGTCTTTATTCTCTGGAGCGCAGAAGGTTAAGGGGGGACCTGATAGAGGTCTTTAAAATGATGAGAGGGATAGACAGAGTTGATGTGGACAAGCTTTTCCCTTTGAGAATAGGGAAGATTCAAACAAGAGGACATGACTTCAGAATTAAGGGACAGAAGTTTAGGGGTAATATGAGGGGGAACTTCTTTACTCAGAGAGTGGTGGCGGTGTGGAATGAGCTCCCAGTGGAAGTGGTGGAGGCAGGTTCATTGGTATCATTTAAAAATAAATTGGATAGGCATATGGATGAGAAGGGAATGGAGGGTTATGGTATGAGTGCAGGCAGGTGGGACTAAGGGGGGAGAAAAGAAAAAAAAAAAAAATTGTTCGGCATGGACTTGTAGGGCCGAGATGGCCTGTTTCCGTGCTGTAATTGTTATATGGTTAGTTCAAAAATAGGTTGATAGTATTTATGTACGGTATGATTTGCCCAGATAGCATGCAAAACAATGTTTTTCACCGTATCTCGGCACATTTGACAATAATAAACCAATACCAATGAGCAATGTTCCTATTGAAACATCAGATTCAGATGGAGTTACATAGAAACATAGAAACATAGAAACAGAAAATAGGTGCAGGAGTAGGCCATCGGCCCTTCGAGCCTGCACTGCCATTCAATATCATCATGGCTGATCACCCAGTTACTAAAAGGTTATTTCTCTCTATGTAGAAATGGATCACATCCTTTTAGGATAAAGAGTCATCAATTTAAGATTGAGGCTGAATCTTTAAGTATAGTAAACCTGTGATTATCTGGCCCATTGTGTAAGGTAGTGCTGGACTAGCAGATTCTCCAGACAATTGGATGTTACTAATTAATATCCTAACATATATCTATATCACTTATGTGCATATTATGCATTAGAATGATAACTATTCCAGTGAGTTGGAAACTGATGAGTTTCAGTTTGTCAGTAGTACAACAGTAAAGCTGCTGTTCACATTTACAATGGCTGTTGGGGCATTTAAAGCCAAGAAATTAAATAAACCTGAGGTTATGTTTCAAAGGTTGGTCTCAGTTATTGTAAACATGGAACTACTGGATTAATCTGATTCACTAATATCCTGCAGGTAAGGAAATCTGGCCCATGATAGATGCAAAAAGATGGAGTAACTCAGCGGAACATACTGACTGAACTGATGAGTTACTGCAGCTCTTTGTGTCCATCTTCAGTTTAAACCAGCATCTGTAGTTTCTTCCTACACAAATCTGGCCTATGTTTGACTCCAGACCCATCTGACTTGCCTGCTTTCTCTATACAGAGGCATGTAAGGACATCCTGGGAATGAATACATTTGAAAAATAACAACATTGCCAAACACTAGGGCCTATCTTGTACACTTCCCATGTGCACATAACATCATTGACATCAAGCCATTAATCCATGGGAGTATTTCACATGTATGATCAGTCCATTGTTTTAAAGACCATGACTTTAGATGTGTAAGTGACAGTGCTGGTCTTTATGAACATACTGGATCAATGTCAGATGTAATGAAATTTAAGGATGAGATTTATTGAGATTATTACTGTATAGAGTCTAATTCCTACATGGCGTGGTGATGATCAAGGAGCAGATTAAAGCATTACAATCTTAAATGAGGCCCAGCTAAACGTTCTGTCACTAGTCTACTGAGCAGAGGCAACTCCAAATACTTCAGGAGGAGATTTTGATCCATCAGAATCTTTAGCACCAAGCATTAATGTACAGCAATCAGCCACACCTTTCAGAAGAAAGACACAAAAAATTGGAGTAACTCAGCCAGAAAGGCAGTATCTCTGGAGAGAAGGAATGGGCGACTTTTCGGGTCGGGACCCTCAACCGTACCTTTCATCTGTTCACAGGAAATGATGCAGAACCATTGCATTAGTGGTTAGATGTTGCACCCATTTCATCAGGTCGGGCAATCCATAGGCATCTGTATCACTCGTGAGCCCTCATAGGAAATGCTCAATGCTGGAAATTCCGTTACATTTACATGTATACAGCATAAATTACACATCGAGGATCCACATCACCCTGGCCACGCTCTCATTTCACTCCTGCAATCGGGAAGAACGTATAGTCGGCTGAAAACTGTAACGTCCAGGTTCAGGAACAGCTTCTTCTCAACAACCATCAAGCTATTGAAAACGATGAACTCCAACTACACTCCGAACTATGAACTGCCATGGTTGCACAACGGACTTAGGGCTTTATTCAAAAGGACATGAAGTGCTGGAATAACTCAGCAGGTCAGGCAGCATTTCTGGAGAACATGGATAGATGATGTTTCAGGCCGAGACCCTTGAGGCCAGGTGGTGGCTCACCACTCATACCTATCCGATGACAATGACCCCCCAGATGAACACCAGGCCATCATCTCTCAAATGGTTTGTGCTCACATCTCTCTGACAATCTCCCCTCCTCAGCCTCCAACCTTATCATTCCCAAGCCCTGCATTGCCCGCTCCTCCCCAAAATCCACAAACATGACGGTGGAGATCCATCACCTCGGCTTGCCCCTGCCGCACTGGAGGAAGAAACCCTTTCCCATTGCTCCTCCTACACATTCCTACAGACCTCTGGGTCTTAGGGCTTTGTTTTCTTTTGCAATGCATTGGGTTATTTATTTATTTAACTTTTTCATGTTTGTTTATTCTATTATCAATTGTGCACTGTGTTTACAAGTCCGCTGTGTTGCTGCAAGTAAGAATTTCATTGTTCCGTTTTGATACATATGACAATAAAACACTCATGACATAGCAAAAAAGTTGCATTTCTATATTGTGTTTAATTTTCTATTCTAGACACATCACAACCAATAGAATAAGAGCAGAAAATGTTGGAAATGTTCAACATGCCAGGCAGCATCAGTCAGAGAGAAACAGAGTTGTTATCATTAACAACCTTTCATTATCACTGCTGCTTAACCTACTCATTTCTAACACTAAAGATCTGAAGATAGATACAAAATGTTGGAGTAACTCAAAGGGTCAGGCAGCATCTCTGGAGAAAAGGAATAGGTGATGTTTCAGGTCGAAAAGTCACCTATTCCTTTTCTACAGAGATGCTGCCTGATCCATTGAGTTACGCCAGCATTTTGTTTCCATCTTTGGTATAAACCATCGTATGCAGTTCCTTCCAACACTTAAGATCTGATTAGATTTTGGTGATGTTGGTTGAGGGGTGAATGGTGGCAGAGATACTTGGAATTTTGTTTAATTTTGACTGGGAAGAATTTAAATCCAGGTGCCATCTGCAACAGTACAATATGAACGCACAGTACCGCACAACAAGTCAATCTAGGCTTCTATGCTGAAAACTGGATTTAAAATGTTCTGACCCTGTGCACCTAAATCATTGGTGGCTAACAGTATCAAAATGAAACACATGAAAGATTCTGGAGAAAGTGCAAACAAAAGTACTATTGGAAAATTTTGGAGCCACTTATTTCAAATGTTTGTGAAAGTGCAACCACTTGTTGTCTAAACTCTATCAGAATTACACTGCTTATAATAAAGTAACATCCTCTTGATCATTTGAAATTAAATCTGGAAATGTTTGAAACACTCAAATAGTCAGGCAGCATCTGTGCAGCGAGTAATCAAATTGATAAGCTGTCTTGGTCATTGTTTGACTGTTGTTCATTAATAAAATCATAATTAATATTGTTAAAAATTTGACATTAGAAATCCCACTTCAAGACGAGATTAATATGCTAAGTAATAATTCCTAAAGTTCCATGACTGGATTTGTGCCTGGAAGGTCATGTTCGACTAATCTTCTTGAATTTTTTGAAGAGGTTACTGGGGAAATTGATGAGTGTAAAGCAGTGGATGTTGTCTATATGGACCTCAGTAAGGCCTTTGACAAGGTTCCTCACGGAAGGTTGGTTAAGAAGGTTCAATTGTTGGGTATTAATGGTGGAGTAGCAAGATGGATTCAACAGTGGCTGAATGGGAGATGCCTGAGAGTAATGGTGGATGGCTGTTTGTCAGGTTGGAGGCCGGTGACTAGTGGGGTGCCACAGGGATCTGTGTTGGGTCCACTTCTGTTGGTCATGTACATCAATGATCTAGATGATGGTGTGGTAAATTGGATTAGTAAGTATGCAGATGATACTAAGATAGGTGGTGTTGTGGATAATGAAGTAGATTTTCAAAGTCTACAGAGAGATTTAGGCCAGTTGGAAGAGTTGGCTGAAAGATGGCAGATGGAGTTTAATGCTGATAAGTGTGAGGTGCTACATCTTGACAGGACAAATCAAAATAGTACATGGTAAATGGTAGCGAATTGAGGAATGCAGTTGAACAGAGGGATCTAGGAATGACTGTGCGTAGTTCCCTGAAGGTGGAATCTCATGTAGATAGGGTGGTAAAGAAAGCTTTTGGTGTGCTTGCCTTTATAAATCAGAGCGTTGAATATAGAAGTTGGGATGTAATGTTAAAATTGTACAAGGCATTGGTGAGGCCAATTCTGGAGTATGGTGTACAATTTTGGTTGCCTAATTATAGGAAGGATGTCAACAAAATAGAGAGAATACCGAGGAGATTTACTAGAATGTTGCCTGGGTTTCAGCAACTAAGTTACAGAGAAAGGTTGAACAAGTTAGGTTTTTATTCTTTGGAGCGCAGAAGGTTAAGGGGGGACTTGATAGAGGTCTTTAAAATGATGAGAGGGATAGACAGAGTTGGCGTGGATAAGCTTTTCCCATTGAGAGTAGGGAAGATTCAAACAAGAGGACATGACTTGAGAATTAAGGGTCAGAAGTTTAGGGGTAACATGAGGGGGAACTTCTTGACTCAGAGAGTGGTGGCTGTGTGGAATGAACTTCCAGTGGAAGTGGTGGAGGCAAGTTCGATTTTATCATTTAAAAATAAATTGGATAGGTATATGGATGGGAAAGGAATGGAGGGTTATGGTCTGAGTGCAGGTAGATGGGACGAGGGGAAAATAAGTGTTCGGCACGGACTTGAAGGGCCGAGATGGCCTGTTTTCCATGCTGTAATTGTTATATGGTTATATGGTTATTGCACCAATGCTCGTTCTTTTTTTATGAATATCTCAAGCTAATCGTCAAGAGCTACACTGTTCAATAACCATAAAACTGGGACAGATTTTTAAAATTGCATTCCTTAAAAAAAATACCATATTAGACAACTCGACAAGATCATCTACCAGGGAAGTGGTCCAAGAAGCATGACGCAAAGTGTTGCCAGTTAACAAATTTCTGATTCATTCCTTGCAAACATCAGACCTTCATGAAACCTTACAATCCTTCCATTGCTTAGAAGGCAATGTCAATATTTTAGCAGGCACTTTTACCAGCAGCAACTTACAGCTGATTCACTTACCCGAGGATTGTGTCTTTTATTAACGCCAGTAGTGGGGGTGGATTGTAGGTTGCAGATTCCATCTATAATTGCCCTTGGACCTGATTTCCCCCCCCCCCCCCCCCCCCCCAAGGAGTTAATTCTGTTTTGTTTAGTTTAGAGATACAGCACGGCAACAGGCCCTTCGGCCCACTGGGTCCATGCCAACCAGCGATCCCCACATATTAACGCTATCCTACACACACTAGGGACAATTTTTATATTTTACCAAGCCAATTAACCGACAAACCTGTATGTCTTTCAAGTGTGGGAGGAAACTGAAAATCTCGGAGAAAACCGACGTGGTCACGGGGAGCATGTACAAGCTTTATACAGACAGCACACATAGTCCGCATTGAACCCGGGGCTCTGGCGCTGAACCTGGATGTTACCGTTTTCCGACTACTATGCCTTCTTCCCGATTGCAGGAGTGAAATGAGAGCATGGCCAGGGCGATGTGGATCCTTGATGTGTAATTTATGCTGTATAAATGTAACAGAATTTCTAGCATTGAGCATTTTGTAACGGGGCTCAAGTGTGATGCAGATGCATATGGATTGCCCGTCTTGATCAATTGGGTGCAACATCTAACCACTAAAGCAATGGTTCTGCATTATTTCCTGTGAACACATGAAAGGTGTGGCTGATGGTCCCGACCCGAAACGTCACCCATTCCTTCTCCCCAGTGATGCTGCTTTTCCCGCTGAGTTACAATTCAAGTAACCCTTGCGGTCTGAAAGAAGGGTTTCGGCCCGAAACGTTGCCTATTTCCTTCGCTCCATAGATGCTGCTGCACCCGCTGAGTTTCTCCAGCTTTTCTGTGTAACCTTCGATTCTCCAGCATCTGCAGTTCCCTCTTAAACCCTTGCATCCCCTCTCTCTCTATCCCTCCCCCAGTCAAGTCGTACTAGTTTCAAAATCGTCTTGTTGAGTCTCATTTTCGGAAATTCATTTTCACGTAGCCCCTATCTATCAGCGGCCTGTTTCCTTTATCATCATTACTTTTTTGCACATCTTTCATTCATTTGTGCTATATCTCTATACAGTGCCTCCATAATGTTTGGGACAAAGACCCATCATTTATTTATTTGCCTCTCGACTCCACAATTTGAGATTTGTAATAGAAAAAAAATCACACGTGGTTAAAGTGCACATTGTCAGATTTTAATAAAGGGTATTTTTATACATTTGGTTTCTCCATTTTACAGCACAAATTACAGCAGTGTTTTCCACAGTTCCCCCATTTCAGGGCACCATAATGTTTGGGACACAGCAATGTCAAGTAAATTAAAGTAGTAATGTTTAGTATGTTGTTGCATATCCTTTGCATGCAATGACTGCTTGAAGTCTGCGATTCATGGACATCACCAGTTGCTGGGTGTCTTCCCTTGTGATGCTCTGCCAGGCCTGTATTGCAGCCATCTTTAGCTTATGCTTGTTTTGGGGGCTAGTCCCCTTCAGTTTTCTCTTCAGCATATAAAAGCCATGCTCAATTGGGTTCAGATCGGGTGATTGACTTGGCCACTCAAGAATTGGCCATTTTTTAGCTTTCAAAAACTCCGTTGTTGCTTTAGCAGTATGTTTGGGATCATTGTCTTGCTGTAGAATGAACTGCCGGCTAATGAGTTTTGAGGCATTTGGTTGAACTTGAGCAGATAGGATGTGTCTATACACTTCAGAATTCATTATGCTACTACCATCAGCAGTTGTATCATCAATGAAGATAAGTAAGTCAGTACCATCAGCAGCCATACATACCCAGGCCATAACACCCCCACCACCGTGTTTCACAGATGAGGTGGTATGCTTTGGATCTTGGGCAGTTCCTTCTCTCCTCCATACTTTGCTCTTGCCATCACTCTCATATAAGTTAATCTTCATCTCATCTGTCCACAAGACCTTATTCCAGAAAGGTGATTGCTCTTTTAAGTACTTCTTGGCAAACTGTAACCTGCCCATTGTATTTTTGCGGCTAACCAGTGGTTTGCATCTTGCCGTGTAGCCTCTGTATTTCTGTTCATGAAGTCTTCTGTGGACAATGGTCATTGACAAATCCACACCTGACTCCTGAAGAGTGTTTCTGATCTGTCGGACAGGTGTTTAGGGATTTTTCTTTATTATAGAATTTGTCTGTCATCAGCTGTGGAGGTCTTCCTTGGCCTGCCAGTCCCTCTGCAATTAGTAAGCTCACCAGTGCTCTCTTTCTTCTTAATGATGTTCCAAACAGTTGATTTTGGTAAGCCTAAGGTTTGGTTGATGCCTCTAACAGTTTTCTTCTTGTTTCTCAGTTTAATAATGGCTTCTTTGACTTTAATTGGCACAACTTTGGTCCTCATGTTGATAAACAGCAATAAAAGTTTCCAAAGGTAATGACAAGACTGGAGGAAAGACTAGGTGCTAAGAACTCTCTTATACCTGCATTAAGGAGCCATTTAACACACCTGGCCTGTAAAGACATGTGTCCCAAACATTATGGTGCCCTGTAATGGGGGGGACTATATATAAACACAGCTGCAATTTCTACATGATGAAACCAAAATGTATAAAAATACCCTTTAATAAAATCTGACAATGTGCATTTTAATCACGTGATTTTTTTTCTATTACAAATCTCAAATTGTGGAATACAGAGGCAAATAAATAAATGATGGGTCTTTGTCCCAAACATTATGGAGGGCACTGTATATCACCGTCAATATCTCTAGTTTTCCTTCCCCAGACTCAGTCTGAAGAAGGGCCTCGAACCGAAATGTCACCTATTCATTTTCTCCAGAGATGCTGTCTAACCCTCTGAGTTCCTCCAGCTTTTTGTGACTATCTTTGGTTTAAACCAGCATCTGTAGTTCCTTCCTACACATTGTGATTTCTATATTGGTTACCTTCTTCATATGATTTGAACGCTGAAAAGGGAGTAGAAGAAGCAAGAAGTAGAAATTATGCTGACTGCCATTGTGAGCAGGAAATTGGTATTGAGATGGAGCATCAATCATGATCGCATTGAATGGTGGAATGGATTCAAAGAGCTCCAGCCTTCTTCTTTGTTTCAATGTAAACCCAGCTTAACAATTTACTCAGCCACGACCTTTTCCAGATTACCGAAAGGGATGGCCTCTTTTGAAGTAGAGAGTTTTGTGGATGGTCAATTGTTGAGCAAATAGATATATAACCACCATCCCTATCCCCAATAAATTTCATAACATAGTTATAAATAGCTGGTGTCTTAACCTGAGACTATATTACACAGTGCCCTGGAAGGAAGCAGAGGCCTAGAGCCACGCCCACCAGGGGCTCCACGGAGCATCTGAAGAAGCCTGCCCTTAAAGGGGAAACATAGAAACATAGAAAATAGGTGCAGGAGTAGGCCATTTGGCCCTTTGAGCCAGCACTGCCATTCAATATGATCATGGCTGATCATCCAACTCAGTATCCTGTACCTGCCTTCTCTCCATACCCCCTGATCTCTTTAGCCACAAGGGCCACATCTAACTCCCTCTTAAATATAGCCAATGAACAGGCCTCAACTAGTCAAGTCAAGTCAAGTCAAGTCATGTTTATTTGTCACATACACATACGCGATGTGCAGTGAAATGAAAGTGGCAATGCTCGCGGACTTTTGTGCAAAAAGACAAACAACCAAACAACCAAACAAACCATAAACACAATCATAACACACATATACCTTTACATAATAAATAATGGAAGGAAAAACGTTCAGTAGAGTTAGTCCCTGGTGAGAAAGGCGTTTACAGTCCGAATGGCCTCTGGGAAGAAACTCCTTCTCAACCTCTCCGTTCTCACTGCAAGGCCTGGGTGACCGCATCGTCCGTGGATCTGTTCGGACGGTATGCGAACTGCAACGGGTCCATGTTCCGAGGGAGGAAGGCGCAGATGTGATTCTTCACCAGCCTCTCAAAGCATTTCATGACTACCGAGGTAAGGGCCACCGGACGGTAGTCATTCAGACAGGCTGGGGAGGCATTTTTTGGTACCGGTACAATGATGGATTTTTTGAAGCAGGCAGGGAACACAGACTTGTCCAGGGAGAGGTTGAATAATGTAGTGAACACTGGAGCTAGCTGTGTAGCACAGGACTTGAGTTCTCGCCCCGAGATGCCATTGGGGCCTGCAGCTTTTCCCGTGTTCACCCGTGTCAGAGCCCTCCTCACATCGTGCTCGGACAGCGAGAATGTGTGCACATTCCTCCCTTCAGCTTCGGTAGCCAGCCCACTGGCGGTATTGTCGATAATCGGCAGACCTGAGGTGGCGTTGCCCATCTCGAAACGAGCATAAAAGGAGTTCAGGTCTTCAGCAAGGGAGGTGCCGGCACATGCGGATGAGGGAGGGGTGCTCCGGTAGTTGGTTACAATCCGTAAGCCCTGCCACAGGCTTCTGGTGTCCTGCTGGTCCATCTGTAACTCCATCTTGTCCCTGTATCTCCTCTTTGCATCCTTCACTGCCCTTCGTAGGACTCTGCCTTGTAGATGTCCATGTTTCCTGATGCCAGGCCCGAGTTGTAGGCAGCGGTGCGAGCATTCAGGGCCACTACCTTCTGTGGCAGAGAATTCCAGAGATTCACCACTCTCCGTGTGAAAAATGTTTTTCTCATCTCGGTCTTAAAAGACTTCCCCCTTATCCTTAAACTGTGACCCCTTGTTCTGGACTTCCCCAACATTGGGAACAATCTTCCTGCATCTAGCCTGTCCAACGCCTTAAGAATTTTGTAAGTTTCTATAAGATCCCCCCTCAATCTTCTAAATTCTAGCGAGTAGAAGCCGAGTCTATCCAGTCTTTCTTCATATGAAAGACCTGACATCCCAGGAATCAGCCTGGTGAACCTTCCCTGTACTCCCTCAATGGCAAGAATGTCTTTCCTCAGATTAGGAGACCAAAACTGTATGTCTCACCAAGATCCTGTACAACTGCAGTAGAACCTCCCTGCTCCTATAGTCAAATCATTTTGCTATGAATGCTAACATGCCATTCGCTTTCTTCACTGCCTGCTGCACCTGCATGCCTACTTTCAATAACTGGTGTACCATGACACCCAGGTCTCGTTGCATCTCCCCTTTGCCTAATCGGCCACCATTCAGATAATAGTCTACTTTCCTGTTTTTTGCCACCAAATTGGATAACCTCACATTTATCCGCATTATACTGCATCTGCCATGCATTTTCCCCACTCACCCAGCCTATCCAAGTCACCTTGCAGCCTCCTAGCATTCTCCTCACAGCTAACACTGCCCCCCAGCTTCGTGTCATCTGCAAACTTGGAGATGATGCATTCAATTCTCTCGTCCAAATCATTAATATATATCGTAAATAGCTGGGGTCCCAGCACTGAGCCTTGCGGTACCCCACTAGTTACTGCCATTCTGAAAAGGACCTGTATACTCCTACACTTTGCTTCCTGTCTGCCAGCCAGTTCTCTATCCACTTCAATGTGGATA
The DNA here is from genome assembly GCF_028641065.1 of Leucoraja erinaceus. Taxonomy (NCBI): domain Eukaryota; kingdom Metazoa; phylum Chordata; class Chondrichthyes; order Rajiformes; family Rajidae; genus Leucoraja; species Leucoraja erinaceus. The sequence continues at coordinate 89,434,984 of NC_073380.1, read as the reverse complement.
ATGAAATAGATTTTCAAAGTCTACACAGAGATTTATGCCAGTTTGAAGAGTGGGCTGAAAGATGGCAGATGGAGTTTAATGCTGATAAGTGTGAGGTGCTACATCTTGGCAGGACAAATCAAAATAGGACGTACATGGTGAATGGTAGGGAATTGAAAAATGCAGGTGAACAGAGGGATCTGGGAATAACTGTGCACAGTTCCCTGAAAGTGGAATCTCATGTAGATATGGTGGTAAAGAAAGATTTTGGTGTGCTGGCCTTTATAAATCAGAGCATTGAGTATAGAAGTTGGGATGTAATGTTAAAATTGTACAAGGCATTGGTGAGGCCAATTCTGGAGTATGGTGTACAATTTTGATCGCCTAATTATAGGAAGGATGTCAACAAAATAGAAAGAGTACATAGGAGTTTTACTAGAATGTTGCCTGGGTTTCAGCAACTAAGTTACAGAGAAAGGTTGAACAAGTTAGGGCTTTATTCTTTGGAGCGCAGAAGGTTAAGGGGGGTTGATAGAGGTCTTTAAAATGATGAGAGGGATAGACAGAGTTGACGTGGATAAGCTTTTCCCACTGAGAGTAGGGAAGATTCAAACAAGGGGACATGACTTGAGAATTAAGGGACAGAAGTTTAGGGGTAACATGAGGGGGGACTTCTTTACTCAGAGAGTGGTGGCTGTGTGGAATGAGCTTCCAGTGAAGGTGGTGGAGGCAGGTTCGTTTTTATCATTTAAAAATAAATTGGATAGTTATATGGACGGGAAAGGAATGGAGGGTTATGGTCTGAGCGCAGATATATGGGACTAGGGGAGAATATGTGTTCAGCACGGACTAGAAGGGTCGAGATGGCCTGTTTCCGTGCTGTAATTGATATATGGTTATATGGTAATACTGAACCCCCAATACCGTGTGCTTTAAGTTTGCATACTAATCTCTTATGTGGGACCTTGTTGAAAGCCTTCTCAAAGTCCAGATATAACACATCCACTGGTTCTTCCTTATCCACTCTACCAGTTACATCCTCAAAAAAAGTCTATAAGATTCGTCAGACATGATTAACCTTTCATAAATCCGTGCTGACTTTGTCCAATGATTTCACCACTTTCCAAATGTGCTGCTATCCCATCTTTAATAACTAACTCTAGCAGTTTCCCCACTACCTTAATTCTCTCCCAAAATGACCATCCCTAAGACCTTTCTGACTCTCACTTCTGGAAGCCTTTAAGGGCTGAGGTTGCTACAGGATTTCTTGTATTTAGTGACATGGTTCTCCAACTGTCCCATACTGCTATGAAGTCTGCCGCACAATTCCTATAATTATTGGAATGTCGGTGTGCTAGGATCTGTAAATGTCGCTGGCAGCGTAGTGTTTGAGCTGCCTGGCATTCCTCCACCACCACACAATAACTGTAGTTGGGCACTTCAAAATCAACTAACATCATCTTAATTTGACTTGCCAGCTCCTACAGGATCTTTCATTTAGATACTCTGACACTCCCCAAGCCCCTGTGCAAATCTGGATTGCAAGAGGCCTTTATTTCAGCTCTTCCTGTTCTGGCTGAAAACTTGGAAATGTTTCAATTAATGTCAGCTTTCTGGTGAGTTTACACACAAATCAAGCATTGAGATCCCATCTGAATATATTTCTCGAATATACTTCTAAACATCAGTTTTCTTTTAAGTATATTCATCAACTGCGATTAATTTCCCACAATACTGGAAAATAACAAGACATGGCTAAACACCCGGTGACTATAAGAGCTTCATTATCCAAATGCCAGCTCCACATCCTCCCCTAAAGTGACAGGCCACTGCTGCAACGTTTATTTTAATGGATTGTGTTATTGTTAAAAAGTAACAGCACATTTGTAGCAAGTTCATGTTTAAATGGCTTCCAGATTGGTGTTCAGTGCTTAAATGAGGGATATTGGAATACAATCTAGATTATCAGATTTATTTCAGTTTATTCCTCTTGAAGACCAAAAAAAAGAGCCTTTGATATTCCCTTTGGTGCTCTGGAAGGAGACAGAGGGGTGTCTGAGAGTGAGTAAGTTGATGGCTATGTTTACATACACATGTAGGAAATAGAAACCTACCTCGAACATAGGATTTACAACAGCACAGCCCAGGGGAAGGCCCATCAGCTCACAATGCCTGTGCCAAAATATGCCAAGTTCAACTAATGTCCTCTGCCTTAATGTGATTGTTATCCAATGTAAAACGCTATCATTTTATCAACCACCACTTAGAATAAAGGGGAGGTCATTTAAGACTGAGGTGAGAAAAAACTTTTTCACCCAGAGTGTTGTGAATTTATTGAATTCCCTGTCACAGAGGGCGATGGAGGCCAAGTCACTGGATAGATTTAAGAGAGAGTTAGATAGAGCTTTAGGGGCTAGTGGAGTCAAGGGATATGGGGAGAAGGCAGGCACGGGTTATTGATTGGGGACGATCAGCCATGATCACAATGAATGGCAGTGCTGGCTCAAAGGGCTGAATGGCCTCCTCCTGCACCTATTTTCTATGTTTCTATTTTTTCTATGTTTCTCTACCACCCCTGGCAACTCATTCCAGTCATTCACTGCAAACTGTGCAAAAAACTTGCTCTGCACACTTCTTTTAAACTTTTCCCCTCTACCCGAAAGCTCTCTAGTTTTTTTAAATTTCCATATGGCAATCACCAACTCCCTCAATTCCTTTATTAATTGCAGTCATGAAAATACTCAATAATTAAGCATTCACAACTGTCCAGGGATTGACCACATGCATTTAAAATTATCATAAAGGAATGAATTGCTTCATATTCCACTCCTAGCCAACTGCTTATTCTGAGACGTTGCCCCTAAATTTTAGACTCTGCAGCCTGAGGCAAGAGCCTGTCAATTGATTGCAGTCTCAATGAGATCACCTCTACCTCCTTAAAACTCCAATGGTTAGGGGGCATTTCTAATCTCTCTTCATACAACACTTTTATTTCTGAAATGAGTACAGTAGCTTATTTGTGTGAACTAATTTCTCTGCTGCACTGCCACACTAATCTGGAGGAGGCTGTGCTTTACAATCATTTTCAGGCAACTATACTTCAACCTCTGGATGTCACACCTAACGCAGCAGCTGATTCATGGGTTACCGGCCTGATATTAACAGGCAGCAGAAGAAGGTATGGAAGAGGCCAAAGGACCCCAAATTCAGGGACGCTAATAGTGGCAGGTCACTGTTGGAACACTAATGGCCAACTCCTGCTCATCAACTGGGAGCAAATTGAGATATGTGACACTTGAAAGACTGCTTGGGCTACAGGTTGCTTGGAAAACAAAATAGCCAGGAATCAGAGAATAAGTATGGTATTCTGGGCTGGGGAAATTAATTGGGAGACCTGGAATAAGTGCTTGTTGCTGATCCTGGCCTATAAAGGTGGACTAAAAGGACAGATTTCTAGTAGTAGCCTTCAGACTTGACAATTTCAGCCTTGGATTGCCACCAGCCTCCCACTTGTAAATTTAAGTTGCTCTGCTTTAACCACATAGGCAAACTATTTCAGTCCCCGTCTGCCTTTTGCAGACCTCTCTTCAATGACCAGATTTATAGATGGTAAAGTTTAAGAAATTGGTATAGGGTTATTTAATCCTAATATTTTAAATCACCGAACCTTTGAGCTCTGTGGACTATGCTTGATATCTTTGGCAACACTTCCTTTCACAAGTTGGGCGCCCTCTGCCAAGAAAAATGCCACGGCAGGAAGAAAATTCATCTTTTCTGCACAGAACTTTGTCAGTGGAAATATCAAAGACGTTTCTGTAATTCAGTGCTCCCTCGTATTTTGAGGTAACATTCGGCTTGTGTTTGACTGTTTGCCTCTGTCTCAATGTCTCAACAGTAGGTGAGGTGCATGCATGAACATCCATTCTGAGCACATTTTCCCCAAGTTTTGACTGATGACAACAATTTGGGGGCATATCCCTGTTTATGACATTACAGCAGGTGGAGAGTCCATTCGGTTTGTTGGTGTTTCCTCTGCCGTTATGGAAAGGGCTGTCAGATTAATTATATTTACATATGAGTATAAGGAAGAAAATCTGCTCTGGATTAGGCTGCATCTGTGGAAGGAAATTCATGCTTGATGCTTCAAGTCAAGACCCTTCCTCTGGACTGAAAGATTGGAGGGAATTTGCTAGCATAGGAGATTTGCAAGAGCTAGCAAAGAATAGGTGTAAACAGGTAAGGGGGTGGGGTACCCAGTGGAGTATGTTGGCTGATATGCTTCAGGTGGGGAAGGAGGGGTGAAGATAGTAACAGAGGCTGGGATATGACAAGTGGAGAACAAAAGGCTATAGATTGTGGAATCGGATGGGAAAGCATGGTGAAGAGTGTAATCTTCTGATAAGAAAGGTTTTCCTTTTTGAGCCACTAGATTTGAAAGTCTCTTCATTTACATGCAGCTTTGCCAATATTCCCCTCCAAAAGTTCACCCATTTTTTTTGTTATGATTAAATCAGCTCAAACCAGTCTTCCAGGGAAATGGAGCCCAGCTCACAACTAGTTGTGCGAACATAATTGTCTTTGCTCTCTGCTTTTACCTCAAATTGGGGCCCTTTGCTAACTGAATTTATTGTCCATGGAATAAATACACCTTGGGCTTCTGATGGAACAAATACAAGCCAAGTCCCAGATGCACCCCAGCACCATGATAGATTACAAAGAACACCCAAATAGAGAGCTTATTCAGCTTTGGTAATGCCATTTCAATTTCAATAACCTGGGGAGATATTTATCTGTCCACAAATATATTCTCTATGAGATCCAATTTAATTCAGTTGTACTTCAGTAATTCAATTCCACAATGGACTACATGGGTGACAATAAGAAATGTATGTATGCAATAAGAAATAATCCAAAGCAAAATTATATTATAAAACATGTTTTTATTATCTCAGCCACAATACTTGATGATTTGTTTTCAGCCACATCGGGCTATGACCTTGTAGCCACGTCATTTAGTCTCCTTCGGCCAACTGTTCCATGCTAATGATAAATGCTGCACGTATATTAGTATTGTGATCAAATACCAAGGAGTAATTGATAGAAATTCAAACGTGTGTTAACTCTGTACTTGCACTGTAAGGAGTCCCTTGTTATTTTGTAATGGAGTTGTACATAACCACATCATTACTGGCCGTGGATGTTCGTGCTAAAATACCCAGAACCGTTTCATTTAGTGAGAATTATTTATACCAGCACGTAATGGCCTACATTATATAGAACTACAGGCGTAGACGAGTGCCACTCGTTTTTTTTTATCATATTCGTAAAGACTTAGATTTAATGTAGCAGTAAAAGCTGCCAACACCTCGCGTTCTGCTATATAACTAAGATGATTAAAGTTCGGGTATTAATCCGCTACATCGCTGAAACTTCCAAACATCATTAGCAAGTGATAATATTTTACCTCCCCCCCCCTCCCCACCCTATGAAAGTACCCACTTTATTTCTGTCCGCCGTATGTGAATTACTCAAGCACCTAACTGATACCTACGCCATTTCAATGCTGACATTGTTTCATGCGACCACTGTTGTCATTTGCCCGTTGACCAATTCCACCTCACGCCGCATGAGACAATTGAGGAATGGCTACAAGACTTCACATTAATAGCTTAACATTAAAAAAAAAGAAACAAGGCTCGAATGTACTTTATTTTTATTAAATATCGCTCGTCTTACGTGTAATTTATAGGAAGGAATCCGTGATGATACCCAGGGGAATGCATACATTAGCATTTAAATTATAATTGATGTCTTTAACAAAATACAGTCTAAATAATTTGATATTGCTGGTGCGGTTGGAAATAAAGAACATATATTACAGCCACAAGCCACGTTTTAAGTGCGTTCATTAAATCATAACACAAGAATAAAACGGTGACTAATTTACCAAGGTAATGAAACCGCTATAAATCTCCCAGCAGGTAGCCAAAGTAATTTCCTGCAATTTTAAATGAAAAATAGTAAACTGAACTGTTGATGGATCCTTAAAAAAACATATTTGTTTAATGTGCATTCGCGTTCATTTGGGGCGAATTCCAGAGCGTTTCAGAAAAAAAAAAGCTTTTATATTCGTGATATTGCCGCCTGGTGTACATTCTATACTTTTGTTGTACTGATTGGGAGATGAACTCCCCAGCGCTAACGCACAGGTCAGGTCGCCATCGCCGCTGTCTATCTGGTTGCCATTAGTACAACGGTGACCCGTCTTAGTTCCCTTACTGTGAAGCAAGTTCGGGCTGCAGAAGCGAGCTAAAGAAATGCAAAACATTTTAAACATTCAAACCTAGAAGCTGTTTATTGGGTCCCCGTGTTACAGAGTTAAAATAAATCTCGGAAACGCGTTTCATATTGCCTACCCTATTACAGTAACCGTACACTTGTGCAATTAATTGATTTCTATTGCAGCAGGGCTCGACTAGACGTAGCTGGCCGATATCTCCACATTTTCATGAGAGAAACGGCACCTTTTCATCTGTGAGAAAGATGAATATACAGTCAGAAAGAACTCTTGGCGCCTGCTATGAATTCGTCACTTCGTTGCTGTCTGCTTCAAGATAACCTTGTCATTTTATGAATTGTGTACCGATATCTGGGAATTGTGATGATTTCATAATGGGCTGATTTCGGTGGTAATAATTTGCAATACAAAGAAACGAAAATTTTGCAAAACCATTGTCCGTGTGTCTCACTCACACACGCATAAACGTTTGCGGTTTTGGTATCTTACCCCTATAACCCTCTAGTACACGGATCATGCTGATCTCACAGCGAAACCCGCGGTCTAAAATATTCCCAGTTCACTCGAAGTAGAATGATGTGTGGCATCTTCGTAGGAGCGCCCATGAACAGTGAGGTTAATTATTGGGCGTGATTAACCTTCACGATTACAGTAATTTCACGGGCAAATCACAGCCAGAAAGAGCCGACCCATTGAGGCACCTTATACTTAGTACTCACACCGGTGGGAGTCTGAGGCAGCTGTTAAACTTCACAGATGCTCCCAATGATATTTAATTTGTGCATATAACCCTATTCTGTTCTATTCCTCCGACACTTGCATTCAAAAACTCACCTGTTTGCACATTAGCAAGCAATCTTTTTTGACAGTTCATTGGCTCCTGTTAAATTGCCCTTTACGTGGATCCGACATTCAGATATAATTGATTTATTAACAATTAATGCCGTGCTCGTTGCAATCTAGTGAGCGGCCATCTCCCCTGCAATAGTAAAATAATAAAACCGGAGCCCCTTGTAAACGTGGCAATATGAAGGGATGGAAGTGTCTAACGAGAAATACGTTAAAATGTTGCCTCTTGACCCTGCAGTTACTGGGAGCACCAAGCAACTTTAAAGATTGGTCTGTTCAAAATAAGTTTTTTGTTTTAAATACCTGGGATGCTGTCCGCCAAGGTCCTGTAATAAATTAAGAAATAATATTAATGCACTGAATATTGATTATGCGGTATAAATAACAGGACTATTAAACTGCATGTCATGTTGCATTATAGTTGATATTTATCTTATTTATCTTATGAATAAACTAGTATCTCGGTGATGATGGCTAGTTTTGGAAGATGTTACACTCGAATTGTTCGCGTTACCGGACAATCTGTCTCATGTGCCCCATGCAGTCAGCGATCGCCGACACCGCTGCCGGTTCAAGGAAACCAAATGCAACTTGAAAAGCAGGAAATGTCTTCTATGAGTCGTAAACCCGGGGAGCAATTAAAATCACCAACCAGGGAGTAACAGAAACCGAACGTTTATTTAGACTTAACGTGGAGGTGGAGGTCCCTCTTTAAATCACTATCGACAGAAACGCCGAGGACAGCGTAAGGAATTTAAAAACATATTTAATACAGAAGCCGCATTTTATTTAATTGAAAGTGAGACTTTGAGGATAAATGGGAACATACCCGACGCTGATTTCAACGGATTCCAACCCCCAGTGCAAGCGGCATTTTTTTGTTTGCAAAATAGGATTCAATTCTGTTGCGAAGGAAAGGTTTCATATGGTTGCAATTCTTCACTGAAATAGTCTAATTTGGACTAACTGAGATGGGTCGTAAATCAATTGCAAAATTCCTCGCACCGTTGCAAATAACCCACCGATAAGCTTCCGCGTCATTAAATGGACCCACACATTCAGAGAGGAAATGAGTGCCTCGTAGTTTCTGTTTTACATTTCTGTAACCTGCGAACTTTTGTGTAGTGTTGATAATGTGTTATTTTACTGGACTGTGAACGTGATTTTTTAATAGACTTACTACAAGGGAACACTAACCACTTGAAGATAACATTTTAAGTGCAACGACACCTTCCTCATTTATGGCTTATGAAGCTGCAAGTAAGAGTTGCACTATTTAAAATAAAATCGGTGCTGAAGCAAATAAGTGACAATGTGTGTGTGTTTTTTTTTAACCATTAGGTTGTTGGGTAGCTGAGAATCAGGAACTAACCGAGAAAAATAATATCGAAGTAAAATATCTCCGCGTGTAGGCGTAACATTCATGGTTTAAGTCCACAAATGCTGAACACGCGGATTTCTCTCGACGAGAAACGTTGACTTCCCTTTTCCCTCCACAGATGCTGCTTGACCCGCTGAGTTCCTCCAGTAGTTTGTTTTTGTTTAGCTCAAGACACTGAGAGTGTTTTGTTTGACTCGCCGGCCTATTTGCAGGCGGGTGGATGAGATAGAGATGCAGAACTGAAGGACGTGACAGACATTTGCAACACATTTCAGTGGCTCGATTCTTTTGCGACCTGTTGGAGTTGTGTAGAACGATGACCTCCGGCTCACGTGTGCCTGTACACACACCAGTGTCATTTACAACTCGTTGTAAACGGTTACAGGGGAGGGGGTCAAATAAAACCTTTCCATTTACAAATAAGGATTTAAAAAAAACAACCTAATTGAATACAGAGTCGTTTCAGGACAAAAGCTGAAACTGAAATGTTGAGTCTTTCGAAAAACGTGCATATTATTTGGTGGAGATTAAGAATGATGATAATCCATCCGCATATTTGTGCACACTGTATTTCGATGAGGCTGGCTCCTAAGCGGCGTTAAGTTTGCACGCAGTCCCAAACCTGCAAAACGTTCAATGCGTTAATTTTACTCCGTATGCCTCGAGTGGTGTGACCTCTCGGGACAAGGCTGAAATGTTGACAACTGTTGTCACCGCGTGGAATGGATTCCAACAATTACCCATTGAGTATTCTCCACGTTGCTACCAGGGTTCACTTTTTTTTACACAACGGGATCTGTTTAGTTGCAAGTTGAACATTTCCTGAGGTAGTCTACACATGGGATAAAATGTGATGAAGGGTCCCCAGCCTGAAACGTGAACTCTTTGCAGAAACCACCCGACCTGCTGAATGTTTTCATCATTTTCAGTTTGTATATTGTTATTGAAAAATCTGATTGTCAAAAATTCGAGATCGCGTTAAAAAAGAATTGGAAACTGGATTGTTTAAACAAATATTTTTTATATTTAAAAAGTGTTAAAAGCACAAATACTGTTGAAAAATCATCGCTACTGCTATTCAATGTATGTGATTTCAAAACCACCCCCATGTATTTACCGGAGTCCTTATATGAGCCATCATCAACATTGATGGCCCATATATTAAATATAACACTTATAGGACAAGAATACGTGGATTTGAAGATCACCAGAGTGAAACATTAACACATTCTTTCTCAACAGTTGCCGAGATTGCCCAACATGTTCTGCATTTATTTCAAGGTTTCCGCGATGTTTCGGTCTTGCATTCTGAAAAGGCTGCTCCAACTGGACTCTGCTATGACTCTATCAAATGGGACTAGCTTAGATGGGGCATCTTGGTTGTCGTGGATGAGTTCGGTCGAAGGGCCTGCTACTGTGCTGTATGTTCCTGTGGCTGAACACGCTGTCATAAATGAGAAACTGAACGGCGAAGAACGAGAAGCGATCACATCAGAGTTGCGTATAAACAGTACGTGTAGAAGTGTAACCTGATCGCGTGGAATTGCTGTAGCAATATTATCTGCTTTCAGGTGGTATGAAAAATAGTTCCGATTTATCAGGAATGTCAACTTCAAACTCTCTCAAGATATATTTTTCAAACCCATGTTCCCTTCTTTGGATGAATACATGGGAATGATGTGGGGCTATATGAGGAAGTGGGGCTATATGAGGGACATGGGGCTATATGAGGAAGTGGGGCTATAGGAGGGGATTCGCAATTGAGCTCAGGATTGTTATGCTGGAGTTCTGTGTGGGTGGGCAATGGAGACAGTTACCGATTGTTAATAATTTTGAATAAACTGCAAAATTGTTTCTAAATCTTGGTGTTAGATTTTGACTGCCGGACCTGGGGCTGACAAATGTAATTAAACTCGCTCGACTTGGCACTTACCGTATCCTTCATTCACCCCTTCCTCAATATTTTTTTTTGTCCATCCCCGTCCTCTCCTTTATGGGTCAATGCTTCATCCTATAATCTTCGAATAATGTACATTGTTGTGATTTTCGTCACTTGTGCCCTCCCGGTCTTTGTTTAATATTCCTCACTTTTAACAACGTGTTGAATATTCAGTAAAATGGTTTTGATTTTACAGCGGGGGAGAGCTGAGGTTGGTTGGGAACGTATGCTTCTTGTGGTCTACTTCTATCATTTTGATTTTAATGGATGACTTCACCTATGATTATGGGCTTTGGTCGTGGTCATAAATCAAATTTCCGTCAATCTCACAAAATCTGGCTGTTTCCTCTGAAAAACCACACTGAACCAACCACAAGTGTAGGGTTTCCCGGAATTCCCACCCTTCCCTTGGTCTGCCCCAAATATAAACATCTGAGTTTTACAAACCATTGCAAGGGTATTTTAGCATTCTGCATTGGATTTAGCGATGCTGAGCCCTTTCAACTCTTTCATTCGATTTACACACTAATGCTTCTGGTGTGGAATCTTAAAATTGGTGATACTTTAACTTACACTGGCACAAAAAAAAAACAGGATGAAATATTTTTAGTAATAAATCTTTTCATTGTTAAATCCTATTTTGAACAGCTGCACATTTTGCTTTAGTTTGATCTGGTTTAAACTGTTTTTGTATCTTTAAATACAGTGTATTATATCAAGTGTATTGAATCAATAATTGACATTTACTCAGTGATATCTCCATCAAAAATTATGACGCCATTATATTGGCAATCTGAGGTCATATGCCAAATTAGTGGTATGATTGATTAGGGTGAAAATTATTTACTGGAGAATTCTGGTGTGATATAGTTCATGTATCATTTTGATAGAAATTAACTGCATAACTAGAATGAAGTTAGCAACTAATCAGAGCAGAAAATACTGCCAAATGCTGCGAAGGTCACCTTGTGAAGGAACATTTGATCTTCAGCATAAGCATATGTCTGGTTTATTCTTTATTGATACTAACTGTTTAACTGATGTATTTGGATGTTGGTGGGTGCATCCTGGATGGAGGTCTTCAGTCCAGAGTCTTTATCGTTGTTACTCAGCACTGCAAACCCCAGAATCTTTTGAAACATATATTTACAAACTATCACAATAACAAAATGATGCAAACTTGTTTCTGTTCACATTTCTTTTCTTTGTTTTATGATTGAAGCTGTGTGGCAGGACATATCCAGTCTTGCATTTTAGATTTATTCGTGCATTCCAGCACAGAACTGAAATGTAAATAATGCTTTCCATGCTGATGTTGCCTTCACTTTCTTTGCTCTGCCATTTATTTCAATGGTTTAGAAGATGAAATAAAATGAAAATATGTTGTCGGTGATGGGTGCAATTCACATCATAAAAAAACTGCAAGGATTAGTCACATCTGTGTTTTTATTTTCTGCTCAAAACGTAGTGGAATATCACTTAATATGCAAGTCCAATTTATAGAAAGTCAGACCATTGTTCTAATGTTGATGATTTGTGTCAAATTTTCATGGGCACAGAGTAAATGAGGCAACAAGAAAATATCTTTTTTGTACACAGCAGTTTTAACAAGAGGGAATTTTATCTTGCTTCAAACAGTGTTGGGGGATTTAGGCTGATTTAAAAAAAAAAATTATTTCGCAAAGTTTGCACATAGGGTAATGGGAAGGTTGAAGAAAGAAATATGTGGTTGTGCAATGGAGCATATGTTTAATATCGATAAGAGAATCAGTGAAACATGGATGGAAGGGGTGTTATGATTTTAATCGTTGATGCTTTGCTTCCTCTGATCTAAGTAGCACTTTGGAACAGTTATACAAGAATTCTATGCAGCCCATCATGTTCATGTCCATGCATGTCAAAGAAGGATCTATTTGTTTTCCTCTCCCTTCTTCCCATTCTTGGTCATTAGTGCATAATGGTCATTACCATGCTCAACAGGGACCTGTCAATTATGCTGAGACTTTCTCCCTCCATTACCCATTTCTGACAGTGAGTCCTGGACTCTTGCACTCTTTTGGTGAATGTCCTCCTCCAAAACTTTATGAATGAGCTTATATGTGTGCCTTCCAGTATTGGCCTCCCTGCTAAGGGAAATAGATCTTCATGTTCAGCTTGTGTAGATCTCTCATAACTTCATGCTGCTCAATTGAATCTCCCCTTTACCAACCTGGCGAGTTTCCCTGAATAGTTAAAAACAATGTTGTCTCAAATCCCTTTTGCACCTTACGCAATGGCAGTGTCTCTTCCCCATGTAGAGAGGAAATACCTGTATTGAATGCAAACAGGTTTGTTTCTGTGATGTGGTGTATGTGGTGAATGTGATGTGTGATGTGCCTAGTCTAATTGTGGCCTAAGTGGTATTTTAACAGCCCAACCTTGCACCTATTCCACAAGCAATTAAATGGTATGCACTCCTAATATTTCATCCTCCAGTTCTGCCATTTCAGGCATTTTTGGTATACACTCCAACATCCTACTGTTTCTTTTTGTTTTATAGTTTTCTACCATTTCTTATATATTCCCTTAAATAAATATTATGTAATAAACAACGATTAAATCAAATATTGTATCTCTGTTTTGGAAGTAATATTCCACTTCATATTAAGAAATTAGCCAATGAATGATGCTCCCATTTTAACCCCCAGCAGGTCATTTAATAAGTCACATTTAATAGTTTATTTTAAATTAGATAACACTTACATCAAGTTCCGTTCAAAAAGGATACTGCAGTGTTAAATACTCTCATTAACAGGTTCTATAGAAGGACATCATCATAAACCACACTCCTATTGCCAGTATTCTGTTTTTTCTTTGAAAATTGACAAGTTAGGAAAGAAAAAAACACATTTTTACCTTGAAAATCATATCCTGCATTTTTTTTATTTATTCCATATGACAAAATAGTAACCTAGACTAAGACATCCATTTCAGTCAGTAGATGTGTCAAGCCAACAAGGTTTAATAAAAATATTGGATATAGGTAACAATTCCCAAGTTATTCAGGTTGGTTTCCCAGCCCCACATGGTATCGCAGTATAAAAATAGTGTCTCTCTTCACCATGTAGAGAGGAACAACCAGCATCTGAATGCAAAAGGGTTCCGTCTACCTACTGCCCTATTTACATTGCTTTAGAAGTCTTAAGTTACAGATCCTTATGGATAGAACACTACATGGTACCAAATGCTATCATTTGGATAACAAAAAAATTCACACTGAAAATGACACAGATAAATAAAACATTCAACTGCTGAAAATACAGCAACGTTAAGCCACCTTACAACTTGTTTTGTTTCATTTTATTTATGCTCTTGAAAGGTTCCCATAATCACCCACACTTAGTGCTAAAAAGGTGGAAGTACCACAGGATTGACACATTGTTCTCACTGTAGGAACAAATCCCCTTGCAGTAAATACAATTTTAGAGGGGGCAAAACAGCTCTTCTACGATCGATCTTGACATTTCATGTTGGTTGATCATAACAAGATGGCAGAAACAACCAGTAAAGTGATTCTTTATAAAGGAGTCCTAATTTTTTTTTTCTTTTCCATGAGCAGATTGTCCCACTTTAGTCCATTCAATATACCTGCTGTGCAAACTCCACCACGTCTTTTGCCCAATTCATATTGCAATATCTCTTCAAAAACAGTTTCAAACAATTAGCAGTTTTTACACCACCATCCACCGTGCTTTCAATGCAAATAAAAATGAGGTAGTACTGTACACGAAACGGTTACTGTTAGTTCAAGTTTTGATTAAGCTCCACCCATCCCAATTTGCTAGCTTACTTAATAATAATGCAGATTCAAAGCACTGTCAAACTCTACTATGGTGTACCATTAATAAACGATCACTTGTCATGTCACTCTTTTACCATTTGTTTCCAAAGTATGTCACGGCAAAGAGTAGCCAGGTTGAATGGCATTTCCAGCATTTTAAAGATTAAAAAAAGTTTACAACACTTTTTTTTATTAGATTCAGAAGATCGGCCTGTTTATCATACATATAATACTTGCCTTTATATTATGGAAATTTTGTTCAACCTTAAATTTGCTGGGTTTAAGAAGGTCAAAGTCCTCTTTTACTCATCTCAGCCATATGATAAGGTGCAAGGTATTTAATTAATCCCAGCTTCATTTCAGAATTCACTCCTGAAATGTGTGAAAATCCTCCATTTGATAATTTGATGAAATGCAAAAAGCAATTCCCCACGTTGATAATATTCAGTAAAACTGTTCAGAGGAGGAGGTTCACACTCCTAAAGAGCAAGTGGCAAGAAGGTCAGACCTACAACAATATCAAGAGAACCTTCAGAAACAAAGAAAGGTTACTTATTTTGCTTCATTTTCAGGTCTTGCATTTTCTCCCTTCTGTTGTGTTATGCAACAAAATTAAGACTCACAAAGAATGGGGTGGTATTATCATCTTGTTCTAGGAAGAACATCTTGTCAATCAGAATAATAGATTAGTACATAAGCGAAGATGTGCTCTGCTCCTTGAGTTGAGAACATGTTTATAACAGTCTTCACTCTCACCTCTCTGTGCACATGGCTAACAGTTACTTCAGGACAAATGGGCACATCTATACCAGGCATTGCTGCAGGTAACCTGGCAGTACTTCAGAGTCGGGACCTACTGCCAACAATTGGAGCGGACAAATACATGTGATGTGCATTTTCACAGCACTTCAGTCGCGCTTTGCAGCAAACTTTTCAGATGTGGAATTACAATTATAATCAAGTGAAGAGGGTTCCAGTTGAAGGAAATCCTGACTTAACAAGTTTAATGGAATTGAAACAAGACTTTCTTCTCTAACTTGCAGTAAATAATGGCATGTACACAGCGGGAGTATGGGTGGATGGGGAGGGTGTTTTAAAGTCTCTTCATGGGCTCTTTTCCTATTCATCCTATGCAAAAGCTCCATGAAGTGTGCAAAATATAAGCGACTCTGAAAGCATGGGGCAGAAAACTTGTGCTCCAGTGTACAAATGCCCCTCATCTAGGTCACTATAAAAATGGAGCAAAGCCAGATTCATACTGGCATGTGAAATAAAAGAAAATCTCTTTGCGCCTCACATCTTGGCATCTGTTCTACTGAAAACAATGGAAACAGGACAATAAAAGTTGAGCCTGCCAGATCCAGAGTAACGTTCCCATGAGCTGCAGCATGTAAAAGTTATTTTTCATTAGAGAAAATAACAATAAAAGATTTCATGTTGACACCTACTTTAGAGGACAAATAAAATGGTCAATTTCTAACCAATTAAACAAAATTGGACTCTGGTGGTTTCAGTTTCCTTTCTGCAGCTTTAACACACCCATTAACACGTTTGCATAAATTCCTGTCCATACCATTTTAATGTGGACTCTAAGCCATTCAAAATAATGGAGCTTTGCTAAAAGTGCTCAGACTGAATTTTGTTTCCAGAATATGTTAATTGTACGAAAAAAAGTTTTGAATGAATCTGAGGATTATTGTCTTTACATGTATGTTATGTATGTTTTGACCTATTTGCAGTTCAATAGCACCATGCACATCCTCAAGACACAAAACTGCATGCCATTTAATAACCTTTATTAGTGTGCTGAGTTGGGCTAGCAATTAGTATGTACCAGCTGATCAGTTTTATATTAATAATTAATAGAGAGTAACAGGCACAAAGTTTGGGAGAGGAAGGGTAGTTTGTTGGGAACTTAGGTTGTCATGAGGTCTGTGAAAATAATGCTTTAACACAACATGTTTAAATGAAATGAAAATTATTTCCTGGGTGGAGATACCTAATTTCATAACATTCCATACATATGACTTCAGGAAGAATTAGAGTGTTATCTCAAAATACTGTGAAATCTGATGTAGATGTCTATTTTTGAGTAATTTTGAAAGGGTGTGCATGTAAAGATGACTTGCAACTTATACACTGGATCTTATGGTAACTGAAGTTGGAAGTGAATGCATCTAGAGCAAGTCACATGCTAAGGTTTAAAAAATGTTATTTAATGGAGATTTTACTTCCTCACACAAAACTTTATCCTCTTTCAGTTGAAATACATCTCTGACTTAAAAGGGATAGATAGCAGCTTCAAAAACATTTAATTTGTTCTCATTCCCACTGCCCACCACTCAAAAAAGCAGTTACAATAGCAATCGCTTGCATTTGGGGGAAAAAAAGGAAAAAATGACAGGTTTGCAAAATCGTATTCTTCCTAAAGATGAGAAAAGAGACTTCCAGACTTGACCAAAGTATCTGGGTTCAATTTAAATTACTATGGTTCTTACAAAGCTGTCAGTAACAGACCCTTAATTTTTTTGTCTGAGAAACATGTATTCGTTTGTATATAACTCTGCATATATTTATGCAAATGACAAAAAATGACCGTGGGACTGGATACTATTTCTGACCCGCATAATCTTGACATCATAAATAGTACAGATGAGCACATTTATCATAGAACACACCTCTGGGGACACAAAAATCACTTTTTTTTTAAACAGAGCAGGACATCTTCAAAGAAAAAATATATAATTTCAAGTTTCTACTTCATGTGAAGACAATTAGCACACTTGTCCATCCATACTCCAGTCAGTTTATGCTTTCCAGGCCTTTTAGCAGTTCACTCTCAGAACCATTGTCAAGGAACTAAGTTAGAACCCTGGCCTCTCCCCGTTTCCAACCCACAGTTTGTCCTTTTACTGTAACCTAGGGCCTATTAATTTTCTGAATGTACAATTTTTCTAAAAAAAAATTTGAAGTACTTTTCGGTAAAATTTACTATTGAAACAAGTAGTACCATGCAAATCTTGCAAGACAACTCAAACCATAACCAGAATATGAAACTTTCGTGATTCTGGCTATGAGTAAAGGAGCAAGAATAACACAACAACTGAGTATTTGGAGTTGAAGTCATATCTTAACAACTATTGAAGGTATGCTCCAAAAACTGTACACAATATAGTACAAGATTCCAATGGTAAAATGGTTCATTTGTTACTTGTGTTTGAGAGTGCCATGTTTTAGTTAATGCCAATTCCTTTGCCATCTTCGATAAATCTAGCGAATGGGCGACTTGCACCTCCTTCTGTGCTTTGTTTCTCCAGACTAGCAACAGGTGGACTGCTCCCTGTACGAACCCTGTCCATTCCGCTGGCCAGACTAGTTAAAGCTGGGATACTGCTGGCTCCTAGGCTAACAGGGAGCTGAGGGATGCCTCCATTCTGTATAACAGAAATCTCGTTATTTTTCATGGCTAGGCCATTCGTGATGGCCGCAGCGTATTGGTTCCAGAATGTTGCGTCAACATTCATTGCCCGAGCTGCCAAGTCCTTTTGAAACATCTCTGAGAACTTCACAGCATCACCGCCTAGTAAAGCCATTGGGTTCTCTACTGACAAACGACGTCCTCGTCTTGCTGGAGAGTTATTCCACATATGGGTTCCCATGTGAACCTAACGAGAAACATAAAATAGTAACAAAAAGAAAATGTACTATTAAATAGAATACAGTTTTCAAACAGGACACACTTTTGATATGCAATCACCCCATTATGACCGTCTGCACAGATTCCTTCTGAACTGGAGAAGCTGATAATAGTGATGGGCAGCAAATGCAACTCTGAAATACAATCCACAGGATGCAGGAAATGTGGAGCAGGGTTGATGAGTATCCGAAAGGGGAGCGGCTTATAATTTGGATGTGACCTTTATCAAAACAGTAATTAAGCATTCTTTGCCAGCGACAAATCAACCTGTTCAACATTTTCAGCAGCTTGTCTGTTCATTTCAGGTTTCAAGCTTTCATTAACTTTGGCTTTGGTTGCAATGTCTCACATTATTTATGCTGGTCATGGCCATTACAAATGCATCAAGTTGAACATGTGAAACACAATTACAGTTCACTCCACTGAGCTGAAAGTTTATAATTTAAGATCTGGCAAATTTTTTTCTGGTAATGTTTTCATCTTTTTATTTGTGCTACTTCATGTCAATTGCTGACTTGTTCCAAAAGAAATTGCATTTTGCTGACTTGTTCGAAAAGAAATTGCATTCGCATGAATTCAAAAATTCCAAGGTGATTTGTGGAGGCTAATCAAACAATATTAACGCAGAGAAAAGGGAAAAATGAGAGCTAGGAAAATCAACAAAAGGTTTGGCCAGAGGGGTTGATGAGATTTAAAATAATGATTTGTGGCCCCACACTGTTAATTGTGGCTCCTTCAATGCCTTGATGGATGTAAAGCCGAGTGTCATCAATATAGGTGAACAGAACATAATCTCACACCAGGAAAGGGGGTATTATTTCAGATTTGCAACTTGCCACTTGAATATAAATCTTGTGCAGCCACTTGGCTGCCTCTTACATAAACTGCTCAGTTCATGTTTCGCAATAGAGGGGAAAAACACATTTTCTTTTTTAAAAAAAGCGAAAGTTAGCTCTCATAGCAATGGCCAAATGCCAAGCTAGTTTTACTCCTGTACTGTAAATTATAAATCTATTCTGGCATGTGTTGAGGAGGAAGAGGATGATTAACAATAGATGCTTGTAGGATTCAGGAGACCGGAGTGTGGGGGTTGAATGAAAACTCACTGCTGGACACAATGGGAACAATCAGGAAGGTAACGTTAAATAATGCCAGTGCCACAATTTGTATCGAGTGGACAAAAACACTAAACTATGAGCAGTAGACTATACACCAATAAATCATTATTGTTTTCAATCCCTTCTATGGCTTTTCCGCTCTCTGCTTCCAAAACATCCTCTGCTCTACCAGCCTTTGAGACCATTGCACTCTATCAGTTTTGCATGCTTGCCTGCCATGTTTTATCATTGGCTACAAAATGTGGACTTGAACTGAGAAACTCCATTCGGCCCAGCTCTGCAAGACTAATTTTTTACTGAATCACAGATTTACTATGGCACAGAGGAGACACTTGAGCTCATTTGGGTTCATAGAATCTGTGAACAGAGCAATCAAATCCATTTCCCCTTCTTTCCTCAAAACTAGCAAATGGTTTCCTGTGCTACCTATCCAGTTGTCTATACAATTTGATCCCACCATCTTCAAAAGCAGTGAATTCTAGATTAGGATCACTCTCCGAGTAAAATATGTTTGGGGAATTATGTGATCGAGTTAAAGACAATGAAGGCTCTAATTCCCAGCACTCCAGCTGCCACATCTGAAACCTCTCGAGTTCACCTTCCTCCTTCAAAATCTGTTTTATCAAGTCATTTTTGGTCACCGCTCTCTATTTCCTTTTGTGGCTCATTGGTTTTCCGAAGAGGAAAATATGTCAGTCAATAGTTAGGGAAATGAGGTTGGTGAGATTAAAAACAGCAATTTTAGTTCTAAGATTTTATTCAATGTTATTAGAGCACATCTCAATGGTGTGGCCAAACACAGGGATGGATGTAGAGATAAGTGTCACCAATGGAGATAATTAGGACCATCCAACACCAGGAAAGGAATATTATCGCAGCAGGTATATTATTTGTGAATATAATTGACTTGGAGGTAAATATGGATTGGCTGACTAGTATATTTGTCATGATATCAGTTATGATCAACTACATGACAGCTATGTGATCAGCTATGTGTGACAGAAATGGGGGGAGAAATGGTAGGTCGAGTTTAATCCAAATAAATGTGAAATGTTACACTTTGTGAGATCAAATATAGAAAAAATATACAGTTAACAGCAGGACATTTAACAGCATTGATGTAACATAGAAAATAGGTGAAGGAGGAGGCCATTCGGCCCTTCGAGCCAGCACCGCCATTCATTGTGATTATGGCTGATCGTCCCCTATCAATAACCCGTGCCTGCCTTCTCTCCATATCCCTTGACTCCACTAGCCCCTAGAGCTCTATCTAACTCTCTCTTAAATCCATCCAGTGATTTGGCCTCCACTGCCCTCTGTGGCAGGGAATTCCATAAATTCACAACTCTCTGGGAGAAAAAGTTTTTTCTCACCTCAGTCTTAAATGACCTCCCCTTTATTCTAAGGCTGTGGCCCCTGGTTCTGGACTCGCCCAACATTGGGAACAGTTTTCCTGCATCTAGCTTGTCCAGTCCATTTATAATTTTATATGTATGGAGGGATCTTGGGGTCCACATTCATAGTTCCTTGAAAATGCGAGACAAATATGCAAAGTGGTAAAGAAAGCATATGGCATGCTTGCCTTAATCAGTCGAGGCATTGAGTACAAGAGTCAGAAAGTCATGTTGCAGTTTCATAAAAGTTTAGGTAGACTGCATGTAGAGTGTAGTGTGGATTCTGGTCCGCCTACTGCAGGATGGATGAGGAGGCTTGCAGACGGTGCAGAAGAGGTTTACCGGAATGTTGCCTGGATTAGAGCGAATTAGCTACAGGGAGAGATTAGATAAACTTTGATTGTGTTCTTTGGAGCATCAGCGGTTGAGGGGAGATCTGAAGGATTATATAAAATTATGAGAGGCATAGATACGGTAGACAGAACCTTTTTCTTAGGTCGGAGGGGGATAGTTTAAAGGAGACACATGAGGCTTTTTTTACACACACACAAACACAGAGTGGTGGGTGTCTGGATTGTGTTTCCAGGTATGGTGGTGGAAGCTGATAATGATAGTGTTGTTCAAGAGGCTTTTAGATAGGCATATGGATATGCAGGGAATGGGGGGTTGTAGATCAAGACAGGCAGAGAAGATTCGTTTAACTTGGCATCATGTTCAGCACAGATGTTCCTGTAGTCTACTGTTCCATGTGCTATGAATATTATAGAACTGTTTTGATGCATGTTATAGAACATAGAACAGTCTTGTTTTATATTTCCAAAGTAAAATATTCCTGTGAAACACCTTAATGTTAAAAGCCACCATATAAATGCATGTTATTACAGGAATTCAGCACATACCATGTGGTGACCTATTTTTGTGTGTTTCCATCCAGCATCATCTCAAACTAGATTCTGTGGCTTTACCAATACTTTTCTCATGACACGTTGAGATCACTTTACGCATGGTTAAATTATTCTTGCTTCTGATTTTGAGTTGTGCTTAAGCAGTTTGTGACCTTCAGGCCACAAAGTCTGCTTATTGGTAAGCACACATGGCTAAAGCACACTCAGAATACAATTGCCATATGACCAAAGAGAGCTGCACTTTGAATGCACTGCTTAGTTTTACTTTGCGATCTAGCTGTTTTTGCAGGTTTAGAGATGTACGTCATTTGAAGTGAGCTGTCGGTAGATACTGCCACATCATTTGAATAAATTCAAAAGATAGATTAATAGAGAAAAAAAATGGTCTGAGAAAACTCTAATTTATTTTTTAACAGGTTTGAATCACTGAGTTGGGTTGCTATATTTGGAATTTTTTAAGGCATGATTTCTCATTTATAAACCAATTATTGCTCCTCTGTACTGAAATGTTTTAAGATACATTCATGTTATCAAATTGCTGTATTGATTTTGCTCAGCATAATTCATCATTCATAGTGTTAGCTACAGAATTCTTGCTGGTCTGAATCTGGACTTAGATTTTAAACAATCACGTTCTTTTCAGTTTATTGAAAACTAATTTCTACTGAATGCAGGACACTTGGGACTTTCAACACAGATGTCTTTGGACACTGATTTTCTTTCAAAGGAGGTTCGCTGGTTTTGATTGGGTTACCAAGAGCGATGGCAGAGTGGCAATGTCTTATAGTTGTAAGGTTAAGCATGGAATGACATTGAAAATGGAGATGAGGAAAATTACATATCCCACTCAGCAGATTAGCAGGTCTAAATCCAGAGGCTTTGGAGAGAGAACATACTGAAAGTATGTTTGTCATCATATTTACATTTAGAAAATAATGCATTCTTACCATGTCTTATTCTAATCAGCACAGATGTTTTGGAATGCTGAAGCTTAGAATCTCATAACTTTGGAGGAAACCAGGTTTCCCATGCAAATTGAATATGTAAAAAAACTTCTGGTAAAGCTATTATGACAGGCATGCTGAGAAAACCTCTGCCAATTATGCTTCTGTTCATTTGGAGTGTTGTGTGCAGTTCTGGTTACCCCATTACAGGAAGGATATGGAGGCTTTAGAGAGGGGGCAGAAGAGGATTATCAGAATGCTGCCCAGATTAGCAACAATGAGAGATTGAACAAACATGGATTGTTTTCTCTGGAGTGTTGGAAACTGAGGGGCGATCCAATAGGATAATATAAATTATGAGAAGCATATATTGGATAGATACTCAGAACCCTTTTCTCAGGGTGGAAATGGAACATAGAACATGGAGCAGTACAGCACAGGAATGGGCCCTTCTGCCCATAATATTTGTGCCAAACATCATGCCTAATTCAAACTGATTTCTTCTGCATGCACATGATCCATATACCTCTATTCCCTGCATTTCCATGTGCCTATACACGTCAAAAACAAGGCATAGCTTTAAGATGAAAGGGGCAAAGTTTAAAAGAGATGTGTAGGGCTTTATTACACAGAGAGTGGTGGGTGCCTGGAACACTTGCTCGGGCGTTGCGGGTGATGTAGGCAGATACAAATTAGTATACAAACTTAAAGCACACGGCATTGGGGGTTCAGTATTGATGTGGATAGAGAACTGGCTGGTAGACAGGAAGCAAAGAGTAGGAATAAACGGGTCCTTTTCACAATGGCAGGCAGTGACTAGTGGGGTACCGCAAGGCTCAGTGCTGGGACCCCAGTTATTTACGATATATATTAATGATTTGGATGAGGGAATTGAATGCAACATCTCCAAATTTGCGGATGACACTAAGCTGGGGGGCAGTGTTAGCTGTGAGGAGGATGCTAGGAGGCTGCAAGGTGACTTGGATAGGCTGGGTGAGTGGGCAAATGCATGGCAGATGCAGTATAATGTGGATAAATGTGAGGTTATCCACTTTGGTGGCAAAAACAGGCAAGTAGACTATTATCTAAATGGTGGCCGATTAGGAAAAGGGGAGATGCAACGAGACCTGGGTGTCATGGTACACCAGCCATTGAAAGTAGGCATGCAGGTGCAGCAGGCAGTGAAGAAGGCGAATGGTATGTTAGCATTCATAGCAAAAGGATTTGAGTTGTAGTTGTAGTACTGCAGTTGTACAGGGTCCTGGTGAGACCACACCTGGAGTATTGCATACAGTTTTGGTCTCCTAATCTAAGGAAGGACATTCTTGCCATAGAGGGAGTGCAGAGAAGGTTCACCAGACTCATTCCTGGGATGTCAGGACTTTCATATAAAGAAAGACTGGATAGACTCGGTTTGTACTCGCTAGAGTTTAGAAGATTGAGGGGGGATCTTATAGAAACTTAGAAAATTCTTAAGGGGTTGGACAGGCTAGATGCAGGAAGATTGTTCCCGATGTTGGGAAGTCCAGAACAAGGGGTCACAGTTTAAGGATAAGGGGGAAATCTTTTAGGACCGAGATGAGGAAAACATTTTTCACACAGAGAGTTATGAATCTCTGGAATTCTCTGCCGCAGAAGGTAGTTGAGGCCAGTTCATTGGCTATATTTAAGAGGGAGTTAAATGTGGCCCTTGTGGCTAAAGGTATCAGGTGGTATGGAGAGAAGGCAGGTACGGGATACTGAGTTGGATGATCAGCCATGATCATATTGAATGGCGGTGCAGGCTCGAAGGGCTGAATGGCCTACTTCTGCACCTATTTTATTTTCTATGTTTCTATGTTTCTATACAATAGTGTCATTTAAGAGGCTTTTAAATGGGCACATTGATATGCAAGGGATGGAGGGATATGAGTGACCTGCAGTTTAGTTTAGCTTAACTTGGCATCAGGTTTAGGATGGACATTGTACCGCCAAAGAGTATTCCTATTGTGTTCTGTGGTCAATGTTAATTGATTATTTTGACTGTTGTTGGGTAAATGAGGAAGATGAAGGAGATATTTTGTGCCACACAAGTTCCCACAAACACCAGTGAGATGCAATTCATCTGCTCTGGTAACTTTTATTTGAACTAGAATAAGTCCTCGGTTTAAAACCCCCAATATGTAGAAAATTAGAATCAAGGACAATTGACATGTCAAGCTTTGACAGAATACTGAAAGACAGAAATGGTATCAGTTGTTCAGAAATTAATTGGTAATCTTGAATGCATTACATAGTAACTGTGTTGCGCTAGACTCGACTTTTAAAATTCAGTCCCATTGAAATGTGGAACTGAATTTCAACTCTCAGCATGGATATCACTATTCTATAGCACGTTAAGCATTAGCAACCAGAACCGAAAGTCTAAAAATATAATAATCGGGTTTTAACAAGGTAATCACAAATGTAGATATATATAAATGAACAAATTTAAATATCATTCTATTGAACTGGTTTGTGCAATTGTTTTAACCTTTGCAGGTGTGGCCGGTCAAAGCTTTAAGTGTGCATTCACAGTGTGCATTAACTGTGAAGTGAGGAGCAACAATTATAATTTAAGCTCTCAGCTAATATTTGCTGCCACCAATGTCTGGGAAATTTGATCCTGCAAATTAAATAGCAACAACAGAAACTATGAAGCTAATCGCTGGTATTTCATAGGAACACTGCACATTGACAAAAAAATATTTTGGACTGCAGTGTGATGTGGTATGCGGAAGGGAATCATGTTGAAGGAAGAAATTCTATTGGTGAAGAGGGTGCTTCCTTCAAAAAGATGTTACTGCAGCTGAGAGTGTGAGGGAAGAACCTAGGTTGATAGACGAAAGTGAAATGAGAGATCAACTTTGGGTCTCCCATTTTTTAACCCTATTTATTAACCCTCATTGGATGGGGTAGATTAAAGATGTCAAGTGATGGGTTCTTCATTGTATTAATCCTATAATTACATGAACTGGTGGTATTACATTTCACGGTTTGTCAATGAAAAAATGTTGACATAACCTATTACAATTTGTTATTTTTACCTCTGATTAACATTAACAGTGGGGGGAGCTTAAATTGTGCACATGGTTATCTGCAGAATATCTGGGGTATAATATGTACTCGGTTGTCTGTGATATTTATGGGAGCATCAGTTAGTTGTTCCCTTAACTCCCATTTGGTCCCATTGACCTGAAATAACTGACAATCAGAGATGAACCATTCGCATCCCTCCTCCTACTGTTAATATCAATCATGAGCGTACGTAAAGTAAAATAACAAGTAAGTTACATTACCATTTTATATTGTCATACCTGAAGACTCAGTGCCAGCCATCTAATTAATTACAGGCCACCCCCAGGTAATGAATAGTTTTTTACCAATGTCCCTAAGTCATTTTTGTCCATAAATTGGAAAATACAAAAATAATATTTGATACAGTAACCATATCTTCATAGGATTGTAGTGAATAGCATCAAAAGCAGATTGGATTAATAAGAAGGAACAATTATTGAAAGTGGAGAGGGAGAGGAATCTAGTTTCTGCCATTTGTAAGATATTGAACTTTTAAATTTAATACTGTTATGGGACTTTTTTTTAATGCCGGGGCGTCTGCAAGTCCGATGTTCATAACCCAGCGATGACCTGTATAGGATTATAAAATACGGGAAAAACTTAGCAGGTCAGAAATCGTCTGTGAAAAGAGATACAGTTAATGTTTAAGTAGAATGTCCTTCATCAAATTGAGTAAGTCTTGCTGAGTTTCAGATTCAGATTCAGATTCAGATTCAATTTTAATTGTCAGTGTACAGTACAGAGACAACGAAATGCATTTAGCATTTCTGGTTGTGTTTCAGATGTCAAGCATCTGAAGGTTTCATCATTCTCTCTAACTATGAGATCAGTCCTGTCAAGAGAGTCGCCAGTCACTTGACATCCATATCTACACTATCCAATATGGGTTCCTGAAGAAGGACAAGAATGGGAGTGCTTGCAGTGCAGGGTATTAAAAGGTGTGTTAGTTATGGAATCTTATTGTTATTCCTCCATTTATATGATACTGTTGATCTCCTTGACAGCTATACCTATGCTATCAATACTTTCATGTGGAAAGAGATATAAGCTGTGAACATGTTCTTGCACAGTCGTTGACCCCTTTATATTCACATAAATACAAATAAAAATAAAAGCCACCAAGGCCGTCCAGAAATTGCAAAGGAAAATGCTTCAATAAAATTATTTTCCCTCCATCTTTAGTATGATGAAGTTATAATTACGAATCTCTTCAAGGAAGAACTAATTAAGGAATTCAAATCTTTTTCTAATTTTGATCATATAAAACTGTACATGATTCTGTGGAAGTTACAATGATATCGAATGATTTTGGACATAAATAACGAGAAAATTTAATTCACAAAATAAATTGCTGTGATTAACTGTAACTTTCGTTCTGGCAAGAGAAATTCCACAATGTTAATTTGTTTGCAAATATTAACAGTGATAATAAAAAGAGACTTTACACTTATGTGAATGTTGTGTTTAAACAGTGTAACAGTATGCTAACAAGAAATCAGGATCTGAAGCTGTTTCCCTCTGCTTCTCAAGATTAATTTGCCCTTTTAATAAACATGACAGCAGCACGGCATTAACAACCAACCTATGCATTGTAATTCTTGCCATTCCAATCTTTTTATCCCTGAACATTCAAAGAAAAATATTAATCATAGTTGTCGTTCATTCTTCTTTCTCCAGACACTTTCGTTTCAACTGGGATAAAAACAGAGGGCAGATGGAAAGATGTCCTTAGTCACTTGTGACACAATAATTTCTGCAGTTGTACACCATTTATGAAATTTGGCTCCAATGACTCCAATGTCTACTCAATTAGTGCAAACTGCTAAATATGAATTTCTATTCCTTGGCACCTTATCATTATGAAATCGTAACTGAGATGGGCAAAGAAAATAAACAGGCCCTCAGCTGTCATTGGCCAACATTGAATCTCCCATTACAAATGTACCTAAATTGGAGTGGGAAGTTGAGCGACGATATAATGCACTTTTAACATTATATCCTGGCTGTCTGGTTCAAAAGCAATCTTTAACATTTGCGAATAAACCACAAATGTAAATTTGTTCCAAGCTATAAATGCAATGCTTTAATTGATGGATTTTCAAGAATTAACTCCAACCGGTTTATACCTACAGTCTCTCCAAATGCAATTAGTCTAAAGAATTGTCAAGAAGCAGAAAGCTGAGACATCGCAGGTTAAAAGTATTTGGGTTATTATATCTGAGAAGGAAAGGTATGTTACTTGAGTACAGCACATCAACATTCAGTTACAATGCACAATTTATTACTAATTTACTAGAGGAGACATCAGTTTAAAAAGATAATGGCTCAAAATTTGTTACTGCCTGGCTGAGTTCAAGGAGCTAGGATAGCAGCATCAGCCAATTGAAATCTGCCTTCAAAATTCAGTTCTCATAAGTTCAATGCACTGATTTGCAGAGGTGGAGTGCAATCTGCTGATGCTGCTCCAGCTCAACCAGAATTCTCAAGCAGAATTGTTTTATTGTTAAAGGGAAAATCAGTGCAACTATTTTATTTGCCTGCATTATTCATCTCAAACTCATTCCCACATTCTGTTTTTATTTCAGATTTCAAGCATCTGCCATTTTCTTGATTTTTGTTGACATTATTACTGTTTAGTGGCACTTTTAAGACTGTCAATGGGTAGAAAAGTTTTGACAGTAACTGTACACCATACAGGCACAGTCAATTTGAAGTATTAGTGGAAGGTCATTTTGTAGTCATTCTTATTAAATGCCTTCCTGAGTTTATCTAGTTAATAGTTATAGCAGAAACCAAAACATGAAATAGAACGGACCTGTATGTTTGTTCTCGGTCAATTAAAAGTTCATGTGACTCTGTGGTGGTGCATGTAATATTTTAATAATACATTTAACTTGAGATCCTCAATTCGTCGTATAGAATTTGGTATATTAGGGAGCCCAGAATGAAAGGCAGGAATTTCAGAACTAAAGCTTTCTAATTTTGTATGATGTAGGAAACCTCTCTTGGATATCTCTAGTTTATAAGGAGAACGTACAAATTTGGAAAGCTTAGTTTAGGCAAATATTCTTTCAGTCGTGATGTTATAAAAATAGCAGACTTTTCTAATTAAATTGAAAGCAAAGACCTTTTTTAAGGGGAAACTTCACCACCCCACTTGCTGATTTTAACGTAGCATATTTCTATAAGACAATGCAGTTCAGGTGAATTCAAGTGACAAATTGACTGACAAAAGCAGATAGTAAGAAATATGGGGTAAACAAATGAACTGTAAAAAAGGAAAGACATTTAAGTATTCAATGTCAAACCTGTTCTCTTTATTACAATATTCAGCAACATTTGCAATTCAATCATAAATAGAATTAAGATAAAAAATATTTTTATTAATTTAAATATTCCTCTGCAATGCTCAGTAAAAAACAATCTATCATATTTAATTTGTTATTTTAAAATATTATTTGATAATGACAGAATCTTTGCCCTATTAAGTTTTGAAAATTAAGTATGTGTATGTTACTGTGTTGGTGTAAGGCTGTAATGTGGTGTGTGCATGTATGTGTGTGAGTATGTCTGTCTGTGTCTGTATGTGATGTATCTGTCTGTCTTGTGAGTGTGTTTGTAAGTCTGTGTCGTTCGTGTGTGTGTGTGTCTGTCTGTCTGGTTAAGTCTATGTCTAAGTGTGTCTGTGTGGTTAAGTCTATGTCTAAATATGTCTGTGTGTGTCTGACACTGTATGAAGACTAGAATCTCAAAGCGAAGACAAACAATAGTTGTAACATGGTCACTATTTTCAACCATTCATCACATTTATATTTGCAGATTCATGGTTAAAAGAAAAACAGTCAATACATTCTTATCACTAATTTATACATCAAAATGATCTTACCTTAAGATTCCCTTTTGTTGTAAAAGCTCTGCCACAGATTGTGCAGCCAAAAGGCTTTTCACCAGTGTGAGTGCGCTCATGGATCTGAAGAGCACTTGCAGAAGAAAAGGTCTTCCCACAGGATGGACAGTTATGCTGCTTGGGAGTCCGACGAGGTGGTGGTGCCAGAATGGGTGTCATACCTGGACTCAGAGCGGTCTGTGGTGCAGATGGAGCCTGTATACCAACTGGAACCTGCGTGCCATCACCTAGGGAGATCGGCTTGCTGTGACCATTGACTTCCATTTTGACCACGGTTGGTGCAGTGCTGGTGACCAGGCTAGGAGTACTTTGGGTGGGACCTAGAGTGGAGTTGGGTTCAAATAACTGAGAAGGAAGTTCTTTCATCTTGTGAGTCAGTAAGTGCTGTTTTAAATTACCCATAGTGGAGCAACCACGATTGCAGATTGTGCAAAGGAATGGACGCTCTTTAGTATGGCTGCGGTAGTGAATTTCCAACGCACTTTTACAAGCAAAAGGTTTCCCACAGATACTACAAACAGTACTTTTCAACTTACCACATTCTTGGTTGGGGAACAGCATACTAAAAGCCTCTTCTTTGATGATCGGCCGGCTCAGGTTGGTGGCTGTCAGATCAAGTGCACCTCCATTCTCCCGTTGAGTTGATGGACATTCCACTTTTTCTAGTTTCACCGGTGTTTCATGTGGCTCTTCATGGTTGCCAAAGCCCGGTGACTTTGACCTGTGACTGCCAGCATTGCTGGGCACGGGCGACAATGCCTGCATTGAAGAAGAGCACTCAGACAGTGCAGGGCTACCAGCACTTTGACTTTCCAGATCACCCACGGCAGAGGAAGAGTCATTTGTTAAGCGATCGCTTTCCATGGACCCGTTTTCAACAGATTTCACGTTGGATCGCTGCTGTGTGCCCAAAGCACAATCTATGATCTTCATCTGATTCTCCAGTGCGGCAATGTTGGAAATCACCGAAGGCGGTGAGTTTGGTGATGAACCAGAGTAGCAGAACAACTGCTTTGAAGACTCCATCGTGGCAATGTTTAATTCTGCCTCCTCGTCCATTGAATTTTCATCCATCATTTCATCGTCAGGATAGTCGCTCATTAGTTCTGCATTCATTTCGTCACAAGATAAGTCTCTGTCCAGGCTATCTGAGAAATCTTCTGGCAATGGAGTGTTGGGAATCTGTCCCCCCATGTGCATGCGGATGTGCTGCTGCAAGACGACAGCATTTGTAAATTTCTTCTGGCAAATGGGACAAGAATGCTGTACTCGAAGGGGCGGCTTTGCACGGTGAACTCCGAAATGTGTCTTTAAGTTCCCCTTGGTGGTAAAAGCTCGACCACAGATCTTACACTTAAATGGCCTCTCGCCTGTGTGTGTGCGGTAATGCATTTTCAGGGCACTCTGACAACTGAGTACACGGTGACAAATAACGCACTGGTTGGGGTCTGTCATCTTTTTGTCTATGTTCTCCACCAACTGCTGCAGTTTTGAGGTCTCAGATGTTTGCATAGAATCCAGCAGACCGCCAAAGGGAAACTTTGCCTTGAACTGATCAGATATGATGGGGAGCAGAGGACTGGGAAGGGTTGCGGGAATGCTGTTCACTTCACTCTCTCCACATGTAGAGAAGGTGGTGGAGCACGCAGCGGAGGAAACGGACTGCGTGGACGCACAGCCTTCTACCGCATTGAAACCTGAAGCTGATGCGTTTGAACCTTGGACCATGGAAACAATAGTACTGCCAGTAACTGATTGTGGAGACTCTGCGGTTATTGGAATGCTAGAATCGTTCTTGTTCATGTTTGGTGACAAAGAAGCACATTCGCTGGATGGAGGTGATGGTCTTTGGGGTGACCTGCTTAAAGGAGTTACTGTTGGGGACTCACTTGTAATACTCGATAGAGTTGGAGGCAACTGTAATCCAACTGATGTTGGTATGGTTGACAGCACAGGTTTGGTGTCCAGCCAGGTTGTCACTGGCTTTTCAGGGGGCAAGGACATCCCGTATGGAATGCCACTGCTAGTGGGTACATTATCCAGGTATTCAGGTACTGGATATGGATTCATCTGGATGTGAGGGTATTTTTCTTTATGCCTCTGGAAGTGTACTTTGAGATTGCCTTTAGTGGAAAACCGATTTCCACAAATATTACACTTGAATGGCCTCTCCCCAGTGTGAGAACGAAGGTGGATCTGCAATGCACTGTCACTCCCGAAGACCTTAGCACAAAACCTACACTTATGCTTGAAAAATGGATCTTCTGAACTTGTTTTAGGGTCAAACACAGACACGTTGGGTGGTTTCCCTTTGCGATGCTTCATAAGGGCAGCCAGTGGGTCCAGGGCATTGGTTGTGGCAGCAATGCTGACCAAGGGGTTTGGGAATATCACACCACTTGAGGAATTCTGAGGTAGCAGCGGATTAGGCATGCTGGAAGATGGACTGAGGAGACTACCGTGTGCAAGAGATGACGTTGAATACTGCAACTGGGCGGAAGAGTTATCTGTGTTTGCACTGGAACTTGGAGTCAGGGAAGATGCAATTCCACTTGTGGATGGAGGCAGAGTGGACTCCAATCGCGGTGATCCACCACTGGGTAGAACAGGAGTACTAGCCCCCGAGGTGGGCTGAACGATTTTCTGGGAGCCATCGAAAGCTGAAGTGTGGACATTGGGCGCCTGCACTGTGCCCGAGGCTGAAATGATGCCTGACAAGGGGTTAGAAGAATGGTCACTGAAGGAGGCGTGCTGGCTAGCAGCAGATACTGGTGTAACCTGGGTGGATGCAGAAGGGTTTAGAGGGTGCATTGTCTGCGGGTTCATCATTGCTACCTGGTTCCGGATTTGTTCAATGAGTTGAAGCTGGTGCAACTGCTGCTGCTGCAGAGCCACTAACTGCTCTAGAATCATAGGAATAGCCATGGTGGGCATTGTATGAATTGAAGTGGGGCTGTTAGACCGGGTGTCCTGTGAAAACTGTGCCACTGCCACCTTGGTGCTCTGCAAAGTCTCTAAAGTCACGTTAGTGTTTGGCATGATATAACTGGTCATGGAAGATGATTCGGAGATCTGAGGTAGCAAAGTAGCAGTGTCAGTGGCTCCTTGATTCTGGTAACCTTTGTCAGCGGATGCCTCCACCTCCATCGGCTCCTCTTGCTCGGCACTCTTCACCTCAGAGCAGTCATTCCCCTCTAACGGAGCATTGTCCTCACCAGCTTCGCTCTCCACTTGGTCGCTCGGGCTGCTGGCAGGGGAAGCCTCGGGCAATTCCTCCGAGCGCGCTGCCTCCTCGTCGTTGACGATTAAGACGAGCGGGTTCTTCGTGCAGTTCTTCTGATGCTCCATGAAGTCAGACCACTTGAAGAATTCTGCACAGCATTTCTCGCAGATGTGCGTTTCTTCACTTCCACTTCTACTTTCATTCCCACTATCAGCATCATCCGGTCCTTCCCTTGGGACTACAAGGAAATGAAAGGGACACATCAAGCAATGACTTACCGGATGACCCCTCCCTCCAATTTCAAGTTTTTGCACATAACTAAAATCAATATTTTTTTATTTTGTACAAATTACCTCACTTCAATACATCTCAGGTCCCTCTGTGCGTATTCTATCACTCCTTCTGCCTAGCTAATCATTTTCTTTGCACAATCCATCAAATTATGAAACCCTATCAATTGTGGATACCGCTGCTTAATGAAATTCCATAGAAGTTATTGATTTCCAATATTTTCATACAATTCACAGCTGCCTTGTCTGTTGCGTACAAATCAAGCCTTTGATGGACTCATTAGGCTTCCCCTTTGCCATCAGGTTTCCTCATTTCCAACAGAATTAGAGAAGTCTTTGTCAGTTCACTTGACATGACCAAACTAATCTGTAACCTTTCTGGCTCAAATCAGTACCTGACAGGACAAACTGGTCCTCTGTTACTCAAATGTGGCGTTGGTCTGACCAGATTTATTATCTTTATACAGCATCAAGGCAGTATAGATTTAATGCTAGTCTATATATTGTCTTAAATCAATGACCGTATCTTTAGTGGCTTCAGAAACCTGGAGAGCAATGCACCCTGAAGCATTAACGAGGGCGCTGTACCTTTCAGAGCTCTGTGGAATTTAGCTAAATTAATTATTTCCTGTGCTACTTGTAAAAAAAAAACAAAGACTGTGCTGTATCTATTAAAAGTTGTTGATAGAGACCCAATCCATTAAAACTTTGAATAACAGGCCATATTATGTGAGGTAATTTCTCCACTGGACAAAACTGAAACCATCACTGTTGTGAAAAGAGCCAGAATTTAGACTTATTTTGGCTGCATAATATTTTTATGATCCTCAATGAGACCTTCATATATATATTTATACACTGCCTTCAGTCTTTTATACCCTTGCATTCCAATAAAGTGCCTTAAAACACCGAGGTAGTCAACATTCAAGGCAGTTTGATACCTGTAGTATTTTGTACAAGAGAATTCTCGAACATCGATTTATCTGTGCTCAAGTAATGTCCTGGTGAATGTTTGTGCCAGGAAAAGGAAAATTACAAATTGGTTACACGTGCTTAATTGCCACTGTATGTAGTCACTTCTCTGGACTGAGCCTGCTACCACGTGCGAAACAATGCATGAAATTTAAGAAATAGATTTCTAATGGGCACCTGATCAACTAAGCAGATTTATAAGCCAAGTTAAAGTTTACTTTTGTTTACTATCACAGTATTAGTAGATACCATTGTGCCAATTGAGGTTATTTATCATTTTATCCACATTCAACTTTTCTGCAATATTGGTTGGCTATTCAATCTGTCTAAAGTAAAAACAAATGTAAACCTGTCGGTGTTTTGCTGCATTTTGTACAAGGAAAGGTTTTCCTTCAGCTGTCCAGTTGGTGAGGGCAGTGTAGTGCCATTGTAATTATGGGGTTAGCGCTTGTTCGGCAATGGGTAATGCTACTTGGCTTGCTTGATGGTGGAGAGACTCGATATAACGTCCCATCTTGTGCACAGGAATTAGTCCCTGCAGCCAGATCTGGTCTAATGGTGCACAAGGTGACCTCAGCCAGGGCCACTACCAAAGTTTTGTCCTCTGCACCAAATATCACCTTGGTGTAGTTTTTGCTCAGTTAAAATAATTCTTGCCATTCTGTTGGAAGCCTTTGGGTTTAAGTGCCAGGGCTGTGACTAGAGCACATCATTTTGATACTGGGTCAGAGCTCCACGGTTTTGGGAGCACTCTTTGAGCTGAAAAATTAAAGGAAGGCTTCCTGTGTTCTCACATGGAGATGAAAGACCCCACAATAATGATTTGAAGAAGAACAGTGGGGTTATCCACAGTGATAATGGCAAGTCTTTATCACTCACCCAGTAGAGTACCTAGTCGGAAACACTTGGCTTTTCATGTGGCCAATCTATCTGCTGTCATTTTCACCATGATAACAATGGCTACATATCAAAATTGCTCCATTGGCTTTCGCACTTTCTGAAAACAACATGAAAGATGCTATTTAAGTTGAGGTTTTTAAAAAATTATATATTAATCTGTTTGCCTTAGGAGGTGGTGCAGTGAAGATTCACTAGATTAATTGATTGATAATTACTTGCAACTATATCATGTGGCCGATTAGGAAAGGGGGAGATGCAAAGAGACCTGGGTGGCATGGTACACCAGTCATTGAAAGTAGGCATGCAGGTGCAGCAGGCAGTGAAGAAAGCGAATGGTGTGTTAGCATTCATAACAAAAGGATTTAAGTATAGGAGCAGGGAGGTTCTACTGCAGTTGTACAGGGTCTTGGTGAGACCACACCTGGAGTATTGCGTACAGTTTTGATCTCCTAATCTGAGGAAATACATTCTTGCCATAGAGGGAGCACAGAGAAGGTTCACCAGATTGATTCCTGGGATGTCAGGACTTTCATATGAAGAAAGACTGGATAGACTCGGCTTGTACTCGCTAGAATTTAGAAGATTGAGGGGGGATCTTATAGAAACTTTCAAAATTCTTAAGCGGTTGGACAGGCTAGATGCAGGAAGATTGTTCCTGATGTTG
Source organism: Leucoraja erinaceus (assembly GCF_028641065.1). NCBI lineage: Eukaryota > Metazoa > Chordata > Chondrichthyes > Rajiformes > Rajidae > Leucoraja > Leucoraja erinaceus. The sequence goes on along the minus strand of NC_073380.1, from coordinate 89,399,608 downwards.
GGGAAGTCCAGAACAAAGGGTCACAGTTTAAGGATAAGGGGAAAATCTTTTAGGACCGTGATGAGAAAAACATTTTTCACACAGAGAGTGGTGAATCATGGAATTCTCTGTCACAGAAGGTAGTTGAGGCCAGTTCATTGACTATATTTAAGGAGTTCGATGTGGCCCTTATGGATGAAGGTATCAGGGGGTATGGAGAGAAGGCAGGTACAGGATACTGAGTTGGATGATCAGCCATGATCATATTGAATGGTGGTGCAGGCTCGAAGGGCCGAATGGCCTACTTATGCACCTATTTTCTATGTTTCTATGTATTTTTGCTCCAATTGAAAAACATTGCTTATTGCCATAGAGGCAATGAAACAGCTTTAATGTACTTGCTTGAAGGACTGTCTTGCGAGTGAGATTGGCCCAAACCCTCCAGTGTGTAAGGGAAGGAGAAGTGATCGCATTAAAATGTATAAGATTCTGTGAGTGATTGGCAGGGAAGGTGCTAAATTATTGTGGTTGGAGTATCAAGTCTTGGAGAGCATGGTCCCAGGAACATCAGGCAGCATTGAGAACCAAGGTAATGAGAAATTTATTTAATCAGAGGGATAGGAATTTGGAAATTCTTCATCTGTGTGGGTGGCTGGTGAATGTATTCAAAGTGAAAGTTCTGGTCACTTAAATTATCAAGACAGCGCAGATATGTAGAAAGTGAGTTAGAATTTTACTGAATGCGAATAGACTGGGCAAAGTCAGCACCGCCATTCAATGTGATTATGGCTGATCATCCCCAATCAGTACCCCGTTCCTGCCTTCTCCCCATATCCCCCGACTCCGATATTTACAAGAGCCCTATCTAACTCTCTCTTGAAAGCATCCAGAGAACCTGCCTCCACCGCCATCTGAGGCAGAGAATTCCACAGACTCACCACTCTCTGAGAAAAAGTGTTTCCTCATCTCCGTTCTAAATGGCTTACTCCTTATTCTGAAACTGTGGCCCCTGGTTCTGGTCTCCCCCAACATTGGGAACATGTTTCCTGCCTCTAGCGTGTCCAAGCCCTTAACAATCCTATATGTTTCATATGTTTCAATGAGATCCCTTGAGATTGTCCTTGAGAAGGTTGTGGTGAGCTGGCATCTTGAATCACTGCAGTGCTTGAGGTGTCAGTACATTCGCGATGCCGTTAAGGAGGGCAACTTCCAGGAGATGGTGTTTCAGCGCCCTGGTCCTTCTAGCTGGGTTGGGGAGTGGGGAATAAAGGAAATCAATCAAAAGGTTGCTGTTCCTTGCCACCCAGCCTGTCTTGTTCGATTGTGTGCGTGTGGGTACGGTGCTTTTCCACATTGAACAAATGATGACCCTCTACATGCCAAGCTGAATCAAAGCCTCGCCGTGTCCCTGCAGGGTTACGATATCAGATTAATGAAACTGCTGACACGTTGTCATGACTCCACCTCACAGCAGCCAGCAGTAAAGACCATTAGCCGAGGTCTGGGAACCGGCTATGAGCTAGTCCTCCTGGTAAGAAGCTCATAAAATCCACTGGGACCATCACTATAAAGGAGAGAGCACCGAGGCAGCGTGTCCTTCATGGGTGATCAATATGTACAAAAATTGAAAGATCTCTGCAAAGCTAATGACTAACTGGACTATAGTCAGCACACAATCCACGGATAACACTGTGCAGATAACTGTATGCATTTCGATGAGCCTGTGCATGCTTCGAGGAGAGTTTCAGATTTAGCAATAGATTTGCTTTTTACTTAAACATGTCACAATAGCCCGAATTGAAAATCTGTTCACTGTGATGTTTTGTGGTGTAAATTCAAGTCTCCTTTTAAGAATGACTTAATACAAAACTGCTATTCACAGTTTTCCCCTTCAGTATTTTTGAACCTAGCTGCACTGAATCACAGCTTTGTGGTCTCCCTCTGGGGAAGGGATATCAGGAGTCATTGTTTTTGATATCTGGCACATGTAATTTTAAGAAAACACATTTTGATGGCTGAGAGGCCACGATACTGAAGTTGATGTCACAACTGCATTTATTAAATATATTGACAAAAGACTGCTCATATTATCATGTGCGTTGATTATTGATGCTATACCATGGAAACAGGCCCTTTGGACTGCACATCCATGCCGACTAACATGCCCATCTGAACTAATCCCATTTGCCTGCACCTGGCCCATATCCCTCTAAACCTTTCTGATCCATGCTCCTGTACATGCCTTAACCACTTTGTCTGACCACTTATTCCATAGGCATACCAACCACCCGTCTGAAGAATTTGCCCCTCGGGTCCCGTTTAAATTTTTCCCCTTAAACCTATGCCCTCTAGTTCTTTATTCCCCTTCCCTGGGGAAGAAAGCTGTGTGCATTCACCTTATCTATGATACTCGTGATTTTGTGCACCACTATACAATCACTTCCTCAGTCCCCTGTCCCTCGGGGAATAAAGTCCTAGCCTGACCAAATTTTCCCTGTAACTCAGGTCTTTGAGTCTCGACAATGATCTCGTAAATTTTCTCTGCACTCTTTACAGTTTTCCGATGCCTGTTTCTGCAACGTTAACCAAAACTGTGCACAATACTTTAAGTGTGGCTTCGCCAACATCTTGTATATCTACAACATACCATCCCAACTCCTGTACTCAATGCCCCAACCCAAGGCCGACTGCCAAATGCTTCTTCAAATCACTGTCTACTTGTGACACTACTTTAACGAACTATGCACTTGTCCTGCTAGCTTCCTCTTCCCCAGGTACCGATCGCACACTGTAAAGATCTTTCTCCAGCTTGACATTTTAAAAATGCAACACCACTTCCCAAATATAACATAATATGTGAATTAATGTTGTTTTAATGCACAATTTTTGTGCAAAATAATACATGGGCATTTGTTTGGCTTCAGTTGTCTAAATAAAATGCACATTGCTGGCGAAGAACTCTGCTTCTCAATATTACTTGCACTGATGTCACTGCAACTGTATTTCAGAGTAAGTTCAACACAAAGCTAAAATGTGCAATGTGCATGTAAGAGAGGACGAATTTCTACATTAGTCGCCTTCAGGCTAACATATTGGTTTTCAAGCTTGAAAAGATGACAAGGTGGTTTTCTGGAAGGTAAGCAGCTCTGTATTTCTAACGAAGAGTTAAAAGTATAGTACCATGCCAATGTGCACCAGAAATGGCAGAGACAAAGTTCAGTGACTAATAATCAAGAAGGTAATCAAAGATTAGTTTTGTTACTGAGTAATTTAAAATGAGAAAATAATAAATGGAAAGACTAAACCAAGGTTTCTTCTGCTCTGACATGTATGTTCATAGTGAGTTATTTATATGCAAGAGCGAGTTGCTATATTTAAGAGGGAGTTGCTATATTTAAGAGGGAGTTAGATGTGGCCCATGTGGCTAAAGGGATCAGGGGGTATGGAGAGAAGGCAGGTACAGGATACTAAGTTGGATGATCAGCCATGATCATATTGAATGGCGGTGCAGGCTCGAAGGGCCGAATGGCCTACTCCTGCACCTATTTTCTATGTTCAGCAAAGAAAAATTGAAAGCATGCTAATTATTGTATCCATTAATGCCTTTGGACAGATTACCTGACCCTAATCACACCGTTAGATAAGGGGGTGGCCCGTTTCCAAATCAGATGCTGCTCGTTGCTGCATTACAATGATAACCATGGTTTGCGAGTAGGTTGGAGTTGGTACTGTCGTGGAACTGGTTGGGCTGCAGCCTCACAGCTCCAATGACCTGGGACCAATATAATCTTTTGTTGCTGTCTGTGTGGAGTTTGCATGTCCTCCCTGTGCTAATGTGGATGTCTTTCCTTCCAAATCCTAAAGATTTGCTGGTTTATAGGTTAATTGGTATAGGTATATTGTCTCTGGTGAAGATGGGCAGGTGATTTGTCGGGAGAATAGTTTACAGGAAAAATTAGTGGGGGGATGTGATTGCTTAGGGAGCCTGCAGCACATCCCCATACCCATCCCGGCTGGGCAGAATGGCCTCCTTCAGTGGTAAGGAAACATGGGAACTGTTTCTCAATGTCTTTCTCAAAACTCAAAGAAACATGGGAACATGGATACCCGGATTGTGAAAGAAGTCACAAAAGTGCGAGCCTTTATTTTTCAAAAAATCGTAACTCAGAATAATTAAAATATTTTGAGAAATTATAGGATAGAGCATTTGATAATAAGCATTATATTGCTTTACCAGGAAACAATATTACATTATTTTCAACCAATACTTCTTTAATAAGGTTTCAGTTAATAAAATCTCTTACTGAATGTTTTCAAATTCACCCTTATCTTCTGCTGAAAGAAAGCACTTTGCTGCTTTATTTAATTCATCAGGAAAGAGCTCCGTCTCTCTGTTGAACAGTGACATACAAAATAAAAGGCAATCGGAAGAGAGTTTCCACGTTGTAAGCCAACTGAGAGATTCAGATGAGGTCAAATTGTTTTGAAACCCTTTTTGGATTCTTGAAATTGCATTACTACAATTCTCTCCTTGGTATATAGAATTTACCAGAGTTGATAAAACAAAAATTATTGAAATGCATTGCTAATACCTTCAGCGGCATTACATTTGGTTGCAACCATATTGCAAAATAAATGTCAAGTGCAGAATTCAAGGATCACGCGGATAAATGTTGTGCCAAATGTTATAACACCTAAATTGGTGAAATGTGCCAACATATGAGCGGTTACTTTCGTCTGATAATATCCTCAAGCACAAAGATGGCAATGTGGTCCATCTTGCCTGTGCCAGGTCACTGAAACATCGATACAATTATTCCTACTCTCACCCTTCATGGAATCATATAGCAGAGAAACCGGGCCTACAGTCCAACATGTACTCACTAAACCGATCTCAGCAGTGCATTCGAGATTCCAACCAATTATTGGGTGAAAGAAAATCCTCTTCTAAACTTTTTATCCCTTAACATATACTTCTAATCTCTTTACTTTAGACACCCAAGCTGTGGAAAAAAGCATCCTGATCTTTACCTTACCTCAGTCCCTCTTATACTCAATGTACAACATTTTATTTTTCAATTACTTATCCAATTCTCTTTTGCAAGTGACTCTGAAATGTATTTCCATTTGCCTTTCAACAGTGCATTGTTGGCTACATCAACCTAATGTCTGTAAAGTGTTCCTTCCCATCTCCTCTCAGTTTGTTTTGCCAACTACAGACCATCCCCGGGTTACGAACATTGAAATTATGGATACTCCTACATCAAATCGAGCATAATATTATTATTAAATTCAAAATAATTACATAAGTATGTGTTCCTACAAATGGCAGAGCTGATTTCCTCTCTCTCTCCACTTTTACTATTTTTTCTTGTTTATTGGACTTAAATGTTTTGATGCCACTCATTATAATACTGTGTGGATATGGTTACCGTAACAATTGTCTCTGGTGTGTTTTCCAACTTACGGACAAAATTAATTTATGGAAGTCTGTAAAAATGAATCAGTTCATTACCTGTGGCCCACCTGCAGCTTATAGTGATGACGGATCGAACAGCTGATCAAAAATATTTCACTTTAAACAAAAACTCTGTCAAAATGCAATGTGACCTAGATGTTTGAGTAAAAGGTTTGAGATGAGATATACTAGTTCCCATGTTGTCATTCAATAAAATGACATCCCTCTTCACCAAGTACTTCACTGTACATTAGGTTTCAGCACAGCTTACAGGAGAGCGCCTTGAAGATTAAAACACAAATCTGTCATTCTTTTTGAAGCTTGTTGCCTTTAAATGCACTCAGCTGCCTTTGCTGCTGTATAGGTGATCTCACTGCACCACTCTCAGGAATCGTTCAGGAACGCACTGGAGGGGATCCTGCCAGTATCTCGCTCTATATGGGAGACAACAGGCCGCAAAATAGGTTTGAAGTTACGGCAGGTTCAAAGCCACGTGTGGCACTCATCTTCCTGTCAATGAGTCTTTGGGTGTTTCAAATTCTTTGTTTTACTATTTATTTTGAGTGGGTTAATGTCTCTGCTGAAATAACAGTGGTGACTTTCAGCCCAAGGTGGCAAACATTCAAACTGCAGTGTCCGATAGAATGACTTGGGGGCCTGGGTTTTTGCATAAGCTATTAAACTACAGACGAAGGAATTTATAGAACATATTATGCCAAATATATTGAAACAATTGATCAGCTTTCGTCACTGTAAACCCATGTCTGTGGAATACATGTGTACATGTAGCAATAGAAAAGTTAAGGCTCCCTTGAACATCCTTCTTTGTAGAGGACAATGTGCATTTAGTGGCTTGTGCAAAAAAATAACATTTTGGGTTTGCAAAAATATGCCAGTTAAGAGACAGTGACGACAACAGGGGACAGAGTATTCCAATTTTGAAGGACAGGAAAATATTGGAGATGAAGATATATAATGTAGTGTATATACATAGATATATAATGTAGACAAAAGCAGTCAAAGCAACACTTATTGGGGTTACCTACTTTGGGCTCACAATCAATTCATGGTGCCCTCCTAAACCAGAACCGCATCATCTTTGCACCAAAAACACCCACAAAAATGATCGAATACAAAGATTCTGAAGTACTGTATTACCCATATTTTTATAATATGGGTATTCATATGGGAATATGGCAGTTGAAATCATCTCATGTGAGGCATAGTCTTGAAAATACGCAAGGACTGATTGTATTCATTAAGTCAAGAGAGAATTGGCTAAGTACCTGCTGAAAATATTGATAGAGGGTTATGAGCACTATTTTCGATATGATACTTCTGCAGTGCTGCGTGCAAGCATACCTTTACTGGCCCCTTTCATTCCTGTGTTCTTACAATCACCCTTTTGGGGATTAATGCAATTACAAACCATAAGGTCTGATATTCCACATTAATCAATTTAACTAAACCCTTTCAGCCAAGGTTCAGAAGTGTTAGGTATTGGTAATATTTTATTTAATTCGGGAAGTCTGACATAAGTGGTACATTGAGGAAGATTTTCTGATGAACAGATCAGTTGATCAATTGACACCATCATAAGTTTACACAAGGAGAGAAAGAGCTTATATTTATATAGTGCTTTCTCGGGTGAAGAGCTTCGTACCCAAGGAAGTACTGTACTGAGTATGGTCGCTGTTGTACTGTGTGGCAATGCAGCTGACAATATCTACACTGCAAGGTCTCATAATCAGCAGTGAACTAAACAATCATTCAAATATGTTTTCAGCAGCATGCACTGCAAAATTCTGATGATACATTGTATCCCACTTCCAAAATTCCATTCCATACATCTCTATTGTGCAGTTAGCTAACGTGATCACAGTTATACTGATGATTTGATACTGCAGGCTGATTGGAAAAATTGGCTATCAGTATGGAGAAGGGTGCCGACCCAAAACATTGTTTGTCCATTTTCTTCCACTCATGCTACCTGGCATGCTGAGTTCCTGCAGCAGTTTGCTTTTTGCCCATCAATGTGCTCCTTCAATGAGTGTCATGGTATGTTTTAAACTACCACCTTGGACAGACACTCAATTTAACATTTCATTTCACAAAAGACAGCATATCTCAATGTAGATTTTATCTGCACATTCCTCAATTGAGCCTCTAACTCATCATCTTCTGACTCAAGGCTCAGGTGCTATCAACAAGTTCCTTGTTCAGTGGTTTATCAGCATAAAGGTAATTGGGTGTGTGGCAAGGTGCTGGTGGTTTGCATAATTCTGTCTACAGTGATATTTTTTTAACTTTGCTTTATTATGTCAAGGAGAAAGATTTCAGGAGTGGAGCACAGAGCCTAATTTATTATCAACCATTCTCTGGTGAAAAGCTGATAGTTGGCACGGTGATGCGGCAGTAGAGTTGCTGCCATTGAGTGGCAGAGACCCAGGTTCGATCCTGACTATGGAGTTTGTATATTTTCCCCACTGACCTCCATGGGTTTTCCGTGGGAGCTCCGGTTTCTTCCCACACTCCAAAGACATACAGGTTTGTAGGTTATTTGGTTTGGTAAAATAGTAAATTGCCCCTAGTGTGTCTAGTGCCCTGATCGCTGGTCGGCATGGACGCGGTGGGCTGAAGGGCCTGCTTCTGCGCTGTATCTCTAAACTGGATGGTAAACTGAAGGCAGAACAAGAAGCCACAAGCAATAAGCACACTTTCAAAAAGTTGTTTCCCATTCCCACACTAACCATCCTTGTGTGCGACAATAGACAATAGGTGCAGGAGTAGGCCATTTGGACCTTCGAGCCAGCATCACCATTCACTGTGATCATGGCTGATCATCCACATTCAGTACTCCGTTCCTGCCTTCTCATCATATTCCCTGACTCCGCTATCTTTAAGAGCTCTATCTAACTCTCTCTTGAAAGCATCCAGATAATTGGCCTCCACTGTCTTCTGAGGCAGAGAATTCCACCGATTCACAATACTCTAGGCTGAAAAGTTGTTCTTCATCTCCTTTCTAAATGGCCTACCCCTTATTCTTAAACTGTGGCCCCTGGTTCTGGACTCCCCCAACATCGGGATCTTGTTTCCTGCCTCTAGCGTGCCCAATCCCTTAATAATCTTATATGTTTCAATAAGATACCCTCTCATCCTTCTAAACTCCAGAGTATACAAGCCCAGCCATTCCATTCTATCAACAAATGACAGTCCCGCCATCCCAGGAATTAATTTTGTGAACCTACACTGCACTCCCTCAATAGCAAGAACGTCCTTCCTCAAATTTGGAGACCAAAACTGCACACAATACTCCAGGTGTAGTCTCAAAAGGGCCCTGTACAACTGCAGAAAGACCTATTTGCTCCTCTACTTAACTCCTCTTGTTATGAAGGCCAACATGCCAATAGCTTTCTTCACTGCCTGCTGTACCCCAGATCTCTTTGTACTTCCCTGTTTCCCAGCTTGACACCATTCAGATAATATTCTGCCTTCCTGTTTTTGCCACCAAAATGGATAACCTCACATTTATCCACATTATACTGCAACTGCCATGCAACTGCCCACTCACCCAACCTGTCCAACCACCCAACCAAGTCACTCTGTATCATCATAGCATCCTCCTCACAGTTCCCACTGCCATCCAGCTTTGTGCCATCTGCAAATTTGCTGGTTACTTTGAATCCCTTCATCTAAATCATTGATATATATTGTAAATCGCTGCTTTTCCAGCACCGGGTCTTGCGGTACCCCACTAGTCACTGCCTGCTATTTTAAAAGGGACCCGTTAATCCCTACTATTTGTTTCCTGTCTGCCAATCGCCCTACCCCCAATACCATGTGCTCTAATTTTGCCCACTAATCTCCTTTGTGTGACTTTATCAAATGATATCCGAAAGTCCAGGTACACTACATTCACTGGCTCTCCCTTGTCCATTTTCCTAGTTACATTCTCAAAAAATTCCAGAAGATTTGTCAAGCATGATTTCCCCTTCATAAATCCATGGTGACTCGGACCGATCCTGTTACTGTTATCCAAATGTGCCGCTATTTCATCTTTTATAATTGACTCCAGCCTCTTCCCCACCACCGATGTCAGGCCAACTGGTCTATAATCCCCTGTTTTCTCTCTCCCTCCTTTCTTAAAAAGTGTGATAACATTAGCTACCCTCCGATCCACAGGAACTGATCCTGAATTTATAGAACATTGGAAAATGATCACCAATTCCACGATTCCTTCCTTAAGTACCACTTCATTAATGCCACTTCCTTAAGTACCCTGGGTAGCTGACCATCAGCTTTCAGTCCCATCAGTCTAACCAACACCATTTCCTGCCTAATGCTGATTTCCTTCAGTTCCTCCATCACCCTAGATCCTCTGGCCACTCGTACATCAGGGAAATTGGAACCGTCTTCACTACGGAAGATGCAAACAAAATACCTGTTCAACTCATCTGCCATTACCTTGTTCCCCATAATAAATTCACCTGCTTCAGTCTTCAATGGTCCAACTTTGGCCTTAACTAATTTTTTCCTCTTCACATACCGAAAGAAACTTTTCCTATCCGCCTTTATATTCTTGGCTAGCTAACCTTCGTTCCTCATCTTTTCTCCCCGTATTGCCTCTTTAGTTATCTTATGTTGCTCTTTAAAAGTTTCCCAATCTTCTGGCTTCCCGCTCATCTTTGCTATGTTATACCACTCTTTTATTTTTATAGTCTCCTTGACTTTCTTGTCAGCCACGGTCGCCCCTTACTCCCCTTGGAATCTTTCATCTTCTTTGGAATGAACTGATCCTGCACTGTCTGCATTATTCCGAGAAATACTTGCCATTGTTGTTCCACTGTCATCACTGCTAGGGTATCTTTCCAGTCAACTTTGGCCAGCTCCTCCCTCATGGCTCCATAGTCCCCCTTTGTTCAACTGTAATACTGATAACCGATTTTCCCTTCTCCCTCTCAAATGAGATTAGCAGCTGCTACAGTTTTACATTAAGTTCTAAAGTTATAGCTCCAGAATTCACACATATAAATTAAGAAGCCCCTTTTGAGGATCACGAGTTAGCAAGTTAAACATAAGGTTAAACACCTGCAAGAAGGTTCTACACAACAATAAATAAAAGAAATAGGCAATCACATTGCACTTATAATAATGATTCTTTAACATTTTTTAAACTATTGAGAAGCAATTTTGTATAAGTCGTGTGAACTTATTTAATGCTATGATGGAAAAAAGAGCAGGGTGTGTAAATGCATTAATCACTCCAGGGTGAATAAGAGCAGCACAATTAAGCGCTTCTATAAATTATACAAGAGTGCTCAGCAAGGTGTGTTTAGTCAGAGGGTTGAGGTTCTAATCCCATGCTGGATGCCTAATGCCCCTGTCCCACTTAAGAAACCTGAACGGAAACCTCTGGAGACTTTGCGCCCCACCCAAGGTTTCCGTGCGGTTCCCGGAGGTTGCAGGTGGTTGCCGGAGGTTGCAGGTAGTGGAAGCAGGTAGGAAGACTGACAAAAACATCCGGGAACCGCACGGAAACCCTGGGTGTGGCGCAAAGTCTCCAGAGGTTTCCGTTCAGGTTTCCTAAGTGGGACAGGGGCATTAGCAAAAATATCTAGGCTGATATCTCAGCTCAATACTGGGGTAGCTCTCTTAAGGGTTATAGAATCATAGAGTTATACAGCATAGAAACAGACCCTTCAGTCCATCTTGGCATACTGGGCTAATCCCAGACCCTTGCCCTCTAAACCCTTCCTATACACATATCTGTCCAAATATTCTGTAGCTTCCTCTGACAGTACATTCCAGACACTCCTATCCTCTGTCAATAAGATGCCCCTGAGGTCCCGAAGGTCGTTGAGTCATACAGCATTGAAACAGGCCTTTCGGCCCAACTCATCCATGCTAACCAATATGCCCAACCCAAGCAAGTTCCATTTGCCCACACCTGGCCCATATCTCTCTAAACTTTCCCAATTCACGCGCCTGTCCAAATGACTTTTAAACGCTATTATTGCACCTGCCCTCACTGCTTCATCAGGCAGCTGATTACATATAACGACTACCCCTCTGTGAGAAAAAGTTGCCTTTTACGTTTCTACTAAATCTTTCCTCTCCTACCTTAAACTTACACCTTGATTTCCCTACCCTGTGCAATGCCAACCAAGGTATAGAGTGGTGCCTAGATAGTCTCACTGCAGGCTACTCTGCTACCTCCCAAAGTCTGTGGGAGTGTGTTTAAATCAAGCTGTGAGAGCTATGCCTAGCAATGAGCTGCTGAAATGCTCTCACAATGGTGTCTGATGCTGAACCCTCGGCACCACCCTAGTCTTCCTGGATTTCTCTTGTGAACATCATATTCCCAAACTTGGGTTTTCAAAGCTGTCAGCAATGTGCAGGAAGATCTGAGCCATACCTCTCCATCCAACCAGCTACAAGGAGAGCCATACACAAATCAGGATATTGGTGGAGAACAGCATAGGTCCTCAGAACATGACATTAGTCCGAGGGGAGACTTCATCACTGGCTGTATGGTCTTGCCAATCACTGATTAGAGCCGGTGCCAGAGGAAGAGGAGCAAGGAGATCTGGAGCCTGTTGGGTATGAGGCAGGGCCTGGAGAGCACCAGGATTGAGAGGAAGAGGGCAGTTGCTCCAGGTGGCATATGCTCCAAACATCTGCTGCCTCATCTCCCAACTGAGCAGAGGAGAGACAGGTGTTGGTTGCCTAGGATTAAAGAGAGACACTTTTCACAAGCAGACTGCAAAATAAAGTTCTCTAGCCTATAGCGCTTAACTCCACCCTCCAATCATTAATATGAACATAATATGTCAATAATCAGGGGCTGAGGTGTGGATGGGGAAGCAGACTCACCTGCTGGTTTGCAGGTCCATCTGAAACGTTTATAACACATGGATGAATGAATCTGTGATTCAATTGTTGAAATGGGACTTGATACTTTTCTAAACAATATACAACCAATCAATCAATCAATCAGATTTATTCATCACATACACAATAAAGTGCAGTGAAATGAACTTGCCAGCAGCGGTACAATCAAAAAAGGAAACACAATACACAATAAAAATGTAACACAAACATCCACCACAGCATTCTTCACTGTGGTTGGTGGAAGGCACAAAAGTACAGTCAGTCCTCCTCCATTTTTGCCCCGTGGTTAGGGCCATAAACAGTACATTAGATAAGTGGAACTGTTGTGTATTTGGATGCTTGGAACAGACTTCAATTAGGTTCAGGCACGGGAGAAATCTTACAAGCTACTTTATTCCAGGACGCCACCTTGAGTCTCTCCGTGCACATGCGTACTTGCACAAGACATCACAAGACACTAATTACATATGCTAATTATCACATACCTAACACTCCTCCCCCTTTAACTTGGAGGCAGGTAACACCATTTCCATTACATACCTAACAATCCACCCCCTTTAACTTGGAGGCAGGTAACACCATTTCTATTGCATACATAACAGGAACCTTGGTTAATAAATTCAGATCTGTGCATCAAAGTACACATTCTATTTGGATTTCTACTCAGTGGTATGCAGATGATAGTGAAATACTGTGTGTGATCATGAGATTTCTGTCTACATTGCTCCTGTGTGCAAGGATTCTCATTTCTAGAGGAGATGGCTGTAGCTACCTCCTGGAGAATCTCCTGGACCCTCAGCACACACAACCTTTCTCCTGTACATCCCTCTGAGTGAAAATTGTTGTCTTCCTATCCGCTGCAGCCTCCCTGTTCTCCATGTGTTGGTGCTGTGTGGTAGTGCGCCTTTAAATGTAGATGGATGCCTTTTTTCAAAACAGCGAGGTATGTGCGAGGTAATGTTTTCGATGTTATCCAACATATTGCCATTGCAAACGGGTTGGGCACATCTCTAACCTATTATCATTGGCCATTCATATCAAATGCAATTATATTTTAGCACACTCATATTTCTATGCATGTATTGTGAACGGCAATACATCTAACCTAAAAATAATCAATGCAAGAAGTAATTTCCATGAATTAGCTCAACCTTTCTCAATATTATCACTCTTCTTAAAGCCAGCACTGACACTTTTTACGAAGACACGTCAAGAGAAATGTTAATAATATACAAAAAGGCAAATGTAGATCCTTCTCCAAAACTAAATTTGCCGAGACAGCAAAAACTTTTGATACTGATAGAGGGTAATCAAGTTATTCTATGTGATGCATTGTTGCGATATTCAATTACGACTCCATAACAAGTAATTGTGTACTTGAGTTTGGAAAAGCAAGGAATGGGACAATTAAAAATATACTTACAAAAGGAACTGCAGTTTCTGGAATCTTGAGCTGAACACAACATACTGGAGGAACTCAGTGGGTCAGGTAAGATCTGTGGAGGGAATGGACAGACCCAGTCTGAAGAAGGGTCCTGACCCGAAAGACTGTCTGACCATTTCCTTCTCAGATGCTGCCTGACCCACTGAGTTCCTCCAGTACTTTGTGTAAAAACATGCTTAGATACACAAAAATGTACTATCAGCTGCACTGAGGCACAACACAGAGAACATACTTTCTGCATAAATTTCATTTATCTATGTTCAAAGAGCTTCTGACCAGGTCATATCCTAGGTCCCATGTCCAAGGCTCATCTGCTGATCACCCTCCCACTAGGCTGGACTATTCCAACTTTATGTCTTTCCCTTTCTTTTTTCTAACTTTCTTCCTCATGATTCATCTCTTTAGACAAGCCAATGCCTACGCTGTTGGTTTAAGAAGTTAAGAGCCAGGTGAAAGAAATCCAGAGACGGAATGGTACCATTCGGCGCCGCCGTTTCGGGGTGTTAGAGTTAGGGTTAGGGTAAGGGTTCCACAACGGTGGGCCAGTGGAAACCAATTTCCAAACTTGTTAACACTTGCAATATCCTTGGCATAGGAACTTCTTGCAAAGGGTGATGAATCTCTGGAATTCACTATCCCGGAGTATTGTGGCGCATGGAACACTTTTATTTATCTGGAGGTATTTACAGAGGTTAGGGTTAGGGTTAGGGTTCTGATATTATAAACGGAGGTGCCGAAACAGCGGCGCTGAAACGGCAGCGCCAAAAAGTACCCGACCCAGCCAAAGATTCTCAAATTCAGTGCCAATCGACTATGGTTTGTGATCACATGGTTGCGCCTTTGTCCAATTCAGACTTGGTATTTGTCATGAAATTCATTTGCTTTACGCTGATGATAGGTTTTATGTATTTCATCTGCTCCGAGGAGCCTTAAGATCAGACAAAACAGTACATTGCAGAAGATTTCATCGTTTGGCAAAGTCTCAAACATTTCAGAATTGAGCTCAGAAGATCTGGTGCTCAGGCGAATATTTATCTGTCATCCATCAACAGATATCTTGGTTGCTCATCTCATTGCTATTCGAGGAACTTTTACAAATAACCTATAACTTCTCCTTTAAACTATCCCGCTCTGACCTTAAAGCTCTGCTTTGACATTTGACATTTCCACTCTAAGATAAAGGTGGCACGGTGGCGCAGCGGTAGAGTTGCTGCCTTACAGCACCAGAGACCCGGGTTTGATCCTGACCACGAGTGCTTGGCTGCATGGAGTTTTTAAGTTCTTCCATGACCTGCGCGGGCTTCCTCCCACACTCCAAAGATGTGCGGTTTGTTGGTTAATTGGCTTGGTAAAATTGTAAATTGTCCCTAGTGTGTGTAGGATAGTGTTAATGTGTGGGGATTATTGGTTGGCAAGGATTCAGTAAGCTGAAGGGCCTGTTTCCGCACTGTATCTCTAAACTAAACTAAGATTGAAATAAGATGATAATTTAAATGGTCAAGTGATTGCAAGAATGAGATAGATATGGGCATGCTTATACTGTGGAGGTAGCTATGGACTGGTTACTGATGGATCACTCTTGCAATTCCGCAACAGAATTAGACGGCTAGACTAAACTAAATACTCCTCCAAACTATGTGATGTCTGGCCAATCTTCATGTAGTTTTGTATATTTCAAGATAGCAAATCCAGATGTGTTTAACATTACTTACAGCAATACACTGGAGGACTGATTGTCAACACGAGCAGTTTAGCACCAGAACAGCGGTAACAACCACGGTGTTTACAATGATGATTGCAGCTCAGCAACACAGAGGTAGAGCAGTTAAATCTGTAAGGAGTATATCACTTCTGCTGAGGCCCAAAAGTGAGTGTATGTAGGGGTGTTGGAAGTGTATATTGGGAAGATACTGTAGGGGGGATCTTATAGAAACTTACAAAATTCTTAAGGGGTTGGACCGGCTAGATGCAGGAAGATTGTTCCCGATGTTGGGGAAGTCCAGAACAAGGGGTCACAGTTTAAGGATAAGGGGGAAATCTTTTAGGACCGAGATGAGAAAACCATTTTTCACACAGAGAGTGGTGAATCTGTGGAATTCTCTGCCACTGAAGGTAGTTGAGGCCAGTTCATTGGCTATATTTAAGAGGGAGTTAGATGTGGCCCTTGTGGCTAAAGGGATCAGGGGGTATGGAGTGAACGCAGGTACAGGATACTGAGTTGGATGATCAGCCATGATCATATTGAATGGCGGTGCAGGCTCGAAGGGCCGAATGGGCTACTGCTGCACCTATTTTCTATGTTTCTATGTAGGTGTGGGAGATGTAATTTTGGGGAAACCCAAGGCTACCCACTTTGGGTCGAAGGAGGAGAATCTTCATCTAGAACATTGGGTGTTCTTTTTTCATCAGCAGCAGAGGAGATGTGTTGTGCAAACCAGTGACAGGCTGATTATGACCGTCCCTGTTCCTTATCCGTGGAGTTCTGACCATGGAGAGCTGACAGTTCCGGACAGATTTGCAACATCAAGGTCTGTTGCAGGTACAGATACTGGTTTTTCCTGAAGAGAGGGCGGGTGATTGTGAGCTCTGTCAGTTAGTCAGTAGGCTTCACAGGGGGAAATTTACAAAGTCCATCACACCCATGAGCCTTAAATATCATTAAACTAATATGCCTTGTGATCAAATACTATTTTCACCATGTCTTAATTTAGAAAAGCAAATTCAGCAGCAGTCATGAAAAATGCACTTCTATGTTAAAAACCAATAGAACAGCAATAAGGTTCAATTTCTATTGACTAAACCTATCTTGTCACTAAACATGCATTTTTCATAGTGCAATCAAAACATCAACAATTCCCCCCGCCCCCTGTAGATACTGCTTGACCTGCTGAGTTCCTCCAGCAATTTGTTTTTTTCAATTGAACTAGTTGAGAGTGGGACATTTCATTTGTGATTCCGGGTCGCTATAACTAAAATGATTCTTCCCTCATTAATTAGTTTGTGGATCTCTCTTTGGAGGAGCAGAAGATTGGCTCAATGTGAACTACTATCGTTAATATTTCTTTGGTGAAAATTCCACATGTGTAACCACATATTTTTCTTCAACTTTCAGCTTTGGTTTAGACATGGCAAATTAATTCATTTTATTGTTGGTAGGGACATTTGTTTCAGGGTTAGTAGTGATGAATTGCATCAATAAATTCACCATGTTATTGCCCTATTTGATAAAATTCCTCAGATCAGAAATTATCTCAGGATGTCAGGCTCCATTTCAAAACCATTCCGAGATCTGTATACACTCTAACTCGCGCCATACTCACTCCATCCAATCATTGGTCTTCTGGTAACATAACTACTTGTCCCATCTTCACACTAGTACCACCCTGAGATGTTTGGCCCCATTTGAGCAGCACTACTGTTTTACATTATAGAAATTGAAAGGAAGGGCCAAAATACTGACATTTCTGCACAGATAGAACATCATCTTCAAATCAGAGCAAATACTTTGTTAATCAGTGGCCCAAATGTTACTGTCCAAGGTGCATTGTTCCTTTTTTAGCTTTGTGAAAACAGAATTGTACTGTCTGTTTCACAGCTGAAATGCATTGAATGGCATGGTTGATATATTTGCTTGGCAATATTGAGCTGGTTACAGAGAGGTGCCGTACATTTAAGCCCTTAAGTCCCCTTTCAACTCCATGCTAGCTATTAATTGCTGCCAATCAACCACCAGTCGATGTGCGGCACAGTGGCACAGCTGATAGAGCCACTGCCTCATTGTATCAGAGACCCTGGTTTAATCCTGACCTTGCATGTTCTTCCTGTGACCGTGGGGTTTTCCTCCAGGTGCTCTGGTTTCTTCCCACATTCCAAAGATTTGCAGGTTAATTGGCCAATGTAAACTGCTCCGAGCAAGTAAAGGATGGAATCTCGGGGATAGCTGGGAGAATAAAATGGGATCGGGTATGATGGGTGAAAAACTGGATGGTTTACAATCAGCACCAGTTCCTATCATTGCCTGATTAGGTCCTGTTTCCAAGCTGTATGGCTTCTCTAGCACTGAAAACTAACCATTATAAACTCAATATTATTCCAACAGGCCAGAGGACGAGAGGGCATAGGTTTAAGATGAAGGGCAAAAGATTTAATAGGAATCTGAGGGGTAACTTTTTCACACAAAGGGTGGTGGGTGTATGGAACAAGCTGCCAGAGGAGGTAGTTGAGGCTGGGACTCTCCCAACATTTCAGAATCAGTTAGACGGGTACATTGATAGGACAGGCTTGGAGGGATATGGACCAAATGCAGTGTAGCTGTGACGTGTTGGCCGGTGTGGGCAAGTTGGGCCGAAGGGCCTGTTTCCACACTGTATCACTCTATGACTCTATAACTGGCTTTAACTGAGCGTGATACTGGTTAACATTCTTTCCATTTTGTTTTCTCTCTCAATCCCATCTTTCTTTCTCTTTTGAATCCTCTAACTGCATTTGATTGTATATTGAATGCAAGTTATTGTCAATTAACATTCCCCTCTTCTTGCACACACCACCTATCTGATTAAGATGTACAGTTGCCTGCCCTCTTCATTGAGTTGTGTGGTTTCCTGTTTCCACTGCCCAACCCAACAACACTGTCAAATCCCATATCCTTCCCCTTCCCAGTCATAAAATTAGAAACCTAAAATGGAAATGACATCTTTAAATACTGGCAGATCGCGTAAGTTAGCCTGCCTCAACAAAACAAGGCCCATGACTTTGAAGGATTGTAAAAATGTTTCCTAGTTTATTGGCAACAGGTTAAACATGGGTGTATGAACAATTGTCTAGAAGTCTCCAAGTTCCAATGTAATTTTTGTTTGCTGTTTACTGTCCTGTGCTGTGTGTTGGAATGGGGGTGGGAGTGGAGGGATTGGAAGGTGAGATTCTGTTGATGAGAGAAAAGGGTCAACCCTATCACTGGCTCCGAGGCCAAACTGCGAACCTTGCCAATTCACAGCCAGAGACAATGCAATCTTTGCAATGCACAGTCTTTGCAATGAATAACTTATCTTATAGTTTTTACCAATGAATCCTATTCAGTTATTCCAGCTGAGGGTGGGGTGGGGGCACAGTGACAACTGACCAATCTCCAGCTACAGAGGGGAGAGTGAGCTGTGCTCTCCCCAACGTTCAGGTGTCTGAGCTCCGATTGAGAGAGGTGGCCTTTACCTACAGCACAGGGCAATTTGGAACATCAGGAAAAAAAAGGTTTCCTGCTCCATCTCACCTTCCGCCCAACAGCATTGAAAAGTTACTCGCCCATATTTTTGGGGGGAGGGGGTTGGTCATGCGGCATCTGTGGAGGGAAATGGACAGACGTCATTTCGGGTCGGGACTCTCCTTCCCGATCCGAAACGTTGGATCTGCTGACCTGCTGAGTTCCTCCAGCAGTTTGTTTTTTTACTCAAGAATCCAGTATCGGCAGTCTCTTGTGTACCCATTTGTCTTCTTGTCTGGGTTTCTCAAGGCCTGGGACATCAGGGCAGCAAGGATTAAACCTGTAAAAGAGATTTAATCACCTTCATTAAGATAGTGCCCATCCTCCTTTAACTAGACTGCTCTGCCTCTGTTAAACCCAGAACTTTGTGGGTTTTTTAAAAATAGTCACTGTAGTTACAGGAAGTGTTGCTGATCAGACCATCCTTACTTGATGTAGATAATGAGCAGGCTTCTCGAACTGTGGTTACTGTATGTGGCAAGGGTGTGACTACACTACCATTGAGGTGGGATTTCCAGTGACGATGAAGGTTGATGATACATTTCCAAGTCAGGCAGGTCTGTGACTCAGAGGAGCACGCAGAGTTCTCAAACACCTGCAGCCCTTGTTTTTCATTGAAACATAGAAATTAGGTGCAGGAGTAGGCCATTCGGCCCTTCGAGCCTGCACCGCCATTCAATATGATCATGGCTGATCATCCAACTCAGTATCCCGTACCTGCCTTCTCTCCATACCCCCTGATCCCCTTAGCCACAAGGGCCACATCTAACTCCCTCTTAAATATAGCCAATGAACTGGCCTCGACTACCCTCTGTGGCAGAGAGTTCCAGAGATTCACCACTCTCTGCGTGAAAAAAATTCTTCTCATCTCGGTTTTAAAGGATTTCCCCCTTATCCTTAAGCTGTGACCCCTAGTCCTGGACTTCCCTAACATCGGGAACAATCTTCCTGCATCTAGCCTGTCCAACCCCTTAAGAATTTTGTAAGTTTCTATAAGATCCCCTCTCAATCTCCTAAATTCTAGAGAGTATAAACCAAGTCTATCCAGTCTTTCTTCATCAAGACAGTCCTGACATCCCAGGAATCAGTCTGGTGAACCGTCTCTGCACTCCCTCTATGGCAATAATGTCCTTCCTCAGATTTGGAGACCAAAACTGTACGCAATACTCCAGGTGTGGTCTCACCAAGACCCTGTACAACTGCAGTAGAACCTCCCTGTTCCTATACTCAAATCCTTTTGCTATGAAAGCTAACATACCATTTCATGGTGGCAGAAGCTGCAGGTTTAGGAGACGGTGCAGTTCAAGGGAAGTAAGTGCAATGCATTTCGCTGATGATACACACTGCAGCCACTGTGCAAGAGTAGGGAAGGGAGTGAATGTCCAGGGGGGATGGATGAATGGATGGGGGGCCAGTTAAAGATCACACTCTGCCTGGGTGTTGTTGAACTCTGAGGTTGACACCAGGATGGAGATTTTAAGCATTTTGTCTGCCCATTGATCCCGCCTGTCTTGGTAGGATTAAAATTCACGTGTACATGAATGTGTGAGAGGGGGACAGAGAGGGGGAGATGACAGGTTTGCTTGTCACTATTATCGCTCCAGGATTCATCCACAGTCATGTTCATGGGCTTCATTTGTAAAACCATAAGGCAGAAGAAACCAAGACAGAAATGTCACTTGTTACCAAACCTACATCAGGAAATTAAATGAACGCAAATAAAGGAATAGACTTGGAAAAAAATGGTGCCAAAAGCAAAACTCCAACATCAAAAATAGCCTGGAACGAAGTTCATAGATCGCCCATGTTTAAGTAAAAATGTGAAAAGAAAACAGTATTTTTTATAGGCACTTTGGATGACAAAATGGCCTTCCTAAAAAAAACTCTTCATGCAGCCCTGAAATATCCACCATCCCTGCTCTATGGCATTTTACAGGAATCTTTTTGAGATAGAAATCTTTCAACTTCCAAGTTTCTTAATGAATAAGGTATTTATTTCCCTGGCAGACATGAATATAACTCATTACTTTACAAGAAAGCCTTCTTTATTAAATGTTCCTGTCGATGTTGTTAATGCATGGGATCTATTGCCTAATGCAGTGGTATGATCAGCAGCATTACTGTAGCTTTACTGTACAGTGCATGCAAAGCTCCATGAATGACAATAGCCATGTTGCTTTAGACATTAGGCCCTTCCTCCATTTACCCTTTTTGTGCAACACATGCCATCCTCCCCATTTTCCATCGTTAGCAGCCACTGTGGTTCATTTCTCTGGGGTTTATAATTTCTAAATGGTCATCAATCATCACACAGTAGACAATCCAATGGGTGGGTATGCTTCTGTTGGCTAACTCAGACCCAACGAGCTTTTCCATATTCCATAGAATTGCAACTGAGATATTATGTGCTCCCCCATGGTTCCCTTATATTTACAAATGTGAGATTTTGTTTACTATGTCACCAAGGTCAAGGCAGAAGCTATGTGATGCAAGATGCAGGGTCATATCATACAGAAGGAAGTGATTCATCCCATCAAATAACACTATCCCATCTAATTCCACTTTCCAGCACTAGGTCCATCATATTCCTTCTGATACACTTCCAAGCACTAGTTCAAAGTTGGAAAGAGAATGATTTAGTCAAATCCAAACATAGTTATATAGTGAGTTCTTAAAGACCTGAAGATGTGAATGACACTGTTTTGTAACATGCTTTAGAACAGGCATTTGTACAAGTTCAGTCAAAATGATGGAGTGTGTGGGTCACATTTTGTAGGTTAGAGGAACAAGCTGGTTGGAGCAGAGTCAATGGGCCACTACTGAAACAGGGAGAACAAAACGCTTATACCAGGTAAGATGACCAGGGGTGGAGAGGATGGGATGTCTCTTCTAGTTTCCTACCTCATGACGCATGTGTGTTAAAAGCTCCTTCCTAGATAATCTATTCCGATTTGGGATTTATGAACTAGGAATGATTACGATGAATGATCTTGACTGTGCATTATCTAGAGAAGTGTTTGGGGAGGAAAGGTCTTCAACGAGAGACCTGGTAATTATATCCTGATAAAAAAGTAAAGCATGGAGAGGAAGCCAGCTAAAATCTCCACAAAGCAGCTTTGACACGGAATGAGTAGCCATTACAAAGAGCCTGGAGATGCAGAGTTGATATCTCACCCAAAAGACTGAGCTGCAGGATGGCAAGGTGTAACAAAAGACTTGACTTGACAGTAGAGGATTAGCAAGATGTGCACTTTTCTTGGTTAGCCACAATAATATAAATTAGTTCACTTGTGCTGATAGCAATAACAAAACCCCAATGAATCAGGTAAAAGTATTAATGAACCCTCAAGAGCTATAGCCATTAATTGACATCTGGAGTCAAATACGGCCCAAAATGATTTGTACATAGTGATGTGATTCTTGTTTTGTTTTTTTAAGGAAAATAGCTTAATAAAACAGAAATATTCTAAGCTGCAGAGTTGGATGAAAATAAACTTGTATTTATATAAATACAAGAGGAGGTTGGTTTAACTTGGCATCATATTTGGCATGGTCATTGTGGGCTGAAGAGCATGTTCCTATTCTGTACTGTTATTCTGTGTTCCAATGCCCTTTGTCACCGCGGAAGGTACCATTAACTGAACAGCAGCAGTTGTTCAAACGGAAAGAAAAATCAGTGGCCTGTTTACTGACAGCAAAATCCCCCAAGTAACACTGAGAAACATCAAAGATAATCTGTTGTTAGTGAGAAATAGGTGAGGGATAAAACTGACCCCGACATTGAGTCCTATTTTTGATATCCTTACCACGGGGAAAGATTTTGTCTGTGCCTCTCAATCTTCCAAGCTTCTCTCAGGATGCCCCTCAGCCTCATTCGCTCCATGGAAACAAGCCCAGGCCATCCAATCTCCCCCATTACTAAAGGCCTTCAATCCAGGTAACATTCAGTTGAATCTTCTCTGCACTGTCTCCAACATAATCACATTCTTCAGTGTAGCGACCAGATCTGCACATACAACTCCGTGCGGCATAATCATCTTCTGGTAAGGTCACAGCATGATGCCCCAAATATTGAATTCTATGTCCTGAATTATGAATGGCAGCATGCCTTATGCCTTCTTCACCACCCAATCCACCTGTGTCTCTTTTGGTCTTGGCTTATAGAAACATAGAAACATACAAACAAATTAGGTGCAGGAGTAGGCCATTCGGCCCTTCGAGCCTGCACCGCCATTCAATATGATCATGGCTGATCATCCAACTCAGTATCCCGTACCTGCCTTCTCTCCATACCCTCTGATCCCCTTGGCCACAAGGGGCCACATCTAACTCCCTCTTAAATATAGCCAATGAACTGGCCTCAACTACCCTCTGTGGCAGAGAGTTCCAGAGATTCACCACTCTCTGTGTGAAAAAAGTTCTCCTCATCTTGGTTTTAAAGGATTTCCCCCTTATCCTTAAGCTGTGACCCCTTGTCCTGGACTTCCCCAACATTGGGAACAATCTTCCTGCATCTAGCCTGTCCAACCCCTTAAGAATTTTGTAAGTTTCTATAAGATCCCCTCTCAATCTCCTCGGACAATCTCCTCGGATAATCTCCTTTTATCATTGTCATTCCCTCAGATTTATCCGCTCCTTCCACAAGATATCATTGTTCTCGCACCTTTTCATATTTCTGACAGCGGATCTTTGCCCTGAATCACTAACTCTATTTCCCTCTTCACAGGTGCTGTTTGACCTGCTGTGTGTTATTGTCCTCTGCACTGTGATGCAGTGAAAAACGTTGTTTCGTGTGCTTTCTGGGTAAATTATACCAAACATGACGATATCAGAAACATCTATATCAGATACTGCAAAAGGAAAAATAGACAGAGTGCAGAATATTTGTGCAACAATGACAAAAAGGTGTAGATTAAAAAAAAGTGCAAGGGCTGCATGAGGTAGATTGGAAGATGGGGAAATTCATCCTTAGCTTATGAAATTCTTCCCTTTGATCCAGCATTTCCTGTTTTTATTTTGAAACATTTCTTCAGAATTATTTACCATGCCTCCAATGTTCATTTGTTCTGCAAGTATAGTTGTCAGACTACCCCCCCCCCCCCCCCCCCACCCCCCACCCTCATAGTACCCAAATGCCTGCCAAACAAAGTGAACAGAAGGCAAATCCCAACAAAGCTCATGAGGCAATGTCACCCTTGTTCTTGGATTCAGTCCAAGTTCAAGTGAGTTTATTGTCATGTGTCCCTGATAGGACAATGAAATTCTTGCTTTGCTTCAGCACACAGAACATAGTTACAAAACAGATCAGTGTGTCCATATACCATAATATAAATATATACACACATGAATAATAAAATGATAAAGTGCAAATAACAGATAATTGGTTATTAATAATCAAAGTTTTGTCCGAGCCAGGTTTAATAGCCTGATGACTGTGGGGAAGTAGCTATTCCTGAACCTGGTTGTTGCAGTCTTCAGGCTCTATCAGAAGGTAGCAGGGAGATGAGTGTGTGGCCAGGATGGTGTGGGTCTTTGATGATACTGCCAGCCTTTTTGAGGCAACGACTGCGATAAATCCCCTCGATGGAAGGAAGGTCAGAGCCGATGATGGACTGAGCAGTGTTTACTACTTTTTGTAGTCTTTTCCTTTCCAGGGCGCTCAAGTTGCCTCATGGAACAAGGACTTTGCTGAATGACTGGAACCATAAGCTGTTTTGTTTTGTTTCCATCTAAAGCACACAGCGAATGGCAATAGTCAGTGGCAAGGGGAGTCATTCTGCTGCCATTTGATCATCTGTTGAGTAAGGATTTCTGCAAAATGCAGTTTGTTATAATTGTGGTAACTTCAGTGACATCTTCTTGAATGATTCATGCAGAAGATGTCACTCATCCAATCCTGACTGCAGTGATTCATTGAAATAAGCAGGGAGAATGTTGAAGATCATATGGACAAGAGGATTATCTCTACATCAATGTTCACTCATTACTTCTATTAAGATCTTGGATTGCAATGCCCTGGAGCCTGCCTTGGAAAGTTCTGAAAACATCTATTTAGTTCACAGCATCAATGTTCACCACTGCAACTCTACAGATCGGAAACCAATCAAACCACTCCTTCCCCAGGTACTTTCCCCTGCAACCGCAGGAGATGCAACATCTGTCCCTTTACCTCCCCACTCGACTCCATCCAAGGACCTCGACCATCGTTTCAGGTGAGGCAGAGATTCACTTGCACCTCCTCCAACCTCATCTACTGTTTCTGCTGTTCCAGGTGATAACTTCAGTTCATCGGCAAGACCAAGTGCAGGCTCGGCGATCGTTTCGCTGAAAACCTCCGCTCAGTCCACCTTAACCTACCTGACCTCCCGGTTGCTCAGCACTTTAACTCCCCCTCCCATTCCCAATCTGACATTTCTGTCCTGGGCCTCCTCCATTGTCGGATGAGACCCAGCGCAAATTGGAGGAACAGCATCTCATATTTCACTTGGGTAGCTTACACCCTAGCAGTATGAACATTGACTTCTCTAACTTCAAATAGCACTTGCTTTCCATCTCTCTCTATCCCCTCCCCATTTCCAGTTCTCCCACCAATCTTATTGTCTCCGACTACATTCTATCTCGCCCCACCGCCCTGACATCAGTCTGAAGAAGGGTCTCAACCCGAAACGTCATCCATTCATTCTCTGCAGAGATGCTGCCTGACCCGCTGAGTTACTCCAGCATTTTGTGTCTACCTTAGATCAGAAACGAAGCTGTGTTAATAGACAATAGACAATAGGTGCAGGAGTAGGCCATTTTGCCCTTCGAGCCAGCACCTCCATTCAATTTGATCATGGCTGATCATCCACAATCAGTACCCCGTTCCAGCCTTCTCCCCATATCCCCCGACTCTGCTATCTTTAAGAGGCCTATCAAGCCTTCTCTTGAAAGTAGCCAGAGAACCAACATCCACCGCCCTCTGAGGCAGAGAATTCCACACTCACAACTCCCTGTGGTAGAACGTGAGCAGTCTCTGGTGTCAGTGATCTCATGTGGATGCCTAATCTACGCAGTTTAACATGCTAACTTGTTCGAAGGGGGATTAGTGGAGGATTTTACAGTTGCTCAAGTACGGTGGGTGAGTATTGAAGAATACTGAAGATCGTGAGCTGGGGGGAAAACTGAAATATGAATGGAAGTCCCCTTTATAAGAGGCCAAATTTAAGGTATCAGGAGGCCAGAGTGTTTGGTGCCTCAACATTGTGTGTCATCTTTACATCCTGCATGTTGTCATTCTTTGCTCCTGTTAATGTTATAGTAGGAATAGAGGTACGAAGGAACTGGTAAATTCAAAGGGCAAAGCCTTTCCTCCTTTTGTCACCCCATTTCCCCAATGGGATGAGCATGCTCACCATCCAAGCAAGAATCGTCTTTAGGGCAAAGACCAGGCTGCAATGGGCTATTCCCGTCCCTTCCATCACATCATTCTGCCAACCTTGGACCAAACCTTCAGCTTTCAATTGTAGCAATGTTGTACCAGATAATAATCCAAATCTTGGTGAGATTAATCTTTCCACAAGATACAATAATTTATAAAACTGATAATGGTTTTTTTGTCAATTAGCCATTCATTCTGCATTTTGATCCTTTACGTGAAATGGAAATTAACTTTGTATTTATTTAAGTTGAGGTGATGGCAAGAGGAAAAAAATTGCTCCGTCAGTAACCATATTGGATAATCCAAACAATAGAATTATAATTAGATCATCTGTACAGACACACACACACACACACACACACACACACACACACACACACACACACACACACACACACACACACACACACACACACACACACACACACACACACACACACACACACACACACACACACACACACACACACACACACACACACACACACACACACACACACACACACACACATTATATAGCCATTAAGAAGCTCTAATTAATTGACCCCTCTGGACAGTTTGAGATCCAAATTGCATTTGCTTAGGGAACCATGCACATCGTTCACTAAAGAACAGAAGGACTGTGACTCTGGAACCACAGTTTAAAGAGCCACATTGTTATAATCGGTGTCCTTGGTATTGCATCTGAACTACATCTTCCACAAATTACATTTTAATGCTTCACCTCTAGAGTAAGCAGAATGGACAACCTCTTGACCAAGCCCCAACTTTCTAAACAAAATAAAAGATACTTCCATGAAACAAAAAGCAGAAAATGCTGAAAATTTGCAATGGAAGGACAGTCTGTGCCTTCAAAACGCAGTCATGAACTCTGAAGGAGATTATGGTTATTCGACATTTTATGTGGAAGAGGGGGAAAGCGAGTTTAGTTCATTTTGACCTGATAGGTTAACCTACAATGTTCTCTTGAACCCCTGACTGGAAGATAATTAGACTTGTGTTTCGAGCCGTTTGGTAGTTAATTTTCTTAACTCATTCACCGAGAGATGCAAGGGAACGCCACCTTCAGCTCAAGTGGCCATGTCCATAACTGACACAAAGAAACACATAGGCAGCTGCTGAGATAAACTGGGATCCAGACTTCTTGGAAATAGCAAAAGTAAAAGATTGGTAAACATGAGCAACTGTGACACTTGAATTTACAGACACCAGCAAACACTGTCAATGTGAATTGCAAATAGTAGTTGCTGAGGCAGTAGGATAGGACCAGAGACTAGGAAGGATAGAGATGGCTACAAGCATTGTTGGAAGGAGATTTTAAACAAGATTTTGAAAGTAGGCAGAATGAAGCAAAATGGAAATATTTAGGGAATTCTAAAGTGGGTGGACCACTATTCAAAAATCAAGGGCATAAAGCTCAAATCGAATACAAAGGTGGGGATTTTAATTCGAGGGCAAAAATCCCTGAAGTAAAAGAATAGTGCAATTAAGAACCCTTGAAGATTTACAACAAATTATGTTATAATGGAGTCCTGCTGATGCGCATAACGTGGGGATTGAAACTCAATATAGGACAGGGCACATCTTCAATGTTCTTCACCATCGTATCACCCAAGGTGGGGATTGGGACATGGCAACAAATACAGCAAGCAAAACAATACAGCTTTGTTTTAAGAAGGGCCAATTAAAATATTGTCTCATTTTCCTACTGGTTTAAACTAAGGATTGACAACTAAGCTCTCGATGCTGAATCAAGATCCAAGACTGTATGCTGTGTTGGTTGATGTGAATACTGGAGGGGGATTGGAAGGAGGCTTGTTGAGCAAAGGGGAAGTATTTAAACATCCTAACATTTATCTGAAAGTACTGGACGAAATTGTTGTATAAATTAAAGAAAATGGAATTCAACTGAAATAGGTCCTGCCAAACCAAAAACATCCAAAAATGTACGAAACCTGTAGGACATTACTATTTTAAGATTGTTATTTCAAATATTGACATTTATGGAACTACTTTCCAAGCAGAAACAAACATGGCTGTGCAAATCAGATCCACCTTCTGGAGATTTCAATGCGTCAATTGTGCCCACGTCATCATGTATCCTTATATCTAAATATCCAAGAGGATTCAGAATCACTATTATCTATATTCTGAAGCAGTAGGGTGAAGGTAAACCACTCAGTCATCTTGCTTGGAGGGGCAAGAATAAGGTGAAACTAAAGCAAAATGAGATTGGTGGTATGAGTATACATTTGCAAAGTGAGACAAGCGATATAACCCATATAGTTATGCAAAGGCTGCCTTAACCCTTCTTTACTGTTACATAGATTAAGGGGCATGTTTAATTATAATAGGGACAGGAGCCACGTTTTAAAGATCAAAGAGAAAGCAGGAAAGGAAGAGAGAATTTAAAAGAAAAGTGGTATCACTTATCACCAATACATAAATACAATTTATATGCTGTAAAATGACTTTAGTATTTCAAGAGACCCAATTTCAAGTATCCATTACAATGCTGCTGATGCATGAACAGCTTGGCATGCATTGTATCTGGCATTCTCGCGCTGAGTGAAAGGGGCTAATGGCATGTTAGCAACCCTTTCTGTAAAACATCCTTTAAAAAAAACTCCATCCATGGATCAAAATAATTTCTATTATTACTGATGGAGAGAAAAACCTTCAGGACAAATAGATTTTTTTTTTTTAATCTGCTACTGCTGCATCACAGCGGAAAGTCACAGAAGTCATAGAATCCCCAAAACACTGGTTTGGGTAATAGTGAACAACGTTACAAGCACGAAGGAAAAAGCAGGCAGAATCTAATTTAACTATTCAGCTTGTCACAGACTTAAATTCACAACTCTATCTCTATTTACTTTTAAGTAGCTGTTCAATTTCTGTCCTTAATTTGCAGTTGTTCTGCGTTTAAGTACATCATGTTAATTTTATACATTTTCTCTTCAACCTGCTCTTACGATACTGCAAAATGTCTTACACAAAAATCTCACAGAGCTGATTTGATAACAACAGTGCACTAGAGTGATTCAAATCAAGGCCATGTAAACAGCCTGATTTAAATCCCTCGCTGGCTTCCACTCCCTTGTACAACACAAGAGTAAGCATTGACATGAATGTGATACAGTCTGCAGTAGCTCCTGCCATGGTGCCATATAAGTGCAGTACCATGATTGAATTTAACTTCAGTCAATAGATCCATACAAAACTCAATCAGCAATCTAAATGGACAATATGATTTCAAATAATATAAAACCTGCGCATTTGGTATAACCTTGTAACGTGATGTAAGTGCACAGGAATAAAAGTCCTAAATTGTGATCCACTCCAGACCACTTACAATAAAATTGTATCTCATTACGGCTCAAAGATACTCCTTTAAACTTCTGGTCATCTTCCTTAATAGGTGACTTGGTGTCAATTGTTGATGCTTGTTACGATTCCCAGGAATCACATCAGATCTTTCATTTTTAAATATTAAAAACGCTATTTAAATGGAAATTGTTGGTGTTGACATCAACTGATTAAGGAGCAATGACTTAAAAAAAACCCCCAATATGAAGCAGAATTTGTGATAGTCGCCGATCTCCTTCATACCTACGGATAGATTGTTTAAATGTGACTTCTGTTTTTCATATGTTCTTCGCGGTTGGCAGCTTTATCCTGATTTAATGTTATTTTAAAGTTTGTTTCTCTTTCAAGGGTCCACTACCATGCACTGCTTTTAGGAAGCGAAGAGCCAATAATATTGGCAGTGTTACATTTTCATCCCCAAAATTAGAAATTATTTTATTTTGGTAATATTTCCCAATAATCTTATGCTATTTTTTTCACATAAAAGAAAACAGTATACTGTATATTTTTAATAGGATAGAAAGGTTAGGAGGGACATTTAGCATTGGCAAGTACAATTTGGGCAAAGTTTAATGGAATTCCAACTCTGCGGGCAACTGGTTAATAAAATAAAACAAATATAAAAGTGGTCTCTCTAAAATATAACAAATCTGAGAATATGCATGTATATAGACCTGCATTTCAAATCGGTGGTAGGAAAATGTGCGTAAATTGTAACATGTACCCGCAAATTCTTCAATGAAGTATGCGGGGGTGACAGAGTGAATTAGGTGGTGATAGCTATGAAGAATTTCTCGTTACTTTTTAAGAATATGAGGTTTTCTTGAACCTTACAAATCATGAAATAGGCAAATGCCTGCAAGCAACAAGCAAAAGAGTTGATTTCATGCACATGTAATGACTTATTCTATACTATATCAGAATACTGAAGGGTTAGTAGGTCCAAAGACGAACTTAAATTGCAAGCTCTTCAAATCAATTTGTGACTCTTGAATTTTCTGGCATAACAGACAGTTGTCTGTCCATCACTGGTTCCCAAAATCCATGACAATCCATTACAAAGGTACTTTTGAAGTACTAAAAGTCTGAAGAAGGGTCCCAACCCAAAACGACACGTCACCTGTCCATGTTCTACAGACATACTGCCCGACCCGCTAAGTTTCTCCTAAATTGTGTCTTTTTTTGTAAACCAGCGACGGCGGTACTTGTATCTACTTTTAAAATACTTAATGATTGCATTTACAGTTCCAAATGCAAAACTTCCTCCTACACTGTAGAGGCAATGGACCATTTCTGAATGTTCCTCCTCATACAGAGGAAAATATCTGAGTATTGTTATAAAAATATTTTATATTAAAAGGAACATTTGAGAGTCCACAATGCGTATTCCTGGAACGGCGTTACATTTAAAATATGTTCTAGAGAATGGATCTGGTCTGGTGAAGTATATATTTACAAAATCCATTAATAAATCATAACTTCCATTCTGCTGAAATAGTACATCGCAGAGACCAATTCTGGTCTTTGAATAATACGTATTCTGCCAATGCGTTTGCAAGTGCACTGCAGTTATATATGAAACTTAAGAAAAATAAACGATGCTCCAAACTAATGATGTTCTAAAAAAAAATCTCTCTAGTTATACATAAACTTAAGAAAGGTAGAATCACAGAGGGCATTAGGGGCTGTAATTCAATCTTTGTATTCTGAAACATTCATTAACTGCTCAAGCCTCTCTGGTGTGATTTATGCCTTCAAAACCCCCAAGTTAAATTATGGCTATTAGCTTCCTGTCTGGCATTTATTATTCCCCATTCTAAAGCTATCCGAAAACAGAGGGTTTTCGCCATGCAAAAAAGTCATCTTAAATTCACATATTCTAATACAATATACCAGAAACAAACCCATTTTCCCTTCGTCAATGTTATCATTTTAGATTGCCCAATAATATGTTTGAACAAAAGCCATTGGTTTTGAGAAGGTAAAACATAACACAAATATTCAGCATTACTCATGACCATTATCATCCATCAATTTGATAACCTGTTGTCCTCTATCATTACATTCACTTATTAACTTAAAAATTTGTTATAATTAAGCTCGGTGCACATTACAAATCCTAGCGGACTTCATTACGAAAGGTTTATGTTGATGCACATTTTCCAAAAATCTGGTTAACTAAATCAGTTTAAAACATCTTAATCCTAACTTCCATAAAAAAAAACTTTATGATTTGCTTTACACTGGCTACACTGTTCGACAATTCTCGTTCTCTCATCCACGGCTACTTCTGCCAAAATTTCCTGGCGACAAAATTAGAATTGGTTTGTTCCGTCTTATTTACAATCATTGAATAAGTAAAACGCTAAAGATTCTGGCACTCTATTGCATAAACTCAAATGTGAGTTGTTTGCTTACAGTTCCCAGCTATCTTGTTCATATTGAAGGTGTAGTTGAACCAGGTTGTGTGTACTACATCAGAATGGCAAGGATGGTGTATGTACCCAAAGCACTTCATATGCTTAAACTGCAATTCTAATACTGGATGATTAAATTAGAATCAATCTAAAAGGTATGTTTGCTTCAGGACTTCGTTTGCAGTTTGCTTGGATTTAACTGAATTTATGTGAAAACAGTGAAAATAACATAATGCACGTCAGGTAAAGTTAAATAATATTTCAAGGCGACTTCCGACACATACATAAAGCCCCAGAGGAAAAAAAACTCCATATTAACAGTAGAGGAAATTTTCAAAGGAATAATTTAAAGGGTTTTTTTTAATATAAAAACCACACAGAACTTTTTCCAGAAGGCTGATGCCAGTTGCAAATAACTGCTCAATGTAAATAGCAGAAGAAAGGGACTAATGTCTGTGTTTCTTTGAGTTGATGTTCGTCAGAATGTTTCCTTGTAGTATATTTTCACTGAAAATGTGTGAAGTAGAAATCCCTGCTAGTTGGACAAAATTAAGTGTTTTATTTTAACTCTTTATGGTGTTAGGAATGCTGTGAAAAGGATGAATCACCACAGACAGAACTCACACTGGGAGACAGGAGGATATAAATAGGGATTTCTCGCAGAGTTTAACAATGCGGGAAAAATTCCAGAATGAATGGCAGATTCTCCCACCGAGGTCTTGCAATCCAAAAGACTGCCAGCAAGAGGTTGAACAGAGGAGGGCACTCTCGCTATGCTAAAACCCTATCACTGACCTGGTACATTCATTATAATCTATTCAGTGGCCCAAGTCTCGGGACCCGTAACGTGGAACCACCTGTGGTACAGCCTGCCATAGTATTCTATTGGAACAGTTGCATTTTCTAAGTATTACAGCGTTGCATTACTTGAACAAAACAATCAGCTCTTTGTACACAAAGCACAGATGTGAATAGGCTGAAACATTCCTGATACGATGTATTACGTTATCCTCATTGAAAGAGTAAAATATAGAATACCGGGATTTCCTCGGTCTTGAGAGTACAAAATTACCCTTCAAGAAACTAAGTTGATGTTCTCTCCAAAGTTGCTGAAGTGCAGACGAGTGTCATTTTGCATAAAATAAATGATTGCTTGGGATATGAGCTTCTAACATGTATTATTGACACACCTAGTGGGTGGTCTTAAAGACTCTACCAAGCGATTGACTAAAGAACAGAGAACAAACAGGAGATTAAATGAAGAAAACACTGAGCCTTCTCTCACTGTGCCATTGTCCGCAAGACAGCGACAAAACGTTGAATTTAGGAGGACAACAGTGTAAAATTGAAGACTGTAGCTGACACATAGCAAATTAAAAACTTTCAGTGTCCCTTTACTAAAAGTGGCCTGATGCTAGTGTGCCAACAAACGGTTTTACTTCTGCACTTAGAAATTGGGAGCTGGTTGGCTTGCGATTGAATGAATCTGACAAGAATCGGGTTATTACAAAGGCAATCTTCAGCTCTCAGCCATCAACCCTGGACTGCTGCTTCCCCCCAAGAAATGATCTCCTGTGATCAACTGCCACAGAAGATTTTGAGAGCTGCACCATGCACCAGTGCAATAAATAATATTCAAAAGAAATAATTAACTGCAACACCCATATTATTAAATAAAGCTAGTAAAATTAAAATTGGATCTGTACCTGCCTGCTTTGAGACGGTATCTGAATGGTCCTCCTCTAAAAGGCAGCAAATTCAACAATGTGACAATGTTCATGCTGTTTTGAAGGTTCTGGCACAATGACGTCAAGGATGGGGAGCTAATAAATCTGAGACAGGCGCATATTCAAGTTTTTTAATGCTCTGTATCAGACCCAATGGTCCCCCATTTTCCAGCTTTTGCATACAGCCATATTTCCCTTCATTTACTGTCATGGCAAGGACCTCAAACATTTGTCAGCAGGTGTGGCTTATGACTCTTGTCGGCTCCCATGACATCACTTCCAGGTCATGCAGTTTGTGCTGCAGATTGCTCCATTGCCAGGAGGAAAGTTAATAAATAAAATAAGTAACAAAAAAAGGAAAGCCTTTGTTTCTGAAACTAAACAAAAATACCTCATCAATGACACTAAAGTTTCCCTGAAGTAAATATCTTAAAAACATGTAACCAAACATGATGCTCCATCATCTGTATTCATTTGAAAAAAAAGAATGGTAATAATTTTGATTGTGCTTACAACATGGCAAGGTTTACATTTGCCAGGTTAAGAAACCAATCCCACCACAAACATTCTCTATACTTAACGACTAAAAACACTTCTCTTTATCTAGACGGGCATGTGATAAGCTGCCACATGTAACAAACTCACTGCGATCCCTGTTTAACACTCAAATTCAGTGTTAACACTTAACAGAACAGTGGTAAGCTGTGCCGCCAAGGTCAGCAGCGCAGATGTACTAATTGTATTATGAGCTTGACATCTAGTGGCCACCTAAGGCAGGGCAAAGCAGGCAAAGGTTAAATCAGCAAGCTCTGTCAAAGCACTTCTAACTACCCACCCTCAGGGATAACCCATCAGATGCTTGTTGGCACACCATGCAATCCCACCTTTTCAGTAAAGCCAAACAAAGGAAACTAATGTGTTACATGGACAACAATGCAGTGCTAATATAGAAAGGAAGCACAAAAGGTCAAAACAACTCCATAGTTTTTGTTAGCAGCTATGAATAAATCCAGCGACAATTTTCTACCATAATTACGCCAAAATGTTCCAGTCTCAATCGGGAAATTGCACAGCAGCAGTAAGTCTCAGCACAAATTAAATCATTCCCTAATATTGAGGATTGAATTGAACAACCATTACAAATTACAACATCTTTATTTTCAAAATAATATGACAGGCTTGGAACTATCAAGTCACACATGTGAGAATATTTTTACATTGCTGTCATTCACATAAAATGGTCACCTCACAAGTAGTTTAATCACCAAGTTGTGGTCCACTTATACTGACATCAACCAGCTCTGATCTGATCAATGCCCAAGAAATGGAAGAAATGAACAAACCTACTCTGGTAACAGCGACCAAGAAAATGAATATAGCTAAATCACTCAGAACAGCCTCAACATAAATGAGAAATGGCTAAGTTATTCTAAATTTGTTTGCATTAGCCAATAACCTAAAATTAAATCTAATTATTACTTAAACCTTTGAAGCTACAAACAACAGAATTAAAATGGCAATAAAAGATGTCTTAGGATATTTTCACTGATGATTTTGGAATTCTAAGATACAAATATAAAAGTGTTACAGTCCTTTGTAATTTTTACACGCTGATTTGGCAACGGGAATAAAGAAGTGACTCTTTAAATTATCTGCATCAAGACAATTTTGTGATCAGCAGCTTAAGACAACAATGGACATATTTACTTTAGCTTTCTCTATCAAGTTAGGTTTTCTTAAAGAATGCACTTGAGCAAATCAGGAGCTTGGTCTCAAGCAGCTTTGAGAATGGGATTAAGTAAATTTACTGAACAAAAATTGCAATTGTTAATTCAGCGAGAAAATACTCTGATGATTATATTGCATTTACTTGGCCTACCAATTCTATATTTTCATCTCACAAAATCTACAGAATTATGTTCAAAAGCCACAAGCACATTTTTATAATAAGAGTACCAAATGCTTTTGCAAAGTATATAATTTGATTATTTTAAAATTAAAGTAGAACAATTGCCGTAACATTTAACTACTTCTTAGTTGAAGAAAAATGACACCACATTATGCTGTGTGAGCATATGTTGAAAAGCACAACATGCAGCAACAAATACAGTAACACTGACAGAGCTGGCAGCATTTATTGACAAAGAATATTTTTGAGGCAGATAAAGTTCCAAGCGGTTGGTATTTATTGCTGTGTTACTCTTACTACATAAGGTGACTAATGTTCAGTAACAGTGTAACTGAGGGGTTTTCTTGATCTGAAGTTGCAATTTAAAAAGGTATTGCCTTATGAATAAAACAGTTTATACATTCTCTTCCCATTTCTTTGGAAGGAGAATACATTTGATCAGGCGCACACAAAATGAATGATCTACAAGCATCATTGTTTCATGTTGGCAACATAATACTCTGGCACAAATTTACTAGAGTGTTAAATAAAATAAATCGAGGGTCATCCCTTACTGACACAAATTATTACACTAACCATACCACCATCTGTCACAATTTAAAACTAAATTATCTTTTCTGTTCCCTCTTCTGTAATGACAACTTAAAATTCCTGTTATATTTTCATTAATCAATCGTTAATGTGACATAAAAAAGCACAAGGCAGTTCTAACTGTGCATACAAAATTTATTTACGCTTGTGCCAAACACAACCTGCTATGAGTGAACAGTTTTAATTTAGCAGAGCAGCTAGTAACAGGAGCAGAGATTCGGTACTGTCCATTGATGCCTCTTACCAAGCATATCAGCTATTGTACTAAATAGATTACTATCATTACAAATGACAGGTCATAATACTTCCCACAGAGCTTTTTTTTCTACAGTATTATCATTCAATTCTGCAAATATTAACGCAAAAATGCACCCTGAGAGGAGTGTTTTGTCTTTATTAAAGATACTTTTTGAAGCATAAATCATTGAGGACGCTCAGGCATGCAATGTATCTGGATGGAAAATTTAAGTGACTCAAGGCATGAGCAATTCTTATTTACATTATACGCTGTCCTTATCCAAGTATTCAAGTTGCCCACTGTCATCTAACTTGAAGTCAGGGCACTGCTATTTCAGAAGTTTAAAAGAGGCACATTTTCCATACTAATTCATGCAGGATTTACAGTAAATGAATTTAAATTAATCATATTTAATTCTCCAGATCACACGTACCTTTAGTGGAAATGAGCTAAGGTCATTCAATTTTATACTTCACTATACCATCTCGAAAGTGTGTCACAACAAGAATTATTGCACCGCCAATGCCAAGGAATTCAACACTTCACACCATTGAAAAATAATGTATCACTTGATTCACCGAAGGAGGGGGAGAAATTATGAACCAGCGACTCTCTTACCCAATTAAATAATAACATGTAAAACTTGGTTGATATCGCTCTTCATAGCGGTGGGTTTAAAAAGGCAGCCATTCATTCCTCTCCCTCTGAACTTCAATCAGTCTCTCCGTTGACTGCCAGATTAATGATGTGATGATCTGATTAAACCAGCGCATTATATCGCAATCTCAATCTCAGTGCGAAAACTAAACTTCAAACTTTTCTAGCGACCAATTGCCCCGCACATAGCGCCCTGCTTAAAAATCTCCTGAACTGCGGATACTACACAAAATGATCAAACCCATTTTCCTTCCAGTAATACAGCAGGTTACAATTCCACTATCCAAAATTTCTGCTGCAGATGTGTTTGTGTCTGCAAGTTTGTGGGTAAATATTTGACTAACTATTACGATTTTCTTTGCACAATACACCAAAAATATCTGGATAATTTCTGAAGGCCTCTCTACCATTTAGTTTTTAATGCGTTGAAATCGTTACATTGTTGAACTGATCGCTCGTCAGAGCCGATTTGCAGCTATTCACACGTTCCGATAATAATGCTAAAAATTCCACACTGGGGTGCAGTGTAGTCCTTTTGATTGTGAAGCTGTTCTTTTCTCTCCCCCCGCAGAAATAAATCCATTCATTCGGTCATGTAGTCATTGAGAGCCGATACAAAACAAGCCCAACTGTGAGAAACTCTACGTGTTGAAGTAAACAAAAACCATTTCCATGACAAAAAAGAGACACTTTGCACTTAATCTACTCTTGCCTTGTGCAAGCCTTAAACTAAACAGATACAAACGGTGCGCTTCACCTATATTGTCACACTGATCTGAATACCAGTCTTATCATTTTACAGTAATATCATTCTCCACTATCATATCTGTAAAGTCACGTGAAGTTTTTTTTTATTCGTGAAGGTAAATGTATTTCGCCCGCTTTTGCTTGCGCGACTTCGCAACTGAACTTCGAGAATGCCAACGGTGGAAGGTTTAATTTGCACCAAAATGTATAAAAAGAAAGACGAGGGTAGCTGTAAAATAAACCTGCAGAACGCAGAACAGTCCGGGAATCACTTTCCTAAATCATACACAAGATGATTCTTGTCATACTTTCTCGCAATTATTTTTTTCTCATCGCGCCTGACTCTGAGGGACGATGCTGTCCTTGAGCGCAGTTTAAAAAAAAAGAAATAGCTATAATCAGTGGCAAGCTTTTTTTGGTGAGGTTGAACTCTGACCACGATGCGCCTATCCCCACCCCCCAACATTAGGTGCAAACACGTTTTGACAGTTTAATGCTGTCACCTTTGTTTTTTTATTAAGCAAGTCCTATCCCTCCTCCCTCGCCTCCTGGCTGCTAGCATTTTTGAAACAGAATATCGCTTCCCCAAAATAAAATGAAATAGACTATCCAGCAGCAGCGGGTCGAATAAAGATACTGCTCAGTTAATGGACAGTTGCATTTAATCTCAGTAATACACCAAAACAAAAAGAACAGGGAGGGCAATAAAAACTCTTACAATGTTAGAAGAGTGAATTCATATATTTTTTTAAAGAATATTGGTTTAGTTGTTAGTTTTACGCTATCGTTGAATGTACATGATGATGGAACGATTCTTGGCGCTACATTTCAAAAAGCGAGTGTTCTTCGCTTAAGCTGGGCAAAGCAAAAAAAAACCCCGACGCTTTTAATGTATCCAGTTTTTTTTTTGGGGGGGGGACTGTCCTGAAGTGGGAGATCAAAGATGGCTGGTAACGGAAACTGAAGCTGGACTTTTTGATCACAGCCACATACACACACGCACCAGTCACAACGACTGACCGCTGGCCACATAATCTCCGCCACCACCCCTCATCCTGCACATCCATAAAGTCCACGAAATGAAATAAATTCACAGGCACAACATTCAATGTATATTCTTCCAACAATCAAGCTAAACCTCTCTCCACCATCCCACACCAGACTGAAAACTTCTGTCAAGCCCCAAACGAACCAGGATGTCCTTTAGCGATCACGTTGTTTATATCTGAAAGCACACACACTCGCGCACACACACACACACACACACACACGTACTCGCTCCCTCTTGCCTATCAATTCAAAGTTACAAGGTCCGGTATTAGGCGAATTAAAAGCCAAGGGAATTAAGGATTTAGCGACCAACACAGTGTTCGCTCACATCTGTTACTTAAAACACTTCAACTGAAAGGCTTCTTGGAAACACTCAGCTGGGGATGAGAGAGGGAGGGGAGGGGTGTTTGAGCTTGGAGTTTGGTTTCCGGGGACCGAATCCCCGACTCCATCTGCCTTTGGTGCCCGTTTGCAACTCAGTGTACGCACAGAGAGAGAGAGAGGAGAGAGACAGGGCTGGTAAGCACCATAGCGCTCCCCTCCTTCACGGCCACTGCCCCCCTGTCCAACACACCCTCTAAAACACCTCCGCCTTTTTTTAGTGCAACACGCAAACACTACAAAACAAGATAAATAAAAGTGAAAGATAACGCACTGACCCAGTTGTATCACTTTCTAAAACTAACCGAACACTCCTGAAACTACTGGCGGCGTGTGCCGCTCACTCGCGAGTAGCATGAAAGCGGGTGAAAAATATTTGCTGCATTTCCCCTAATTCTTCGTCCGAAGTCCATATTAAAGGAAGGAGGGGGTGGACATCTGTGCAAACATTGCACAAGAGTTGCAAGCTAGACTAAAACATGATGCAAGCCCCCCACCCCCTTATACAAAAATAAATAAATGCATTAAAATGTTTCATTCCCTCTCCCGTCAACTTCAACCTTTTTTTTTTCCCGGGACAAAAATGATTTGTAAAATGTTGATACAAATTCCAAAGAGAGTGAGGGGGGGGGGGGGGAGGGGGGGTTACAAACATAATTAAATAATAAGAATATTGGAAGAAATTGATACTTACAATTTTGAGAAACTATTGGCACCGCTTCCTCGTCTGACTTGAGATGCTGGGGTCTAGGTTGCTTGCGGCGCGACATGGTGGCAGATACATCAGCGAGGCATATAAAAAAATTTCACAAATACCGACTTGCAAAATTACGGAAATTAGCCGGGCAGGAGCGGCACGAGTGCGCATGTCAGTATATAATTATGATTATCAATAATGCATTGCGATTAATCATCGCCGCATCTGACAGACGATTGGATCCTTTCCAGAGGGGGAGACACTTGGAGATTATTCAAATGAGAGGCAGAGGGAGAGAGAAGGGAGAGAGAGACGGAGACAGAGCGAGTGATCAATTAGCCGCGGCCCCGGCTACTTGCAGCGAGTGCAGCTGCCGCCGCCACTGCCACCGCCGCTGCTCCCCGCTCCTCTAGTGCAACCAACGGGCAGACAACCCCAGAGCTGCAAGCTTGTTGTTGGCATAGTTTGCAGAAATTCTGCAACAAAACAAAAAAAAGGGTCTCTCCAGAATGATTGCTTGCTTGCTTCTTGTGGAAAAAAGTCTTCTTCACGGCCTGTGCACACACACACACACACACACAGACACAGACACAACACACACGCATATACTTAGAGATATGTGTGCAAACAAATATATTTGTTCAGATTAGTAGTCACTTCGATTTGGACTGTTTTTTTTAAAACACGCAAACTTTTCTTCGTTGTTGTGTGTGTGTGTGTGCGTGTGCTTTATATACTTGTGTGTATGTGTGTACATATATAGGTGTGTGTGTGTGTGTATGTGTGTGTGTGTGTTCAGAGGCAGAGAGGCAATGGAAGGGAGCGGGACGTTACGCTTAAAGCGAGGAGGAGCGGAGTGAGTGTCACGTCTTGTTGTAGCCGCTCTCCATGCGCTGTGCTTACGAGGCGTCGCTCGTTGAGATAAAGGTTGCGGAGGGTCGAGTCCGAGCCTGAGCCTTCATGATGCCGCCGCGTGTCACCGAGTCCGAGCCCAACACACAAAAAGTCCAACGCCAAATAAAAAGGCAGCCAGCCCAACGGTAGACCGACATATCATGTCCCTGCGAAAGTTGTCCGCGGCTTCAGCGCAAACCTCCTCACGGTAACGTTGTGGGCCGCAGAGTTCGCAGGTTGGACGGGAGGAAGTGCCGGTGTGGGATGTAATGAAAACCCTTGCGTGTCTCCCAGGCTGAGCCAACAAGTTGTTGCCTTTCCGCCTACAGCATCAACGCAGCCAACACTACGAAATGTCGCCGCTAGGATGTACCAGATAGTTACTTTAACCTAACCCTCAAACACCAGCAACGATAGCCTCTCTCTCTCTCTTCACATACACACACACTTTATTTTATTTTCTCACAATCCCATCATGTATTCGTAGTATAATATATGTATATATTTTGACATTTATCCATTTTCTTTCATTTATACCTATTTTAGACTTAACAATTTCGGCCCAGAGTCCGCGTGTTCGGTTTGTTTTAGGACCATGGGGTGAAGGATTGCTGCTTGCACACTGCAAACAGTCGGACTGAGCATTTATTTTGCCTGCATTGACCATAAATGCCATTAAAATCCTATTATAAGGATAAACACTTGTTGATCGTGATGTTGCAGGCGAGCATGTCGCACGGGATGCGAGATCCTATCGTGCAATGGAACTTGTGGGAACTCCAACGAAAGATTGCCCTTCAGTCACCTCCCTGCACCTTTAGTAATTGCCACCCATGTATGTTAGATTAACGGAGAGAGCACTGGTTATATATTTGATATTTCATTGGATTCAACGCGTCTTTAAACACGCGTGGGTTATGCATTCAAATGCTTCGTTGGGACACAAATTTCAACCTTCGGGTGAATGCAGGAAATAAGCTAATGAATGCAAACCCGCTGTAATGAAAGCGCAACGTCCCTTTTCTTATTTTACATACTTTGTTTCAACCTAATAATGCAGCTAAGGGATAAATATATGTTTTCATCGCAGAGATCGAAGTGCTCACGGCGATTATCCAAGTGCTGCCACACACCAAACCAACAAGCTCTCCGCGCAGTAAGGCGGAATCATTTGAATATATGTTAAATAAATTTGACCCATTCGTTAACCTGAAACGCAGATCATGGCTTACCCCGACCTCGCCGTCTCCGCAAACTGGATACTCGCATTTACAAGTCGCTGCTGAATGCGAAACGGGTCTAGCATTGCATGCATTTAATTAACTCTTCAAAACCTTAATTTGTAAATTCGCGGGATTTATCGAAATGTTGAGATTGTTTTAGGCAATATCTCATTATTAAAACTGAAATACAACGAATTCACAACATAAATATATATTTCGCTCCGGTCGGTAAAATCTCTCGCAGTTTTGAGATTATTTAATATAACGTATTAAACAAATTCGACGGCCAGATATTATTACCAATAAAGTATTCCAATGATCATTTAGTTTGTAAATTACAAATAAGTAGACTCCCTGGAGAGTGGCAGAGTTGGAGCTTGGGGGGTGGGGGGAAATCTTGTGAATTCATCAGATCTTAGCGAAGTTGCATCGATAAAACTTGGGAAAACAAATCTACGTTTTGTTTCTTTAAGTAACTAATTATTAATTCTTGTCTGCGCCGTACTAGTTTAACCAAAGTAATTATAGAAAAATCGCGGCTAAACTTATTTATCATTTATATCGAGCGGTAAGGATTTGAAGACGAGTTTGAAAAATATATGTTTCTTGGTATAGGAAATTACGAACACTGGGAAAGACTTTAAAGTGAAGAGAAATGGCAATGTGTTTTATCTTGGAGCGATATTGAGTTCTGACTTTCTTGACGCGTCAGCGAAATAAGGTTGGCAAAGTATGAGGTTAAATAATCAGCCATTGTACTCTTTTTCTTGCACTTTCAAAAACGACAGCCTGTTGGGTCAGTTGATACTTGCACGAGTTAAGTCTAACGCTGGCTTTATATATATAAAAAAAGGATTTATGTGAAAAATATGTCCAAGAGATCAAGTTGGAATAAGATTGATAAAGATGAACCCTTTGCAACACACTGGAAATGGATTCGGTTTGATCTGGTGATTGTAGCGCATTCTGCCGATGATACCGACACCAATCCTGATGTGATAGCTTCATAACTTTTGCTTTGTACACAAAAATGTCAAAACAGTTTCCAAATATCTGGCTTACAGTCCACCTTGATTCGGAAGAAATTCGGCATTCGTGTGTCGACCAGCCCCATTTTCAAATAAATCCAGAAATCACAAGTGTGTAAAAAACATTTTTTTTGTGTGTGTGTAAAATGTTAGGCAAGTAAGCGACAATTAATTACACATCTGCTCGCGTCCCCCGTTGCACGGGGCAGATGTTAACATACCGATATTATATATTGTTATTACACCGACAGATAATTGATAGCACAGCCTGTCATTGTACAACAATCACCATGATATATGTTACCATCAAATGGAAATCTCAGTTCCCTCCACCACGGCCAAACCCAAACAGCCTGTCAAACATCAATTGTAATCATTTTTTTTTTGGGGGGGGGGGTTGGTTATTCGGACACTTTTCATAGTTCCTCTCGTCCATTCCCCCTGCCGACTAAATTCTTGGTGGACTGATACGCTAGTCCCCATCCAGAAGGTTACTATTAGGCAACATTATAGAACCCTGCTCGGGATGAGAGAGTAAAGCCAGCTATTGATAATTGCAAGAACCATACAGCAGCTATTGTATCGATCGGTTTGTCCCTTATTCCCCTGGTATACGCGAGATAAGAAGACACACTATTTAGTGGAATATAATTTCTTTCGACCTATCTGCTTCGTACAGACTTATGATGAATAGCCAGAGTGGCTATAGTGCTTTATCAGGAAACTTACTCCTATTCTGTGACTGCCCCTCCCCCCTCCCCCCTAAAAAAACCCAGTCTTCCACCACATCATCGTCAATATCATTACAAAGACTCCAGAATAAAGATCTATTCGTGATTAAAGCCCGGCCGTGTTATCTGCCCAATCTTTATTGGTGGGTTGGGGGGGGGGGGGGGGGGGGGGGGGGGGGGGGGGGGGGGGGGGGGGGGGGGGGGGCTGTCATTTAAGCATTTCATAGAAAAAAAATGAATATAAAAGGCGCAAGAAGAACTATTTAGATACCGCGCGCAGAATTAAATAGTTATCAAAGCCATTGATCAGCTTTTGAAAAAAACCTTTTGAGTAGAGAGACACTGGGCTCAGAAAGAGCGACCCGAGTGTTGTTCCCCTTTTCCCTCAGAATTATCCACCCCCCGCCCGCTTCACTTAGATTGGAATAGGCTCCTCAACAACAAACGAGTTTTGATTTATTTTACGTCTTCGGTTGGGAAAATAACACATCCCACACTGAGGGCAACAGCAAACAAACACGCGAGCGTTTTTAACCTGCATATGAAAAATGTGTGCATCGAAATCCCGTCTTGCCTTCATAAAGCAACGCTATTATAAGAGGAGGCGTTATTGAAACCCCTTTCCAATTAATGTATTGTGTAAGATTGGGAACCGAGGTTGGAGTGGGGAGCGGGATTGAAAATACAATTCCCCAGGAAGCAATGCTAGCGGAGGGAGGCTCAATTTCACTAAACACGCCAAGTTACTCACTGGTATAGGGGTGTCTTACATCGACTGCCCATGTAATT
Organism: Leucoraja erinaceus; assembly: GCF_028641065.1. Lineage (NCBI taxonomy): Eukaryota > Metazoa > Chordata > Chondrichthyes > Rajiformes > Rajidae > Leucoraja > Leucoraja erinaceus. Next base: position 89,354,717 of record NC_073380.1, on the reverse strand, counting down.
TTACCGCGAGTGCACTTGTGGGCAAACTTATTATTTTTCTTTCCCCAAGTAAAATCGTAAAATGATCTGCAACATCTCACATGGTCTGAATTAAAAAACAACGAGAAAAAAAACCTAAAATATGACAACCCTTCCAATTAAAAAAAATATGTATTGATTTCATAGTACGACCAACTTAAAAAAATTATTGCACCTGGGTGGAATTTTGCCTGCTCTCTCCTCGACCAGTTGCGGTTTAATTGTAGCTTAAAGTTCATCAGCTCGTCATTTTTTAATGCTGTGATCAGTCTCTTTCAAATGCAAGATGACAAACTTCTAACTACCACCGCGAAACAAAGAATTTTCTTTGTGCCGTGGAAGTTTCTATTGGTTTTCGGAATTTGCCAGCCGACAGTTTGCTTAAAATATTCTCAGAAAAGAGAACTTTGAAAACGACCCAAAATTCTAAATTAAACAGACTTAAACCAATGGGTGGGAAAAAAATAAATTACAAACGCATTTATTTTTACAACTTTTCTTGTTAATAATTCTCTAAGACAAAATAAAACGAGAAGCAGAACATTTTACACATTTGTGCATTAGCAAACTGCGAACATTGATTAAAATGGACACGTTAGAATGCCTGAAGAATTGCATTGATTTCAGTACATATTTGCCTCGGTGTTTTTATTCACTTCCTCAGTTCCCTTTTTGTGGTTTTTTTTTTATAAACCTAAGAGTTCTGGATAACCGGGGCCACCCTAATTACGTTTGCTTTCATGATGTTCGTTAGTAGGAGGTGAAGCTCAGAATGATATGGCTGGAACGGCGAGGACATTGTCATCTTGAGCAAGGTTCTGTAAACTGCTGTGGCAGGAGCAACGCTTCCACGTTCAGGAGTATTCCAAGTGATACATCAAACAGGGTTCGTATGCACTAGGTAATCGGATCTAATGTGCTAACTATAGACATAAAATAAGGCGATTATAGTAGGTCTTGTACGCAGCCAGAACTGTTGTTGCACAGAAAGGAAAATACAGTAGTAACTGATAACTTAAAAGACAAAAAAAAAAGATATGATACTCTTTATCAAGAAAGGTCACATTTGGAACACACATCAATCTCCTACAATTTATTCAGTGGACAGTCCAAACACTTACCAGACCGATTCTGGACAGATGCACAGCAAACATAATAGATCACTCTTCTGAGTGAGATTAAATATTCGTATAGTTATGGTTATTTTAGTAAAGAAAGTTAAAATGTAAAAAATTCAAACTGCATTGCAGACTAGTTGCATTTGGAGCCTGCAGCATTTCTATATTAATTGAACTAGAAATAACTTGTAAACTATTTACATTGCACCCAGATTAGGCATACATTATATTGACTCTTTCCCTGTCCTGACTCATCCACAATTTAAAATCTGTTCCTTATCAATGAAGCAACATACACCAACAAAATCAGGTTGATAAGAACTTAGCCATAAAATGTTTGAATTGTTTGATGACAGGTAACTTTTCAATCATCCCCAAATACTCAAGTACTTTAGATTTGATACAGATAGTGAAATTAGATATTTGATGGGCTTTAGTGTTGCAAATTATATTGAATCACAGGCAATTAAGAGTGATGAAAATGGGACTAGTTAACCAGGGCTTTTTCTTTGCATATGAAAATACACAAGTTACTTAAACCTAAAAAGAAGTTCCTCTTGTCTCACTTCTCCTTTTTTGGTAATTGTCTTTCCCTCCCTCAAAAAAGTCACTATACAATTGAAATTTTGTAAAAAAAAAAATGCTGATTAAAAATGAGAAAACATGACATTGTTCTTAAAATTTAATTGTTGTGTTTGAAAACAACCAAATCATTAAAAAAAAAGGTTGAAAATAAGCAGTTGTTTGTTACCCTAGTGTAAATGGTAAGGATACCATAAAAGTTAAAGCACTGTGCAATTGAACTGGAAACATGATTATGTGATATTTTGTCAATAGAAATGATTAAAATGGTTGCATATCAATCTTTATTAATAGCCCAAGTTAATGTTCAAGCTTTCTCCCTGATTGTTTTCCTTACGTTTTGCCCTAGACTCTGCTTTGTCATTTTGGAATGTCCTTGCAATATTTAATAATGTTTGACTGTAATTTTACATGAAAGACTGTATGACACCTGTGCAAACATGAAATTCCAGTTTGAAGCAATGTGAACAAAACCATAAATGTTGTGAATTTAAAGATAATTTTCACAGTGAAAGTGATCCAAAAATAGACTGTGCATATACAATGATTTTATTTTTTGGAGTTTGCTTTGGTTGACTGCTGTTGAAAACCATTAGATGTCAATTGTTTGAATTGCTGTAACACCTTGATTTGAAATGTTACCGTTTTTTGGTTGAAATCTAAAGAAATACTTGGCATTTGATTAATTATTTAAAATATCTAACAAGTTCCTCCCCTCCTTTGAACGAGTGTCTGTGTTAGTATTGCAAGAGCTGGCTAACAGTGGCAAATAGCCTGTCACAGTCAGTTGCCACTCAGTGAAGTTTCACAAACATTCCTTCATTATTTATGCATGCTGTACTTTATTACATACACCAGGTGTGAGCCCTAAACACTCCACTACACACAGGCAGTTAAAAAAGGTCAAATGTCATTGTTGGAGTAATAACAATAAAAACCTCAAGAGCATAGGTGTGTTGTCATGTGACTGACCACATGTTTGTCACACAAATATTATCAAACAGTGCTCATATTTTCAGTAAAATTACCATTTCACTTTAGCACCTTACAATGGCAAGCCTAATTCTTTAAGCAAGGCCAAGATTCTGGCAACCATGAAACCACTTTAAACCACCTCTTTCCGATCATCATTTTAACTGCAGTTGTATTCGATTCATAACATGCACTGAAAATGAATAATTTCCAATTCAAAGTCAAGTAAATTAATCATTGCTATATCATAACCAAAGACCAGCACTAGTACTTAAGTCAAATCACTGATGTGAAATTACTTAAACTCCAGAAAATAATTTAAATTTTATTTAACAAAGTCACAGAGAAAGGATGCAAATTTTATTGACCTAAAGGCATTTTGTTTTTTATTTTGCCACACCAATTGCGTGGACAAAGTTTTTTGTTAATGGCTTCACATCTCAGATTTCTCTCAGCTGTTAAATGAACACCTCTCTGACATTTCTTATGTTATAAGAAATAATATTATATTTCTGCTATATTGTGCTTCCCCTGTACATTTTTGAAGCCGAAGTGCTGTTTACTTCTTAAATATCCTTGCAATGCCCTCAGTAATCTTGACAGATTTTGGAAAGATTATCGTGAAGAACCCAATACACTTTTCAAGAAGGACATTTTAATTGACACAACGCTCCCAAGGCAGTTTGTACCAACTCTGCACAGTTTTACCCCACTTTCAAAATCCTTATTCCGAATGAATAAACTCATTCATAATTGTTCATTTGTCCTTGCACTGGTGTAATGAAAATTTGTGATTATTACAGTAATCTCCTTTAAGTCTTTGTTTTAAAGGCAGCAGACCACAAGATTGATAAAAATGGAATTTGCATGTCTTTAGATTATTGAAATATTTTAACAATGTTATTTGCTTATTTCAAGCAAAATTCTCCTAACATCTGACTATTTTACAACAGATACATGTTGCTGGCAATAATATAAATAGCTCTCCAAATTGCTCAGCTTTCATAAGCTCTGTAGTGACATTATTGAAAACAAACAGAAGTTTACAGGAACAAAGACATATACTGTACATGCACATGGTCACGCACATATACATGCACTAACAAACAGACACACACACAATAACATAATCAAACACAATCTACTAACACACACACTTATGTTCAACCAAAATGTTCGACTCCAATATTATTAAGAATTTGAAGGATATAAGGAGAAAAACAAGTCAAATATTAGTGGGAGACATATGAAATTTTATCTTGAACAAACAGATTTTTTTGAGACGTTTCTTTAGTTTATCAAGAATGACAAAATATGACAGTCTACAGGATTATGAAAAAAATAAGACGAGTCTGAAGAAGGGTCTCGACCCTAAACGTCACATATTCATTTTCTCCAGAGATGCTGTCAGACCTGCTGAATTAATCCAGCTTTTTTTGTCTATCTTTGGTTTTAAACCAGTATCTGCAGTTCCTTCCTACACAAAATATGACAGTGTTGTCAAGGTGTCCTCCTGGACCGATGCGGGGAAAAAATATCAGTATCAGTTGATTATTGACTGAGGCACAGTGAAGAATGTTTACATGTTGGTGTGAAAGAGAAAATAAACAAAGTGCATAATATAGTGTTACTGCTGCAGAGAACCTGCAGATAATAAAAACTGCAAGAGCCGCAATGAGGTAGGTTGGACTTGTGAGAAATCAGTTCAAGAGTCCAATAATAGCAGGAAAACTGTTCTTGAATCTGGTGGCACGTTCAATGTTCTATTGGCTCAATGGTGTTTTATTTATCACGTATGCAACTGCACAGTGAAATTATTTTTGTGTGTTTACACACACGGGTATTGCCATGTTGTGGTGCCGGTCTACTGGAGCAGTATCCCATCTAGGTTGCAGGCTCCTGCAGGCCCTTCCTCCATCACCATCAACCTCAGCGGCCCACGGACCGACGTCCCTCTTCTCATCCAGCCATCTTTGTGTTCCCGGGATTCGCCTCCTGCAAGCAACCTCAAGCTGGATTGCTTTCAAGCTTCTGTATTTACTGCCCAATGGAAAAGGTGAGAAGAGAGAATGATGAGAGGTGAGTATCGTAGAGTCATAAAGTCATACAGCACAGAAATAGATGCTTCAGCCCAATTTGTCAATGCTGACCAAGATGCCCCATCTAAGCTAGTCCCATTTACCTACATTTGCTCCATATCCAAATGTTTTTCAACTGTTATTGTACCTGCATCAACTACTTCCTTTGGCAGTGAGAGAGGATAAACATCTCTAATTTTATATAGCCCTTGCTTTCTCCCTCCTTCCCCTCCCCCTTCCCAGTTCGCCCACATCCGACTGTCCTCGCCTACTTCCTTTCTTTTTCCCGACCCCCCCCCCCAACATCAGTCAGAAGAAGGGTCTCGACCCGAAACATCGCCAATTCCTTCCCTCCACAGACGCTGCCTCACCCGCTGAGTTTCTCTAGTATTTTTGTCTACTTCCTTTGGCAGCTCATTTCACATACCCAATGCCTTGTGTGTGAAAAGGTTGCCCCTCAGATTGCTATTAAATCTTCCCCTTCTCACTGTAAACCTGTGCTCTCTAGTTCTTGATTCTCCTCTCTTTGGAGAAAGACGATACATTCGCTGAATTGATTCGTCAAAGGATTTTATACACCTGTATAAGATCGCCCCTCGACCTCCTGCATTCCATAGCCTGCCCAAACTCTTCCTATGGCTCAAAACCTTTTCCGCACTCTTTCGATTTTAATGTTATCTTTCCAACAGTAGGCCGACCATAACTGAGCACAATACTCAAAGTATGGCCTCATCAACATCTTGTACAAATGTAATGTGATGTCCCAACGTCTATACTCAAGTCTGAGTATTTCTTGAGACTAATGTATCAAAAGCCTTCTTCACCACCCAATGTACCTTTGATGCCACTTTCAGGGAACAATAATTCTTGTACTCCTAGATCATGCTCTACAACACATCCCTGGGCAATACAATTTACTGTGAAGCCCTGCCCTGGTAAGGCTTTCCAAAATGCAAAATATCCCTAAATAAATGAGGTTGTACATTTTCATTCAAGTTTTAGATGTAGGTGCCAAACAGCAAGGGGCCCTGCACTGATCCCTGAGGCACACCACTAATTACAGGATAGACACAAAAAGCTGGTGTAACTCAACGGGTCAGGCAGCAACTCTGGAGAAAAGGAATAGGTAATGTTTTGGGTCAGGACCCTTCTTCAGACTGAGAGTCAGGGGAAAGGGAAATGAGAGATAATAATGGTGATGTGGAGAGATATAGAACAAATGAATGAAAGACATATCAAAAAGTAACGATGATAAAGAAAGCAGGCCATTTGGTAGCTGTTTGGTAGGTGAGAACAAGTACAGATAATGAGACTCAACAAGATGACTTAGAAAGTAATATAACGACTTGGGTGGGGGAGGGATAGAGAGAGAGGGAATGCAAGGGTCACTTGAAGTTAGTGAAATCAATGCTGAAGTTGTAAGTTGCCCAAGCGAAATATGAGATGCTGTTCCTCCAATTTGCATTTGGCCTCACTCTGACAGTGGAGGAGGCCTAGGACAGAAAGGTCAGTGTGGGAATGAGAAGGGGAATTAAAGTATTTGGCAACTGGTAGAACAGGTAGACCCAGATGTACTGAGCAAAGGCGTTCAGTGAAACAATCACCCTGTCCACGTTTGGCAAGACCAAGCATACCGTCACATTTTTCGAAGCATCCCACTTTCCCACAAACAAACTACTACAATCAACTTTTGCAAACCTGTCTAATACCATCATATTTTGCCTTGCCTGAATTTAGAATTTAACACTGTGGACCAGACCTGTTCTTATCCTTGTGTAGGAAGGAACTGCAGGTGCTGGTTTAAACCGAAGATAGACACAAAAAGCTGGAGAAACTCAGCAGGACAGGCAGCTTCTCTGGAGAGAAGGAATGAGTGCCGTTTCGGGACGAGACCCTTCTTCAGTGTCTATCTTCTGTTCCTATCCTTAACTATTTTAAAGCTAATAGAACTGTGGTTGCAGGTCCTAGTGACTTGTCCACTAACATTTCAGCCACATGCCGTGTCCAATTCCCTAAAAGTAGATCAAGCTTTGCCCACTCCCTTGGAAGGCCCTCTACATTGCCTGCGGAGTTTTTCCTGAACACATCTGAGAAATTCCTCTGAGCCTCTAGCACTATGGCAGTCTCAGTCTAAATTGGGAAGTTGAAATTCCCTGGATGCACCTGGATAGGTGCATCTGCAGAAATTGGTGAGAATCATTGGAGACATGTTGAATTTCCATAGACTTCTGAGGAAATTTCTTGGCTGTAACATCAATGCATTTGGGCCTGAACCAAGTGTTGGTGATATTTACATCTAGGAACTTATTCCACATGATCATCTACACTTTAGCACCATTGATACAGACTGGGGTGGGTACTCCACCCCTTTCCTAAATCGATGACCAGCTCCTTCATTTGGTGACACTGAGGGAAAGATTGTTGGCTTGTCACCATTTTACTAAACTCTTTGTTTGCTTCCTGTACTCTATCCTGCCATTGTTTAAGATCTGAAGCACTACTGTGGTGTCATCTGCAAACATGTGAATAGGGCTAGGACAGAATTTGGATGTGCAGTCACGAATGTAAAGAAGTATGGGATTGAGGCACCCCTTGACCAACATCTCCAAGAACTGCATGATGGCAGATGGCAGGGCCTCTGATCTGTGGCCATTAAAGCATGTTAACTTGTGCCTCATTGACTCTTAGATGAAAATGGTCTTGTTAAAGCAGGTGGGAATCTCATATTGGAGTAGGTAGATGCTAAAGATGTCCAATAATACTCCTGCGAGCTGAGTTCTGAGAACATGGTGGCAACTCTATCTAACTGGGCCTGCTGCTTTCTGTGGGTTCAATCCCAAGAAGGCCAGTCTGATATCTGACGGTGACTGTGGATATGAGGTGTGTGATGCTGACCCAAAACGTCCACTGTCCATTCCCTTCATGGATGCTGCCTGACCTGCTGAGTTCCAACCTGTGTCCCACCCAAAGCACCCTTAGTGTTTTGCTGGATTTTTTACAGGTTGGATCCTGCTGGTGATTTTGCAACTGTTCAGTGTTGCCTGATCCTGCATGGAATCCAAAACTAGGGTAGGAGTGATGGAAATTCCCATGGATTTGTTGAGATATTACTTGAATTGTTTAGAGCTGAGTAATGGGGTAGATCTTCTGCTGCTGGTGGAAGATGGCCGCCTGCCCTTGGGAGTGGGGTGTTTATTCCACTGTGATCTTGGAGCACAATGGTCCACAGTGGAATGCAGCTCCATACTCATTGACCTGACCCCGGGCAGCTCAGGACTTCTGACAGTGCAAGAAGCTGGGCTGCTCTCATAGAAAAGTAGTGACTGCTGGTGAAGCTCTGGCCCAGGTTCAACGACTGTCAAAAATCTCACTGCGCTTTCATCACTCAGGACTTATCACAACAAAAAGTCGTTGGAATGGTTAAAGGAATGAAACATTTGCACAAACTTAGTTAAATCAAATGAAAAGCGTTACTTAACTTCCTGTTGGCAGCTAATTTCTCTTTCAGTTAGTTTAGTTTCATTTAGAGATGCAACGTGGAAAGTGGCCCTTTGCTCACCGAGTCCACACCGAACAGCAATCATCCATACACTAGTTCTATCCTAGACACAGGGGAAAATTTGCAGAGGCCAATTAACCTACCAACCTGCAAGTCTTTGGAATGTGATAGGAAACCGGAGCACCCGGAGAAACCTCATTGGGTCACAGGGAGATGTTTCTATGTTTCTATAAACTCTGTGCAGCCACCACCTGTAGCATTCGAGTCTCTGGCGCTGTAACTGAGCAATTCTATCACTGCGTTACTGTTAATGCACGTTGAACCTGACTATAGTTTTTCCATTTCTGTTCATCCGACTGAAAGCCAGATCCATACGTGTCCACAACCACTCTCCTGACCTGCCAAAGTAACATAGGTGGACTCACATTATGGTTTTCTATGTGTAAATGAGCATCTGCGTGTTTGAGTGTGTGCGTCTTTACAAGTGTACCTGCACCAGTGAGAAGGTCCCCAAATGAACTGGGCCCTCTGTGGCAATGGTGGAGTCCACAGTCACGGTGGCGGTGTTCAAAGATGGCTTTCTGCACAGTGCTACAGGTATGGGCTTTTCTCCCAGAAAATCTCAGCAGAAGAAATTCCGTTCCACGGCTGTTTTTTGACCTCTGGTGCTGTCTGTGTGAAATTTGTATGTTTTTCCTGTGACCATATGGCTTTCCTTTGAGTGCTCCAGTTTCCTCCCATGTCCCAAAGATGTGCAGGTTGATAGAATCTGGAGGATATCGGCAGGGTGTGTAGGAAGGGACTACAGTTTCTGGTTTACACCAAAGATAGACATAAAATGCTGGAGTAAATCAATGGGGCAGGTAGCATTTCTGGTGAAAAAGAATAGGTGACGTTTCAGGTCAGAGCTCTTCCGATATTGATGGGGACTTGGTATGAATAGGTTACTAGAAATTAGTGGGGAAATGCGATTGCTCTTAGAGCTGGCAGACTCAATGGGATGAATGGCCTATTCTAGGTTACAAAATAACATGAACAATCGAGTGATATCGAGCAGGAGAATCCAAAGGCTCATTTATTTGGGATAGCAGATCTCAGTCAGGATATTTAGATTAGCATCAGTCCAGGTGAGTATAAGGAAAATGATTTAAAATTTTAGTTCCAGATCATAATTGATGATGTATCGCTAAAGTAAGGTAGCCTTTCTGAGATTATATGGGTTCATCTCAGCTCGATCTGCTGAATATTTCCTTGTCTTGAATACAAAATGTTGGTTTCTGCAGCTAAAGAAGTCTTGAAGTTGCTGCCAAACGGAATCAGATTCAGACTGAGGATGGTTGTCTTATGGAGAAGGAAAACTGACATAAGAGGAATGAGACAATATTGAATTGCGTTACACATGTCTCTGAGAGGGATTGGCAGGGTAGATATTCAGAGGCTGTTTCTGCTTAGTGGGGAATCAAAAAATTAGAATTAGAATTAGAATTAGAAAATAGGTGCAGGAGTAGGCCATTCGGCCATTCAATATGATCATGGCTGATCATCCAACTCAGTATCCCGTAGGTAAACAAAATTGCTGGAGAAACTCAGCGGGTGCAGCAGCATCTATGGAGCGAAGGAAATAGGCGACGTTTCGGGCCGAAACCCTTCTTCAGACAAACCCTTCTTCAGTCTGAAGAATCAGCCCGAAACGTCGCCTATTTCCTTCGCTCCATAGATGCTGCTGCACCCGCTGAGTTTCTCCAGCAATTTTGTGTACCTTCGATTTTCCAGCATCTGCAGTTCCTTCTTGAAAACTCAGTATCCCGTACCTGCCTTCTCGCCATACCCCCTGATCCCCTTAGATGTGGCCCTTGTGGCTAAGGCAATATGAACAAATTGTTAATACAGCACAATTGTGAATCTTGGGAACTCGCTGCCACAGAGGGCTGTGAATGGCTAGTCATTAAGTCCATTGAGAACTTGAGATCAACGTTTTTGAGTTCTTAAGAGAAGTAAGAGACATGGGGATCAAATAGGAAAATGGACAAGGCATGAGTCAAAGGTGTTTAATTGTCATATGCACTGACAATGGAATAATAACAATCTTACTTGCAGCAGCACAACAGGTCTGTAAACACAGTATTCATACATAACGTAATAAACAAAACAATTCAATAAATTAAAAACCCCATTGTTAGTGCAAAACACACAAAATCTTTAGCAGCAGCTGTGACCTTCCAGAATAGCAGAGATGGCCTGGAGGTCTGATTGGACTATATGATCATTGCTTGATTGCAATTGCCTGTGGTCCTGATCACTGCATTACCATAAGAGGGTGGAATATTTGGAGAGGGAGAAGAGGAGCTTCACCAGGATGTCAGATTACAGCTTTCAGATTAGTTTACCGCCACATACACCAGGGTGCAATGAAATTCCTTGTTCACATGGAACCCATAGAGAAAATAGCATACATACATTAATGAGAAATAGATACAATGACGAGTGCAAGACAGCAGAATGGTACAACTTTGCAGCGGGATTTGGAGTAAATAAATATCAAAGTGCAATGACAGGATGCCTAAATTAGGTAGATTAAGAATAAGTGGCAGCACCTCTGGGAATGAGGTGTAAAAGAGGTGATTGGTTTTCGAGTCTGATCCCAGTCTGAAGAAGGATCCTGATTTAAAATGTTACTTGTCAATTCCCTCCCAGATAGTGGCTGACCTGCTGAGTTCCTCCAGCCCTTAGTGTTTTGAGCAATCAAAATACAGCAGATTTACTGGGAGTCTCCTGCCTGGACTAGCCTGGACTGCTTTGGATAAGATGAATGGGGTTTACCATTTTGATCCAATGTTAAATGCTACTTTGCCAAGGTTCCACCAGTACTTTCAGTAACATCTCCCACACCTTGGCTCCATTGAGTTGTACTGCACAGAAACAAGCCGTTCAGCTCATCACGTCTGAGGTAGTTATCAAGTATTCATATATACCAATACCATTTACCAGGTCTTGGTCCATAGTTTTCTTGGTGATTTAAAAGTCCCTCAAGATAATTCATAGATCTCTCCATCCCGTCCTCACCACTTTCTACAGGGGCACCATAGAGTGCATTTTGACCAGCTGCATCTCTGTCTGGTTTAGGGACTGTAAACCCTCCGACTGGAAGTCCGTGCAGAGAGTGGTGAGGACGGCTGAAAAAATAATCGGGACTTCTCTTCCTTCAATCGGGGACATTGCGTGCAAACGTTGCTTGTCTAAAGCCGGCAGTGTTATAAAAGACCCCACACATCTCCATCATGGACTGTTCACTCTGCTGCCCTCGGGCAAAAGATATCGTAGTATAATGAGCAGAACGGCCAGGTTTTGCAACAGCTTCTTCCCACGAGCCATCAGACTCTTGAATGCCATGTAATGTGCCGCCACTATTAACTATTTTATCTTTTTATCCATTTTATCTTTTTATCCATTTTATCTTTTTGTTATTTTTTGTTGCCCGTGGAGCCAGATGCAACGAAATTTCGTTCAGACTTGCATTTATTGGTGTATTTCTGAATGACAATCAAGTTTTGATTGATTGATTGATTGAGATGCTTCAAGAATCTGTGCCTGCACTGCCCCTTAAGGCAACGCATTTCACAGGACTCTCCAATCACGGAAACCTCCAAGAGCTCTGTACTCCTCCAAGTTAGTCCTGTTTTGTAGCCCACGTTAATTATTTTGCTTTTGCTGACTATGCTTTGATCTGCCCATGCCCCGGAACCTGGAATTCCCACCCCCCCCTCTCTCTCTCTCTCTCTCTCTCTCTCTCTCTCTCTCTCTCTCTCTCTCTCTTTCTCTCTTCCCCCCTCTCTCTCTCTCTCTCTCTCTCTCTCTCTCTCTCTCTCTCTCTCCCTCTCTCTCTCTCTCTCTCTCTCTCTCTCCCTCTCTCTCTCTCTCTCCCTCTCTCTCTCTCTCTCTCTCTCTCTCTCTCTCCCCTCTCTCTCCCTCTCCCTCTCCCTCTCTCCCCCCTCTCTCTCTCCTCTCTCCCTCTCTCCCTCCCTCCCCCTCTCTCCCTCTCCCTCTCCCTCTCCCTCTCCCTCTCTCTCCCTCTCCTCTCTCTCCCTCTCCTCTCTCCCCCTCTCCCTCTCCCTCTCCATCCCTCTCTCTCCCTCTCCCTCTCCCTCTCTCTCTCTCTCACCCCTCTCTCTCTCCCCCTCTCCCCTCCCTGTCTGTCTCCCCCCCTCTCCCTCCCTCTCCCCCCGCTCTCCCCCCCCCCCTCCCCCTCTCCCCTCCCCCTCTCCTCTCCCTCTCCCCTCTCCCTCTCTCCCCTCTCCCTCTCCCACTTTCCCTCCCTCCCTCCCCCACTCTGTTTTTCCTCTTTCATCTTGTCAAGTGCATTTAAAACATGCCTCTTAAGGTTACCTTACTAATGTCTCCTTTTGTGATTGAAACACAACTGTGCAGCATCTTGGGACTAGGTTAAAGGAGCTACATAAATGCAAACCATGGCTGGTGTTTGTCCTGTTTGTACTCAAAGATTGTTTCAGTCCTGATTTCTTCATTCCTACATCAGTCCAGTTTGTTTACTTTGGGACATATTGAAATGCAAGGCTTTGACTTCTGAGATGTGGACAGAGGACTAAAACGGTTTCTTTACATTTCTTTATCAGCTCAGCTACGACAAACTACAAGCAATCAGATGGAGAATTTTCCCTTAATTCCCCTTAAAAAAATATCTTGGTAATATTTCCTGTTTTATACAACAAATCCAATATACCTGCAGGTTCTGCTTTTTTTAATTCAATATTCCTTTGGAGTCAACATTATTAAATTGATATTCTGTCAGACCCTGTGTTAGTTGATGACTTGGATACAGCAACAGTAACCACCACATGAAAAAACATCCTGCCTTAATCCTTTATGGATGTAAAATAAAACCACCCAACATTTCTCAATTAATTTTGTGCAAATAGGTCATTTGGAAAATATAATATGCAGTAGTCTTGGTATCCTGGTCTCCTGTAACTAGAATCCTAGATAGATTATAACTGTCTTGTGCCTGAGCAAAAAGCAACCACGCTTCCTCCGTGTGTTTCATTGCAGCAGAAGTGAAATGCGTTTACTCTTAAAGTAACTATTCTTTCCCTCTCGCACTCATCGTCAAGGGAAATGTTGGTCTTGCTCCTAACAATGCTTCTTTGCACACTTAATCTGATCAGTGCCAAAGCCAATTTAATTCATTGCATTATGACCCTCAGTTTAGCTTTGTGATTAATCTGATTAGACAATTTATTTGTCCACCTCTCGTTTCATATGCATCGTGGGATACAGGCAGGACTCAATATGGCGTATATCAGAATGGAAAAGCTTCAACTCCACTCCAGAGATTTAAAAATATAAATCTAGCCATTCACTCAAATGCAGCACAGAATGATGGCAGCACGGTAATTGAACTAATAGAGCCATTGCCACATTATGAATTAATGAATGAAGGAATGAGTAAGTTTATTGGCCAAGTATTCACATACAAGGAATTTGACTTGTTGCTCTGCCCGCAAGTGACAACATGACATACAGTGACAGATAGGAATGACACATAAAACATTAAACATTAATAATAAAACATTATTGATTAAACATGCAAAATAAATAGAATACCAGAGCAAAAGGAGGCTACAGATTTTTGGTTATTGACTAGAGACTTATGGGAAAAAAGCTGTCTGGCTACGATAGCATTGACAGCCCGGAGTCGCCTTCCAGAGGGAAGTGATTCAAAGAGTTTGTGGCAAGGGTGAGAGGGGTCAGAGATGATCTTACCCGCTCGCTTCCTGGCCCTTGCAGTGTGCAGTTCGTCAATGGAGGGAAGGTTGCAGCCAATAACCTTCTCAGTGCTTGGTGGCTGATGATGGAGAAGGTGAGGGCAGACTCTACGATGGCCGTATGGAATCGGACCATCATTGCCTGTGGCAGATTGTGCTTCCTCAGCTGCTGCAGGGAGTACATCCTCTGTTGTGCCTTTTTGACTGTGGAGTCGATGGGGAGGGGAGGGTACGCAGCCTTGCGGTGCTCCTCTGCTCAGGGTCTGTGAGATGTGAGATGTGCTTTCCCAGCCTCACATACTGCTTCCTGTCTGTCAGGAAGCTGGTGATCCACCAACAGAGGGGTTTAGAAACATAGACATAGAAACATAGAAAATAGGTGCAGGAGTAGGCCATTCGGCCCTTCGAGCCTGTTCAATATGATCAACCATTCAATATGATCATGGCTGATCATCCAACTCAGTATCCTGTACCTGCCTTCTCTCCATACCCCCTGATCCCTTTAGCCACAAGGACCACATCCAACTCCCTCTTAAATATAGCCAATGAACTGGCTTCAACTACCTTTTGTGGCAGAGAGTTCCAGAGATTCACCACTCTCTGTGAGAAAAAATGTTTTTCTCATCTCGGTCCTAAAGGATTTCCCCTCTATCCTCAAACTGTGACCCCTTGTCCTGGACTACCCCAACATTGGGAACAATCTTCCTGCATCTAGCCTGTCCAACCCCTTAAAAATGTTGTAAGTTTCTATAAGATCCCCCCTCAATCTCCTAAATTCTAGTGAGTACAAGCCGAATCTATCCAGTCTTTTTTCATATGAAAGTCCTGACATCCCAGGAATCAGTCTGGTGAACCTTCTCTGTGGCTCCCTCTATGGCAATAATGTCTTCCTCAGATTTGGAGACCAAAACTGTACGCAATACTCCAGGTGTGGTCTCACCAAGACCTTGTACAACTGCAGTAGAACCTCCCTGCTCCTATACTCGAATCCTTTTAGGCACAGTCAACTTGGAATGTTTGTAGTGTAGTAGCTCTGGCACAATGGTGTTGAAATTCTCGCATAAATCCCCTGGCAGTCCAGGTGCTGGAAGATGAAGTGCAGGCCCAGGTTGACTGTGTTTATGCCAGAGTTCAGGGTTTAATCCTGACCTTGGGAGCACTCTGTGTGGAGTTTACATGCTCTTTCTGTGACCATGTATGTTTTCTCCAATTGCTCCATTTCCTCCTCAGTGACTCCCCAGTGACTGATATTGTGAATGAAATAGAATTCCAAAGATTCAATTTCTGCTTATTCTGAGACTGTTGCTCCTGGTTCCTCCTAGCTGATAGGCCGCTGAGCTCTGTAAGAAATTTTACATGTTTCAGTGAGATCATCCCTTATTCTTCTGAACTACAGGGAACACAGGCCTTGTCTACTCAATCTCTCCTCTTCTGCCAAACCTCCTGTCCTTGGAAACACTGTAGTCGATCTTCACTGCACTCCCTCTAGTGCAAGCACACCCTTTCTTTCCTTCCATTCAAGGGATGTGGGTTCACTTGCTGAGCCAGCATTTTATTGCCTATCTTTAGTTGCCTTTGAAAAGGTGGCAGTGAGCTGCCTTCGAACCACTGCATTTCATTGAAGTGCAGGTACACCCACAATGCTATTGGGAAGAAAGGTCCAGTCCATTTTGACTCAGCCACGGTGAAGGAACGACGGTATATTTCCAAGTCAGGATGGTGTGTGGCTTTGAGGGCAAATTCCAAATGGTGGTGTTGCAAAGCTTTTGCTGCCTTTGTCCTTTTACCTGATACAGGTTGTGCATTTGGAAGGTGCTGTCTAAGGAGTTGCTGCAGTGCATCCTGTGGATGATACAAACTGCTGTTGCTGTGTGTTGGTGGTGGATTGAGTGAACGGCTGTGCATGCGTTACTATGTCCTGTGTGGCTTCAGACTAGAGATGAGATACAGCGCGGAAACAGACTCTTTGGCCCACCGAGTGGCTCTGACCAGAGATCACCTTGTAAACTGATTCAATCCTACACACCAGGGACAATTTACAGAAGCCAATTAACCTCCAAACCTGTGCGTCTTGGGAGTATGGAAGAAATCGGAGCATCTGGAGAAAACCCATGCGGTCACAGGGAGAACATATAAACTCTGTACCGACAGCTCCCGTAGTCTGTATCGAACCCGGGTCTCTGGCAGTGTAAGGCAGCAACTCTACTGCTGCATCACTTTGCGCCCCTATGGCTTTCAGTTTCTTGAGTGTTACTGAAGCTGCCTGCATTCATCCAGACAATTTGAAAATATTCCATCACACTCCTGACTTGAGCCTCATAGATGATTGACAGGCTTTGGGGAGCTCAGACATGTGTTACTCACCATTGGATTCTCAGCCTATAACCTTGTGGCCACAACATTTATATGTCTACTCCAGTTCAGTTTCTGGTCAATAGTAACTCTTAGGATATTGATAGGGAAGGAGACAAAAACTGTACATAATACAATACAATACAATACAATACAATTTATTTGTCTTTTGGATCCCGTTAAGGTCCAAACGAAATGTTGTTTCTGCAGTCATACATACAAAACGAAAAAGACCCAAGACACAACACAATTTACACAAACATCCTTCACAGCGCATCTTCTCCTCGCTGTGAAGGAAGGCAAAAAAAAACATATCTCTCCCCTGCACTCCCCTCTCCCCCCCATGTCAGAGTCAAAGACAGAGTCAAAGCCCCCAGCGGGCGATGTTAAATGTCCCGCAGCCATTAAGATTCCAGTTACAGGCCTTGTTTAATCCAACAAGGCATTTTTATTTTTGAAATTATTCATAGGGCAGCATGGCGGTAGAGTTAATACTTTACAGTCAGAGACCCAGGTTTGATCCTGACTATGGGTGCTTGTCTGTATGGAGTTTGTACGTTCTCCCCGTGACCTGCGTGGGTTTTCTCAAAGATCTTCGGTTTCCTCCCACACTCCAAAGACGTACAGGTTTGTAGGCTAATTGGCTTGGTGTAAATGTAAAATTGTCCCTAGTCTATGTAGGACAGTGTTAGCGTGCGGGGATCGCTGGTTGGTGCGAACACGGTGGGCCGAAGGGTCTGTTTCCACCCTGTATCTCTAAACTAAAAAAACGAAATGAAATATTTTCCAATAAAGGCAATAGGAAGCTGTTCTGTCTATTTTGCATGTTGTTAATTCTTAGCTATAGACAATAGGTGCAGGAGTAGGCCATTCGGCCCTTCAAGCCAGCATCACCATTCAATGTGATCATGGCTGATCATCCACAATCAGTACCCCGTTCCTGCCTTTTCCCCATATCCCCTGACTCCGCTATTTTTAAGAGCCCTATCTAGCTCTCTCTTGAAAGTATCCAGAGAAGCGACCTCCACTGCCCTCTGAGGCAGAGAATTCCACAGACTCACAACTCTGCGTGAAAAAGTGTTTCCTCATCTCCACTTTAAATGGCTTTCCCCTTATTCTTAAACTGTGGCCCCTGGTTCTGGACTCATCCAACATTGGGAACATGTTTCCTGCCTTTAGCGTGTCCAAACCCTTAATAATATATAAGATTATTAAGGGTTTGGACACGCTAGAGGCAGGAAACATGTTCCCGATGTTGGGGGAATCCAGAACCAGGGGCCACAGTTTCAATAAGATCCCCTCACATCCTTTTAAATTCCAGAATGTACAAGCCCAGCCACTCCATGCTCTCAGCATATAACAGTCCCGCCATCCCGGGAATTAACCTTGTAATCCTACGCTGCACTCCCTCAATAGCAAGAATATCGTTCCTCACATTTGGAGACCCGAACTGCACACGGTACTCCAGGAGTGGTCTCACTAGGGCCCTGTACAACTGTAGAAGGACCTCTTTGCTCCTATACTCAACTCCTCTTGTTATGAAAGATTATCTATGTAGATTAAGCTTCAAGTACCCAACCAAATGCACGTTAAATGTGATGAAAGTCTCTGATCCAAACAACCTTACAGGCACCGGGTTCCAGACTCCCACTGCCTTGCTGAAAAATATCTTTCCAGAACTTATCTCTAATGATTCTAAAGGTTATGTTTATGTCCCTTGATCATTGAAACCTCTGCCAGGGGAAATGATTCTTTGTGCCTACCAGGTCTGGGCATCATATAACAGGTGCACCTAGGTTACATTTGCTCTCAGTATCACGTGCCTAGGCAGTCTCTGCTCATAACTAAACTTCCCCAATGCTGGCAACATTCTTGTACATCCCCTCTGCACCAATGTAACCACATCCTGTAGCACAGTGACCAGACCACACACAGTTCTCCAGCTGTGACATGACATCTTAAAATATATTTATTTGTAATTCATATTTCTTTCTGAGATCGAAAAAGGCCATTGGGTGCATGGGCCCATACTAGCTCCTAGAGCAACCCTATTCATCCCATTCCCCCAATTATGTTCCCTGTATCCTATTTCCTCTCAGATATCCATTAACCTATCCACCTTTAACTATTCTTGGGGAGATTTGCAGCAGCCAATTAACCTCCATATGAACACGGTTGTGGGTGGTAACCAGAGGACTGAGGGGAAATCAACGCGGTCAACTGGAGAAGGTATAAACTCGACACAGAGGACAATGGAGGTTAGGATCAAACCTGGGGTTCTAGAGATGTGAGACGGCTGTGTGATGTTCTGAAATTAAGAAAGGTGCAATCCAAACGGAAGTATTTTTAACTATAGTTATCCAGTTGTCTTTACAATCATGAAATCACAATAAATCATGGCAACAAGCAGAGATTAGATTTTGTTGGCATCCGCATGTAAAGTAATTATCCCACTGTTCTGGAGCTGTACCACAAAACACAGTAAGACTCAGCAATTTTTAATTATCCCAATCATGATGAAAGTACTTTACTTGTCTGAAATTAGTTCTACAGCTGGAACAGAATTTCTAAACTTATATAAAAATGAAAGAGTACAAACTGAGAAACAATGATTTACAAGTTAGGCAACATTTTGACTTATGGCCAGGGATTCCTGGGGTTGTTTAGCCTAGAGATGCAGCATGGAAACAGGCCCATCTACCCAACGAGTCCACACCGATCACAGAGCACCAGTTCACATGTTATGTAACAGGGAGAACGTGAAAACTCCGCAGAAACAGCACCAGAGGTCAGGATTGAATCCGGGTTACCTTCATCGTGGTGATTGACAGGCGAGAGGACCAATCAGCTGAATGCAAGATTTTTTTAAACACTCATAACTTTTTGTTTTTTCATCGATCGGAAAAATCCTCAAGGCTGCCTCAGCGTAGGAGGGACTGTGAGTAAGATGGCCAAAAATCATAGCGATATATGGTAGCGCTTTTTCCAAAATCAAATACAGTGCAGACAGGAAGTGGTCAAGATGAGACTTTTAGTTACATAGATAATGTAAATATTACCTGAGGAATTTTGTAATCTAAAAGATTATGGTTTACAACAATTGAATCTGTAATAATCCGAAAACTCCTTGAAGAATGTCAAAGATAACAGGCAGTGAAATTGCAATTATGTGATCTTCAGTGAGTTAGTGAGCTTTGTGTGCAGTTATAATCAGTAAACAGCAGGTGCTTGGATCCAGTTTATATTTACAGGGCCTGTGGATATGGTAACTTTTCTTAAAATTGCTTTGTCCTCTATTTTAGATCTTTATAGGAATCATTGTTAGACAAGCAATCCTTTTTAAAGAAAAAAAATTCTTGCATTTAACGTAATGACTTTTAACTGTCTGCTTAAGAAGTCCCAATATTTTATACCAAATATTTTTACCAAGAGGTTTATACCAATACGTAGTACTGTCAATGTAGCAATGACAAAATAAGATTGAGCAGCAATAAATATTGGCCAGAGTAGATGGGCCCTATTTTGAAGCAATGCTATGTGATCTTGGAATTCGTTGAAAGGAGGAAATAAGGTACTGTTTAGTTTTTTTTAAAGTTTAGTTTAGAGACACAGCACAAAATAGGACCTTCGGCCCATCGAGTCCACACTGACTAGCTATCTCCGCACATCAACACAATCCTACACAGACTAGGGACAATTTACATACAGTGCATTCAGAAAGTATTCAGACCCCTTCACTTTTTCCACATTTTGTTACATTACAGACTTATTCTAAAATGGATTCATTTCTTTTTTTTAATCATCAATCTACACACAATACCACATAATAAAAATGCGAAAACAGGTGTTTAGAACTTTTTGCAAAGTAATTAAAAATAAATAACTGAAATTTCACATTTACATAAGTATTCAGACCCTTTATTCAGTACTTTGTTGAGGCACATTTGACAGCGATTACAGCCTCAAGTCTTCTTGGGTATGACGCTACAAGCTTGGCACACCTGTATTTAGGTAATTTCTCCCATTCTTCTCTGCAGATCCTCTCAAGCTCTGTCAGGTTGGATGGGGAGTGTCAATGCACAGCTATTTTCAGGTCCCACCAGAGATGTTTGATCAGGTTCAAGTCCGGGCTCTGGCTGGGCCACTCAAGGACATTCACAGACTTGTCACAAAGCCACTTCTGCGTTATCTTGGCTGTGTGCTTAGGGTTGTTGTCTTGTTGGAAGGTGAATCTCCACCCCAGTCTGAGGTCCAGAACGCTCTGGAGCAGGTTTTCATCAAGGATCTCTCTGTACTTTGCTTTGTTCATCTTTCATTTGATCCTGACTAGTCTCCCAGTTCCTGCCACTGAAAAACATCCCCACAGCATGATGCTGCCATCACCATGCTTCACCGTAGGTATGGTATTGGCAAGGTGCCTGGTTTCCTCCAGACGTGACGCTTGGCATTCAGGTCAAAGAGTTCAATCTTGGTTTCATCAGACCAGAGAAAGTCGGTAGGCGGCGCGACTCTCGTCAGCAGCAGACTCTGCAACCCGTCTGCGTTTTTATTATTTTTTGTCTATGTTTTTTTTGTAGTTTTTGTTTATTTTTTTTGTTGGGGTGTGGGTGTGGGGGGGGAGGTCGGGGGTAACTTTAAAATCTTTCCCCTGCACGGGAGACCCGACTTTTTCTTTGTCGGGTCTCCGTTGTCGTTGGGGCTGCAACGAGGAGCGGCCTCCAACAGGAGAAGACCGGGGGCTCTGGTGCCGATGACTCACCTCACCGTCGCGGAGCTGGCCGAGTCCGGAGCGGGTGGAGCAGTGGTGGAGCGCTGCTGCTGCTGCTGCTGCTGCTGCTGATTCGGAGGCTGCAACTGCAGGTCTGGCGGACGGCGGCACCGGGAGCCCGCGGGTCACTGGAGGGAGACCGCTTTTCAGGGCTCCCGCAACGCGACTTCTCCCGCCCGAGTTGCGGGGTCGTAGAGCTCCTGAGGCGGGGCCTTACAGCACCGCCCCGCGCGGCTTGGAATGGCCGCGGGACTCTGCGAGCGCACGCCAGGGGCTCTAACACCAAGACCCGGTGTGCGATCTTGCACCATCCGGCGTGGCTTTAATGGCCGCGGGACAATCGCCATCGCCAGCCGGGGGCTTTGACTATGACTCTGACACGGGGTGGGGGGGGTGGGGGGGGGGGGGGGGGGGGGGGGGGGGGAGTGCAGTGGAGAGATAAGTTTATTTGGCCTTCCATCCCAGCGATGTGATGGATATTTATGTAAATTATGTTGTGTCTTGGGTCTATTTGTTTGTAATGTATGGCTGCAGAAACGGCATTTTGTTTGGACCTCAAGGCGTCCAAATGACAAATAAATTGAATTGAATTGAATTGAATCTTGTTTCTCATGTCTTTTGGCAAACTCCAAGCGGGCTGTCATGGGCCTTTTACTGAGTGGCTTCCGTCTGGCCACTCTACCATAAAGTCCTAATTGGTGGAGTGTTGCAGATATAGTTGTCCTTCTGGAAGGTTCTCCCATCTCCACAGAGGAATTCTGTCAGAGTGACCTGGATAGGCTGGGTGAGTGGACAAATGTTTGGCAGATGCAGTATAATGTGGATAAATGTGAGGTTATCCATTTTGGTGGAAAAAACAGGAAAGCAGACTATTATCTAAATGGTGGCCGATTAGACAAAGGGGAGATGCAGCGAGACCTGGGTGTCATGGTACACCAGTCATTGAAAGTAGGCATGCAGGTGCAGCAGGCAGTGAAGAAAGCAAATGGTATGTTAGCTTTCATAGCAAAAGGATTTGAGTATAGGAGCAGGGAGGTTCTACTGCAGTGGTACAGGGTCTTGGTGCGACCACACCTGGAGTATTGCGTACAGTTTTGGTCTCCAAATCTGAGGAAGGACATTATTGCCATAGAGGGAGTGCAGAGAAGGTTCACCAGACTGATTCCTGGGATGCCAGGACTGTCTTATGAAGAAAGACTGGATAGACTTGGTTTATACTCTCTAGAATTTAGGAGATTGAGAGGGGATCTTATAGAAACTTACAAAATTCTTAAGGGGTTGGACAGGCTAGATGCAGGAAGATTGCTCCCGATGTTGGGGAAGTCCAGGACAAGGGGTCGCAGCTTAAGGATAAGGGGGAAATCCTTTAAAACTGAGATGAGAAAAACTTTTTCACACAGAGAGTGGTGAATCTCTGGAACTCTCTGCCACAGAGGGTAGTTGAGGCCAGTTCATTGGCTATATTTAAGAGGGTGTGGCCCTTGTGGCTAAAGGGATCACAGGGTATGGAGAGAAGGCAGGTACGGGATACTGAGTTGGATGATCATATTGAATGGCGGTGCAGGCTCGAAGGGCCAAATGGCCTACTCCTGCACCTAATTTCTATGTTTCTATGTTTCTATGACCATTGTGTTCTTGGTCACCTCCCTTACCAAGGCCCATCTTCCCCGATTGCTCATTTTGGCCGGGTGGCCAGCTCTATGAAGAGTCCTGGTGGTTCCAAAATTCTTCCATTTAAGAATGACAGAGGCCACTGTGCTCTTTGGGACCTGCAAAGCTGTAGAAATTGTTTTATACCTTTCCCCAGATCTGTGTGTCAACACAATCCTGTCTCGGAGGTCTACGGACAATTTCTTTGTCTTCATGGCTTGGTTTTTACTCTAACATGCACTGTCAACTGTGGGACCTTTTATAGACCAGTGTGTGCCTATCCAAATTATGTCCAATCAATTAAATTTACCATTGGTGGACTCCAATAGAATTGTAGAAACATCTCAAGGATAATCAATGGAAACAGGATGAACCTAACACCTATCTAGCTCTCTTTTGAAAGTATCCAGAGAACCTGCCTCCACCGTCCTCTGAGGCAGAGAATTCCACAGACTCACAACTGTCTCTGAGAGAAAAAGTGTTTCCTCGTCTCTGTTCTAAATGGCTTACCCCTTATTCTTAAACTGTGACCCCTGGTTCTGGACTCCCCCAACATCGGGAACATGTTTCCTGCCTCCAGCGTGTCCAAACCCTTAACAATCTTATATGTTTCAATAAGATATCCTCTCATCCTTCTAAACTACAGTGTACAAGCCCAGCGCTCCATTCTCTCGGCATGTGACAGTCCTGCCATCCCGGGAATTAACCTTGTAAACCTATGCTGCACTCCCTCAATAGCAAGAATGACCTTCCTCAAATTAGGGGAGCAAAACTGCACACAATACTCCAGATGTGGTCTCACTAGGGCCCTGTACTACTGCATAAGGATCTCTTTGCTCCTATACTCGACTCCTCTTGTTATAATGGCCAACATGCCATTCGCTTTCTTCACTGCCTGCTGTACCTGCATGCTTACTTTCATGTACTGATGAACAAGGACCCCCAGATGCCGTTGTACTTCCCCTTTTCCCAACTTGACGCCATTTAGAAAGTAATCTGCCTTCCTGTTTTTGCTACCAAAGTGGATAACCTCACATTTATCCCCATTAAACTGCATCTGCCATGCATCTGCCCACTCCCCCAACCTGTCCATGTCACCCTGCATTCTCATAGTATCCTCCTCACAGTTCACACTGCCACCCAGCTTTGTGTCATCTGCAAATTTGCTAATGTTACTTTGAATCTCTTCATCCAAATCATTGATGTATATTGTAAATAGCTGTGGTCCCAGCATCGAGCCTTGCGTTACCCCACTAGTGGCTGCCTGCCATTCTGAAAGGGACCCGTTAATCCCTACTCTTTGTTTCCTGTCTGCCAACCAATTTTCTATCCATGTGAGCACTCCACCGAAATTACCATGTGCCCTAATTTTGCCCACTAATCTCCTATGTGGAACATTATCAAATGCTTTCTGAAAGTCCAGGTACATTACATCCACTGGCTCTCGCTTGTCCATTTTGCTAGTTACATCCTCAAAAAATTCCAGAAGATTAGTCAAGCATGATTTCCCCTTGGCAAATGCATGCTGTTACTGCTATCCAAATGTGTGGCTATATCATCTGTTATAATTGATTCCAGCATCGTCCCCACCACCGATGTCAGGCTGACTGGTCTATAATTCCCTTTTTTTCTCTCTCCAGCCTTTCTTAAAAAGTGGGATAATGTTAGCTACCCTCCAATCCATAGGAACTGATCCTGAGTCTATTGAACATTGTAAAATTATCATCAATGCATCCAAGATTTCTAGAGCCACTTCCTTAAGTACCCTGGGATGCAGAGCATCAGGCCCTGGCGATTTATCAGCCTTCATTTTGCCTTACATCACAGCGATGTGATGGATGTATGTGTAAATTGTGTTGTGTCTCTGGTCTATTTCGTTTTGTAATGTATGGCTGCAGAAACGACATTTCGTTTGGACCTCAACGGGGTCCAAGTGACAAATAAATTGTATTGTGTGTATTGTGTATTGTGTTCAGTCCCATCAGTCTACCCAACACCATTTCCTGCCTAATGCGGATTTCCTTCAGTTCCTCTGTCACCCCAGATCCTCTGGCCACAACTATATCAGGAAGGTTCTTTGTGTCCTCCTTAGTGAAGACTGATACAAAGTGCCTGTTCAACTCAACTGCCATTACCTTGTTCCCCATAATAAATTCACCTTTTTCGGTCTTCAAGGGTCCAACTTTGGTCTTAACTAATTTTTCTTTCCTCTTCACATACCTAAAGAAGCTTTTACTATCCTCCTTTATATTCTTGGCTAGCTTACCTTTGTACCTCATCTTTTCTCCCCATATTGTCTTTTTAGTTATCTTCTGTTGCTCTTTAAACATTACCCAATCCACTTGCTTCCCGCTCATCTTTGCTATGTTGTACTTCTTCTCTTTTATTTTAAGCCCCTTCTTCTCTGGGAAGTACAACGTAGCAAAAATGAGCGGGAAGCAAGAGGATTGGGTAACGTTTAAAGAACAACAGAAGATAACTAAAAAGACAATACGGGGAGAAACGATGAGGTACGTTGTACTTCTTCTCTTTTAATATTCGCCACTTACACCCCTTGGAATCTTTCTTCCTCCTAGGAATGAACTGATCCTGCACCTTCTGTATTATTCCTAGAAACACTTGCCATTGTTGTTCCACTGTCATCCCTGCTAGTGTATCTTTCCAGTCAACTTTGGCCAGCTCCTCTCTCATGGCCCCATAGTCCCCTTTATTCAACTGTAACACTGACACCTCTGATCTACCCTTCTCCCTCTCCAATTGTAGATTAAACCTGACCATATTATGGGCACTACCTCCTAATGCCTCAAGTTCCTTTATCAAATCCGGTTCATCACATAACAATAAATCCAGAATTGCCTTCTCCCTGGTATGCTCCAATACAAGCTGTTCTAAGAATACACTCTACAATGTCCCTTTCTTGGGGTCCAGTACCAACCTGATTTTCCCAGTCTACCTGCATGTTGAAATCTCCCATAACAACCACAGCATTACCTTTGCTACATGCCAATTTTAACTCCTGATTCAACTTTCACCCTATGTCCCGGCTACTGTTTGGGACCTGTAAATAAGTCCCGTTAGGGTCTTTTTACTCTTACAATTGCTCAGTTCTACGTGCACAACTACTGTCGGCGGTTCACCTTCTCTCTTGAGGATGTTCTGAATTTGGCTCGTGACATCCTGAACCCTGGCACCAGGGAGGCAACAGACCATCCTTGCGTCACAGAATCTCCCGTCTGCTCCTCGGACAATGGAGTCACCCACCACTATGGCTCTGCCCGAGGCCGGTCGAGTCCCATCTCTAGGATTGGAGCCACTGATGTGTCCGCCACTCAGACTGGAAGCATCGTCTCCCCCCTGACAGTTCCCAAGAGGGCGCACCTGTTTTCATTTGCCACAGCCACCTGGGTCTCCTGCACTTCACGGTTACCATCCTTTCTCTCAGTCACACACCTTGGTTCTTCCCGTATCCTCGGCGTGACAACCTCACTGTGGGTCCAGTCCAGGAAACTCTCATTTTCCCGGATGGCCCTGAGGTCATCCAGCTGCTTCTCCAGTTCCCCAACACGGTCCTTTAGGAGCTGAAGCTAGATGCACTTGCCACAGTTGTAGCAGCCAGAGGCTCCATCCTGGGATTGATCCCAGGTCTCTGGCACTGCAAGCGCTGTAAAGCAGCAACTCTACTGCGGTGCCACTGTGTCACCTTTCACCACCTATCACTGGTTTAACATTGTATTTAAGCACAGATGTGCTCTTGAATTGCCAAGACGTAGGCTACGGACTAAATAGTAGGCTACGGACTAAATTCTGGTAAATATGATTAGTATAGATACCTGTGATGTTCAACGTACACATGGTGGGCTGAAGGGCCTGTTTCTGTGTTGGATAACTCACTCCATGACTTTTTGGGCAGTGTAGGGTTCAACTCGAATCAACTCCATTAAACTAATCTTTGCCCATTCTTTGCCTTACACTGGTGCATTTAAGCCTTTAAAGTGTTTTGGTTGCTGAAAGTCTGAACTAGTAATTGCACCGTGAGGAGCTGATTAACTTATTGGGTAGAGGTTTTGCAGTCTGCCTTTTTGTGATGGTCTTCTATTTAATACCTGCTACTTGAGAGGAATAGATCAGGTAGATGCACAGAATCGCTTGCCCAGAGTAGGGTAATCGAGGACCAGAGGACGTAGGTTCAAGGTGAAGGGGAAAAGATTTAATAGGAATCTGAGGGTCAACCTTTTCACACAAAGCGTGGTGGGTGTATGGAACAAGCTGCCAGAGGAGGTAGTTGAGGCTGAGACTATCCCAATGTTTAAGAAACAGTTAGACAGGTACATGGATATGACAAGTTTGGAGGGATATGGACCAAACGCAGGCAGGTGGGAATCATGTAGTGGGGACATGTTGGCCAGTGTGGACAAGTTGGAGAGCCTGTTTCCACACTGTATCACTCTATGACACTGTGACTCTACCTGTGTTGGATGAAAGAGCAAAGAAGCAAAGACCCTTATTTGTGTGACAGGACATCACAATGCCCTTTCCAACCATTTAGCACCTGCTAAGTACATTCATCGTTTAATGCATGAACAATGACTGCCAAGCTTCCTTGCCAGCAATGAGATGGCAATCAAAAATCAATCCCTTTGTAAGTGATATTATTGGATAAACATTGGCAAATAGGCGGAGATGTCTCTCCTACTCTTCTTCAAAACCACTGGGTTCTCTTACACCCAGCTGAGTTTAATTTTGGACAAGACCTCAGTTTCAGATTCAACCCTCAGCAGCTCATCTCCAAAAGGTTTCTGCAGTGTAGAGAGAACCCCAAATCTTCTGACTCGCCCCTGAGGGTGCAGCAAAATAAGGTTATAAGGTCATAAGGAATTAGAGTAGAATTAGGCCATTTGGCCCATCTACTCCGCCATTCTGATCTATCTCTCCTTCCTAACCCCATTCTCCTGCCTTCTTCCCATAACCTCTGACACCTGTACTAATCAAGAATCTTTCTATCGCTGCCTTAAAATATCCACTGATTGGATTCACACTGAGTCTTGGAGTAAATCTCCAATGTAAAAACATAACGAGAGGAATAAAATGCACAAAGATGGAAGTTTGACATGTCTGAGTTCCCTTCTCTGAGGATTCACCGTTCTCTGGCATTTCTGCGGCGCAGATTAAGTATTTTATTTACAATGGAAGATGTATTTATTCTGCTTACTCCAAATGCCATTACTGATCCTTGGGTTTGTCTCACGGCGCTATCAATGACTCTTTCATACTCTCTGTAAATATGCCGTGTTTATACATGTACCTGGAATTACTACAACAGGCTCACTGCAGGTGGCAGTCATAAGTCTGCAGTTACAGACCTTGCAATCTCCTAAGTTCAAAAACATAGACTCATACAAGAAGACACGAGCATTACTATGTTACGCCATTACACTGACATCCTTTAGTACCGTGAGATGCAGAGAAATAAAATGCTGACTATAATGCCGAGTTGTGCATAACATAGTGACTCAAGATCAGAATCACATCAGCAGAATACTATGAGCACTTAAGATCACAGAATTAACTCGAGTACCATTTCCCACACCTGCTAAATTCTTCCTCATTCATTTCATCACTGCTTAGCTCCCTCACCCCATCTAATTCATCCAACCATTGCAACCCCAAGAGAAGGCCTTTGCCCATACGACCCACATTCGCTGTCACTTTTTATCGGCTTCCTGCTTGACATTGCACCAGGTACCAAACCCTTGTCCATTTTTAATGGTCCCCCCATTACTCACATTGTCTCTCTTCACCGCCATTTTCTCCTTGAAGCCTACCTGTCAATGTGTAATAAAAATAGAATATTGTGGGGGTACTCCGCAAGTTTGGCAGTATCTATGGAGAGAGGCACGTTACCAGTACTCTGGTGAAAGAGGTACCTGTCACTTTGCTTTATACTTCGATATATAATGCTCACTTTGATCTTTCTTGCAATGGTTATGGATTTGCTCTGTGCTCTATAACTGGGACCCATCATTGTATGTTTGACCTGCTCCCGTTTCGAGAAGTGTTGCATCATTTTGAGGTGGAGTGAAGGTAATGTTTTTTTTTGAAACGCCGTTATGACTTTGTGCAGTAGAAGTTATCTGTCGACATTAAGCTAATGAAGGGGGGAAACCCAAACCATCCACTTGCACTTACCTCTTCAATTGATGTAAAAAAATGAATGAGGATGCACTATGTGCCCCGGCCAGCCCTACAGCTGTGGAATTGGGCCTCCCACTCAACTCTGACCATTGTGTTTCCTTGTCAGACATGAGAGTCAGGAGTCTACTCCCCCACATACTACTCCTCGTTGCTGCTCTCAATAAAAAGCATTACACTTCATCATTATACTTTCTCATAATATAGAAGAAGGTCTATAGGCCCATGCAGTTGATGCTGGCTCTCAGAGCATTTCCATCAGTCCCATCGCCCAACCTTTTGCCTGTTATTATTTTTCTCTCTCACATGCCCATCAGCTCCCCTTGATTCCCAGGATCCTCCCATGCATTTCTAGGGTAAATCTGCATGGGAGTATTGTAAGTACTCCGTTACTTAGTCAGCATCTGTGGAGAGGAAAATAGAGTTAATGCCTCATGTAGATACAAGATACAAGATACAAGATACATTTAATTGTCATTTGGACCCCTTGAGGTCCAAACGAAATGCCGTTTCTGCAGCCATACATTACAGACACATAGACCCAAGACACAACATAATTTACATAAACATCCATCACATTGCTGTGATGGAAGGCCAAATAAACTTATCTCTCCACTGCACTCTCCCCCCCCCCCGATGTCAGAGTCAAAGTCAAAGCCCCCGGCTGGCGATGGCGATTGTCCCGCGGCCATTAAAGCCACGCCGGGTGGTGCGAGGTCGCACACCGGGTTCTTGATGTTAGAGCCCCCGGCGTGCGCTCGCAGAGTCCCGCGGCCATTCCAAGCCGCGCGGGGCGGTGATGTAGGCCCCGCTCCAGGAGCTCTTCAACCCCGCAACTCGGGCGGGGGAAGTCGCCGTTGCGAGAGCCCTGAAAAGCGGTCTCCCTCCAGGGACCCGCGGGCTCCCGGTGCCGCCGTCCATAGACCTGCCGTTGAAGCATTCAGAACCTCTGGCTAACACTCAGCAGGTAACAGTTTATTAGGTTTGTCTGAAGACAGGTTGACGCTGAGCTGATGGAAGCAATTGCAGTTTTCAACATAATCCTGTGAAAATTAGACTAAAAACTTGGTGACGATGATTTAACCACTCTATTCAGTTTATTAAACAACTTGGAACCTGGCACAAGAGAAGGTCATAAGGTGGTAAGATCATGTTATTGGAGCAGAATTAGACCATTCAGCCCATCGAGTCTACTCCGCCATTCAATCATGTCTGATCCATCTCTCCCTCCTAACTCAATCCTCCTGCCTTCTCCCCATCACCCCTGACACTCGTACTAATCAAGAATCTATGATTCTCTGCCTTAAAAAATATCCTCTGACTTGGCCTCCACAGCCTTCTGTGGTATAAAATGAATGGATTGTCATCAAAAAACCCATCTGATTCTTTCATATTATTTTGAGAGGTAAATCTATCACCTTTAAACAGTCTAGTCTATGGATGATTGCAAACACACCGCACCACTTCAAATTTTCTTGGAATATGGAGCAGCGATCCACTCACATGCTCTAAAACTACTTGGGTTTTTAACACAAGGACAAGTATTTAAGAAAGTTAGCTAAAATAATTAGGGATGGGCATTGAATACCTGCTTTCCCCGTGACATCCTCATGTCAAGAAAGTTGTTAAAAAATAACTGTGGAGAGAAAGTGACAAATAACACAGTAGGCTGGTTGCTTCTTGGGTTTAATTTTCTGTGAAATGTTCATCTCTCTGTTTACAGCATTTTGCATAATCTTAAAAAGTCACCCCATCTTTGTAGCATGCACCAGTACTTATACAATTATATTTTTATCATTATCTTAAAACATGTAATAATGCTTTTGGCTGATGGCATTGGCTGCAGTGGGAACAATTGAAGCCCTTTGTGTAGGCCGCATGCAGTGCATAAAGAATTGTTGCAGGGCCAAAAGGATTGAGCTTGTTTATTTTTAAGCGTATTAAAATCATTGCTAAATTAGTGAACAAGAAATATTGTGCTAATGCATCGAGGCATTTGTTACTGATATTGCATGTTGTGATTTCTACACCAAGGAGTCTTCTGCAACAGTTCTGACATAAGTAGGAGAGGCATGGGGGCAAACAAACCAAACATCAATCATTTAATATATTTTTGAAAATATATATTTGCAAGGCATTAAAATATGAAATAATTATGAAGTGTAATGGCAGGAGATTAGGGTTCAAATCCTTTAAGTTCAAATTTATTTAATTATTCAAACTTAAATTCCCCAGCTGCCATGATGGGATTTGAACTCTCAACTCTGGATTAATGGTCCTGAACTCTGGATATTAATAGTAAGATTAAACGAGAACTTACCAGTTTGAAGTTTGATCTGTATTTTATGAGGAATTACGATGAGGGATTACGTGAAGAACCCCGCCAGGACGCATGCGTGTCATTCTTCAAAGCAGTGGTGTGAAATCACAGATAACTGTAATGACTAAACATAGTAAGATTAGAGAAGAGATACCAGTTAAGTATATGATCAGGGTGGGAGCGGAGGGCACGTAATCCCTCATCGTAACTCCTCATAAAATACAGATCAAACTTCAAACTGGTAAGTTCTCGTTTAATCTTACTATTTTACTTCAGAGTCACGTGAGTGACTACGTGAAGATTTTAAATCTCTGTAATTTCATGCTGTGGAAACGAGTCCATGCATCATGTCTGCCTTGACTGTGGTAGGAATAGTGTTAACATAATTTGGACATGATTTGTCATTGAAATCATAAAATTTATTAACACAAATTATAACCCCTTTTATGGGTTTAATTAATTTACAGAACTTAAATTTTTTTCTGCAAATGTTCCAGATTTCATCACTGGTTTATTGTAAAATAACTGGAAAGTTCTTTCCCCTGACCATCCTGCTGCTTCGAGGACTTGGTCCATGGGCCACATCCAGTTGTACTGCTGCCGATGTAGCTGCAGCCCTGGTGGAATGAGATTTAAAAACGTTAGTATCCACCCCAGCCTGTGTCAGCACCTGTTTCAGCCATCTCGAGATGGTCTGGACCGTCACTCTTTTGTAAGGTTGCTTATGGCTGATCAGCAGACTCTTCTCATTGCCTCTTAGGATTTTTGTTTTCTCTATGTATAATGGCAGGTGTCTAACTATACATAGACGGTCATCTGAAGGGTGTGATCTGAATTGTATATTGAGGCCTGCTGATCCCTGTCTGTTCTGCTTTACCAGTTCGTAGATGTGGAACGTAATATCGTCAGGTGAGGAGGTCATGTTGTCCAGTCTGAGTTTATGCAGTGACTGAACCCCCTGTGCCGTGACCAGTGCCATTAACATGACTGTTTTCAAAGTTAGTCTGTGTAGGGACATAGTTGATGCTGGAGACCAGTTCCTGAGTGTTTTCAGGACAATACTTACATCCCAAATTTGGGTGTACCTGGTTTTTGGGGGATTTGTATTAAATATTCCCCTCATGAGCTTTGTTACCAGAGGGTGAGTCCCTACAGTGTAACGCTCTGTCCCTTGCCATAGGTAAGTCGACAGGGCATTTCTGGCGCTGTTGATGGCACTGTAGCTGAGCCCCTCATCATAGTGGAGGCCTGCCAAATATTCCAGAACAGACGGGATGTTCATGTTTCTGTTGGTGATGTTGTTCTTATGACAGTACATTTCCCACTTCCTGATGTAGACCAGATATTATTTTTTAGTTGATTGTCTTTGGGCCGCCGAGATGATGTTTGCTGTTCGGTCCATTAGTCCCAGTTGAAGAAGTGGTGTTTTTAAACTCTACAAATTAACAGGTTCAAGCTTTTATGGCATGGATGGCTATCCCCTGTCACGGGATGTAGTAACCAGTCTGGTCTGTGTGGGATTGTAATACATGGTTCTAATACCATGTTTTGCACCACTGGGAACCATGGTTGTGTAGGCCAATCTGTACTACCAAAATACCAGACGCAGAGTCTTGTTGTATTTTCCTTAATATCCGACTGATGAGGCAAAAAGGAGGGAATGCATAGATAAACAATTTCCCCCAATGCAGCAAAAATGCATCTGTTGCTGCTGCCCCAGGATCTGGTTCCCATGAAACATAGTTAGGTTGTTTAGTCTGGTTGCGAATAGATCAATATCTGGTGTTCCATATTTTGCTGTAATATCAGAAAATACCATTTTGTTCAACATCCATTTGGTGTTTTCATTAAATTTGCGTGACCTGGTGTCTGCCACTAAATTTAGTCTCCCTGATAGGTAAGTGGCTGATATCCAAATATCTCTCTGGATGCACCATTGCCAAATTGAATTAGCGAGATTGTCACATGATATCGATTTGTTACCACCCATGTGGTTGATGTATGCTACCACGGTGGTATTGTCTATTTGTAATCTAACATGGTGGTGATATGACCCAGTACAATATGACTTAAGGCCATGGAATGCACCCAACATTTCCAAGTAGTTTATGCCCAGTGTGAGTAAGAAAGATGCCTCCTGTGCTGTCCATCTACCTCCACAGCTGGTGATGGTATTGGTGGCTCCCCACCCAAGTGCACTGGCATCGGTTTGTAGTACCATAGAAGGGTTACTGTCAATGATTGGGTTGGAACAAAGCCAGAGGTTGTCTATCCACCATTTTAGTTCTGTTTTGGCTTCGATTGGTAGTCTCATAGGTCTGTCAAAGTGACCTGCATGGATTTTGAGAGCTTGTATTTTTGCTCTCTGTACGTTTTGGTAATGTAGAGGTCCAAATTGTGTGGCTGGGAAAGCAGCCACCATTTTACCAATTACTTTTGCTACCAATCTGATGGATGGATTTCTGATGTCAATGAGGTTGTTGCAAGCCTCTATTAAATCTCTAGCCTTTCCCTTAGGTAGAGTCACCGTCATGTGAACTGAGTCAATGGTGAATCCAAAATAGCCCATAGTAGTGGATGGTGTTAGTTTAGATTTAACTGGATGGATGATAAATCCCAGTTTTTCAAATAACTGTTTTGTGGCTGTTACAGTTTGTATGGCCAATTCCAAAGTTATGCCCACTATGAGTATGTCATCTAAATATGCCATAACCATGTGTTTATGTTTCCGTAGAAATGCAAGGGCTGGTTTTAAGATTTTCGAAAACAGCCTGGGGGCTGATGATAGCCCATTTGGCAGTGCTTTATATTGCTAGAGTTGTCCCATCCAGTTGAATTTTAAGTAACATCTGTGGGCACCTCGTATGGGTACTGAATAGTAAGCATCTTTTAAATCGATGCTGGCCATGAAGTAACCTTTGGAAATTAATTGTTTAGCATCATAAATGTTTCCATTTTAAAGTGAGTATATTGTACAAATGTATTCAATTTTGTCAGATCTATGATGATGCGACAACCACCATCTTTTTTGGTTTTGGTAAAAATATTGGACAGGAATTCTAATGGTCCGTGTTGAGTTATCTCAATTACACCTTTTATGTAAAGCCGCTCCAGTTCAGAATCAAATCCTCTGATTTTTCTTTATCAGAGAGCACGAACGCTCGGTTCGGTCTATGTTGAACTGGAGGGCTGTACTCGTGTGTAAACTCTATTGTATATCCCTGGATACTGTTTAAGATGTAAGTATCGGTTGTTAGCATGCTCCATGCATTCAAAAACCAGTGTAGTCTCCCCCCAACACCCATGCTCTCCATATCTTTTAGGGAACCAGACCCACCTACCTCCATTGTTACCAGTGGCAGGTTTACTTCTTTTTGTAGTTCTTCCGCTGTTGTTGCGCTGGTGCCTGGTTTCTCGGGTTGTTTGGTGTTGGCATTGGGGTTCCTCGCATCTTCCAAGAAGGCCGGCCTGGGCCATAGCCTAAAAAAGACTCATGTTTGGAAAAGCGTGCCTTCGAGCTTTCACCAGTTCTGCTGGTGGGTGCATAGGGATGCTGTCTTTGGCTGTAGTGGGTTTTTGTTGGTGTTCCTTTTATTAATCCCAAGGTTTTGGCTTCCTCATCGAGCTCTTTTACCTGCTTCGATAGGTTGCCACCGAACAAGAGAATTGGCAGTTTTGTGGCCCCAGGTTTGCACAGTCCCGCAAATTTTGGGTTCAGTGTGGGTTGTATGGCACTTTTCCTGATGTTATTTATTTTGTGCTGGGTGTTGCAGAATAGTGCCAGCGCATCTTGTTGGTCCTGGGACATATTCCTGTCGTCCACTGTACGGGCAAATGCTGTTATCCCTGCGGTCAGTAATTTTAGTACTTTTTGTAATTTCACATCCATACTCCTGACCCCTGTTCCGATGTGTTTCCATATGGTAAATGGTAGGGAATTGAAGAATGTAGGTGAACAGAGGGATCTGGGAATAACTGTGCACAGTTCCCTGAAAGTGGAATCTCATGTAGCTAGGGTGGTAAAGAAAGCTTTTGGTGTGCTGGCCTTTATAAATCAGAGCATTGAGTATAGAAGTTGGGATGTAATGTTAAAATTGTACAAGGCATTGGTGAGGCCAATTCTGGAGTATGGTGTACAATTTTGGTCGCCTAATTATAGGAAGGATGTCAACAAAATAGAGAGAGTACAGAGGAGATTTACTAGAATGTTGCCTGGGTTTCAGCAACTAAGTTACAGAGAAAGGTTGAACAAGTTAGGACTTTATTCTTTAGAGCACAGATGGTTAAGGGGGGACTTGATAGAGGTTTTTAAAATGATGAGAGGGATAGACAGAGTTGACGTGGAAAAGCTTTTCCCACTGAGAGTAGGGAAGATTCAAACAAGGGGACATGACTTGAGAAATAAGGGACGGAAGTTTAGGGGTAACATGAGGGGAAACTTCTTTACTCAGAGAGTGGTGGCTGTGTGGAATAAGCTTCCAGTGAAGGTGGTGGAGGCAGGTTTGTTTTTATCATTTAAAAATAAATTGGATAGTTATATGGACGGGAAGGGAATGGAAGGTTATGGTCTGAGCGCAGGTATATGGGACTAGGGGAGAATATGTGTTTGGCACGGACTAGAAGGGTCGAGATGGCCTGTTTCCATGCTGTAAATTGGTATATGGTTATATGGTTATATGGTTATATGGAACCCAATCATAATCTGGTGACTGCCCGAAATACACCTGCAAAATAGCTAGGGGTGTTTTTCCCCAGATTACAGCAGTTATAGGAACACAAATTTGTGTTGTGCTTCTGTACTTTGTTCCAACAGCTTCTACATTTCATGAACGAGATGCAAATCTTTCTTTTTCTACCGTTCAGCAGTCATTAGGGATGTCCTAGGAAATAGGCAACGTTTCGGGCCAAAACCCTTCTTGAGGAGAATATGTGTTTGGCACGGACTAGAAGGGTCGAGATGGCCTGTTTCCATGCTGTAATTGTTATATGGTTATGTGGTTATATGGTTATATACAGTTGTTGATAATTGGAACATTCAGGGAAATGCAATTGCCCGGTGCCAGATGTCTTCCTGTGGTGTCCAGTACAGCCTGCTCTTGTAACTGGTTTAGTGACATGTAGTCAATACTGGCAGCAAGCTTTGGCTCCAGATTTTTCCCAGTCTGTTCGGGCTGTATAAAATTGGCCACCATGTCCAGCAAGTTCTCTTTTTCTCGCACCCCATGCACACTTATCTGTTCTTCTGCGGACCCCTCTTCCAGGTCAGCCCAGAACTGACCCGCAGTGCTCCCCACCAGTGAGGTGGAAACACTATGCAATCCTTGAAGAGGTGCTGCTGTGGGTTTGTCATAGGGCCCACAGTGACCCGACTCCATCTCCTGGAGTCTGTCACGTTGGAGCAAATGCTCCACACACCGCTCCATCCGGCTCCAGCGCTCTCGGTCGCTGGCCGCCCGCGGTGTTTCAAAGTCGGACTCCTCCGAGTCCACGACCTTGTTAGATTTGTATTTTGCCTTGCCGCCCGGCCGCGTGGATTTGTCCGGTGCGGCGGCGGCATCGGGCACAGCTGATCCCACTACGGGTGATCCAAGTGCCGTCGGCTGCTCTTGCTGGCTGCCCGCTACTCCGCAGTCCTCCCTCACCAGCTTTGTCGCAGCCCTTGTCTTCTTTGTTTTCTCCATTTCCCTGCCTGTAGTTGGGAAAGGAAACAAAAAAAGACCGCAGAGTAAACGCTTACCTGCAATTAGCGGCTTTTAAACTGCCGCCGCAGAGGAACGTCCTTCCACCGCGTCTGACGTTTCGCAATGCGTGTAGCGATATGTCACGCAGGCGTTCTGGCGGGGTTCTTCACGTAGTCACTCACGTGACTCCGAAGTAAAATCCAGTAACCTTGCCTCTCTCACATGCCCATCAAGTCCCCCTTGATTCTCCATCAGACACTTATTCCAGGGATTATTTATAGCAGCTAATTAACCTACTAACACAAAATGAATACGAAAGTACTACAGATGCTGGTTTACACCGAAGATAGACAAAAAATGCTAGAGTAAGTCAGTGGGTCAGGCAGCATCTCTGGAGAGAAGGATTAGGTAACTTTTTGGGCCGAGACTGATAGAGTCTCGGGTTCAGACACGTGTTCACGGATTCAGACATTTTCAGGTCTGAAGAAGGGCCTCAACCCGAAACATCACCTATTCCTTTTCTCCAGAGGTGCAGCCTGACCCGCTGAGTTAATCCAGCATTTTGTGTCAAGCAACCAACACACACACCTTTGGGATGTGGGAGGAAACCAGATCTCCCAGGGCAAACCCACACGTTCCTGGAGAGGATCTGCAAACGCCACACAGACAGCACCAGAGGGTCTGGATTGAAAGGTAGGGTAAGTTCTTTATGTGGAGCTACCCCTGATGCAATGATAGTCTTCTCCATTGAGCCAAGCTTCCCTGTGTCGTCAGAGCAGTTGGGTAGCGCAGGAAATTGGGCCATTTGGAATGGCCATTTGGACCACAACTGGGGAATGGTGCCCAATTTATTCAAGTGCTTCTGCTGTAAATCATGCGGATGGCTACAATTAGGAGCACAATGGGCCATCCTATCCAATGAATGATTACTCCCATGCTTACGCAGGTAGAATTGAAGAAGGAATCTTGCATTCGAGGAACTAAAAATAAAGCAGTAAATATTTTGTGACGAGAAGAGGGAGAAGTGTGTAGTTGATTGTCTTTAGTCAAACATACTGTATGTTTATGGAAGAATTGAATCATGGAAAACAGTTGGCAGATCAGTCACAATCCTTCCTTTTGTTTCAAAATGATTAAGATTAATGAGTAGAATTGAGCAAAGGAGAACGTTATATGCAATATTGTTCAAATACTAAATAGAGAGCGTTTAAGAGTAAAAACATGGCTGCTGACTCGTTGCCTTTGCAGGTGTTTGTGGTCCATACTGTCCATTTGCATGTAACTGAATCTGTAAGGTTCAGGAAGAGTATGGGTGATGGCAATGTGCTTTGCTTGATCATGAGCAGAGGAGAAACAGTTTAAGAAATTAAAATGGTCTATGGTGATGGGTGGGCCCATCTGGTAGGGTGCAAATGTGTTCATAATGGCAACAAATGCAACTGGTCTCCAATTTCAATCCCTCTCTGCACCAGGTTTTCACAGAAGGAACAGGTCTGCCATTGAAACCTTTGAAGGAAGCCCTGCCTTCATTTCATTTTTGGTTGCAGCAGACATTTGAAGGTAGAACAAATTCATTAGGGGAGAGCAGAATTGTTTCCTCAGGTCACAGCAAGCATACCTCATGTTATCCCCACAATAACCGACCTGATCTGATATAACTCCTGATATTCCATCACATCTCCATCCCAACCCATCTCCCTTGATTTGAACTCTCCCTGACACACCTATCTTTATGTCCATTCTGCAGCCCTCTGCCATTTTCCAACAATCTCTGCCGCAGACAATGAATAAACATCAGCTCCTGGGTTGATGTTTATTTTAGAGACCCTCATACTCAAGGCAATTTTAAACAAAATAGACTTTCATTTATACCACACCTCTTCAAGATTTACAGATCTTCCTCTCCAGCAATGATCTTACTTTGAGATTTAGTCACCACTGTAATGCTGGAATACAGCCAAATTACACTATGTAAAGAGAGTGTGAGAGTGACGAGACAATCTGTTTTAATAACATTGATTGATAGATAGGTATTGTCTAGGAACTCCCTGGTCTTTTTCAATAAAAGGTCATGGGATATCTTCATCTATGTGAGAGAATTTGTGTATCTATAAGATGCATTTGTTTGCAGGAATTATCTTTGTATCTAGCGAGCACCGTCACTTTGAAAGTACAGCTCCTCCAGCACTCACTGGTATCTCGTTGCATCTTAGGCGGTACTGCACTCCCTCCCTGTAGCAGTGGAGCGTCATTGCAGACTCTCTTCCTGAATTATTGCACTGGGGTGGCAACGTGACACTGGCTGAGTCGGAAACAAATGGTGCTCCCGTCCAACATGCTTCCCACTAACATTCCCCTCAAAAACTTCAGGACATCACGCAAAACAACGATGCAGTGTCAATGCAAGTTGCACGGTGCTGCGTTAGAGCAGAGTGTTGCTTGGAAGGAAGGAGGAAGTCAAGTATAAAACAGCAGTTGTAGATGAAGTATTTATGTTCTGCGATGTGTAATGCAATTTCAGCATAACAAACCTAAAAAGTAGAGAACAGTACTTTCAAACCTAAAAGTAGAGCTTTTGGCTGTGATTATGAAAGAACCATGAAAGCCATGTCTCCAAGGAACAGAAAAATATATCATTTTTAAATGGACCAGTTGGTATCTGTGGAAAAGCCTGTAGCGATAGGATGACCACAGGGAGCTAACAGGGCAATGAGGGCAGTGAAGGGACTGGGAAATAAAAACCATAGGGGCACACCATAATAGTTAATCGATGCCCGGTTCCTGTCCGACAATTCTGGTAAAGAAAGGAATCTTCGTGTCTGACCAATGTTTATTGTGACTTTTCAGATTTTTGTTGTTAATTCACAGCACACAGGCATAACAGACACGCAAGCCTTTCCACTGAAAATAAAATAAATCTGCTTGAAACAAATGTACAGGTCCTTGATAAGTGTTCAATTTCATAGGCACATGCATGCATATGTACGTTACATATATTGCTATGGTGTGTGCGTTAACATGATGGAGAATCCGGGTAATGGAATGTCAGCTGGCTATGGATTAAGCTCAGAGATTTAGCTTGGAAGATTTGTCACTCCAATAATACTATTTCTACACTCCAGAACAATGAGCAAAATGAACTAAAACCCCAGCAATGAGGCTTAATCTCATTAGAATTCCTTGTCTGAGCTGACCTTGGAGAGATACTAACCACTGTGAGTGACATTGTGTGCTGGAACCAGGGTGCCAGGGGACCAGTCCTATCAATGTGCAGTTGATACTTACTGTGTATTGGGTACAAAGGTATTTTCTACAAATAAATGCATTGACCAATACACAAAGGTAAACTATTTCCTATTTCAGGAATCGAGCCTGAATTGCAATATTAAAGTATTTGATTTTTGAAGTGGTCAACAATGATTTTTGAAACCACTCAAATTATCTTGCATGCACACAGCAGATTTTTTATAAATCACAGGCGCTTTCAGGCCTTATCAGTCTTTTTCCTACTGTTTATTTGCTGCTGCTCCCTTGCAAACCTCCTAGCTACAGTGTTTTTTCTGCAGATACTAAGGCTTCATGAGTTCCTGGTCCTTCTCTATGTGTGGACATTGAACAGGAAAGGCCTGGAAGCTTTATAACCAGAGTGTGTTTGTTGTGAAGGTCTCAAATGAAAGCTGTTGCTCCATCTACCAGTGTGCAGGGAATGGCTGCTAAAACCAGTAGCTGGCCAGCAGCTCATGCCTGGTTGTTGGTTCTGAGTGGGGTGTAGCAGCAGGGAAGAGGCTGGAGAGTGGGGAGAGTAAGGGAAAGACGGACCTTTCACTTCCACGTTTACAGAACACACCCCTTTCCCTTATGCCATCTTGGAACAGCTCAGAACAGAGTTAAAATTGTACTTGTGACGCAACAGGTTTACCAGCCCCCACCCTGCAGGTTATTAAAGGGGCATGCCATTATCTAAACGTCATCCACTGCCTGACCTGGTGACCAGGCATGCTTCCCCACCACATATAACATCTGTGAAAATATACCGCAGGTATTCACCAAGGATCCTCCGACAGTGCTACCCAAATCTATGACCATTATCACGTGAAGGAGAGAAACCTCAGGCATACGACAATGTCAACTCTTACAGCATTGATCATCCTGATATGTTAATTGGTCTGTGTTCCTTTATCATCACATGGTTCAAACTCTGCAAAACCCACCCACTGCGATACTACAGCGATCCAAAAAATTGCTTATGCACAACCTTCTCAAGGCATTAAGGGATGTTAATAGTATATATAAGAATTAAAGTAAAACTTGATTGTCTAATGACTGAAGATCCTTCTATCTTGGCTGAGACTGATGGCCATAAAAATGATCAGAATCTGGCCATATAATCCATGGGAAAAACTCACGGGATCATCTAGGTATTGTACAGCAAATCACTGCAGAGGGAGGAAATCTGAAATAAAAACAGTAAATATGCAGCTGGTTGGGAAAATAGTCAATGCTTCAATGTGTTAATGATCTGCCTATGCATCTGAATATTGTCCAAGAAGCTGAAGTAAGGAATTTTGCCCAGTTATTTGTTCTTCAAAGATCGCCTTTCACATTATTTAAGAGAGCAAATCAAAGCTGCAATATTTATAGTTCTTTCACTTTTCCCTGTTTTATTTCAATTTATTAATAATAACATTAGATTTAATATTACAGGAATGATGAAAAACAAATGATCTGACTTTCTGCACATGAGTGTAAGATGGTTGTAATGAAAAGGTACAGTTTCTGGACCAACCAAAAGAGATTAAACACATTAAAACAAAATAATGTCCCTTGTTGTTTTAAAAGGTGAATTAAATAAAATATATATAATTCACTCAAGGCTCAAAGTGTAGGAGTGTAGGAAGCTGAACAGGTCTTAATGTAGAAAGCCACATGGAAACATATCGGAGGCTGTGTTTTTCAATTTTGTAAAAGTGCTTGAATTCCCGACAGAATCACATATAACAATATGTAATGTAACACTGATGCAATGTAAGTCTAGTAGCTACTGACACAATCCACAGCCAGCCATGCCCTATCTATCTGTACTGCTAGGATATTTTGTTTGACCTTATGATATTATTCAAAGCAATATTTTTCTAATAACTGTTGATTTTGCTTTATTTATAAGGTGTTGGTGTCATACCATCTGCTAATCCATGGTCTGATTAAAGAACGGAATCTCTAAGCCCATTATTCCTAATGACAAGAGCATGATCTTTTGTGCAGTCTTAAACATTAGCTGTTGAAAGCAGAGGAAAAGAAATGTTCAAAGATATCAGCGATCTCAGCCACAATTGAGAAATTGGCCCTTCTAACCCACAACAAAAGTGATACAAAAGAATTACACCCTCCCTAAAGTCTATTTCCTCTATATAATCACACAAAATGATTTTTCTTAAATATGATAATAAATCACAGCAAAAATCAATGTGACATAGTCCAACTGCTATGGCCTGATAAAGCATCAATCAATATTTAGTATTTAGATTTTAATTAATACATAGCAGTGAGGATGCCTTTTAAGAGAGAAATATTATCTCAGATAAAAAATCCGGCAGCGGTGGTATACAAAAGTTGTTGCCTGTATCTGTCATTGATCAATAAGCTAGCACTCTGATTAAAAACCCCTTTGAAAATACCAGGCAGGAGTATAAACAGATTGAGCTTGTGTGTGTGCCTCCAACATCGCTGTCTGACTGGGATACAGGTTCGGCAAAACAGCACAGGAAACTCTCAAAACCAAAATCCATCTGGTTTTGAGTGCTTGGCATTTATCCAGCCCAAATAAATTACAATTTTTTAGATTTTCATAACGTAAAAAAATATTTTGTTGTTTTCAGAAGAGCAGCAAACTGTTGCCAACATTTGTATAGCATGCTTAGGTAAAAGTAAAATATCAAAGCGAAACATAAAGGGTTTGCAATTAGATATCTGCGGGGAAAAATAATAATTGCATACAGCAAAGCTGCAACAGATGATCCGAGCTTCTAATCATGAAAGTAATTTAATCACAATAAAGAATAGACACAGCTAAGTGTCCACAAATTGTGCAATCTGCAACTAAACTGTACAACTTATTCTACTATATGAATGTATTTATTTTTGACCACTTTTTTTAAACTTGGGAGAAATGTTGTGTCGAACGAGGACAGCAGGCTTGGCGAAGTCTTCAGCAATTAGGTTATCAATCAGATTGGATT
Source organism: Leucoraja erinaceus (assembly GCF_028641065.1). Classification (NCBI taxonomy): domain Eukaryota; kingdom Metazoa; phylum Chordata; class Chondrichthyes; order Rajiformes; family Rajidae; genus Leucoraja; species Leucoraja erinaceus. Next base: position 89,311,474 of record NC_073380.1, on the reverse strand, counting down.
CTCTGCTTGACATAATAAATACTGCAAGTTAATTATATTTACGGATCTTATGAAAGAAAGGATACATGTGTACAAGATCAGAAACAGTGGAACTCTTCACATTCTGGAATACATTGACGTTCTTTCCCTATCTGTTGTCTGAGGCACAGATCAGGTTTACTGGTGTTTATTGGAATTATCAGTTTTAACATAAATTTACAATGCCTGCAATTCATGTGGTATTGTATCTATTTCCCAATGATATCAGTACTTTGTTCACTGATAAAATAAATTACAGTGGTTAAATCTAATCCTTTTCTTTTCAAATAAGCATCAGAGAATATTAGAATTAATTTTATATTGAAATATTTTAAGCTTTCTTTATGGCTATATTTTTTAAACAGAAAATGGGTGCACATGAAGGAATTATTCTCCTAATATTGCATTATTTTATGTGACAGTAAACAAACCTGGTCGGATAATTTTTCTGTAGCATTTTTGTGAAGGTGAGCTATTACTTGAGATTTTAACCTTGTTATGTTGCCTCGTTGTAAGAAGACCATTAATTCTTGGACTCATCCTTTTAAAGATTGCTGTTTTCTTCATAGGTGGGCAACTGCTCCTGCTAAAGTCTTTAAAATTAAAAAAAAAAATGCTTATTTTGAAAATATATATAAATGTTAATTTTTAATGCAACTATCAAGATTTGGTAGTTAGAGAAAAGTAACCTCCAGCGATCTAGAGTTAATTTCCAACTTTATTCACTAAAACTAAAAAATGAAAGTATCAGAAATAGAAGGCAAATCTACTTACATTTTAAAAGGCAAATGGCATTTGTGTACATCTGGAGAAACACAGAGCAAGCAAAACATCTGTTTGCAATATTTTCTTTCAAAGAATGGTTATATAATAACATTTCTGTTCACTCTTTTATATATCTTATACTTTGTTATATTTTAATAAAGGCAGGGTTTTACTGAGACGCAAATGACTCTGTGAAATACATGTAGTATTTGGGGTCAATAACAATGAGATCTGTGACTTGAAATGTTCAACTACCATCAAACAACCGGCTCACAAAATATATGATAAGTTTACATTTGTAGTTATCCAAAGCAAAGAAAAAATATTTTTTGTCAACTGCATTTTCCACTGGAAATGGTATCCTTTGTTTACCGTCTCTTTCCACTGTGAAAAAGTCTGTGACCTCTCCGTTTAAATAACTTTCCAAAGCACAAACTGCCCAACGATTTAAAAAAAATGCAACAAATAAGGTGGACTTGGTGATGTACATGATTGTTTTATTTTTAGACATCATGAAATCAGAATGAAGAACCCAGACCTAGATTAAAAAGAAAGCTTCTGACATGACAGGCAGTGGGTAGACAGGGTTGTTAGTTTACGTAGGCTGTAAGCTGAATCAACTGGAAAATTTTGATCACTTTAATTTACTATATCCAGCATGCCTGCTTGACTTGTCCACCACTTTTATCAAGGCTTGTGAGGCAGTATTGATTTTTTTATTTTCTATGTAGGATAAGAAGACAGAGAGTTAGCAGCAACAGTGAATGTAGAACTTTCCTCAGATTACTGCTATTCTCTAGTTTATTGCATTCTGTCGTTTGCAGTTTCAGATGATGTTCAGTATGTCAGGATTACTTCAAGCAGGAAATAAGGTGAATAACAATAGAAGATGCTGGAAGAGAAAGATTGAAAAAATAGGTAAAGTTAAAAAAAAGAGATGGGGTTGTAAAGAAGAGAAGCAGATGCGGGAATGAGAAACTGAGAATGCTGCTATATTATCCTTGTTACTGGAACCTTAACATGTGAAACAAAATGTTACATTGCAACAAAATGGAAGATATACTGTGTGTTATATTTTGCTTTTTTTTGTCTTTGAAGCATACAATCAGTCCAAAGTCTTTAACCGCTTAAAAGGCAATTAGTCAAAGCATTGCATATGGCCTGTTCTGACACAGTGGATTAGATTAAACTGCTTAAGTGGCAAGAATGTTCCTAGGTGTACATTTGTTAAAGCTTGTAACAAAGCACTTCACTCAAGGTAATCAGCTGTGCTTAATACTAAGATTTACAAATAAAAGAAAAACAAAATAAGACCAAGCCTAGGGGGTAGATGAGTTTTAAATAAATGCTATTACAAGATAAAGCATGAAATGTGTGCAAATGCAATCAACTGTGTAACAAGCAAACAAGAATAAAATTGAATCCTACTCATAAAGAAACACAATTTAAACTTTATATTTAAAGAACTGGATATTGTAATTCCACCTACCACAGAAAAGTACTATGCCATTCACACCCTTAGCTTGTCAAAGTCACTTGATTAGACCTACAATCTTTCACTATCAAGGATTTTGATTTGTATTTCCTTGTTCTTCTGTTTTAGACATGTTATTTTGCAGATTTTGGCAATAGCAAAAGTCTAGTTAACAGAAAATTGTTTTTACACTTTCTTGTAAATCTCAGAGCAGTTGTAAATAATCAGAACTGCATTTATTGAAATCTCTCTTTTATTATTTTTAGTATATAAATTACCTTAAAATACAAAATTGGCTTAGGTTTTTTCGACCTCCAATAGAGGGAGAAGATGGAATTGATAAACATGATTGAATTGAAAAGATTATTAAAAAGATAATTATGACAATATAACTGCAGATCTTTATGTATCCAGTGTACGCATTAAACATCATAAGAAACAAGTTCTGAGTGAATGACCAATGTTAATGATTAAGTTTCTTTTTGTCGCCATAAATCTGGTTAAAACAAAACCAGTCAAATTTAATTAAATTGCTGAGTTTGATTGAAAAAAATGACTTTGTTTTCCTCACGCTATAAACTGTGAAGCAATGTCAAGCAGATTGTGGATTCATAAAAACACTCAGGGATCATCCATACTATATTTTTGACCAGGTTGATTATATTGCCTCATATCCCTGGGGATCTCATAGGCATCACATATACCTTTTCATCTGTGGTTGTCAGTCGCAACGCCAATATTTTTTGTCCATCAGTAGCAGATTGCAGATTCAGCTGTTGGGCATTTTCAATTTTTTATTTAAATTGTCAAAACCAAATGTTCTCCCTCCTCTCTTCATGATGCTGAACCTTGTTATGCTCAGCTTATGTATACATACAGGTTCTCTGCATTCTGGTCAATTGGCTATTCTTTGCTGAGTTAAACAAGTTGCTTCATGACTTGGCACAGCACACATTACAGTCAAACTTGTGATTCATCCAAAATGCATGGAAGAGCACTTTGCTGGGGTGGGCTGCAACATTGGTCGGTTTCTTTACCCAACGGAAGATCTGACTGACTGTTCCTGTGAGAATGGTTCAACTCAGCCAGATGACTAATTGAATTTGGGATCTTCCTAAACAGAGAACCACCCTGAATGGTTCACAGCCATAGATTTAGATAATAATGAGTTGGACCTTTTACTGCCTTTAGACTGCTTCTTCTTGTGTGTTCCTTGGGTGCAGTCTTCCTTGGGAAGCCCAGCCTCCAGTTTCCAGCTCAGCACAGGACAATGCAGAAGCTTTTCGCTCACCTTGGTTGCATTTGCAGAATAACATTGGCAGGTGTGGGGGTCCACCTCCAAACTCAGCGGCCGTCAAAGGTTTGTGTATGTTTGACATAAGCAAACATTCAAAATCTCTCGGGACCTGTTGTAATAATTTTTTTTCAAGTTAAAGACTTCTACAGCCATGTACATTTACACATCTATGCACACAATGATGCACACATGAGCACATGGATGGTTGCAAACAAAAACAGAAAAACACACACACACACACACACACACACACACACACACACACACACACACACACAAAAACACACACACACACACACACACACACACACACACACACAAACACACACACACACACACACACACACACATTGAAACAACACATACACACATACACCCTCACAACTCATCCAGACACACAAACACTTACAGACATGCACACATGATCTCACACACACTCACATATGCACTCACACACTTCCCTACTTTCACACACTGACAAACATTCGCACACTCACATACACACTAACACTCACAAACACACATGCAAACACACACACACACACACAGATGGACATATATACATAAAACACAAACACACACATAAACACATAAACACAAACACACACACACACACACACACACACACACACACACACACACACACACACACACACACACACACACACACACACACACACACACACACACACACACACACACACACACACAAACAAACACACAAGCCCACACATACTTAAAGATTTTTAATGATGTGTGGGCTTGTGTAATCTTAATGTGTAATGACGATTAAAAAGCATGAAAACCAGTTAAATTAAATCAAAGCTCCGCCTATTTGCTGATTTCTCCCAGTTATTTAAACACATCCATGGCCCTTGTGATAAGTTTATCCCAACATGGACTCAGTCAGAGTTCACCTAGCCCAAGATGGTGGCTGCTGCACCAGGTGAGCTCAGTTGCTGGCAGTCCTGGGCCAGGGATTTGTCCTATTATTCAACAAAACATATCTTCTAAAAAGAATCAGCATGATTAACATAGTCTTCCTCTTTTCGTGTCCATCTTGTTACAAATGTTGACCTCGCTGTCATCATCCGTCCTGAAAAGGACGCAAGCTTCCGGCGACAATCAGTGGGAGCCGTCACTTGTCGCAATAAATGATGGTGGTAGCAGAATTAGCTCAGGATACTTCCAGTTTCCAGCCCCGCGACGTGAACGCTTCTGCAATGGGGCCATTAACATAGTGGTGGCATTTGATAAAGCTGCTGTTTCACAGTGCCAGACACCTGGGTTTGATCCTAACCTCGGAAGCAGTGTGTGTGTGTGTGTGGAATTAGCACATTCTCCCTGGGAACTTATGAGTTTCTTCGGGGTGCTCCAATTTAATGTGCATCCGTGTAGGTTTATTGGCCTCTGTAAAATTGCACCTAATGTGAATGGGTGGATAAGATAGTGGGATAACTAGTGTGAACAGGTGATCAATGGTCAGTGTGGACGTAATGGGCCGAAGAGCCTGTTTCCATGCTGTATCACTAAACTAAACATAAATTAACGATTCTTCTTTGTAAATAATACAGGTGATTTTGAAAGCAACATTATATATTCCTCGAAGATAGACACAAACAGCTGTAATAACTCAGCGGGACAGGCAGCATCTGTGGAGCTTTTTGTGTCTATCTGTGGTTTAAACCAGCATCTGCAATTCCTTCCTACACATTATACATATTCCTCTCTTGTGATGATAATATTAATTTTAGAAATTGCAGTCTCCCTTTCCCTTATTATTTGTCACTCTGCCAAGTGACATTATGACTGGAACTGGCTGCGGTTTCTATTACTCACCCTTTGGATGTTGGGGCTTCCCTCTCTGCTTGAGTTGATTCCCCTAAGTTACTTGGCATGGGCTCTTATCTTGGGTCACCCTTGCCAATATTAGATTGCATTGCCTCATCCCGCTAAAGGAAATGGAAACAGTGCCAATTTGGATTAATCTGGACACTCAGTGTAACATCCACCCCCCATCTTAATGATTTTATGACTGATAAAACAAAATAAACTGATAACCACTGAACTAATAATTGAAAGCATTAAACCAAATCAAAGAAAATGAACAGTTAGATTTTTTTTTAATGCACAAGCCTTTGCTCCTTAGATTGCTTGTACCAGTGCTCTGGGGACTAGCCTACAGACCGTCAGGGCAATCCTGAAGTGTCAAATTTACAGATGGGGAGATAGATGCAGTCAACCTTGTATTTTCGCACAGCCTTGCTCAAAGACAGCTGATGAACTTTGACCAGCAGAGAGTTATAGAGTTATAGTTGTACAGCTCAGAAACAAGTCCGTTGGGCCATCAACACACAAGCTTATTTTGTAATCCCATTTGCTTGAATTAAACCTGTAGCCTTCTAAGATCTTTTTATTCAAGTGCCTGTCTCGATGCCTCTTAAATATTCTACTTGACAAGATCTAGGACGGAAGGGAAATCAGGGAAGATCTGATGAGCATTAGAGAGAATGGGTGACATGGGTAAGAATTAGGAATGAGATTACTCTGTGAGCCAGCATGGACTTGATGCGCTGATTGACCTCCTATGTTGTGAGAAGATATGAGGGGGACAAAATGGACATCACTGTTCCCATGTCTGCTCCAAGCCTAAAGTTGAGGGTCTGATAGAAAGAGTTGTTTTCTCCCCTCTGCTCTGCCACTGGGTTCATTGATAATTGTAACATGGACCTGAGACAGTGCTTCTTAAACTGGCGAATGGTTCACCCAAAGGTGAATTAAATTATTTTGGGGTGAATTAAACTAGGGGGGTGAATGGAGGATGAATTATTAAATTTATATATTTTTTTCTATACTTAAAAAAGGCATTGCCATTAAATTGAGTTAGTGATTGAGGCAGCGCTGTGTGATTGAGGCAGTGCAGCATAGGTTCACGAGATTGATCACTGGGATGGCGGGACTGTCATATGAGGAAAGATTGAAAAGACTAGACGTATTCACTGGAGTTTGGAAGGATGAGGGGGGAGGAGAGGAGAGGATGGGGAGGAGAGGGGGGGGGAGGAGAGGGGGGGGGGAGGGGGGGGGGGGAGGGGGGGGGAGGGGGGGGGGGGGGGGGGGAGGGGGGGGGGGGGGGAGAGAGAGGGAGAAAGGGAAAGGGGGGAGAGAGGGGGGGGGAGAGAGAGAGAGGGGGTAAGAGGGAGAGAGAGAGGAGGGAGAGAGAGAGGAGAGGAGAGAGAGGAGGGAGAGAGAGAGAGAGGGGGAGAGAGAGGAGGGAGAGAGAGAGGGGAGAGAGAGGAGGGGAGAGAGAGGAGGGGACAGAGAGGAGGGGACAGAGAGGAGGGAACAGAGAGAGAGGGTGCCTTTTTACTTCAACCCAAACAACCATTTGCAGGCCGTGCTTTTTTCCTCAAACTAACTATATTTTCATTTTCCAACCACATTATGGATACTCACAGCTGTGGAGACATTTGTTCAGTGTTATTCAGAGCTCTGATTGAGGCACACCACTTGCAGAGACTGATTGAGGCACACCACTTGCAGAGTCTGATTGAGGCACACCACTTCCTGGTTTTATAGTCCCTCCCCCTCCCTCCAGCAGGGGCAGCAGAGAGAATGGGAAATTTTGTAAAAACATTAATATCTCTGTCATTTTTCATCGACGGGAAAAATCCTCGGCACATATGTGGCAGAGGGGGGCTCTGAGCGAGGTGGCCAAAAATGACGGCCGTAGCTGGCGGCATTCTCTCGGAAATCGCAGCACAGAAGGCCAAAAGCAGTCAAGAACAGAAATTTAGTAATATAGATAAAAGGACTGGACAAGCTAGATGCAGGAAAAATGTTCCCAACGTTGGGCGAGTCCAGAACCAGGGGCCACAGTCTTAATGTAAACGGGAGGTCATTTAAGACTGTGAGAAAAACCGTTTTCACACAGCGAGTTGTGAATTTATGGAATACCCTACCACAGAGGGCAGTGGAGGCCAAATCACTGGATAGATTTAAGAGAGAGTTAGATAGAGCTCTAAGGGCTAGTGGAGTCAAGGGATATGGGGAGACGGCAGGCACGGGTTATTGAAAGGGGACGATCAGCCATGATCACAATGAATGGCAGTGCTGGCTCGAAGTGCCGAATGGCCTCCTCCTGCACCTATTTTCTATGTTTCTATGTTTCTAAAATGGTTAGTAAGCTCTTATTGGTTTGAACGGCAATGGAGCTGGAAAATTGAATTTTTTTTTCTCTACCTATAGTTTCTTTACATATTTTTAGGATGTTCAAAAAGTTGAATAAAATAAACACAAGAAATTAGTTAATTTATGTTTTTTACTCATGTGATAAAATAAATTATATATAACATTTTACACAAGGAAGAATAAGACGAAAATTACCAAAAAATACAAGAAAATGTTGTCGAGGGTGAATGAAATTTTGTGATAAAGACTCAAGGGTGAATAACACTAAAATAGTTTAAGAAGCACTGGTCTATGATATAGCCAAGACAGTTTGTGTTTGGTACTACATGGCACAGCCTCACTCCATATTGGGACAACTTCTTGAGGTGAACAGAGCAAAGGATACGTGAGCCTTCCATTATAAATTCATTCATCCATTTCGCAATAGCACTCACGTATTTAATGGTCTTCTTAAACAGGATCAAACAACCTGTTTCCACCAGAGTTTTGTAGGTTTAGGGATGACTGAAGACGCCAAAATGCAACCCACAGACTCTTCCACATCTAGAACAGGATCTGTTGGGATGGGTGGCAGGGTGGGTGCTTTGTGGGGTGGTGCACTCCTTCTGAATTGTATATGGGATCCTGTGTGTTTCAGATGCGTGAACCTGAGGTTCTCAGCTCCACCACTAATACTCCTCCTCCATTTTCAGTACACCCATGTACAGACCAAGCGGAGGTTGGGCGATCGTTTCGCCGAACACCTCCGCTCGGTCCGCAATAACCAAGCTGACCTCCCGGTGGCTCAGCACTTCAACTCCCCCTCCCACTCCGTCTCCAACCTCTCTGTCCTGAGTCTCCTCCATGGCCACAGCGAGCAGCACCGGAAATTGGAGGAACAGCACCTCATATTCCGTTTGGGGAGTCTGCATCCCGGGGGCATGAACATCGAATTCTCCCAATTTTGTTAGTCCTTGCTGTCTCCTCCCCTTCCTCAGCCCCCCTGCTGTCTCCTCCCATCCCCCAGCCTTCGGGCGCCTCCTCCTTTTTCCTTTCTTGTCCCCGCCCACCCCCGCCCCCGATCAGTCTGAAGAAGGGTTTCGGCCCGAAACGTTGCCTATTTCCTTCGCTCCATAGATGCTGCTGCACCCGCTGAGTTTCTCCAGCTTTTTTGTGTACCTTCGATTCTCCAGCATCTGCAGTTCCTTCTTAAACTCCATGAACCTTTTGTTCTGTTTGCCTGGTGAGCTCTTCCAGTGACTGATTTCAGGATAGATGGTTTGCTTCGGGAGTCTGATATCAGGTGTGAATGACGTGGCCTACCCTCTGGTGCTGACTAGTATAGTGAAGGCTGCAGTGTTGTTGGGGTTGTTGGCCTGGAAGAACCTGCCAACATTGGTTCAGCTATCTTGCCCATAGATTTGGGTGATTGTGCAAAGAGAGCACTGGTGAGATCTTCCCAGTGTCCTAAGGAACCCGATGTTGGTTTCAGAAGCTTATAGGAGGCTTGGAATCACTGCTGACCACCAGACCATGAGTTTTGCATCCAGCTTTACTTGATCTCCAAGCAGCCTTTTTCACAGTTAGCTAATGATCAGTAAAAGATGGCACACAGTGCTAACAAGTGAAGGGTGAAACAGTGCATGCAATGTAACAGTACAGAAAGACTAAGGTGAGCTAAATGCACTGGGAAGAGACTTGTGTGAATCTACAGACCGCATCTTAGTGCACTACAAATTAAATTACCCCATTTGGTCAGTTTTTATTGACCTACATTAGCTCCTGCATTAACAATCTTAAAATATCCATATTTGTCATTGAACGCTACCAACCTTCTGCAACCTCTTCTGCATTATCTTCCTGAGAACATTAAAGAAAGTCTGGTCTGCCCCAACAGCTGCTGACAACCTTCTACCGCTGCACCACAGAGAGCATACTAACGTATGGCGTCTCTGTGTGGTATCTCAGCTGCACGGAGGTGGAGAGGAGAGCTCTTCAGCGCGTCGTTCACAGAGCGCAGAAGATTATTGGGACACAGCTACCAGCCTTGGAGGGCATCTACCACACACGGTGCCCCAGGAAGGCCGTCAGCATCCATCAAGACTCCTCACACCCTTGTAATGGACTGTTCGAACTACTTCCCTCCGGCAGACGATACAAGGCCTTCTACGCCCGAACCTCCAGAATCAGGAACAGCTTCATTCCCAGAGCTATAGTGGCTCTGAACCGGCCCTGCTGAGTGCCCCCCACCCCCCCTGGACTGTCTCCCTCAGATGGTCACGTCACACAGACACATCTGCACTTTAGTCTGTTGAACTGTTTTGATTATTTTACTGTTCGTTTTACAAACCATGTTCTCGGGTATCTAAATCTAAATGTTATTAGTTATTTATGTTATGACATCGGATGGAAGCTGCATACCAAATCTCGTTGCGCTTATGTGCAATGACAATAAAATATATTATTATTATTATTATTATTATTATTATTATTATTATTATTATTACATTACTCCTGCTGTTCCAGCCTCCCATGCATTCCTTATTTTTATAAGCTCATCACAGGCAGTCATGCCTTCATCTACCGAGCTGCAAACTTTGGAATTTCCTCCAGCTACAGAGGTTGCAAAGAATGGTGGACTCACCACAATCCAAGGCATAGCCCTCCCCACCATCAAGAGCATTAGGAAGCAGGCATCTCACATCAAGGATTCCCATATCTGGGCCATATCCTCTTCTCACTGCTACCATCAAGCAGAAACAGGGCCGGATTTACATATAAGCTTCACAAGCTTAAGCTGTGGATCTCGAGATCTAGGGGGATCTCGGCAGGGCCGGATTCACCTACAGGCTTCATAGGTTGAAGCCTAGGGCCTCAAAATCTAGGGGGGCTTCCGGCCAAGTTGTATTTTTTTTCCCAGAGTATATAAAATCCAGAGAAAGAAAAAATTGGAGCTCTATCTATTGGAGCGTTTCTACTTTGACGGAAATTACCCGAAATTCTGGAAGTTTTGGGGGAAAAAATTGCGACCATCCGTGACTGTGCAGTTGGGGGAAGCCGGTGACGCAGTAGCGACGCAAAATGACGCTGTCTCTCCGCGCGTGCACAGTGGGCCTGGGCTGGTTCAGATCTCCATTTGCACTCCACACAATCACCTCGATGTCTCGTGTAAAATTCCAAGGTATACAAATAGTCACCTATAAAGGGCGCTTACAAAGTTACAAATTCCCCTCCTCCCCTCAACCTCCCCTGCGCCAGGACTTCCTTTGTTCTCCCCCCTCCCCTCTCCTTCACAGTGGTCCCCACATGCCGGGTCCTCCATTGTCCATTGTTCTCTCCCCCCTGATGGCGATCCCCCCACACTTGGTCCCCATTGTTCATCCCCTCTCTCACAGCGGTGCCCCCAAGCCGGTTCCTCCTTTGTCCCTTTCCTATCAGGACAGCCTTGCCAAGCAATTATAATGCATGTTGTGTATTACACATATTGCAGCTTTAGTTTGTGGATGGTGGAGGGAAAGACCACTTTAGAGTAGTTTGTGTTTTATATTTACAGCAAGCCCACATTTGTGATACTTTAAACTAAAGCCAGGAATAAGGTGATTTTTGAAGCAGCTAATTCAAAATCACTATTTTGTTGATCTTAGCCAGTAAATGGAATGAACGACTTGTTTACTCTTCGTTGCCATTATAGATTACTGACAGATTTTCTCCGTTGTTTGCAGATTTGAGGAATGCAGATAAAATATAAAGAATATTGTGAACAAACCGACAAAGAGATGAAAAACATTGCTCCTCGTCGCTCTGTGAGCTTTACGTAAATGTGAAGAAATGACTGCAGGGAAACAAATCAAAATCATTACTGAAATTAGATCGTGCTACATATGGCAAAATCTGCCTTGCGTCTCTACATCTTCAATGCCTGCAATAAAATGCATGATAACTGTAATTAGACATTTGGTCATGTCAATACTAGAAATAGGAGTATAACTTGCAGCAAATCTGCAAGCAAGTGTTTTAAGTGAGCCTTCCGTATCCAAGCAGGATTTTTTTTTTGGGTTCCTGAGCAACCATTCTACAAACAACCTGGCGAGTTGTGATGGAAGACCAGAAACGTTAAACACGAGGGAAGACTGTGTTTGATCTGTAGTAGACGCATCTCCTGCAGCCTGCAGAAGTCTGTCAGTCCTCATTTTCGTAGCCTGATGCCAAAGGACTGTTTCACTGCTTCTAAATGTCTTTGATAATCAGCAACATTTAAGAATCGTTGCAATTCAAAATTTAAAATAGTTAATTTAAAAAATATATGAATATAAAACACATTAAACCAAATTTCAGTAAGCAAAAACATAAATGCTTACAAGGGAATGTAAAAAAATTCGTAACTAAACTTAATGGAGATTGAAGGAACAGCAGTTGCTGGAGTCGTGAGTAAAGCCTAAAGTATTGGAGTAGCACAGCATCTGTGGTGGCAATGGAAAGGTAATGCTGAGGGTCGGGGGCCAAAACATTGCCTATCCATTCCCTCCATCGATGCCCCTGACCTGTTGAGTTGGCGCAGGTAGGGGACTTAAAAATGTTTTAAACCTTTTATTTAAGTTTAGAGATCCTATTCTAATGAATGGGTCTATGGTAGGGACTCGGCATGGGGGGAGGGGGCTGCCGTGAGCGAAGGGGGAACAGGTGGAGTGGGAGGGCAGTGGTGGCCCACTGTGGTGGCAGACAGTAAATAAGACTGGTTCGTTCTTAGTAACTTTGCCGGCATCAGGCACGTGGTGACTCTTGCGTACTGCCGAGGTTGTATGCAAAACAAAGCATTTCACAGTACCTAAGTACCCCAGGTACATGTGACAATAAAGTATCATTCATCATTCATTCATTCACTGGCTGTGAGTGGCATAAATTTGAGGATGTGAAGTGCAATTGGTCCTTCAAACACAATCACAATCACAGTCACAATAATACTTTATTAGCCAAGTATGTTTTGCAATGTACGAGGAATTTCATTTGCCAAGTCAGTCATAGAACTAAAAAGCAGCGGAACACACAAAATATATTTTAATATAAACGTTCACCACAGTGACTTCCACATTTCGCACTGTGATGGAAGACCAAAAAAAGTTCAAATCTCTACCCTTCTATGCTCTCCCACCATCCGGGGGCCGTGAGCCCTCCTTTGACGGGACGATCTTGACTCCCGTAGCCGGTGGCGTTTGGGCCCTCCACATCGGGGCGATCAGCTCCTGCACCGGGGGGATGTCAGCTCCCCCGCTACGGCGATTGGACCCTGTGTCGGGGCTGGTCGAGCCTCTGCTTCATTGGAGCTTCCCGACTCGGCCTCTCCCGAGACTGCGAGCTCTTGATGGTAAGTCTGCAGGCCGTGGTTGAAGCGATCCCAGGCAAGGGATCAGGTCTGATGTTAAGTCCACGCCCAGCGGTGGGGCTCAAGTCAGCCCGAGGAGGCCTCCAGCTCCATCGATGGTAGGCCGCAAAGTGACCGGAGTTGCGACCCGAAAATTAATCGCATCTCCGGCAAGGTAAGAAACTGGTAAGACCCCCTCCCCCACCCCCCAGATAAAACAAACCGGAGAACATTTACACAAACTTATAACACACACGAAAAAATAAAATAAAATAAAATAAAAACCAGACAGACTGTTGACGGGGCGAGGTTTCAGTTTCAATTTCAGTTATAGTTTAGTTTAATATCACGTGTACTAAGGTACAGTGAAAAGCTTTTGTTACGTGCTAACCAGTCAGCAGAAAGACAATACATGATTACAACTGAGCCATTCACAATGTATAGATACATGACAAGGGAATGACCTTTAATGCAAGAAAAATTAAAACCAGAAAAATGCAATCAAAGTTAGTCCGAGGGTCACCAATGAGGTCGATAGTAGTTCAGAACCGCTCTCTAGTTGTGGTTGGATGGTACAGTTGCCTGATAACAGCTGTGTGACATCCTTGATCATGGTTCTGGCCTTGCTGAGGCAGTGTGAGGTATAAATGGAAGGGAGGTTGGTTTATGTGTTGATCTGGGCTGCATCCATAATTTGCTGCAATTTCTTGCGGTCTTGGATGGAGCTGTTCCCAAACCAAGCAGCAATGCATCCTGATAAAATGGCTTCTGTGGTGCATCTGTAGATGTTGGCGAGGGTTGTTGGGGACATGCCGAACTTCCTAAGCCTTCTAAGGAAGTAGAGGCGTTGGTGTGTTTTCTTGGTGGTTGCTTCAATATGGGTGGTCCAGGAGTTGGTGGTGATATTTACTCCAACTTGAAGTTTTTACTCCAATGAATTTGAAGATTATGCATCATGGCTAGACCAAAGGGAGAATAATCGCCAGCCTGCTCCATATTTCTGCAGGCATGGAAGTCCAAAACACTTAATCATGGACTGAATCAAGACCACTGAATTTCCAGTTATCATTATTTCTCTGTATCCATATGCAGCGTGTGATCTCCTACATTTTCTCTATCATTTTCTATTTAATTTAAGATTTCAAATATCTGAAGCATTTTGTTTTTGGAAATTATCTTTTTGACTTTAACAAACAATGAATGTGATAGGTGCCCAATGTGCCTGTTTGTTATTAATAGTTGTGGTTGACCTCAGTGGCTCCAGTGGCTGTCCTCCATTGTATAGACATTCTCAGTCGATTCCACACTTATCTGTCCCAATGAAGCCAGATCACCTCTGCAGACGGGCCACGCTTCTTCCTCACCCTTACCTTACTCCCAAATGGAGTTGGAGGATGATGCAGGGACACCCTAATGCTTTGAGATGCCTGCTATAGGGAATCCAATTCGTGAGATTGTCTGTAGATGCAGCATTAACCTTAATGTCTGATATTGGTGACACACTGGCCAACTGCAGTTCACTCCTAACCCTTCCATTGGCTAGAGGCTGTCAGGTTGTGAGTGACCTATTCTCTCTTGAGTGAAGCACATTAACCTTGAGCTCACCAACCTCAATATCTCCTGATTTCTCAATGTTATAAACTACAAACTTGCACCATGCCTTCTACCCGTGACCTTGTGTCCCCCCTGCATGTGTAATCAACTAGTTTAGTTTAGTTCAGTTTAGAGATACAAGGCAGAAACAGTACCTTCAGCCCACCGAGCCCGTGCTGACCAACGATCACCGTACGCCAACACTATCCTACACACCAAGGACAATTTACAATCTTTACTGAAGCCAAACCTGTACGCCTTTGGAGAGTGGGAGATAACCGGAGCACCCGGAGAAAACCCACGCGGTCACAGGGAGAATGTACAAATTCCGTACAGACATCACCCATGGTCATGATCGAACCTGGGTGTCTGGCGCTGCCAAGCAGCAACTCTACCCGCTATGCCACCGTTCCACCTTCAAATTCTCCAATCCTTTTTTTTCAGCAAAAGCAGTCCATAGGAATTGCGGGTGACTTGCTGCTACCCAGGGTCTGTTCGTTTTGAAGTGCTTGATGAAAGCAATGAGGGATCCGCAGACTGTAATACACATGGGTGCAGGGGGTGCTTGATGGGGTGATGGGCAGATAGTTTAGGTAGTGATGTGCTCCTTGCTGTTTACATCGGGTCTCTCTGAGATCTTGATAATGTGTCCAACTTAGCAATGCCAGTTCCAATGATCCTTCTCCATTTTCCTTCCAACAGGTTGATGGTAATCATATTTTTTCAACGGTTTCAGAATATCCTTTGAATTGCTTCTTTTACCTGCCTGTTTTTCTCTTGGAGCTTGGAATGCACTGTTTTGTGAGTCTATAGTTAATTATGTGCATGATATAGCCTGCCCAACGAAGCTAGCTATGTGTAATTAGGGCCCAAGTGCTGGGGATGCTGGTCTGGGAGAGGACACTGACAATCTTGCCAGTTGACCTGAGGGGTTGGGCAGGGACATTTCTGGTGGTACCTCCCCAACGTTTCAAAGTGCTTGCTGTAGGTGGTCCATATATCAGAAATATGATGTATGGACCAGTTAGATAGAGCTCTAGGGGTATGGGGAGAAGCCAGTCATTGTGATCATGGCTGATCATCCACAATCAGTAACCCGTGCCTGCCTTCTCCACATTTCCCTGGATTCCGCTAGCCCCTAGAGCTCTTTCCTGCATGGTAGACCAAGAGTTTGGTGCTGCCTTGATCAGTAAATTATTTTTTCCTCTCTGCGGAACCGGTACAGGAGAGGCGATGAGGCCTGAGACACATCAACCATGGTCATATTGAATGGCAAGGCAGGCTTGAGGGGCCGAGTGGCCTACAAGTGTCCTATATTTCTTTTGTTCTCATGTTTTCAGATAGCCAGAGGATGTCCTGGTCTACAATGCGCAATGAGAATTTTATCTTCGATGTCCGCCTTTTATGTTGAGGAGTGATGTGAGGTTTTAATCCCTGTGCCTTTCCAATGGTAGCAATAACTTCAGCTCTTGTAGCCTTTCACATTCCACAGGCTTTCTGATATTCTTTCTGATTCTCTCCTAATAACCCACCTTGCTTTAAAGTTTCCACAAAGCACTGTAGCATTTTGTTTTGTCTTCTCGGTGCTATATAAATGCAGATTGGTGATAATAGCTCCCTTATATTTTTTGCGATCTCTTAATGTATTTCATGTGTGATGTTTTCTATCGTTCCAAAGCCTGTGATGGAAAACAAATCACATTGAAACAAAATGTGTCTGGAATTATTGGGAAGCAGCGTTAATTTATAGAATAATATAATGAAAGCCTGTTTCAGTTGAATATTTGACAAATAGACTGAAACACATGGCTAGGCTTAATAATAGGCTACATGACTCAGGAATTAGGTCATCTTGATACATCGGAAATAACATTTAATCTACGTTTTTTTAAACTGTGATTACATTGAATGCAAAGTTACATTTCAATTATTTGTTTTATGAGTAATAAGTATATTTATGTTGCAAAGGTCAGAAATTCAATTTGTTTTGATTAGAAGAAACAAAGTTACATTAGTTAATAAGTAAGATTTTGTAGTTTAAAAAAAAATATCTGTGGATTAAGTTTTCTTTCACAGTTGATTTACAAAGAAATCAAGCTGTCCACCATCACAAAGCAAAAACCCTTATTTTATATATGTATACATTTATACTCTCAAGTATTAATGAAGTAATAATTGCTGTTGATTTGATTTGTTATCAAATTAGAATCAAACCAACAAAATTGAAAAATGCATTAAAACAATGATTTTTACTTTTAAAGGAAACATTCTAATCTGCAATTATTTTAAATTTCTTTACATATTGCCTTTATCTTCATTCTCTTTGCAATGAAGCAGGATGATTTTCATAAAATTAGTGGTGCTTTTCTGCTTGGTTTTGAAAAAGGGGCAAAGAGAAAATCCTGCTCGGTAGCAGTGAAAACAAATAGTACGCACTTCATCCTGTGAGAACTGGTATGGTGTGATGCTTCAGTAGACACTGTAAATACCATTCAGTCTGAAGACAAAACAGAAAATACACATCGTTGTAGCTTTGGCAGCATGCAGTTATTGAAAGATAAGTCATCAGAAAGAAATTGTAGAGTAACTTTTGTGGTGAAATGCTGCATCAGGCACACATTGATGGAAATATTACAGAGCCGTGCAAATCAGTTTCTGTTCCCAGCTGGCCTTTTGTTTGTTCAGATATTTCTTTTACATTTACAAGTGAGTTGAGTTGTATTTAATATGACTTTGAACATGCACTAAACACTTGTATTTCCAGACCTCCAGACATTTGTGTTTTATGACACATATGAATGTTTAGTTAGCTGCGTATTGATGGCGATCAAGACCGATATAAAATTTGAGAATTATTTCTCCAAAGGAAAACCAATTTTGGAACTAAGAATCACAGGAAATATTATGCTGGTATTAACCTGTTTATGGTCACTGTGATAAATATGGATAAAATGGATTGCAAAATGTTTAAAATGCTACCAAGAACCTTTCTCTCTCCATTTTTACAAGTCTTGTCTGCTGGCTCTTTCTATAAACATGCATGTTGTTGGTTATTTGAAGTTTGCACATTTATCCCTCTCTGCTAAAAATTTAGTGGCTCCGTGGTTTCACTATGTACTTATCACATGGATTATTGCTGGCAAAGTTATCTTGTAAAATGGCTGGAACTCTCAGACTAACACGGAGTAACAGTTCAATCAAACAACACTTTTTTTTCCATAATGGAGGCCCTGGGTTATTCTGTTTTTTATAACCCCCCGAGTTTGCCTGAATGAAGAAAAAACTGAAAATAAGGCCAGGAGTGGTCGTTGAAATATTCTGCATTTGCAAACGTCTGTAATGTGTTATTTCACACACTGTTATTTCATTGTTATTTTTTCCTTGCAGAAATCATAAAAGAATACTTATGATTGCAGGATTAAAAAAATGGCAAATGCCTTTCACAGCAATGTCAGTAATGCCGTAATTATGGTTATTGACTAAAAACATGAATTAAATCCAAGGTACAGAGGTAATGTTTGCAGATCAATTATTTCTTTAGTGCTCCTGACAAATCTGTTTTCCAAGTGATGATTTAACAGATAGAATCTGCTTGTTAGGAAATGCAATATGCTGGAGTTAGTTCAATTTGATTTAGATGCAAATATATGTTCAGTCTATTTCAGAAGATTTCAGTGTACCTTTGACAGAGAGGGCAAATACGTGTTGGCTAAAAATTGATGATTTAAAAATCTAATATCTATGCTATCTTTCCCTTTTGTTATTGTACATCCCTCGCTCTCAAGTAAGACCATGACATTTAGTCTATAAGTGTTGCGATGTGTATGGAGATGGCTGATTAGACCGATCTGGGGTCGAAAGTTCCTTTCACACAGGTGACAGATGTGTTGGGCTGTCATCGAGTCATACACCATGGAAACAAGCCCTTGGGCCAAACTTGCCCACGCCGACCAAGATGTTCCATCTACACTGGTCCCACCTGCCTGCTTTTGGCCTACTTCCTCGTAAACCTTTCAGAGAAACATAGAAATATAGAAATTAGGAGCAGGAGTAGGCCATTCAGCCCTTCGAGCCTGCACCACCATTCAATATGATCATGGCTGATCATCCAACTCAGTATCCTGTACCTGCCTTCTCTCCATACCCCCTGATCCCTTTAGCCACAAGGACCACATCTAACTCTCTCTTAAATATAGCCAATGAACTGGCCTCAACTACCTTCGGTGGCAGAGAATTCCTATCAATTTTTCTATCCAAATGTCTTTTAAATGTTGTGATAGTACCTGCTCTACTACCTCCTTTGAAAGCCCGTTCCATATGCTCACCATCCTTTGTGTGAAAAACAAGTCCCTCAGGTTCTTATTAATTCTTTCCCATCTCACCGTTCTTATTAATTCTTTCCCATCTCACCATAAACCTAAGTCCTCTGGTTCTTGGTTCCCCTACTCTAGATAAAAGACTCTGTGCATTAACCCTATCTATTTCCCTCATGTGCTTTAGCATTGGTGGTTTTTAATTGCCAAGATTCTCTTTTTCTCTTTGCTTTCTCCATTCTAGCTTCCTTGTGTGAGTGAGCCCCAATATTTGTGCCGGTACCCAAAACAGGTTGATACAATGCTTGCTGTTCCCTGTGCCGTGTGTTAATAGACAATAGACAATAGATAATAGGTGCAAGAGTAGGCCATTCGGCCCTTCAAGCCAGCACCACCATTCAATGTGATCATGGCTGATCATCCCAAATCAGTACCCCGTTCCTGCCTTCTCCCCACATCCCCTGACTACGCTATCTTTAAGAGCCCTATCTAGCTCTTTCTTGAAAGTATTCAGAGAACCGGCCTCCACCGCCTTCTGAGGCAGAGAATTCCACAAACTCACAACTCTCTGTTAGACAAAGTGTTTCCTAAATGTCTCTGTTCTTAAACTGTGCTACCCCTTATTCTTGGACTCCCCCAACATCAGGAACATGTTTCTTGCCTCTAGCGTTTCCAAACCCTTAATAATCTTACATGTTTCAATAAGATATCCTCTCATCCTTCTAAACCCCAGAGCAAACAAGCCCAGCTGCTCCATTCTCTCAGCATATGACAGTCCCGCCATCCTGGGAATTAACCTTGTAAACATACGCTGCACTCCCTGAATAGCAAGAATGTCCTTCCTCAAATTAGGGGACCAAAACTGCACACAATACTCCAAGTGTGGTCTCACTAGGGCTCTGTACAACTGTAGAAGGACCTCTTTGCTCCGATATTCAACTCCTCTTGTTATGAAGGCCAACATGTCATTGGCTTTCTTCACTGCCTGCTGTACCTGCGTGCTTACTTTCAGTGACTGATGAACAAGGACCCCCAGATCCTGTTGTACTTCCCCTTTTCCCAATGACACCATTTATATAATAATCTGCCTTCCAGTTTTTGCTACCAAAGTGGATAACCTCACATTTATCCCCATGCAACTGCATCTGCCATGCATCTGCCCACTCACCCAACCTGTCCATGTCACCCTGCATTCTCATAGCATCCTCCTCACAGTTCACACTGCCACCCAGCTTTGTGTCATCTGCAAATTTGATAATGTTACTTTGAATCCCTTCATCTAAATCATTGATGGATATTGTAAATAGCTGCGGTACCAGCACCGAACCTTGCGGTACTCCACTAGTCACTGCCTGCCATTCTGAAAGGGACTTGTTAATCCCTACTCTTTGTTTCCTATCTGCCAACCAATTTTCTATCCATGTCTATCTACCCCCAATACCATGTGCCCTGATTTTGCCCACTCTCTCCTATGTGGAACCTTATCAAATGCTTTCTCAAATTCCAGGTACACTACATCCACTGGATCTCACTTGTCCATTTTTCCAGTTACATCCTCAGAAAATTCCAGACGATTATTCAAGCATGATTTCCCCTTCGTAAATCCATGATGCCTTGGACCGATCCTGTTACTGCTATCCAAATGTGCCGCTATTTCATCTTTTATAATTGATTCCAGCATCTTCCCCATCACCGATGTCACGCTAACTGGTCTATAATTCCCTGTTTTCTTTCTCCCGCCTTTCTTAAACAGTGGGATAACCTTAGCTACCCTCCAATCCATAGGAACTGATCCTGAATCTACAGAACATTGGAAAATTATCACCAATGTGTCCATGATTTCTAGAGCCACCTCCTTAAGTACCCTGGGATGCAGACCATCAGGCCCTGGGGATTTATCAGTCTTCAGTCCCATCAGTCTATCCAACAGCATTTCCTGTCTAATGCGGATTTCCTTCAGTTTCTCTGTCACCTCAGATCCACTGACCACTACTATATCAGGAAGATTGTTTGTGTCCTCCTTAGTGAAGACAGATCCAAAGTATCTGTTCAACTCATCTGCCATTTCCTTGTTCCTCATAATAAATTCACCTTTTTCAGTCTTCAAGGGTCCAACTTTGGTCTTAACTATTTTGGATTCCTCTTCACATACCTAAAGAAGCTTTTACTATCCTCCTTTATATTCTTGGCTAGATTACCTTTGTACCTCATCTTTTCTCCCCGTATTGTCTTTTTAGTTATATTCTGTTGCTCTTTAAAACGTTACCCAATCCTCTGGCTTCTCGCTCAGCTTTGCTGCTCAGCTTTGCTACATTGTACTTCTTCTCTATTATTTTTATACTGACCCTGACTTCCCTTGTCAGCCACGGTCACCACTTACTCCCCTTGGAATATTTCTTCTTCTTTGGAATTAACTAAAATTAATGTTGAAACTCTTCAGGGATGTTCTCAGAGAGTCTTTGAATCTCATTTTCTATCACACAGTGGTACAGTTGGTAGAGCTGCTGCCTCACAACTCCAACAACCCAGGTTCAATCCTGACCTCATCTGTCATCTGTGTGGTGTTTCTTTGTTATTAACCGTATAATTAGTCAACATTTAGTTTTGTATTTAGTTTGCCAGATGCTAGATTTAAAGGTATATTACCTTTTCAAATTTTATTTTTTCATTGAATTCATAGATATGCGTAAAAAAACATAGAAACATAGAAAATAGGTGCAGGAGTAGGCCATTTGGCCCTTCGAGCCTGCACTGCCATTCAATATGATCATGGCTGATCATCCAACTCAGTATCCTGTACCGGCCTTCTCTCCATACCCCCTGACCCCTTTAGCCAAAAGGGCTGCATCTAACTCCCTCTTAAATATAGCCGATGAACTGGCCTCAACTACATTCTGTGGCAGAGAATTCCAGAGATTCACCACTCTCTGAGTAAAAAATGGTTTTCTCATCTCAGTCCTAAGAGATTTCCCCTTAATCCTTAAACTGTAACCCCTTGTTCTGGACTTCCCCAACATCGGGAACAATCTTCCTGCATCTAGCTTGTCCAACCCCTTAAGAATTTTGTACATTTCTATAAGATCCCCCCTTAATCTTCTAAATTCTAGCAAGTACAAGCCGAGTCTATCCAATCTTTCATCATATGAAAGTCCTGACATCCCAGGAATCAGTCTGGTGAACCTTCTCTGTACACCCTCTATGGCAAGAATGTCCTTCCTCAGATTAGGGCATTACATGTACATTAATTAATTAGTACGTCTGTATAAGAGTATTATTTGTCTTGTGGGATTGTTTCACTAATATCATTAATGGTCTCTCAGTTGAGATTCATCGTCCCACTGATTGCAAACTTCCTTTAGTTCTCAAGCTTGGAAATGTTTCAGGGCAAATCAAGTCAAGCTTATTGTCATTACACCTGTACGGTGAGGTACAGGTGTAATGATAATCATGCATGCAGCAGCATCACAGGCATGTAAACTCAGATAACACACTCAGATAAATCATAAATGATGCACAAAATGACAGGCACATTCTGCAAAAATGTATAAAGAAAAATATTGTGCAAAAAACCAAAACATTATTGAAAAATCCAATTCCAAGACAAATTGGGTGGTCACGGTGGCGCAGCGGTGAAGTTACTGCCTTACAGCGAATGCAGCGCCGGAAACCCAGGTTCGATCCTGACTACGGGTGCTGTCTGTATGGTGTTTGTATGTTCTCTCGGTGATCTGCGAGAATTTTCTCCGAGATTGGAAAGAGCCATGGTTTTCAAGGGAAATTGGACACTTGGTTCGGAAAAATAGAGAGATCTACAATAATTATAGGCAGCATGGAGTAAATGAGGTGCTTGAGGAGCATAAAGAATGTAAAAAGAATCTTAAGAAAGAAATTAGAAAAGCTAAAAGAAGATATGAGGTTGCTTTGGCAAGTAAGGTGAAAGTAAATTCAAATGGTTTCTACAGATATATTAATAGCAAAAGGATAACGAGGGATAAAGTTGGTCCATTAGAGAGTCAGAGTGGACAGCTATCTGCAAAGCCAAAAGAGATGGGGGAGATATTGAACAATTTATTTTCTTCGGTATTCACCAAGGAGAAGGATATTGAATTATGTGAGGTAAGGGAAACAAGTAGAGTAGCTATGGAAACTATGAGGATCAAAGAAGAGGAAGTACTGACACTTTTGAGAAATATAAAAGTGGATAAGTCTCCAGGTCCGGACAGGATATTCCCTAGGACATTGAGGGAAGTTAGTGTAGAAATAGCAGGGGCTATGACAGAAATATTTCAAATGTCATTAGAAATGGGAATAGTGCCGGAGGATTGGCGTACTGCGCATGTTGTTCCATTGTTTAAAAAGGGGTCTAAGAGTAAACCTAGCAATTATAGACCTGTTAGTTTGACGTCAGTGGTGGGCAAATTAATGGAAAGGAAAATTAGAGATAATATATATAAGCATCTGAATAAACAGGGTCTGATTAGGAACAGTCAACTTGGATTTGTTCCTGGAAGGTCATGTTTGACTAATCTTCTTGAATTTTTTGAAGAGGTTACTCGGGAAATTGGTGAGGGTAAAGTAGTGGATGTTGTATATATGGACTTCAGTAAGGCCTTTGACCAGGTTCCTCACGGAAGGTTGGTTAAGAAGGTTCAATGGTTGGGTATTAATGGTGGAGTAACAAGATGGATTCAACAGTGGCCGAATGGGAGATGCGAGAGAGTAATGGTGGATGGTTGTTTGTCAGGTTGGAGGCCAGTGACCAGTAGGGTGCCACAGGGATCTGTGTTGGGTCCACTGTTGTTTGTCATGTACATCAATGATCTGGATGATGGTGTGGTAAATTGGATTAGTAAGTATGCAGATGATACTAAGATAGGTGGGGTTGTGGATAATGAAGTAGCTTTTCAAAGTCTACAGAGAGATGTATGCCAGTTGGAAGAGTGGGCTGAAAGATGGCAGATGGAGTTTAATTGATAAGTGTGAGGTGCTACATCTTGGCAGGACAAATCAAAATAGGACGTGCATGGTAAATGGTAGGGAATTGAAGAATGCAGGTGAACAGAGGGATCTGGGAATAACTGTGCACAGTTCCCTGAAAGTGGAATCTCATGTAGATAGGGTGGTAAAGAAAGCTTTTGGTGTGCTGGCCTTTATAAATCAGAGCATTGAGTATAGAAGTTGGGATGTAATGTTAAAATTGTACAAGGCATTGGTGAGGCCAATTCTGGAGTATGGTGTACACTTTTGGTCGCCTAATTATAGGAAGGATGTCAACAAAATAGAGAGAGTACAGAGGAGATTTACTAGAATGTTGCCTGGGTTTCAGCAACTAAGTTATAGAGAAAGGTTGAACAAGTTAGGGCTTTATTCTTTGGAGCGCAGAAGGTTAAGGGGGGACTTGATAGAGGTCTTTAAAATAATGAGAGGGATAGACAGAGTTGACGTGGATAAGCTTTTCCCACTGAGAGTAGGGAAGATTCAAACAAGGGGACATGACTTGAGAATTAAGGGACAGAAGTTTAGGGTAACATGAGGGGGAACTTCTTTACTCAGAGAGTGGTGGCTGTGTGGAATGAGCTTCCAGTGAAGGTGGTGGAGGCAGGTTCGTTTTTATCATTTAAAAATAAATTGGATAGTTATATGGACGGGAAAGGAATGGAGGGTTATGGTCTGAGCGCAGGCATATGGGACTAGGAGAGAATACGTGTTCGGCACGGACTAGAAGGGTCGAGATGGCCTGTTTCCGTGCTGTAATTGTTATATGGTTATATGGTTATATGGTTATATCTTCAGTTTCCTTGCACACTCCATAGACGTACAGCGGTGTAGGTCAATTGGCTTGGTAAATGTAAAAATTGTAACTAGTGGGTGTAGGATAGTGTTGGTGTGCGGGGATCGCTGGTCGGCATGGACCTGGTGGGCCAAAGGGCTGTTTCCGCGCTGTATCTGTAAACTAAACTAAACTAAACTAAACCAAATATCCTGTTGCTAAAGGAGTCTTAAGATACATTTCGTTTAGTTTAGTTTAGTTTAGAGATACAATGCAAAAACAGGCCCTTCGGCTACCGAGTCAGTGCTGACCAATGATCCCCATTACACTAACACACATTACACCCTAGGAACAATTTAAATGTTTTACTGAAGCCAATTAACCTACAAACCTGCAAGTCTTTGGAGAGTAGTAGGAAACCGGAGCAGCTGGGAAAAACCCATTCGATCACAGGGAGAACGTACAAACTCCATACAAACAACACCAGTGGTCAGGATGAAACTCGGGTCACGGATGCTGAAAGGCAGCAACTCTACCGCTGAGCCACCGTGCCACCCCAAACCCTTGTAAGAGCAAAACACTGCAGATGCTGGAAATCTGTAATAATAACAGCACATGTTCACTCAGCAGGACAGGCAGCTTCTTTGTGAATGCTGATGTTCCACATCCATGTTCCTTCGTCAGAATATATTCAGTGACTGAGCGAGCATACGTTGTGATATGGGAAAGAAAATCCCTCTGAATTAAAAGATTTTATCTCGTATTAGCCCTCTTATCATGAAAGATAGTAAGATTAAACGAGAACTTACCAGTTTGAAGTTTGATCTGTATTTTATGAGGAGTTACGATGAGGGATTTCGTGAAGAACCCGCTTCCACGCATGCGTGTCATTCTTCAAAGCAGCGGTGTGAGGTCACAGAACCTATAATGATCTAACATAGTAAGATTATCAAAGAGATACCAGTTTTTGATATGATCATAAGAGGGTGGGAGCGGAGGGCACGAAATCCCTCATCGTAACTCCTCATAAAATACAGATCAAACTTCAAACTGGTAAGTTCTCGTTTAATCTTACTATTTTACTTCGGAGTCACGTGAGTGACTTCGTGAAGATTTCAAAGCTCTGTGACCTCATGCCGTGGAACGAGTCCATGCTTCACAACTGCCTTGGGTATTGGGAGAGAGCATCGTTAGTAATTTTAAAACACAATTATACAAAGAGTTGTGTGGTATAACGAAAAAATATATAACATTTTTTTTTAAATTTGAGAATCATAACCCTGTAACCTTTCGGGCAAATTATTTTGTTGAACATAAAATGTTTTCTTAATACAATGATGGCTCCAAAAAATAACTGGTTTATTATACAACCTGTGGAAAAACCCTTTTTTAAATGACCATCCTGCCATTCTGAGGATTTGGTCTGTGGGTACCTGTACAATATTGCTGCGGATGTTGCTGCAGTCCTGGTGGAATGAGAGTTAAAACATTAGTGTCTATTCCTGCCATTTTTAGGACCTATTTGAGCCACCTTGATATAGTTTGAGTCGTGACCCTTTCATGCAGTTTCTTGTAAGAGATAAACCACTCCATACTCTGACCTCGAATGTTCTGAGTATATTCTATGTATTGTTAGATGTGTCTTGTTATATACAGTCGTTTGCCATATGGGTGTACCATAAAATCAAACCCTAGACCCGAGGAACCCGATCTGTTTTCTTTTATTAAATCCTGTATGACAACACCAGTTTCTCGGTGAGATGATCAGGGAGTGCAGGCTCAGTTTGCTTAATGGCTGGACTTGTTGTGCGGTAAATCACACCATGAGCATAACCATCTTCCTGGTCTGTTACTGAGGTGACAACGCTGTATGAGCTACAAGCTCCTCAGCATGTTGAGAAAACGACACCCACGTCCCAGCTTTCGGAGTACCTGGTTTGCTTACCAGGGGTGCGTTCCCACCGCGTGCCGCTCCGTTCCTTGTGATAGGTAATTGGAGAGTGCACTTGTGGCACTATTGATGGCACTGTAGCTCCATCGATTATCATAATGGAGGCTTGTTAAAATTCCAATACGGCCAGAATGTTCTTGGCCTTTTGGTCGAGGTTGTTGCTCTATATTGCCAAAGTTCCTCTATTGAGTCAATGCCTGCCATATAGAAACCCACAACTGACACCAAGTCTTTATCAATAATAAGAGCATCTTAAAATGAATATCTAGACCAAATGTGTTTAGGGTTAAAAACAATGATAATCCTGCAACCCTACTCTATTTTATTTTTAATAAATATGTTTGATACAATTCTAATGTTCCATGAAAAAGTATGCTCAAACCCACCTTTTGTGTACAATTTTTGTAGCACCATGTGGGTTTTAGATTGTTTGGCTTATGTAAGGACAAAATGCCCTTCTGGTGTATGTTGTACTGTGGTTATTGGGATGAGTAAACCCTATCAGATAACCCTGAATACTGCTGAGATTATATGAATCTGTAGTGATTATATACCATACATAACTGTAGTGTTGCAACCTCCCCTACCCTCGTAGGTCCCTATTTTAACAGAAGAAACCCCACCCACCTACCTCCATGGTTACCGGTGGTTTTGTTATTTCCTTGGTTTTTTGAAAATAAGGTTCTGGTTTAATATTTCTTGTTCAGGGTTTGTGGGTGGTTGAGGCTTCCGCATCTTCCAGGGTGGCCGCCCTGGCCATACCCTAAAACGGATCCTGCAGGTTATATTGATTTCTGACACTGCTACTGGTATGAGCCACATTTTTTATGGCCTTGCCTGTGGCTGGTATCATGCTCCAAAATAGGCCCTTGCGCTGGCCTTGATGAGCCCCAGTGTCTTGGCTTAGTCCACACACGGTTCTTTGTTTGCAAATGGTAGCATTTTTGGGGTCCCAGTGCTGGCTGAATGGCCGCCTTCCATGTGTAGTTCAGGTCATATTGCATATTACTAAACAGATCTAGTGCGTCTTGATGGTCTTTGGTTACCTACGTTTGGTCCAGGGTGCTGGTGTATGCTATGATGCCTTCCGTCAATCCCTTTAAGGTTCTCTGGATCTTGAGGTCCTGGTTCCTGATGTTCGTCCATATGCTGCCAAATGCATTGGTTTACACTGGGCACCTGTAATGCCTCGCCGTTGCCAGGTGGCAGATGTCTGGCCAGTGTCTGTAAATATTTCTTGTTGGCGTTTGTGGCCAGACATATAGTAATACTATTGCCATCCTGGATCCAAGTCTACCCATGTTTGACTTGGTTAAAGTAATCAGCCACCATGTCCAGCAGAGTCCCTGCTGTGTTAGGATAATGGGACGCTGTATTACCAGGCTCTGGCCCATCAGGGTCCTGCCTACTCTTTTTTATAGAGTTAGAGATCTCTAGGGTCCCACACGGGGTACCCATGTGGGGCTTAACTGCTGCCCACTTGTCTTTTGTTCTGCGGACCCCTCTTGCAAGTCAACCCAGAACTGACCCACAGTGCTCCCCTCTGATGGGGTAGAAGCATTGTGCAGCCCTCAAAGAGGTACTGCTGTGGGTTTATCACGTTGGAGCAAGGCTCCATACACCGCTTCTTCCCGCTCCAGCCCTCTCGGGCGCTGGTTGCCAGCGGTTTTATGCAAAGTCGGACCCTTCTGAGTCCACTACCTTGTTTGATTTGTGTCTAGCCTTACCGCTCGGTCACATGGATCTGGCCGGTGCGGGGCCGACATCGGGCACAGCTGATCCCACTACGGATGCTCCAAGTGCCGCTGGCTGCTGCTGGCTGTCCGCTGTTCCACGGTCCTCCTTCTCCAGTTTTGTCCTTCCTTCCGTGGAGTGGATATGGCCGGTGTGGAGGATAACTGGCACAGCTGCTTCCATCTATTCCTTTAACCCGGCTCCAACGCTCTCAGTACTCCTGGCTGCTCCTTTATCTTAGACCCCTGGGACCGACCCCCGTACTGACGGTACTGGTCCCTTGTGGTCGTTGCAGCCGGTCAACCCCACTCTAATGCCCTCAATTCTGGGCACTCTTACTTATATTGTCCTTAGATAAGGGACATATAAGACATTAAACTGATAATAACAGCTACTATAGTTTTTATTTAATATATGGTCCCTAGATAAGGAACGTATCAGATATTAAACTGATAAGAACAGATACTACACTTGATCTTAGCCAAAAGGCCGAGAAGCGATTACTGTAACTAAAACCCCGCTGGGACCGACCCTGGTACTCACATTACTGGTCCCTTGTGGTAGATTGCAGCCAGTCAACTGCACTGCAAAGTCCTTGGCCTCGGCGCTGGCCGTTACTGCTGCTGCTGAGAAATGAATTTTCTCACCGTGCTGGAGCGAAGTTGGGCACAGATGTTTTCCCCCTCCGGGAATCGATGTGCCCATGTTGCTCCTACCGCTGCCGGCTGCCGCTGCCGCTCCTGCCGCTGCCGCTCCTGCCGCTGCCGCTCCTGCCGCTGCCGCTCCTGCCCTGCTGCCTGCTCCTGCCACTGCCAGTGCTCCTGCCGCTGCCAGCACCTTACATGGACCCAGTCCATGTCTGCACCTAAAGGTAAGTGGAAGGAAACGCAGAGTCTCCTACCTGCTGTTCCCGACTTTTCATTCTCCGTTGTTCCCTGCGTGTCGGGTTTGAACCGCTCGGACCGACCCCGGTGTTTAAGGGGCTGGTCCTTCTCCGTTAATTTTAAAAGTGCCAAAGCCCTAATACAACCCACTGTTTTGTGGGTTGTTGGCTCAGTTTTTCCCTTCACCCCGTATGGGGTGAAGTTGGCACTCGCTCCCGTTCTGGGAGACAGTGGTGCCGACTTCCGTTGCTGGCTGACTGCTGCTGTAGAAACGGCAGCTCGTCAGCCTTCCTGGAAAGAATAAGAAAGGTAAGGAATTCTCCTACCTGTTCCACAGCCCCAGGCCCATGTAGCGTCGGTCTTTGGGGCTGTGTCGGCTCCGGAGTGCTCCCATGTCGTTCCCTGTGTGTTGGGTTTGAGCCGCTCGGACCGACCCCGGAGTTCACGGCCCTGGTCCTTCGCGGCAGTTCCGCAGCCGGTAAAACCCGGCTGTACCTAGGGACCCCTTGGACCAACCCCGGTGCTTACCTTTTGAAGAAGGTTTTCGGCCCGGACGTCCAGTTCCTAGCTCCATTAGTGCCGCTGCACTCGCTGAGCGTTTGCAGCCCTGCTGTGTACCCCAGGTACTTACAGCGCTGGTCCCTGCTCTCTGTCCTGCTGCCTCCGCGCTGGCCGCTAGCGACTGCTCCAAGCCAGTCTCGCTTGAGACTGGCATACGGGACCTCTTTGCTTTGCTTTGCTTCCCGCCCGGCCGAGAAGTGAATTTTGCCGGTGCGGGAGCAAAGTCGGGCACAGGTTGTTCCCCTCCAGGGAAACTCGTGCCGTTGCTGCTGCCGGCTGCTCGCACTCCACGGGTCTCCCCCGCCAGCTTTCCGCAGCCACCTAAAAGGTAAGTAGAAAAAAGGAACGCAGAGTCTCTTACCTGCTGTTCCCGACTTTCAAATTCTCCCGCTTGGGGAACGACGTTCCCCTCTGTGTGACTCGTTGCAATGCGTGTAGCGATATGACACGCATGCGTGGAAGCGGGTTCTTCACGAAGTAACTCACGTGACTCCGAAGTAAAATTTTGTCTTGTCTCAGCCCTCTTATCATCTGCTTCAACCATCCTCAGAAAAAAAACTGCCATCTCATTTGCAAGAAGTTTCAGGGCAAGCACTCCATGGTAAGTATATCCTTACTCAGTTTGGGAGACCAGGCTTACATGCAATATTCCAGTTGCGGTCTCACCAGGCCCTCTTTAATTCCAGTAGATCTGTATAACCACAGTACTTGAAAGCTACTTAAAGATCTCAGGTTAGGGAGTGTCTGCTGGAAAAGTGTTTGTCAATACCTATCAGTTATAGATGAGGTCTGACAGCTTTCCTGGCCTTGAGATCTTAAGTAGGGAGTTGGGATAAAAGAGTCTTTATTGCTTCTCCTTATGTTGCATTTTGCCTGTGGTTTCTCCCAGATCTCAGTGTCAGGTTCAGTTTAGAGATGTAGAATGGAAGCACTGAGTCCATGCCGACTATCTAGTTCTATGTTATTCCACTTTCTCATCCACTCTCTATACACTAAGGGCAATTTACAGTGTTGAATTAACCTACAAACCCGTACGTCTTTGGGATGTGGGGGCAAACTGGAGCACCCTGGAGGAAACTTACATGGTCACAAAGAAAACATACACACTCAGACAGCACCCGAGGTCAGGATCAAACCTGGGACTCCTGCACTGTGAAGCAGTGGCTCCAATCTCTGCAGCAGAGATTAGTGTTAACAGTGGGTGATTCTACCAGCAAAGCGGTTGCATTTCAACAAGCAACAGTGAAGGGATTGCCAACTAATGATGTGTAATGGGAGAGAGGGGGACACCATAATAGAAAAGCAGTGGAAATGCAACAACCAATTTACCATTGTCAGTGATTCTCTTGATCATCTGTTTTAAGAAACAGATTCAATTCTATCTGTTCTAGTATCATTGACTATGTGGTTGGTGTGAAGAAGGAAAGCATTTTGACTTCAGAAGCGTACAGATGATCTGACCAGTCATGCAGACGAAGATGCTTATAAAGGAAGATGGTTGCTTTCCCTTATTACCCAAGACATTGGCTACAAGAGCCGAGAGATTATAGCAGAACTGCGTCCCGACTTGTCAGGTTACAACTTGAGGACTACATTACTGGAGGGATGTAATTGCACTGGCAAGGATGCAGGGGAGTTTTATGAGGATGCTGCCAGCATTGGAAAATTGGAAAATTGTAGTTATTAGGAAAGACTGGATAAACTCTGGTTATATTCTTTGGAACAGCAGAGGTTGAGATGAGCCTTAATTGCTGTGTATACAATGCATCTGGGGCTAAATAAGTGTAAGTAGGAGGGTTATTTTTCACAGCTGAGGAAAAGCTGGGAGTATTGACTCATTGCAATGGGTAGAAGAATTAGAAAGCCAAGAGAAGGATAAGTATTTTCATACAAAGAGTGATGGGAGTCTGAAACTCTGGACCTGAAAGGGCTGAAATCCTCCTCCCACAGTTTAGAAGAGCTTTGTTGCATGTAAATGTGCTAGACTGTTACTGGAAGGTGGGATGAGGGTAAGGTTATTTTTCAGTTGGAATGGAGACAATGTCCTGAATGGTGCTCCTCTGTGATTCAGTGTATATTTTTTTTGTTGGTAATACTCTTATGAAAAGCTTTAGGATGTTTTGTAACATTATCTGCACCATGTAAATGCAGATCTCTGCAGGTGCAACCAGGATGATTCTATTCATGCAAGGCCAAAGTCTGTACCACACTTAGATTTGGACGTTTCAGAGGAAGTCATCTGGATTTAGTTATTCTTGTGAGTGCATTCAGAGGACTAATGCCAATTCCTGAATGGAATACCTGCCATATCTCAGCTGGTTGAGTGTCTAATTGGGCCTAATGAGGAAAGCTGAGGGATGTGTGGGGATAACCTCAGATTTCTCTCAGTAGGGCGGCACCATGTTTTTGTTGCCTTACAGTGCCAAATACCCGGGTTCAATCCTGACTACGGGTGTGTCTGTACAGAGTTTGTACGTTCTCCCGTGACCGCGTCGTTTATCTCCGGGTGCTTTTCTCCCACACCGCAAAGACGTAGAGGTTTGTAGGTTAATTTGACTTTACTTGTAAAAAATTGTAAATTGTCCACAGTGTGTTGGATAGTGAAGTGTAGTGGTATCGCTGGTGGGCCGAAGGGCTAGTTTCTGCGCTGTATCTTTAATCTAAAACTAAACTAAAAACAAAACTAAAAAAAACTATACAAAGCAGGTGAGATTAAGTCCCCTTTTCCTTCTCCACACAGTCCACAAATTGGAACACATTTTAAGCAGGATGCAAAATCTTTGGACCATTTCCCATATTCCAACCCGTCTGGCAGATTATGTTTTCTTCTTTAATGTCCAAATGCTGATGTCTTGATCCTTTGGCTTGTGAACTAGGAAGCTCCAACCCCAACCTCAACGTCCACCAATACCCATGAACTTCTTTCCAGCAGAGTTGTTTGAAATACATAAGTTGTAGTGTAAATATCTCATTCTAAGCTCCCCCACAGTCTAGTTTCAGTCAATAAAATACTGAATCAAGCACTTGAGCAACTAAGGTACACAAAATGCTCCATAGATGCTGCTGCACCCGTTGAGTTTCTCCAGCATTTATGCGTACCTTTGATTTTCCAGCATCTGCAGTTCCTTCTTAAACAGTTGAGCAACTAAACTTTGTTTTGGATAACACAACACAAATTCCCCTATACAATACCTAACCACCGTGGATTCGATCCTTGTATCTTCTTGGCCAAGCCCTTCCAGCCTCGTGCAAGCAGAGACAGACACTCCAAAAGGTCACGTAGTCCCAAGCGTTCTTCCAGAAGATCGACACAGGACCTCGTAGGGGCTACCTTTTATAGGTCGTCGAACCTTGTGGGGCCGAACCAGATGGGGGTGGTCTCGCTATAAACCAATCAAACATATTGATAATAACAGTACATAATTGACAGTTCCCTAACCCAATAACATAATCTTATATACATTGTATTCAAAAGAAGCTTCAAGAAGGAAGCCAACACAGATGAATAGTGCAACATGTGCCCTGGGATTCAAACAGTTCCTCCAAGGCTTAACATTTCAACCAACCAATCAACAATTAACAAGATTATATATACTATGTACACTCAGTTTGCATTGACCCAATCAGTTTCCACCTTATTGTAAGAACTCTGCAGATGCCCCATCCTTCCTCTGCAGCACTTATCTAGGCCACAGACATGCTGGCACCATTAAGCAGCTTGTCTTAGTTTTACAGAAGCACATTTAATGACCAAAACGACCTAGCAGCACACAAACCTTTCTCAATTTTAAAGCCATGGCTGCTCCGATTTAGCCAGGATTAACATCAGCAATGGTCAATGTTTGTCAGTGTTGAAGAGTTGCAGGGGGCTCGGAGTTCTGTGTTTGATAACTTGCCATAATTCTGCACCCACACATCTTCTATTACGTTTTCTCCAGATAATAATACAGAAGGAGGCAAAAATTCCATGCTCGCTCTCAATCCCATTCCATCCCTCCTCATCTCTCGGTAATCCTGTAACCTATTTTCTCTAGTGCATGTTCTTCAACTTCCTTTTTCTGATTCCTTTTGCCATTAACATCTGTGGACAATTTACACCAGTCGGTATACTTACCAGCAAGTCTTTGGGATGTGAGAGGAAACCAGTGCACCCAGGTGAAATCCATATAGTCACAGGGAGAATGGGTAAACTCTGTGATGGTAGCACCCAAGGGCAGAAGTGAATCTCGGTCACAAAGTCAAATTTCCCACATGCTGGCTCTAGGGAGAGTGTTAAAGAAACGTTTAATATCCAGGCAGACACCCTGTTGCAGAACAAAGGGAGTGTCAAATTGTCAGAGAGTTGTATATCAAATGAAAGCTCTCTGAGGTGCTTTTAAAATATGCTACTGCATCCTATTGAAGAAAAGGAGGAGACTTCCTCCCAATATTTGGCCAAAATATTTTCTCAACTAAACTTTATTAAATTCAAACTATCTTGTCAATTGAATTTTTTGTTTGTGGGGACTTGATATTGCAACATTACAACAGTGACCACACTTCACATTTCTTTGTTGAACTAAATTAAGTTGCATGTTGCATGCGGAGGGGAGGCTGGCTGGACTATGGTGCCATCCTCACCTTGGTGCCATTTATGTTATGTTGTGTCGTGGACTTTCTGTGTTTGTGCTTTTTTTAAAATTCAATTTCAATTTTATTTTTAATATGTTTATTATTTATTTATTATTTATTATTTTTTTTATGATTTTTTTTTTTATGATACTGCCTGTAAGGGAAATTCATTTTGTTGTCTCAAATTGAGACAATGACAATAAATTTGAATACAATACAATACAATACAATACAATACAATACAATGTTGCTATCAAAAACGCTTGAACAATTGGCTGTGAATCACTTTGGGTTGTTGTGGGGGATGAAGGAGGCACTAGTAAATGGATACTTTTTTAACTTTAATTTATGGTCCTGAAATACTGCCATAATTGTTTTTGACATTAAAAACATAGCTCAAGCACCTCATACACTAGCTCTATACACTAGCTCTATACACTAGCTCTATACACTAGCTCTA
Organism: Leucoraja erinaceus; assembly: GCF_028641065.1. NCBI lineage: Eukaryota > Metazoa > Chordata > Chondrichthyes > Rajiformes > Rajidae > Leucoraja > Leucoraja erinaceus. The sequence goes on along the minus strand of NC_073380.1, from coordinate 89,276,517 downwards.
TACACTAGCTCTACCTCTTTCGCCACAGATGTTACAAGAGTGCCTGAGTGAATCCAACATTTTTTTCTCAACAAGTCTATTTTGATCTGGACTCCTTTCAGATTACTTCATGAAACATAAAATTCAAGTAACCGTTGAATCTGCTTTTGATTTCTCAAGGAGCATTAAGAGGGGCACCAATTTGTTTTTCATTGATTGCTTGAAAGATAGAGGAAAGAAACAGGCCATTTGGCCTACTGAATACATACTAACCATCGATGGTCCATTCACACTAGATCTATGCTATCACACTTTCACAGCCACATAATTTCATAATCATATAACCATATCGGGGTGAACAAGGGGTCACAGTTTAAGGATAAGGGGGAAATCTTTTAGGACCGAGATGAGAAAAACATTTTTCACACAGAGAGTGGTGAATCTCTGGAATTCTCTGCCACAGAAGGTAGTTGAGGCCAGTTCATTGGCTATATTTAAGAGGGAGTTAGATGTGGCTAAAGGTATCGGGGGGTATAGAGAGAAGGCTGGTACAGGATACTGAATTGGATGATCAGCCATGATCATATTGAATGGCTCTAAGGTCCGAATGGCCTACTCCTGCACCTATTTTCTATGTTTCTATCAGATAATCACATTCTACACACGAGGTGCAATTTACAGAGGCCGATTGGGATGAAGGAGGAACTGGAGCACCTGGAGGAAACCCACATCATCACAGTGATAATGTGCAAACTCCACACAGACAATATCTGAGGTTAGGATTGAACCCACTTCAATGGCACTGTGAAATGTATTCTTCCACTGTTGTGGTGCTTCTGGAGAATGTGCTCCCATGATGCTGTTGACCGGAGTGCTCTGGGAAGTTGACCAAGTGATGATGAAGGACCAACAATATATTTACATTGCAGAATGAGCACGATTAGGAGCAGAACTTGCAAGGGTAACTGGGGATGGGAAATTAGTGCCAACCTTGAGTGCAACACTTGTACGACAGATGGCACAATGGGCTAAGTGTTCGGCTGAAGGTAGCCGGTTCGAATCCCGCGTGGAGTGCATACTGTCGTTGTGTCCTTGGGGCAAGACACTTCACCCACCTTTGCCTGTGTGTAAATGTAATGTAATTATGTGAAGCACTTTGGGGTCAATGCAAGTTGACTAAAAATGTGCTATATAAATAAGATAATAATTATTATTATTATTGTAAATGAATCATGGATAGACGATCTACCGAGCAGGCTTGTTGTTTTCAAGAAGAGTGTGGAATAAATTTGGGGAAGGGCAAGAGGTGCATGTTGCCAAACAGCGAGGCACACATAGCATTAAAACGTCTTGCCAATCGATAACATTTTTACGCTTTTAATTAGCGCTTTATCATGCCATATGAATAATCATGATCATTTTGCATGGTGATTTCTTGCTGTTGGAGACCTTATCCATTACCTGGTTCAATGAACCATCCCGTAGCTTATGTGCAGTTCTTTCAGCCTAAGGTGATGGAAATACCTGCGGTCCTTCCAGACCCCATTAATTATGGTTATTATTAATATGTATTATTCATGAGAGCATTTGTTTGTCAAGCATTCCTGCCAAGTCCGTTAATTCCTAGATCAATTGATAACGTTCACACCAGCTTGAATTGAGATGCTTCAACTTGAAGATTTTTATTTCTTGTCAACTTTTTTTTAATCCTTACTGAGCAAAATCAAGCCCTCAATCCTGAAGAAAAATAATTCAAAGTAAAATAATATATTATTGTATTCTGGGACTTTAAGTAACAGAATTTCCTGGAAATGATTACTGTGTAACTGGTGATTAAAATTTATAGCCTAAACGTCTTGCAGCCCATTGTAACCATGGATAAAAGCTGTTTGAATTTATTTAACTGCTGTGGTGGCGCGGTGGTCAAGTTACTGGACTAGCCGCCAAGGTTCTGGACCAGTGATCCGGTGATGTCAGTTCGAATCTCGCCACGGCAGCTGGGGAATTTAAATTCAAGTAATTAAATAAAACCTGGAATTGAAACAAAATAATAATGGTAACCATGAAACCAATGGATTGCTGTAAAAATCCATCTGGTTCACTCATGTCCTTCAGAGGAGGACATCTGCTGATCATACTGAGTTTGGCCTGTGGGTGACCTCAGGCCTACTAATGTGGTTGATTTCTGACTGAATCCTGTGAATTAGGCCTGTGCCCACATTACCAGAGATGCTCATGCATGGCCTGCTGAGGAAACTAGGAGCAGGAGTCATAGATGTAGGGTAAAGGGAAAGAGGATTCAAGAGGATCTGAGGGCACCTTCTCCACCCAGAGAATGGTGAGAACTTGCAACGCACAGCCTGAGAAAGTGCTGGAAGCTGAGTCACTGACAACGTTTAAGAATTGTGTAGATAAACACTTGAATTGCTGCGGGATATGAATCAAATGCTGGGAGAATGGATTAACTCGGATGGGTCCCCACTAGTCAGCATGGAGGAGTTGGGCAGAATGGCCTGCTTCCCTGCCCTGCAGTTTTATGACATTATGTGTAGGCCATTCTGCCCCTCAAGGCCACATTGTCATTCAATATGAACATGGCTGATCTGCCCTAAATTTAATTTTGTCTTTAATTAATTGTGCCATTTCCCCATTTCACTCAATTCCCTGATGTTTCAAACGTTTATTCGCTTCTTTTTTAAATACTCCTAGTGACTAATGCTCCACAATCCTCTCTGGTAGTGAATCGCAAAGATTCATCATAGTCTGAAAGGAGGGGTTTCAATGCACCTCAGTTTTAATTGACTGTCCCTAATCTTGTTCAAGATTCTCCAACTAATGGAAGTGTCTTGACATCTACTCAGTGCTTCCCACTAAGGATCTAAACTTTACTCTATACTCTTTAGTCTTACAATGTGGTCTGACTCCATGGCCTCCGACTGCGATACATTATTGGTGAGGTTAAAACCTAGGTGTTTCCTTTGCACTCCTGCTACTCATCCTAGTCCACCATCGGTGGCCCAGTGACGTAGCGGTAGAGGTCCTACCTTACAGCATCAGAGACCCCCGGGTTTGATCCTGACTATGGATGCTGTCTGTGTGGAGATTACACATTCTCCCTGTGACCACATAGATTTTCTCTGGGTGGTCCGGATTCTTCCCGTATCCTAAAGACGTACAGGTTTGTAGGGTAATTGGCTTCTATAAATTGTCCCCAGTGTGTTGGATAGAACTAGTGTACGGGTGATTGTCGTGGACTCGGTGGGGTGAAGGGTCTGGCTCCACTCTGTCTCTAACCTAAACTAAACTAAACTAAAATACTCTTTCCCTCAGTGGACTGATGTGAAAGTCTATGATAACCATTTCTGGTTGACTCCCATCTCTCTCCACTGTCCAATTAGGTCTTTGTTGTCAAATCACTTGTCCAACATCCATTCCTGGGCGAGCTGGAACTTCTTCTGAATCTATTGTCATCTGCCAACCCTTCCACAAACATGACACTTAATTTCCCGCACCCACCTTTCTCACTGGTCACTTTCAGAGGTTAAAAAAGCAGAAACGCATCCATGTCTGGTGACAAACAGTTTGTCTCCCATTACATTGGTAGGTTGGTTTACAGCTTAAAGATTCCAGTGATCCTCATTGTGCCCACCTCACTCATGTTATCACAAGTTGTAAGCTCAAGAAGACGAGCATAAGCTGCTTAGGTTTTTAGTGGTTTGGCTAGAGTGTCAGATGTGCTTGAGGAATTAATTGGTTACTATGTCTGTCAGAGCCCACTACTAAAGTTGCTGGTCATTTAGCAGAACTGTTACAGTATGTAGAGGTGATATCAACATCGAATGGACATGGAAACAGGTTTTGGAGTCGTGAAGCAAGTTGCCCGGCTAGGTGTGCAGCTTTTGGTCTTTGTCCTGAAAGAAAGTGGAGGCATGGTGGCACAGCGGTAGAGTCGCTACCTTTCAGCACCAGAGACCCAGGTTCAATCCTGACTACGGGTGCGATCTGTACACAGTTTGTATGTTCTCCCCGTAACCACATGGGTTTTCCCCGGGTTCTAGTTTTCTCCCACGTTCCAAAGACGTGCAGGTTTGTAGGTTAATTGGCTTTGGTAAAGATTGTAAATTGCCCCGAGTGTGTAGGACAGTGCCAGTGTACAGGGATCATTGGTCCACGCTATATCTCCAAACAAAATTAAACTAACCTAAATGGAAGCACATTGTGTGAGTCACCCTTTCAACAATCTTCTCAGGATGAGCAACGCTTCCACAGGCCAGAAGTACCCGTTTTTAAAAGAGGCAGTAAATCAGAATCAGGAAGTTCTGAACTATTCATGGGCAAAGTGTTCGAGGGTATTATTTAGAGATGTTTAAAGATGTAATTACTTAGAATGAGCAGGTGTAGTGGGGAATCCCAGCAATGTACCTGGAAACCAAGGTACAGGTGTCAGGTGTGGCACAATGGATGGCGTTCTCACCTCTCTATCAGAGAATTGGATGTTCAAGTCCAGTGTCAGAGCACAAGAGCCGTAACCTATTGAATGGCGCTCCAGTGCGGTGCTGAGGAACTGCTGCTCTATTGGGGTGCCGCCTTCCAAATATCATTGAACTGACATCCCATCAGATAATACATCCCCAGGTACATTTTGGAAGGGCACCAGGATAGTGTAGCCAATGTTTAATGATATTAGGTCTTTAAAATGATGAGAGGGATAGACAGAGTTGACGTGGATAAGCTTTTCCCACTGAGAGGAGGGAAGATGCAAACAAGGGGACATGACTTGAGAATTAAGGGACAGAAGTTTAGGGGTAACATGAGGGGGAACTTCTTTACTCAGAGAGTGGTGGCTGTGTGGAATGAGCTTCCAGTGGAAGTGGTGGAGGCAGGTTCGTTTTTATCATTTTAAAATAAATTGGATAGTTATATGGACGGGAAAGGAATGGAGGGTTATGGTCTGAGCGCAGGTATATGGGACTAGGGGAGAATACGTGTTCGGCACAGACTAGAAGGGTCGAGATGGCCTGTTTCCGTGCTGTAATTGTTATATGGTTATATGGTTATATATGCTATAAGCATCACTAAAAATGATCATCTAATTGTTAGCGTTTGCAAACAGGCTGCATTGTTTCATTGGCTGCAATGTGCTACTGGATGTCCAGTCGTACCTCACTTCTCTTTTACCACTGCTCAGTGTTTATTCCTCTAGTGTTTTACTTCTACCAGGAGAAGGCATGTCAATAGGAGGGAGAAGGAAGATGAGAAGAGGTTGCATCTCGTGATAACAGGTTAGGCCGTGTGAACCAGTTGGTCTATCTTGGTCATTTCTGATATGTCACGGAGAACAGCATCAAATGGCTTGAGCTCTTGTTCTCTCAGTTCCCTGAACTAGGTTATGGTTGGGGATAGGGAAACCATCCATAACCATCCCTTTGAGCAGAACCTCCAAAGATAAAGAGCAACATTAACACCATCACAGCCAGATGCAATTACTTTGCAAGAAAGGTATTAGTTTTCCAAAAAGAACAATCACCCCATTTATGCAAAGGGCTGGATTTCTTGTCATTTACTTTAGGAAACATTGAAAACCAAAACACAACTTGCTCTACATTACACTTAATCAGATACACAAGTTACAATTTGCCCAAGGATCTAGTATCTCCACTGGACTGAATCATTAGAATGCACTTTGATGATGGCTCCTAAACTGGATGTGAACATAGAAAACATAGAAACATAGAAACATAGAAAATAGGTGCAGGAGTAGGCCATTCAGCCCTTCGAGCCTGCACCGCCACTCAATATGATCATGGCTGATCATCCAACTCAGTATCCTGTACCTACCTTCTCTCCATATCCCCTGATCCCTTTAGCCACAAGGGCCACATCTAACTCCCTCTTAAATATAGCCAATGAACTGGCCTCAACTACCTTTTTGGCAGAGATTTTCAGAGATTCACCACTCTGTGTGAAAAATGTTTTTCTCATCTCGGTCCTAAAAGATTTCCCCCTTATCCTTAAACTGTGACCCCCTGTTCTGGACTTCCCCAACATCGGGAACAATCTTCCTGCATCTAGCCTGTCCAACCCCTTAAGAATTTTGTACGTTTCAAGGAGACCAAAACTGTACGCAATCCTCCAGGTGTGGTCTCACCAAGACCCTGTACAACTGCAGTAGAACCTCCCTGCTCCTATACTCAACTCCTTTTGCTATGAATGCTAACATACCATTTGCTTTCTTCACTGCCTGCTGCACCTGCATGCCTACCTTCAATGACTGGTGTACCATGACACCCGGGTCTTGTTGCATCTCCCCTTTTCCTAATCGACCACCATTCAGTTAATAGTCTACTTTCCTGTTTTTGCCACCAAAGTGGATAACCTCACATTTATCCACATTATACTGCATCTGCCATGCACTTGGTCACTCACCCAGCCTATCCAAGTCACCTTGCAGCCTCCTAGCATCCTCCTCACAGCTAACACTGCCCCCCCAGCTTTGTGTCATCCGCAAACTTGGATATGTTGCATTCAATTCCCTCATCCAAATCATTAATATATATTGTAAATAGCTGGGGTCCCAGCACTGAGCCTTGTGGTACCCCACTAACATACCAGTATCGGGCCAGACCAAGTTTTAAACAGTTCTTTTTTCAGAAATAAATTTCAGGAGCCTGAAAACACTGAACACCAGGTTTAAGAATAACTTCTTCTCTGTAACCATCAGGCTCTTGAACACTACACACTAATCTTAGCAACACTGATCTTCTATGTATTATGTCTTTGCTTGCACTGCAGACTTTGAATTTCTGCTCTAATATGGTTATCTGGTATTACGATTATCAATTTATTGTAGTCTTGATTATTAGATATTATCTGTGTTATTGTGTACAGTTCCTGTCAAGTTGAAGTAAGCAAGAGTTGTATTGTGCTGTGGTTGGTACATAGGGCAATTAAACACTCTTGACTCATGACTTGATTCTTATCTCATTTGAGGGGCATCGTTTGCCCTGAATTGCTTTCATATCTAAATCAATCCCATTCCATAGAACAAGACTCTGGGTGGCAATTTCCAGTTGCTCTTGTAAAATGTGTAATTAGAATTATGGTTGGCATTACAGTAAGATGTAACCAATGTGCTGTCGATAAGTTGTGACACTGCACAATATGTTGCAAAGTCTATGGCTCTGCAGAAAAGCCCACTGAAAGAAGAGCAGCTTTGCACAGAGTAAGCTCTTTAATGAACAATAGTACCTTCACTTAGCTTTTAAGTTACGAACCTTCTCATGTACCGTGAACAGTGAACGACAGAGGATACTGAGGTGGTTTGGAGGGAAACCATCCTGTCCATGGAACATTAAATTAAGGCTTAGTCTGCTCTCTCAGCTTGATTATAAATATCCTGTGCCAATATGTTGAAGAAGACATCAAGTTCTGGCTGTGGTCTTGGCCAATATTTATTCCTTAATCATCACTGCTGAAACAAATAAATGGCTTGATAATTATGGGATACAATCCAATTTTGCAGTTAAATTACTGACCAGTAAGATGGAGGCCTTGATGGCCCATTGAGAGCCAAAAGTTCAAATTCAGCCACAGCAGTGGTGACATTTAATTAAATAAAATAAAATAAATGTGGAATAAAAATGCTGGTACCAGACAGGGTGACCACAAAACTGCTGGATTGTAAGAAGGTTGAAATTCCTTCTGGCTCATTAATGTCCTTCAGCGAAGGTCTGTTGTGTGGTGGTAAGCAGCCTGTCATGCTTTCTACACTACAAAAGGGGCTGAACCTCTTGTAAGGCTCTTTGAGGTGCTCTGCAAGGGAAGTGCTATATAAATGCAAGTCTTTCCTACAAGCCTGGCATCAGATACCGACTGCAGGTAATTCATGGTATTTCTACATTCTCTTCCTCCATTATGTGTCTGTTCCATGTGCCTTCATTATTGGTGTTCAAAGTAAACTGCTGGAAGAACGTAATGGGTCAGGCAGCATTTATGGAGAGAAACGGACAGACGATGTTTCGGGTCAGAACCTTTCTTCAAACTGGACAGACCAGTTTTGGTTGGTACCCTTCTTCAGTTACTTTGTACAGGCTCATTCCTCTGTGTTGTACTTATTTATTATTGCGTTCAATCATTGGATGCATTTGGAGTTTCTAGAGTTGGTCAGGAAGGGACCGATGTTTGCGTAACTACTGACTGGCTCCACTTTTGATCCTATCCACCAGCTTGGCCATACAATACAGTGTCATGAATCCCTGGAAACCATATTGCTCAAAACATTGCCAGCACTATTTATTGGACCGGATGCTACCAGCACACAGTGAGTACTAACAAAACAAAGAAGCGTGGCAGTCAGGGTGATGGAGGCTTCTGGTGTGGTTGAAATGAATACCTCCAGCTATTGATCACTCACTAGAGTTAAAGCTGAAGGAACTGCTTTGTCGTCATCTTCCCTTAGCTAACAATCATCTACACTTTCCTTGATCTTTGTCCCTTCTGATGTCTCGTTTTTCACACCTTAGTGTGGGGGTGGGGGCGGGGATTGTTGTTAGAGGTTAAAGGCAGGGCCGGCCTTAGGATGTGCGGGGCCCAATTGGAAACTATTTTGGTGAGCCCCAGGTTCCCAGCCAAGGTCTGTCAACCCTGTTATTTAGTGTATATATTATGAAATTATACACTAAGGTGCTATGGATTATATACTGTCTTAATCTCTCCTGCTCTCGTCTGACTGCCAGTAACTCCGCTGGCTTATATTGACCACTAAAGGTGTAGTAACGGGTCCCCCGTGCCTGTCCCAGATGTAAAATACCAGTAAGTGTGGGTGCTGAAAGGGATACGGGAATATTATCCCGGAAAGTGGTGACAGTATTGAGAGTTAGCCACGGGGTTGTGTTGTCAGTGAGGGATTTCACCTACTGGAGTCGCTGCTGAGGGGATAGTGTGTTGCCCACCAGCCTAGCGCGGGGCCCCCTTAGGCGCGGGGCACAATTGGGAGCAATTGGTCCAATTGGCTGAAGCCGGTCCTGGTTAAAGATTACCCAAAATTGGAGAATTCAATGTTTGTACCGTTGGGTCCAGAACAGAAAGGTTAATACAGGAATGGGAATGGGAATGGCAACCAGGAGTTCCAGTAGACCTTGGTGGAAGGCCCTGTCTCTTTTTTGGGCGATGCTTTGTGATGCACTGATGGAATGGTCATCCTCGAGAGCACAGTGGAATACAGGAGTTTAAAATTGATGTCATACTGGCACAAAGACCCCATTTGACCACACGGGGCACTGTGTGTGTTTTGGGGCACTTTACCTTTGGTGGAGTACATTAGCCAATTTAACCCGCATGGTTTTATCACAGTGAAACTTAGACTCCCTGGAATTTCAGTTATTGAGGCAATTATGATCATAGGGTAGGAGAAGTGAAATATTTTAACTGTTTGAGGGCCAGGAAGAAAAGTTTAAAGATTAGAGCGAAGCTCTGCAGGAGTAAATGGAAGACACATTGCTCCATGCAGATCTCCATGTAATAATCTAACTGAGAGAGCAGACTAAGCCCTAATTTAATGTCCATGTAGTTGCACAAAGGCGCATCAGCAGAGTTGCTGCCTTACAACACCAGAGGCCGCAGTTCGATCCTGATTACGGGTGCTGTCTTTACAGAGTTTGTACATTCTCACTGTGACCACGTGGGTTTTCTCCGGGTGTTCAGTTTCCTTCCACACTCCAAAGACATACAGGTTTGTTGGTTCATTGGCTTTGGTAAAATGGTCAGTCGTTCCTAGTGTGTAGGATAGTGCTAGTGTAGCTGGTCGGCATGGACCCGGTGGGTTGAAGTGGCGGTTTCCATGCTGTATCTGTAGAATATAAAGTGAGGTAAAATCTAAAGTGAATTGGGAACACTTTTCTTCATGAGGCAATTGATGCAGGAGAATAATTGTTAATTTTAAATCTGAGTTTGGCAGATGTTTACGAGCAGAGGTTTTGGGGGGCATGGAGCAAAGGTATGAAAATGCAGTTAGATCGCAGATCTCTGTACTCTATCTGCACCCAAACTCTATCTGATTCAAACAAAATAATAACATGCAATGCAAATGAACCAGAGACTAAAGGGCCTGTCCCACTTGGGCGACATTTTCGGAGACAGCCTGGAAAGAGGTTGTCGCGTCGTGGTCGGGGTGAGATGCATGGTGATGCATATAGTGACACGAGGTGACTCGCAGGGGACGCGTGGTGACGCTTAGGTGACGTGCGGTCTCTCCCTGTCGCCTCAGGATTTTGGAATGTTCAAAATCCAGGGGCGACATTTGGGTGTCTCATCATGTCGTGTGCCCTGTCATACACTGACGTATGCTGCCTGCGGGTGACGCCCGGTCAGGGTTAGGTTGAGGTTAGGGACCACAGATGGGCTGTAAAATATTCTTCCTTCAATACATGGATTTTAAACATTAATATATTAAAATTAATACAATAAAATCAATTGTGCAAATGAAAAGTGATCGGAGTCATTCAGTTTAATTTTAAATATTGGTCTGTTTCCAAATCCAATCACCGTCTCTATAACTTTTCACAGGGATGAATTCAGTGAGTGTAGGCCTCTCCCCTCCACCCACCTCCCACCCCCATTCCTCCTTCTCCGCTCCCCCCTATCCTTCACCCCTACCATCTCCCCCCTTCTTCCCTTCCCCCCTCTTCCTCCCTTCTCCCCGCTCCTTCTCCCCCTTATCCACTCCCTCCCCCCCCCCCCTCCCCCCACGTCCCCCTCCCCCCCCCCCCCCCCCCCCCCTCCACCCCCCCCCCCCCCCCCCCCCCCCCCCCCCCCCGTCCCCTCACTTTCCCCGACGCCCCCCATTTGTGGACCCAGCCTGTGGCAGCTAGTTCCCACGAAGGTAGCGATGTTACAAAACTTACCTTCAGCGTCGCTGCAGTTCTGCCACTGGCCGTGTGCGCGCCGTTGGCAGCTTTGAGTGGGGGGGGGGGGGGGGATTAAAATCTAGTTTTGTACTGCCTGTCAGAGAGGGATTTCCTCGGGCTGCTAGCTGCTGAAGAAAAATCGATCGAACTACCGTTCCCAATTTTTTTTTTTAATCGCTAGACAATTTAATAAATAGATCAAAATAAAAAGCGACTTCTAATGCCCTCAACGCCTACAACGTGACGGATCACAAGAACGGGACCAAACAAAGGGTAAATCATGTATTTTACATATAATTTTGCTTCTTGGGATGGCTTTAATCTAATTTTACGTTGCGAAAATGTTATTTGGGCCCCATATGAACCGGCAGTGTTTTTCCTGCCGATATGGAGTTTAAATTCACCGCCAATGCAATGTTCCAATCGATCGCGTTCCAGAAGCAAGATGATTAAAATGCCCATTTTTTTTTTGGACAATCATATCATAAGCCATCTAAATTGTCTATATTTTGTGTTATTTTCTCTCCATGATCATTATTTTTAAACTAAATATTCACAACAGTTTGAGTCACATGTATTGTGCAAAAAACAATAATTATATTTTGAGTGGATGTTTCTGGATTAATTTATGGGAATTAAACATTAAATTCCTTCCATCTGACATATAAATTCATGACAGTGAGATTTAAAAATCATGTTATATTGTGAATTCTTGTGTGAATGGGATTAGTTTGTTATTTGGATACTTAGGCTATTTAAAAAAAATATCCTTTTCTTAAGAAATGGAATCTACAGAACATTTTTAATGGGAAACTAGTGGGCAGAAAGGCGTGTCATGTGTGGTTTCAAGAGCAAAAACTCATAGTTTACAATGTCAAAATTGAAAAGTTGAGGAAAAACAAGGTGTGCAGAGTTGCTTATTGGTTACAATCTGAGGAGTATGATGATGCTACTGATTATGATATGCCAATGTACCAGCTAGGAACTGATCTTCTCCATAAAGACTTGGTCTATTGCTAGAAATTGTGATTTTATTTACCTATCTGCTATGGACTTACAGCATGTAATACAATAATATTAAAGTTCTGATCTTGAGAATATCACATTTTTGAATTTTCAAGGCGGTCGGGGTGTTACTACAGGTATTTCCGTCACAACGGTCAATTTTGTAATTAGCTACAATTAGGTAATTAATTAATTATATGCTTTAATTTCAGGTCATCCAAGCAAGTTGTTTTATATTTGTTTCAGAATGTTTCAATCTATAATACCTGAAAATTTCATTCAGTTATCTTAATTTTTAAGAAAGTCATGGGCTTTTGACTGTCCACGATCACAGCTTTTTGTGTTAAGTCAATGGAAAAGCAATAGGGAACAAGATGCTAATTTCCGAATATGAAAAGGCCATAACTTTTTTAATACTGAAGATATGAAAGTGAATTAGGTGTCAAATTAAACTTCTTTTTATGCTTTATCTGATGGGATAAATTGCAGACTTGATTTTTAAAATCTCAAAATGTTGTAATATTGCTACGTAGAGTACCGCACAAAGGCCACATCATCTGTTTTAGTAACATTGACTATGGGATAATTGCAGACTTTGGGAACAACATCCCCTCCCCCCCCTCAGGTGGGTAGCACTGGTACATTGACAGCATTGCCTGTATCCCAGTTGAAGGGCCCGCTGCCTCTGGGGGTTTAGAGAGACCATTGGAAGAGATATCTGCCTCTGGGACAACTCCTGGCCTACAGTTTAGTACCCATGAGGAGCAGGCAGAACATTGGAGGTTTGAGTCCAACCCCTGAGGCCCCTGTGTCACATTTAGTTCAGAGATACAGTGCCCTTCGGCCCACCGAATCCGCACCGACCAGCGATCCACCGCACACTATCCCACACATGCTAGGGACAATGTATACTTATACCAAGCCTATCAACCTAGAGTTATGGTTATGGTTACGGTTACGGTTATGGTTAGGGCTAGGTCTCGGGCTAAGGTTAAGGTTGGGGTTAGGGTCAGGGTTTGAGTTTCCTCCCACACTCCAAAGGTGCACAGGTTTGTATAAATTGTCCGTAACGTGTGTGGGATAGTGTGGGGAGGATCGCTGGTCACAGGCTGGGCACACAATGGGGGGGGGGGGGTTTGTGCATCAGGGAAAGTGGGGGGGGGTTGGAGAATGAGAGAGAGGCGCTCATACCATAACCCTCCATAACCCTCCATTCCCTTCCCATCCATATAACTATCCAATTTGTTTTTATCATTTAAAAATAAATTGGATAGTTATATGGATGGGAAGGGAATGGAGGGTTATGGTATGAGCGCAGGTATATGGGACTAGGGGAGATTATGTGTTCGGCACGGACTAGAAGGGTCGAGATGGGCTGTTTCCGTGCTGTAATTATTATAGTGGTTATAGCGGGGAGAAGGGGGGTGTGAGGGGAGGGTGAGAGTGGAGAAGGGGGAGAAGAGTGGAGCGGGGAGAAGGGAGGAAGAGGTGGGAAGGGAAGAAGTGGGGGGGGAGGGGTAGTGGAGATGGGTGGAGGGGAGTGGAGAAGGTGGGATGGGGGCGGGAGGGGGGTGGAGGGGAGAGTGGGGAGTTCAGTCTACACTCACTGAATCCATCCCGGTGAAAAGTTATAGAGACGGTGATTGGCTCTGGAAGCAGACCAACACGTCTATAAATAAAACTGAACGACTCGGACATCTTTTCACTTACACAATTGATTTTATTGTATTAATTTTAATATATTATTGTTTAAAATCCATGCATTGAAGGAAGAATGGTATACAGGAGAAACTCAGCGGGCGCAGAAGCATCTATGGAGCGAAAGAAATAGGCAACGTTTTGGCCCGAAACGTCGCCTATTTCCTTCGCTCCATAGATGCTGCTGCACCCGCTGAGTTTCTCCAGCATTTTTGTGTACCTTCGATTTTCCAGCATTTGCAGTTCCTTCTTAAACAGAATATTTGACAGCCTCATCTGTGGTCTCTAACCCTAACCGGGTGTCATGTGCATGACAGCATATGTCAGCGTGTATGTCGTGCAACCTGACGGTTTTAATGGGCGGCAGTCATCGACTCTCCGCAGTGGCCGAAAAAATCGCAAAGTGGGACAGGCCCTTTAAGGATTTCAAAATCGGATTGAGTTTGACTGGATTAAGGGTTTGAGGATGCCAGAATGGAAGGCAGTAGGTAGACAGTATAGACATGAGAGGCTGAATGGTCACCTCCTGCCAGTCTGCCCCTTCCTGGCTAATGGAAGGTAGTTGATCTAAAAAATGATGACTGCAGTTATACACTTTGCCTCTTGAAAAGCAATTTAAAATTGAGCAGCACTTGCTTGCAGACAAAATTCATAAAGAATAATAAACAGCAAAATATTTACTGAATGCCATTAACTTGTTTAGCACATGTTTAACATTTTAGAAAGATAAATCACATTATAAGGATACTTTTTTTGGAAATGAATGGAAGGGACCATTTTATTTATGGATGTTTTGTCGTGCAGCAATTTTCATTCCATGATGAAGTCAAATAAGATTATGTTGATTATGGCAAACGTAATTCCATTAGTTGGTACCTCATTGTAATAATTTAATTTTATTTCTAATTTTCTAGGCATTTACCCGGTTTGTGTTTTGAACACGAGGATTTGACCCTTTTCTGAAGGGCAGTTCGTCAAGTTGCTGGAGTGAGGTAAATATAATTGTCTCCATTGCCACAAGCTTGGGGAGTGGTGTGGTGTGGAACAGTAGCATAGCAGCCGGTGATGCTGCCTCTCTGTTGCTGGGACCCAGGTTCTATCCTGATCTAGGGTGTTGATGGGGTGGAGTTCGCACATGCTCCCCTTGACCACACGAGTTTCCTTTGGACGCTCGTGTTTCCTTGAATGTTTCCAGGATGCTGGCAGATTTATTGGCTACTGAAAATTGACCCTCTCCAGATTACGACATGGATCTATATCTCCAGAACTCTTTGTAAACTGTGTTGTTTGTAAGCCGGAAATGAACACCAATAGTATGTGGGAGAGGATTATAGAAACCGTTGTGATGCGAGAGGGAGCAGGCACAGGAAGAGTGATCGCCAGTTGGCTCACTGACGCGGTGACTGAGTCTGTTCAGTGAACCCAGATCTAATCCACCTGTCTCCACTTCATCCTGAATGCTGTGGTTTGGGGGTGGGTGGGGAGAGAAGACACACGGAAATGCCCCTTTCCATCCCGCGGAATCATGGGATATGGATGAGAATAATTTAAGGATGGCTGCATAGATGGTATTAGCGATAGGGATGGGGTTGGAGGTTTTTTCAAGGAGATAAGAATATTGTTTGAATTAGGGATAGAGAAATAGATCAGGATGGGGATAGGGTTAAGGACACGCATAGGTTTAGGGATAATGATGTCGTTCGGGGAGAGGGATGTGGATAGGAAAATGCTTGCATTTGGTTTTGGGTTAGGATTAGGATGTGGATGAGATAGGGATGGGGTAGGAATAGATATGAGGATGGGGTGGAATGGGAATAGAGGGTAAGAGGGACAGGGTGGGAATTGGGGATATGAATAGCGGTAGGGTAGGAGGTGAAGATAGGGATTGGAATAAGGACAGGGATGGAATAAATTGGAATTGCATTCACTAAGAGGGATCATGACATTGAGAGCTGAGTGAATTATTTGCTCCAGAAGAAAACATACAGGGTTTGATTCTGATCATTTTAGAAGAAGCAATGTCACAAACGAAGATGGGGAAATGTTTAGCGAGCTCTCAACCATTGTTGAAATTATCCCCATCCTGTGCCAGAAAACGATGAGAAATTGTGAGAGTTAATACGACTTTAAAGATACAGTTTTATCTCAAAAAAATTAGATGAAAAGCAGGCTGACTATTTCCATTGTGCGGTACAGACACACAGGAAGTACATTGTGTCTTTACTGGCTGGACTATATCAATACTCAAAATACACCACACTTCCTTTTCAGCCATTAAAATGATGTAAATATCCACAAAAATATCTAATTGAACTATAAAACTGTATATTACTATGAGAAAAACACAGAGGGACACAGAAATGTTTGTGGTCTGCCGAACGTTCTGAATCAAATTCCAGTGGATAACTAAGGAGAAACAAATGGCAAAAAATGTTTTGGGGTTGATCGTACTAATATTAGAAATTTCAGAAGCAGAGGTCAACTTGTTGTGGCAACTATGTAATGCTTTTCACGCCATTATCGCGCATGAGTTTCTGGATCAATTTGTTTTGTGTTAATCTGTTCCCTTTGACCCTTATGCCATTCTGCTCAATGGGTTGAATTAGTTCAAACAATGTTTGAAGTCATAATTACATTTTCCTTAGGGGTGTGTATGTGTGATGCTATTTCTATCCTTTAAAGCCATGAAATGAGTTGATAATATTGAAATAAGAAATGACAAATTATAAATATTTCACGTTTAACATGGTCTATTTTATCCCTTAAATTTTTTTGGTGAGTGTTACATTGTAGTGGGCTATGACACAATGAGTATGCCGTCCAGTGTCAGGGCTTCTGTAACTTTAGGTTCTTTCTTGTATGGAAATCTCTGTGGTTTCACATTCACTGCCTTCTCATGTCACTGTGCTTTTAAAAGAAGTGTTTCTGCAACTGGTAGATTTTGACCAAATGCCCACAACTTTATATTGGACTGTGAACAAATACTAGATTTTTCTATTTATAACTAATTCAGAGCAAATTCAGTGTTTAAAGCCTTCTCAGCAACATCTCCAGAGGAAGTGGGCAAGATACAAAATGAATAGTTTGCATTAGTATTCACCAAGCTGAAAGATACGGTTAGCTCGGGGTATGTTGACATTTTAGGGCATTTTGATAACAGGAAACAGGTGGTGTTGGATTTCTTGCAGAACATTGAGGTGGATAAATCCCCTGAGCTTGATGGAATCTATCTCAGTTTATTGAGGTAGGTAAGAGAAGAGATTGCTATGGCCTTGACAGAGATCTTTGTTTCTTTGTCAGTCACAGGCAAAGTCGCTGAGGACCAGAGAATGTCCAATGTTGTTTCTTTTTTAACAAGAGCAATAAGGATAATCAAGCAAACCATAGGTTGGCGAGTCTTAGAGCAGTGTTAGGGAAATGATTGGACAAGAATCTTTGGGATAGGATTTACTCACATTTTGAAAGGCTTCGACTTACTAGTGACAGTCAACATGGGTTTGTCTTTTGTGCATTTCTTATGAGCCCGATTGAGTTTTTTGAGGGGGTGACAAAGATGAATGGTTAGGGTAGGGCAGTGGATGTTGGCTACATGGATTTTTATAAAAGATGTGATGGGCTGATCCAGAAGATTAAGGCACGTAAAATCAATTTTGAATTAGTAGATTGAATTCAAAATTGGTTTGGCCATAGAAAAGAGAGGGTTCCTATTGACATCAAAGTCTGAGAGGTTCAAGTCAGGTGACATAGTGGTGCAGCGATTAGAACTGTTGCCTCACAGCGCCAGAGACCCGGGGTAGATCCTGACCTCAAGTGCTGTCGGTGTGGAGTTTGCATGTTCTCTCTTTGTGTTTCCTCCAGGTGCTACATTTCCTTACACATCCTGATAATATATGGTGTTTTGTTGCTTAATTGGCCGCTGTAAATTGCCCTGAGTGTATAGGAAGTGGATGAGAAAGTGGGATAGCATAGAACTCGTGTGAAGGGGTGATCAATGGTCGGTGAGGACTTGATGGGCCGAAGGGCTTGTTTCCATGCTATATCTCTAAAATCTAGGTACAGCCATTGCAAAGCCATCTGGGAGTCCAAGAGATAATACCACATCAAGCTGGAGTTCCAGACTAACCGGACAAAACCAGTCGATATTGGAAAAGCTAGCATGCTACAATGGGCTACAAAGAGAAAGCAGGCATAATACTGTCAACGTCGCCTTCCTTCCCAATGAACTCAATGCATTCTATGTTCTGTTTGAACAGAAAGCCAGTGAAATGATATCGTCCCTCCGCAAGCTCCAGGTGCACATGGACTGTACCCACGGCCACTGTTGTACACGCTTCTTTGGTCTGCCCGTGTGTGAACCGCAAAGTCAACCGGCCTGGATAGAGAACCTGGCCATGTCCGCAGATTCTGCATGGCCCATCTGGCAGGAATACTTGCTGACATCTTTTTCCTCTCCCTGCTCCAAATATAACCATATAACATTTACAGCACGGAAACAGGCCATCTCGGCCCTACAAGTCCGTGCCGAACAACTTTTTTTCCCTTAGTCCCACCTGCCTGCACTCATACCATAACCCTCCATTCCCTTCTCATCCATATGCCTATCCAATTTATTTTTAAATGATACCAATGAACCTGCTTCCACCACTTCCACTGGAAGCTCATTCCACACTGCTACCACTCTCTGAGTAAAGAAGTTCCCCCTCATATTACCCCTAAACCTCTGTCCCTTAATTCTGAAGTCATGTTCTCTCGTGTCTGAGTGTCTTATTTGCTTTAAGAAGATCACTATCATCCTAGTGCCAAAGAGAAAGCAAGGTGACGTGCCTTAATGACTACTGCCTGGTGGCTCCAACATCCACCATCATGAAGTTCTTTGAGAGGTTGATCATGGTGCACATCAACTTCAGGCTCCCAGTCAGTCTTAATCTACTGCATTTTGCTAACTGCTACAGAAAGTCCATGGTAGACACTATATCCATCATCAGCCTTCACTTATTATTTATTTATTGACTTTAGTTCCACCTTCAATGTCATCATCGTCCTTCACTTATCCCTGGAACATCTGGATAGGAAGAATGCGCATCAGACTCCTATTTATTGAGTTTAGTTCCACCTTCAATGTCATAATTCCAACCAAACTCAAATTCCAACCCAACTCCTCTTCAAACTCCTGGACCTAGAACATAAATCGCCCCACCCCAACCACCCCAGACCATAGAAGGATGTGGCTGTGTCAATAAAATGAGCAGGTGATGGAAAAAGGTCTACGTAATCCAGTTATGCTGGATGTAGCTGGCCCAACATTTTTGTCTCCTTACTTGAAAATTCCATGTAATTACCTGACCCGATAACATTCATGACATGTGCACTGCATTTATCTTCTTGTCTATGTGTGAGCTTTGTTGTATATATTTTCAGTAACTTCCATGACTAGCCATGGAGAAAAATGAACATTCCATTGAAGTTAGAAGAATTGATGTTAAATTAATTTGAAGAACAAAATGAAAATAAATGAATCTAGATGGGTTATGACATTTTACAGTGCATTTTACAGTGCTAGGCTTATTGGCAATTGGCAATACACATCCTTGGAATTTTTAGATACATTGATATTAGTTAATTTGTCACTTTTATCCAAATACAGTGACAAAGTTTGTTTTGCAGGCTAACCTGGTAAAAACATCAAAAAAAATGATTATAATCAAAATCATACACGAGTACAACAGGTAGTGCAAAGAGAAGGGACACAGAGTGTTGAATATAATGTTACAACCATAAAAAAGTGCAGATATAAAAAAGAACAAAGTGCCACAATGCGGTAAATTGGGAAGTCGGGAATCTTATCCTTCGCTCGTGAGAGGTCTGTTCAAGAGTCTGATAACAGAAGGAAAGAAGCTGTTTTTGAGTAAAATGGGGGTATGTACTTTCATGCTTTTGTATCTTCTGCCTGATGGGAGAGTGGAGAAGAATATAGAGCAATTGATCTAATTTCATCCGCCATGTAAACCATGTACCTCAAAAATAAATTCGTACATATTTAACATGTGCACAAGTCAAGTAAAAACAGTCAAATGAATTTGTTAAGGGCAAGTTGAGCTCGGCAAATCTATTGAAAGTTCAAAAATCACATTTGATTTGACCTGAATGAGGTCATGAAGGGTGTTGATAAAGTGGTTCGTCCCAGTCTTTTTCAATGGGTGGGGGAAGAGGGGGGAGTCTAAAACTAGAGGATATAGGTTAAGGTTTAGAATGAAAAGGGATCCGAAGGGTAACATTTTCACACAGAGGGTGGTGGATATATGGAACAAACAGCATGAGGAGGTGGTAGACGTGGAACAATTACAGCGTGTAGAAGTCAATTGGACAGGTACATGGATAGAAAAGATTTTGAAGGATATGGGCCAAACATGGACTCGCTAGGTCCTGGTCTACAGAGACAAGTTGGGCTGAATGTGCTGTGTCTTTGATGTGTGATTCTATGACTCTATGAGCAGGCATATTTATAGGCAGTACATCGGTGAGGGTATTTAGGAGCAGCAATGAACTCCTGCTGAAAATATGCAGAGTGGGTGAACTACAATGTCAATTAACACACAATGTTGATTTGGTGCCAATGCTGACATGCTCACCAGTACAATAATGCCCTCTCTAAATCATGCCAACAGCCAGTGCTGTTTTGAAGAATCATCAAGGACTTTTTGGTTGGTTTCTTCGGATTGGTGCTTTGATTGCACAAGAGTTTGTGGTGTTTTTTCAAAGTTGCTTGATGTTGCTAAAGTCTTACCCAAAATCTCTATTCTCCGTTGATCTGTGAATTTAATATTTAGACTACTACTCCAGACTACGCAATGTTTAGAGTTTCATATGGCAACTTATTATGTCCACTGGAATGTCCCACTTAGGCGACTTCTTTGGCTAGTGCATGAGACTGCGCTCGCCACAAGATCGTCACATGGTCGCAGGTAAGTCTCCTTCATGGTCGGGAGGAGTTCTCACATTCTGGGAACTAGTCGCGGCCTCAGTATGGTCGGCAAAACATTTTGAACGTTTTTGTTCGCCAGGGAGAAAATCGATACTTTTGGAGTTGTAGGTCTAGTCGTAGTGGGGTCACCATGTTATCATAGGTAATTGTAGGTAGTCGGATAGTCTTAGTTAATCGCCTTTGCTGACCGGTCAGCATGCGGAAACAAAGGTATATAAACAGCAGCACGTCATTCCTGTGCTCGGTCATTGCGCAATTTTTCTTTCAGTGGATCAGACGGTGTGAGACATATCTCCGAGGAGAAGGCTTCAGCTCAGGGGCAGGGCACAACCCTCAACACCACCCACCAGGCTGTTATCAACATTTGTTTGTTTATAAGACTTTTGTATGTTTCATTACCAATAAAGGAAATCCCTGACTTTTTAACCTCAAATTGATGTATGAATATCATTCTTTTTCATAGTAGTCCTTCATGTCATCACTAATCTCATATTTCATTTCTCATATATTTGGATCATTGAAACACACACAAATGCAAGGAAGGGATGCACTGTATTTAAAGTTTGACTTTTCACATTTATTTTGATGAAGAAAACATACACAAGCATTTCAAATGCACTGCATTTAAAAGGATTTGAATTTTATACACCTCAAACAAGCAATGCACAGAATTTAAAATAACATGTTTGAAAAATCTAACGTCATTTTTTTAGGTGAACTTACGACTATGGAGTCGTAGTCAGTCGTAGCTTGTCGTAGCTTGCTTTCTGTGATCGCGAGTGTAGTCATCTGTAAGTCGAAGGTGGTCGTCTTCAAGATCAAGTTCAAGTTCAAGTGAGTTTATTGTCATGTGTCCCTGTATAGGACAATGACATTTTTGCTTTGCTTCAGCACACAGAACATAGTAGGCATTTACTACAAAACAGATCAGTGTGTCCATATACCATAATATAAATATATACACACATGAATAAATAAACTGATGAAGTGCAAATAACAGAAAATGGGTTATTAATAATTGTAATAATCGAGTTTTGTCCGAGCCAGGTTTAATAGCCTGATGGCTGTGGGGAAGTAGCTATTCCTGAACTTGGTTGTTGCAGTCTTCAGGCTCCTGTACCTTCTACCTGAAGGTAGCAGGGAGATGAGTGTGTGGCCAGGATGGTGTGGGTCTTTGATGATACTGCCAGCCTTTTTGAGGCAGCGACTGCGATAAATCCCTTCGATGGAAGGAAGGTCAGAGCTGATGATGGACTGGGCAGTGTTTACTACTTTCTGTAGTCTTTTCCTCTCCAGGGCGCTCAAATTGCTGAACCAAGCCACGATGCAACCGGTCAGCATGCTCTCTACTGTGCACCTGTAGACGTTAGAGAGAGTGTTCCTTAACAAACCTACTCTTCATAATCTTCTCAGGAAGTAGAGGTGCTGATGAGCTTTCTTGATAATTGCATTAGTCCCCACTATTGGGTCGCCAATTGTCACGAGTGCATTGGCAATTAAGTCGTAGATAGTCGTAGCTTGTCCTACGTAGTCGTAGGATGTCTTTTACATAGTCGTAGGATGCGTTTGATACATTCACTTTTTCAGCGATTCAACAAGACTATGAGAGTCGCCTGCACTTGCAAAAGGAGTCGCCTAAGTGGGAAATGCCCTTAACAAGCCTGTTTGAGATACCTAAGCATTCAGAAATTACATATTAACTAATTTATATTTCTCTTCGATCAGTAGGATACTTCTGTACCAACCTCATTAAATTTGTTAAACATATCTTGACTTTACCAAGTTCAGTTTAGCTATTAGATAGACACAAAATGTTGGAGTGGCATCTGCCGATGAGTTACTGCAGCCTTTTGTGTGTATCTTTGGTATAAATCAGCGTCAGTAGTTCTTTTTTATTACACCTCAGTTTAGCTATTCTTGCTTAATCCGTGCAAGTTTTAAATTTTTAACAAATGGTCTTGAAATACACAGCTCTAAGAGTTTGCCTCAAAGTGACAATAGCGAAACTAGTCTTTATGACCCAGATGATCAAAAAAAAACTTGGAAGAATAAAGCAAGTTTGCCCATTCTAGTTAATCCATCCAGAAAGAGTTGAAAGGCATTAAATTACTTTGTAAATGATTCCATATTTTTTTACCTTGATTATTAACAGTGGTTCAGTGTAGAGCATTCTCCCCCTTGAGTCTGAATTTTGTGGGTTCCTGTTCTACTTAAGTGCAGATATCTATATTGACGCCAAAGTGTGATGTTGAGGGAGAGCTGCGTGACAGAGATGCTGTTGATGAGATGCGGGAACATGCTTTCACACAAGGGTATGAATGCTACTTTAAGATTGAATAAGGGAGATTTCCTGGCCAATATTTATTTCTCAGCCAGCAAAATGTAAAACAGGACATGCATTGCCATTTTGGGGAGTTTTCATTGCACACCTTGGCTGAAATAATGATCATATGTCAAAGAAATATTGTACTAGTCGTAAGTGAAGAGCAAAAGGCTATGTATTCAGATGTCTGCTGAGCTTTTCCACCAATTGCTAACTCGCCTGAAATGCACTCAGCAGAAGGAAGTTTAGGGAAATTTAGTTACTATCTTTCTCAAAATCTGTCCTTTTATTGAATTCTATGGGCAGGTAGAGGAATAAAAGTAGACCACTCAACCCCTCAAACCTGTTTAATTAGATCTGGGCTAAAGTAAATTGTAACTCCATTGATCTGCCTTGGTCCCTCAATCATTAATCTCCTTGCTTGAGAACAATCTATCAATCTCAGTGTTAGATGTTTCAAATTATGTCTATCTTTGATTGGCTTTTTGGGGGCCAGTTTTAGATTTATTCTTCCCTTTGTGTGAAGAATTGCTTCCTCTTGTTACTCGTGAATGATCTAGTTTAAGGTTTATACATTTGGTGTAGTTGGAGCAATCTTTTCAATGTGCGGTGCAATGGCACAGTTAGTAGAGCCACCGTCTCACTGCTGCATTGACCCAGGTTCAATCTTAACCTTGATTACTGTCTGTGCAGAGTTTGCATGCCTTCCCTGTGACCACGTGGGATTGCCCCAGTGTCCTCCCACATTGTGGGTTGGCGGGTAGCATATTTGACAGTGCAAAACTGTCCCTACTGTGTAGATGGGTTGTAGAATCTGTGGGAAAGTAGAGGGGAGAATAAAGTGGGATTTGTGTAACTGGGTACTCGATGATCTGTACAGAATGAATGAGCCTTGCTGTTTGATTTTATGACTCTATTGCTTTATAAGGGGCATGTGTAATAAGCCAAAATAACTCGTGGAATAATACAATTCTTTTATCTAAAACACATAAGTTGCTCGCAATGCCGGATCCTCTACATTGGAAAGACCAAACATAAACTGCGATGCCACTTTGCAGAAATACTCCACTCAGTCTGCAGGGGCGACCCTGTCTGTCTGTTCACAAATTACTTTAATTCTTTGTCCTAACCCAAGTCTGTATTCTAGGTCCTTGGACTCCTCCACTGTTCCAATGGAACAACAATGGCAGGTATTTCTGGGAATAATACAGGTGCAGGAACAACAAAGTGGAAGAAAGATTCCAAAGGGGGGTAAGGGGCGACTGTGGCTGGCAAGGGATGTCGGGGACAATATAAAAATAAAAGAGAAGAAGAACAATGTAGCAAAGATGAGCGGGAAGCCAGAGGATTGGGTAATGTTTAAAGAGCAACAGAAGATAACTAAAAAGGCAATATGGGGAGAAAAGATGAGGTATGAAGGTAAGCTAGCCAAAAATATAAAGGAGGATACTAAAAGCTTCTTTAGGTATGTGAAGAGGAAACAATTAGTTAAGACCAAAGTTGGACCCTCAAAGACTGAAAAGGGTGAATTTATTATGGGGAACAAGGAAATGGCAGATGCGTTGGACTTTGGGTCCGTCTTCACTCAGGAGGACACAAACTATTTTCTTGATGTACTAGTGGCCAGAGGATCTGGGGTGTCGGAGGAACTGAAGGAAATCCACATTAGGCAGGAAATGGTGTTGGGTAAACTGATGGGACTGAAGGCTGATAAATCCCCAGGGCCTGATGGTCTGCATCCCAGGGTACTTAAGGAAATGGCTCTAGAAATCGTGGACATATTGGTGATAATTTTCCAATGTTCTATAGATTCACGATCAGTTCCTGTGGATTGGAGTGTAGCTAATGTTATCCACTTTTTAAGTAAGGTGGGAGAGAGAAAACAGGGAATTATAGACCAGTTAACCTGACATCGGTGATGGGGAAGATGCTGGAATCAATCATAAAAGATGAAATAGCGGCACATTTGGATAGCAGTAACAGGATTGGACGGGACAGCATGGGTTTACGAAGGGGAAATCAATGGAAGTAAGCATGCAGGTACAGCAGGCAGTGAAGAAAGTGAATGGCATGTTGGCCTTCATAACAAGAGGAGTTGAGTATTGGAGCAAAGAGGTCCTTCTGCAGTTGTACAGGACCCTAGTGAGACCACACCTGGTGCTTTGTGTGCAGTTTTGGTTCCGTAATTTGAGGAAGGACATTCTTGCTATTGAGGGAGTGCAGCATAGGTTTACAAGGTTAATTCACGGGATGGCGGGACTGTCATATGCTGAGAGAATGGAGCGGCTGTGCTGTATAGTCTGGAATTTAGAAGGATGAGAGGTGATCGTATTGAAACATATAAGATTATTAACTGTTTGGACACCATAGAGGCAGGAAACATGTTCCTGATATTTTTGGGAGTCCAGAACCAGGGGCCACAGTTAAAGAATAAGGGGTAAGCCATTTAGAACGGAGATGACGAAACACTTTTTCACAAAGAGAGTTGTGAGTCTGTGGAATTCTCTGCCTCTGAGGGTGGTGGAGGCTGGTTCTCTGGATACTTTCAAGAGAGCTATAAAGGGCTCTTAAAGATAGCAGAGTTAGGGGATAAGGGGAGAAGGCAGGAATGGGGTACTGATTTGGGATGATCAGCCATGATCTCATTGAATGGCGGTGCTGGCTTGAAATGGCCTACTCCTGCACCTATTGCCTCATGTCTATTGTCTAACACAAATTCTTTCAGCTGAATCTATTATAGTTTGCTGGATTTAATGTTAAATTCAACAATGTCTTAAAATCATTCCATTCACACGCTGTCTATATACAATACGATACGATAGAACTTTATTTACCCCAGGAGGATAATTGGTCTGCCAACTGTCATAAAACACAATAGATCAATCACCCCGCCCCCCTTTACTTGGCCATTGTCCCTCCTCCTCATTCATCGCCCAACTCCGTCCAGATTTTCCTTTATATCCCATCTCTTTCCCTCTCCCCATATTCTTTACCCACAGTCCCCCCTCCTCTTTGTTTTTCATCCGATTCCCCATCTACCTCTCACTTCCCACCACCCCTTCCCCTTACCCAGGCTTTACCCAGAATGATCCTGAACCATATGAAAGAAGGAAATGCAGATGCTGGAAAACCGAAGATAGATAAAAATGCTGGAGAAACTCAGCGGGTGAGGCAGCATCTATGGAGCGAAGGAAATAGGCAACGTTTCGGGTCGAGACCCTTCTTCAGATGGAAGAAGGGTCTCAACCTAAAACGTTGCGTATTTCCTTAGCTGAAACAAAATATAAACTGCCCATTTTGCTCTGCAGATTTTTTCTGGCTTGCTAAGTTCCTCCAGCACTTTGTTTTTTGTTCAAGATTCCAGCACCTGTAGTCTTTTGTGTCGCAATCATTACTTTCGCATTCCTATCTCTTTCATCTTCTGTAGCTATTCCTTTCTTCAATTCCATCTCTCTCCCTTTCATCCCATTTTTCCCACCTCTCTCTCTGCATCTTAAAGCTCGTCTTAATTCTAACTTTGCCCAATTCTGGTGGAAGGTTCACCGACCTGAAACCTCTACTCTGTTTCTTTTTCTCTCCACAGCAGCTGCCTGACCTGTTGAGTATGTCCAGCAAGTCCAGATTTGTTTTGCCTTGTCATCAACATTTCATTTATGCAGTAACACGAGGAAGGTTGTGGAAATGAAAAGCATCTAGGAATGGGGCTAAAAAATGCTCAAGAAACTCAGCGGGTGCAGCAGCATCTATGGAGCGAAGGAAATAGGCAACGTTTCGGGCCCGAAACATTGCCTATTTCCATCGCTCCATAGATGCTGCTGCACCCGCTGAGTTTCTCCAGCATTTTTGTGTACCTTCGATTTTCCAGCACCTGCAGTTCCTTCTTAAACACATCTAGGAATGGGATCCTTCTTTGCATTTTGAACAACTGTGCTGCGTCAATTAAAAGCAAAACCTGCTTCGCACACTCTGGGCACATGGGAAATTTGCCAAGCACAACATTTATTATTCTATAGATAGATACGTTGTATACCCAGAGGAAATGATGTCACTGGGTAGTGTTTTGTTCGAAAGGATTGTTGTTTATTTGCTTGCTGTAAAGCCATTTTTCTGACTCAGCCTGTTGGCACAGTGCTAGTGGGAATACTGGAGGACAAACATCTCAGGAGTTTTACTGACAATCAATGCATCATTCTTTGACAGACTATTAACAATCTGTTGACCCAGTGAAAACCATGTTTCAAAAAAAAAAAAGATCAACTTGTGCTTCTTATCAATAAGATGCTCACAGAGCGTAGATGCATACCCACATATTGAATTGTTGGATTTGCAGTTAGCACACTTGAGAGCCTGCTTATTGTCAATATCTGGCCCAAAACTAATGATTTACGTTCCAAGTCAAATGCTGCTTTTATATTTTCCATTAGCTGGTGGTTTCAGACTCTGCTATTATTTCAGACCCCAGTTATTCCCCACACTGTTCTACATCTGGGTGACATGAACGATAATCGCAGTGCAGTTACAGTCTTGATAAAGCATGATTTCCTTTCTCTGCAGCCCTTTGAAGTTGCAGACAGTTTCATGATACTTGATAATCTAATGGCTGGCCGCCTCACTCCTTGCCTTGCACTGCGACAGAGCAGTGGAAATATTACAGTGTGGTTAGTGATTGCCATTGGTTACGTTGTGCAGTGCACTTTTTTAGCTCCAAAGTTGTCTGCAAAATGCAAAGGGTTTCCTGGTCGTAATATCAGAATTTTAGTTTAATTTAAAGAGCATTCGGGTCAGTAAGTTGGGTGGGGGTGGGGTCAGGCTGAATAATTTCTGGTCTTGAGCAGCTGCTGGATCTACAAAGCAATTACCCATGGGGGAGCAATAAAGAAATTGTTAATTATGGGCATTATAATCCTTGTGGCTCAAGAGAAGAGGAAAAACAGGACTAAAGGTTAAAAGGCTTGTCTTGGTAATTCCTAAGGTACGTAAAGCCAGAACTGCAAACTTAACATCTCATTCAGAAAACAAATGTGTTCATGTATGGGACTTGAGCAGGAAATGTATGAAGACAGGAAGAAGTGTGTTGTTATGTGTGTGTTGTGCAGGGTTGGTGTTGGGGAGGGTCACATAAAAATAAAAAACATAGAAAACACAGAAAATATGTGCAGGTGGCCATTCGGCCCTTCGAGCCAGCACTGCCATTCAATATGATCATAGCTGATCATCCAAAATCAGTATCTCATTCTGTCTTTTTCCCAATATCGCTTGTATTGCTTAGCCCTAAGAGCTAAATCTAATTCTCGAAAAACATCCAGCGAATTGGCCTCCACTGTCTTCTGTGGCAGAGAATTCCACAGATTCACACCTCTCTGGGTGAAATAATGTAAAATCTTCATGCAAAAGTGGCCTGGGATTTCAAATGCCCAATTAGACATTACAAGTTTAATTATTATTCCCCATTGCTAAAAGTGCAAGATTTGCTTTACCAATTGACTGGTTATGCACCAGGTCCTAATTCGGTGGGATCTATTTAAACCCAATGTGGTTTCAATACAAAATATCATTGTTCAAAGTTCTCTCCACTTCATCTCTCCTTGTGTACAAGCAAACACCAAAAAAAGATTTCAACTTGAATCAATTTTCTCCCCATATCAAATGAAGTTCATAAATAGAAACAATTACTCTGAGCAGTGGCACAGCAACCTCAGTGCTCAGTATTCACATTTTACTCATAATGCATAGGTTAAAAAAAAGTCTGCTGATTTTTTTAAAATCCTAAATTTGGCATTCCGAATGTAGTAGGGTAAAAAACTAATGGATGAGATGTTGTTTTATTGTGGTATCATGCATCATGCTGGCATCAGTAGTTTAAGTACCATTAATGTAATATTCTGGCCAGTGCATAATTGATAACATGGAAGAACATCAGAGGAAATGCTCCCCAATTAACATTTTTTAATTGAAGCCGATTGCCTTTTTTGGTCGCCGAGTAAAGCCAAATTAACACTGTAACCAGTACCAATGATTGAGTTCCTGCTGCTTACCGATCTGTTCATTGGAAGCAATATTCAGCTGCATGGCGGCTGGGTGCAATTGGAGACAATTTGTTTTCATATTTGGTATCTCGTGCATGCACATTTGCAGCAGCGGTCAGGTTGGCTACCATGTTACAAAGGTCAAAGCCCTTGCAATGCTGTTGCTGTCCAAACACATGCAGAATGTTGATTCACTACTGGGATTGCATGATTGGTGCTTAGTCCAGGTCACGACATGCATCGAGGATCAAACATTCAGCCGCAGGACGGAACCCCACCACCAGCACAATATAAATCAAGTAATTCCAGTGATGAGAGTTGTATTGTGTCAGTGGTATTGGTTCTAGTTAAGTTAATCCCAGTGTGAATGATAGTGTTGAAAGAAGCTTGAGGGGAGGCCTCAGTCAAGATAGCATTTTGTTTTGTCAGCTTCTTAACGAATTTGACATTTTCTTATTAGATATGTTGGCAATAAAGGTCAAGGTTTTATAAATTTAGAAAGAATGGTGGAACCTCTTTTATTGACTTAAAGACATCTAGTGAGAATACTAAAGACAAGTTTGATGTTGGGATCCATGAGGTCAATGGTGTTAATTTTGGTGCTAAAAAGGGGTTTGTTGAAAGGAAAACTGAATTCGAGAAACTCCAAATGATTTGTGGTAAGGATAGACGGGGTCTGGCCAGGCAGTCTAGGTTAATGTTTAATTCCCAGGATGTGCGCAGTACAGCAACACCAGTATTTATTGCCTATCACTAATTGCTGCTGAGAAAGTTGTGGTTAGCCACCTTCTTGAACTGTCATAGTCCTACTACAGAATGTTGACAGGGAGTTCCTGGATTTAGACTCGGGAAAGTTAACATGGCTGGTGATAGAATGCAGAGTGGATTTGGGGTGGGGTGGAGAAACTTCAGATAATGGTGCTGCTATTTGCCCACCAACCTTTTCCTAGGAGGTAAAGGCCATGTGTCTGAGAGGAGTTGTTGGAATAGTTAAAATAAGAACATTTTGTAGGTAGGACACACTGCAGCCACAGTGCATTGTGGCAGAAGGAATGTTCATTAGATTGTTGGATGTGAAGTCAATCAAGTGGATTGCT
The DNA here is from genome assembly GCF_028641065.1 of Leucoraja erinaceus. Lineage (NCBI taxonomy): Eukaryota > Metazoa > Chordata > Chondrichthyes > Rajiformes > Rajidae > Leucoraja > Leucoraja erinaceus. The sequence continues at coordinate 89,246,503 of NC_073380.1, read as the reverse complement.
TTGTCCTAGGTTGTATCATATTTCTTGAGAATAGGTTGAGAATAGGTCCAGATAACCAGCGTGCACTTCATAGCATTGCTGATTTGAGGCCTGTTGATAGTGGAAAGGCATCCCGTGTTAAGCAGTGACCATGTAAATTGCCTCCCACATCCCAAAGACTCGCTGATTGCCCCAGTTAATTGGCCACGGTAAATCGTTCCTCGTGTGCAGATGAGTGGTAGAATTTGCAGAGAGTTGATGAGAATGGAGGGAGAATGGACGGCGGCACCGGGAGCCCGCGGTCCCTGGAGGGAGACCGCTTTTCAGGGCTCTCGCAACGGCGACTTCCCCCGCCCGAGTTGCGGGGTCGAAGAGCTCCTGGAGCGGGGCCTACATCACCGCCCCGCGCGGCTTGGAATGGCCGCGGGACAATCGCCATCGCCAGCCGGGGGCTTTGACTTTGACTCTGACATCGGGGGGGGAGAGTGCAGTGGAGAGATAAGTTTATTAGGCCTTCCATCACAGCGATGTGATGGATGTTTATGTAATTATGTTGTGTCTTGGGTCTATGTGTTTGTAATGTATGGCTGCAGAAACGGCATTTCGTTTGGACCTCAAGGGGTCCAAATGACAATTAAATGTATCTTGTATCTTGTATCTAATTGACGAATAATATAGGATTGGTGTAACTGGGCGACTGATGGTCAGCAGTGACTTGGTAGGCCAAAGGGTTTATTTCTGTACTATATCTTTTTATATGTATCTCTGCATCCGAGTATGAGATAAATTATAATCCTAGGAGGGGTTTAATAAATTATGGGGATTGGGCAAGAAATTGGAGCTAAAGCCATGATCAGATTCCCTTTGCTGTGCTTGCGGTGCTATGCAACCTCTTCCTGTTTCTTGTGTGCTTATATTCGTAAATTGCTGAACAGGTAAGTGAACAGATAACAGACAAAGCAGATCAGGTGTAACCGGGATCATGTTGAAAGGAACTGCAGATGCTGGTTTACACAGATGATAGACACAAAATGCTGGAGTAACTCAGCGGGAAAGGCAGCATCTCTGGAGAGAAGGAATGGGTGACATTTCGGGTCGAAACGCTTCTTCAGAGTGCTGTGTCAACTGTCTTCACCAGGGAGTGTATAGGTAAAATTGCCCCAACATTGCACTTACAAGTTGAAGTAAAATTAGGTATTTGTTGAACCAGACCAAGTCCACTTCCCTTTAAACCTCGCCCTAGAATTCCTGCATGTCAATAACAATGTATACGCGTCCTCGTAAACTAATGACCCGTATTGACCCAGCTGTTACTTCAGGTTGAGCTTTGCATGGGAGTTTAATGTTGGCAATGTGGAATCAATAGAGTGTGTTCAATTTTCCAGCCCTGACTTGAAATATTAACATTTAGCAGGGGATCATTCGGTCCATCATATCTGAGTCGTCTCCTCGGGGGGGGGGGGGGGGGGGGGGGGGCGGGAGGAAGTGATTCTCGCCTGAACCATAAGTCCTGTCTCCATGTCTGCTCAATATTTCCACACTCTCTGAATCATTCAGCAGTATTTCTTTCCTGACAACTGATTCTTAATGAGTTCAGTACTTAAATAATTTAATAAAATATCTCCTGGTGCAAATCATAGGCTTGTTATTGTAATATTGACATTGTGAGTCAACATCAGTGGTTAGCATTAATCTAAAAAGATTAAGGCCTTCAATAACATTGCTTTGATTCATATTTGAAGTACTTGTCAAAAACTTGCATTGGTTGGGATGTATGAGTCTAGGAGAAAACACTGAGCAAGCACCATTACATTGGACGTAAATGATTCGTTGGGGGAGGATTTATCGAGTTTGTAATAATTCTTGCGTGAAGAAGCTAAAAGCTGAGCGTTAAAGATGTCATTATTGAATTAATATCGTGACAGTTACAGAGGGAAAATATGAATGTGATTAAACGATGCTTTTGCGATTTCAGTCGGGCAGAAATAATATGTGCATCACTGAACATTCACTTGGACATTAAACCAATCTCTAAACTTCATTATTAGTTTGTCCAGTCAAGATGTATAATAAGGGCAGCAGAGTGACACAGCAAGTTGTGCTGCTGCCTCTTGGCTCCAGTAACCTGGGTTCAATCATGACCTCCACTGGTGTCTGTGGGAAGTTTACACATTCGAGCTGTGACCACGTGGGTTTCCTCTGGGTGCACTGGTTTCCTCCCTTGTCCCAAAGGGAGGTAGTTAATTGGCCTTTGTAAGTTATCCCTAAGATAGATGGCTGAAAGGAGAATTGATGGAATTCATATGCATGTGAGAGAGAATTAAGTGACAGAGTTATGTAAGTGGGTGAAAAGAGATTGATAGGATTGCTCCAAACTGCCAGCATTGATCCAAAGGCTTAAGCATCATAATGAAATTTGAGAACAACAATACTAGATCATTTCAAGGTGATTTCATAATTCCCAGTTTGACACGTCATAATCAGATGGATAATCAAAGGCTTGAAGAAATAATAGATTTTAAGAATGGCTCTAGCAGGAGAGGTGGGCAGCACATTGGCACGGCTGAAGAGAGACTGCCTCATGATGCCAAGAGTCCCAGGTTTCAACCTGACTTCAGGTGCTGTCTGTGTGGTGTTTGCACATTCAGCCTGTGACCATGGGGGGTCTCAACCGGGTGCTACGATTTCCTCCCACATCGCAATGACGTTGGGCCATTAGGTTAATTGACTGTTGTAAATTGGCCCTAGTGTGTGGGTGAGAGGCAGAAACTGGGGGCATTTTTAAGAATACTGGGAAAATTAAAAAAAAAAAAGAGAGATTTGTGTATGTTTTGTAAGAATGTGTGTGTGATGGTCAGTGCAGACCTGGTGGGCTGAAGGACCAAAGCGTCAATGCAGCATTGATTACTTTATTGATTACCAGGACAAGGGGTCACAGCTTAAGGATACGGGGGAAGTCCTTTAAAACCGAGATGAGAAGAACTTTTTTCACACAGAGAGTGGTGAATCTCTGGAACTCTCTGCCACAGAGGGTAGTCGAGGCCAGTTCATTGGCTATATATGTAAGAGGGAGTTAGATGTGGCCCTTGTGGCTAAGGGGATCAGAGGGTAAGGGCCGAATGGAGAGAAGGCAGGTACAGGATACTGAGTTGGATGATCAGTCCATGATCATATTGAATGGCGGTGCAGGCTCGAAGGGCCGAATGGCCTACTCCTGCACCTAATTTCTATGTGGGGGTTTTTTGTATGTTTAAATCTACTTCTCCTCCTCAACTAGAATGTTTTGCATCCTCTGCTGCAGAAAGTTGACTCCATTATCATATGGCGCACAGGTTTACAGAGGGAATTCCAGATCTTAGCATCTCAATAGATTCAGTCACATGCTGTGTGATTCTAAATGTCATCGGGTGGCGCCGCGTGCAGCAGCCTCGCCAGCAGTTTGTCAGAGGGAAGGAGGAAACCGTTTCCAGTCACTTACCTCAGAGTAGATGCGACATTTCTCCTAGTCGCACTTTTGCCTTACCTCGTGACCTAACAAACTTGGAATGGTGCGGCCTTACCCCGAGACCGGCCCAGAGCTTCAGCAGCAGCCGCGGAGTGTTTTCCATCCTTCCCGACGTCAGAGCTTCGATCATCCAGACGAGATTGTACAATCGGGCCATCCGTAGCGGCGCCTACGGAGTGTCAAGGCCCCAAACACGAGCGAACAAAGGGAGGAAAATTGACTGAACTTTATTGCCTTCTATCACAGTGATCACTGTGGTGGATGTTTAATATTCTTTTTCACATTGTTGTGTTCTTCTAATTGTATGGCTGGATGGTAACTCAAATATCACTGTACCTTAATTGATACATGTGACAATAAATGTGAATCTGAATCTCAATACATTAAGTCCTGCCCACCAATAACATAACAAAAAATAAACAGAAGAACTGGAGGGACTGAGTCATATTTTTTATTACAAAATAAGAGAAATAACAGAAATATGGTACATGATCTCTCAAGCCTGCTTTGTCATGATACAATGTTATGGTCGATCTGATTTTTACTTTCACCTCTACCCCGGCTGCCAGCAGGCCCGGGCCGTCAATTCGCCTGCATTACAGGCCCAGAAACAGAGTCTGAAGAAGGGTCCCGACCCGAAAGACCACCTATCCATGTTCTGCAGAAATGCTGCCTGACTGGTAGATTTACTCCAGCACTTCGTGTCCTTTTGTGTATTAACCAGCAACTGCAGTAGTTTGTTTCTACTACTGATACAATGATAATACCTTATTCGGTTATAGCAGATAATCTGCAAAAATAGACATTCCCCTCCCTGTGGTCTATATTGAAGGTTTACTGTATTCAATGATCTAACTTCCAGAGCGGAGAAAACAAACCATTCGTCACATCTAAAGAAGAAATTCTTCACGATTTCTAGAATGTTTTATTTTGAAGTCATGCACTTGTTTTAGATGCTGCCAAAAGATGAAGCATACCCTTACGTTTCATTGTGCCAAGTCCCCTTTGGATCTTGCAGAACCTCATAGTTGCCCCATCAGTAGTGGCAATAATTCTGTTATTTGGAGTAGCTGGATAAATGTTCCACTTGAAGAGGACTGTGCAAGCGGGATTAAGAATCACCTCGATAGTTTAGGCTACCGACAGTGCGGTTTAATGCATTCCATCCCATGTTCTGCAACAGATGCACTCAGGCTGAAATTTAGACAATTAAAGGGCTGCAAGAGTAAATCAGTGTGTCTATTTTCCTTAGTAGAGGGTGAAAAAGTTGGTGGGGAGTGAACATAGAAACATAAAAACATAGAAAATAGGTGCAGGAGTAGGCCATTCGGCCCTTCGAGCCTGCACCGCCATTCAATATGATCATGGCTGATCATCCAACTCAGTACCCTGTTACCTGCCTTCTCTCCATACCCCCTGATCCCTTTAGCCACCAGGACCACATCTAACTCCCTCTTAAATATAGCCAATGAACTGGCCTCAACTACCTTCAGTGGCAGAGAGTTCCAGAGATTTACCACCCTCTGTGTGAAAAATGTTCTTCTCATCTCGGTCCTAAAGGATTTCCCCTTTATCGTTAAACTGTGACCCTTTGTCCTGGACTTCCCCAACATCGGGAACAATCTTCCTGCATCTAGCCTATCCAACCCCTTAAGAATTTTGGACGTTTCTATAAGATCCCCCCTCAATCTTCTAAATTCTAGCGAGTACAAGCCGAGTCTATCCAGTCTTTCTTCATATGGAACTCCTGACATTCCAGGAATCAATCAACATTAATTTGAAGTAATCAGTAAAAGGATGAGAGGGGAGCCAAGGGAAAACCTTTTAACCCAGGGGCAGCAGAGTGGCACAGCAGTAGAGCTGCTGGCTTACACGCTAGAGACTGGTTCGATCCAGACAACGGGAGCTGTCTGCACAGAGTAACTGTACTTGGTTAACTATGTAGGACGGTCTACATAGGTGTCCTACCTAAGACCAGGCTCCCACTACACTACATGCACAGCAAGAGATTGTCACTAGAGAAGAAAAGACGTGATGTTTAGTGTAGAGCAGTGGTTCCCAACCTTTTTTTGGCCATGCCCCACATAATCACCTCTAAAATCCTGATGCCCCCCCCCTTGCTTTCCCTTGAGAGAAAACGGAGGAAATAGATGTTATAAGGGTAACTTAGCAAAAGCTCTTTGAATCGCATTTCTAAATCCAATTCAATAAATAAGGTTCTCCCATGACCTCGCGCGCTTCGTGCGATGTGCATGAAGAACGAAGGCGCGGTGAATATGTAATAATTACACAATAAAGACATTTTTTACCCCCCAAAAATTATTTACTCAAAATAACATCTGAAACATAAACTACATATGTTTACCTGATGGAAAATCCAAAAAAAAAAAAATCGAAAATTTGGACCCAGACCTACCTCCTCATTCACGCTCAATTGCCCCCCTTAAAAATCAAATTGCCCCCCTGTGGGGCATATGCCCCACGTTGGGAACCACTGGTGTAGAGATATGACATGGAAACGGGTCCTTCGGCCCACTGAGTCAATGTGGACGTTCAATCACCCATTTACACCAGTTCGATGTTATTCTACTTTCACACTTGACACACTAGGGGCAATTTACTGAGGCCAATAAACACACAAACTCTTTGGGATATGGAAATCAACTGGAGGACACCCAGAGGAAACCCACACGGTCACTGGGAGAATGTGCAAACTATATACAGACAGCTTCTGAGGTCAGGATAAAACCTGGGTCTCTGATGCTGCGAGGCAGGAGCTTAACCAGCTGCCCCATTGTGTCGCCCTGAAATGTGCTCAAATCCTCTTGGAAAATATGCTTCCTACTGACTCTGGGGAACCTCTGCCCCACAATTGCTCAAGTGAGGAAGAAGGATTCAGGAAGGTTATGCGAATCTGAAGTCCACACACCAGGATCATCTGAAAGCCCAGTGTAAACATTGAACAGGGTGCACCACCTCTCAAACCATCTACTCATTGGCCTTATCGATGAGTGGAAGCCAAAACAGGGTGGGAACAAAGTCGTCTCTGATTCTGAGGAACTAACTGCCTAAGAGGAAGGATGATGAGGAGGTGAAGAAAAAATAAAATATCACCTTTGAAAGAAAGGACACAAAGTTCTGAAGTATCTCAGAGGACCAGGCAGCATCTCTGAAGGACATGAATTAAATGATGTTTTGGGTTGGGATTCTTCAGATGTCACCAATCCATGTCCTCTGGAGATGCTTACTGCCCCAGTGAGTTACTTCAGCACTTTATGTCCCTTTGTGTAAACCAGGATCTGCCATTCCTTGTTTCTTCTTTGCCTTTGAATGATTTGGCCTTGGAGAAAAAGAGTGAGGAGAGGTGATATAAATCAAACTCTAGTCAGAGCAATCAGCCTCACTTTAACTCACGCAATAGCATCTTACAAGCACAGAAGAAAAGCCTTTGCGCACACCGCCTTTCTCGATTGTTATCCTGCCAGTTCTCTTTGTGATGTCTGCTCAGCGTGCAAGTGGGATTTATTTGTACTAAGATAGGCCTTGGCTGCTGAAGGTATGATGGCAGTGGTTTGAGACATTAGAGCAGAATCTATTGAATTGATGGTACAATGAATGTAGAGATGCATGTGCCTCATAATGTGTTCATATTATGAATAAATTATATATTTGAAACAAAGTTACTTCAAAGAAAATTTGAATGTGGACACTTTATCTTGCTGCTATCAACATAATCCTATCAGACATTTCATTTTGTGTTGAGGATCCAGTAACTTTATTAGGAAATAGGTTCTTTCTTTTATTTATTTATTTATTTATTTTTATTAGAAGTACAATAAGTTACAGTAATACACACCAGATATATCTTATTACATTTGTTGTACCCCTTCATTTTTTGAGCTTTAAGAAAGATAGAAATAATTGAAGTAAGGAAAGTGAGAAAGAGTCGTGATAGTGCAAGAAAGTGTTGGGAAAAGAAAGCCCATTAGAAAAAGAGTTAGAGAAGAAAGATAAGAAATAGACTCTAGAAAAGAAAGAAAGAAAGAGAAACAATCGATCTATTATAAAAAAACTACGCAAAAAGAGATATACCAACTTCATATTTTTCATCCCCCGTTACCAGATCGTGGCACCATTTATTTTTTAAATGGTGCGAGAAATAGGTTCTTTCTAACGTCCTCTTTGCAGTTTACATATTAATTACTTGCTAGAAGTGAACCACGAGGTGAGAATTCATTCTGATGTTGGCCAGGAACTCCGAAGTTGCAGGATGGACATGACCATCTGATGGCCAATGCAATGCACCGCGTGGTAGGCTACATACAACACTCTTGACTCTATTTCATACGTTCATAAATTATAGTAGCAGAATTAGGCCATTTGGCTCATCGAGTCTACTCCACCATTCAATCATGGCCAATTTATTGTTCCCTCTCAACCCCATTCTCCTGCCTTCTCCCTATAACCTTTCGTGCCCTTATTAATCAAGAATCTGTCAATTTCCGCTTTCAAAATACCCTATGACTTGGCCTCCACAGCCGTCTGTGGCAATTTATTCCACAGTTTCACCACCCTTTGACTAAAGAGTAAACTTTACATGTTGATTGGACTTGGGTAAGTTGCTACTGGTGTGTAAGGAGTGGATGGGGAAGTGGGATAACATAGAACTTGTGTGAAGAGGTGATCGCTGGACAGCGTGGACTCTGTGAGCTGGAGGGCTGTTTCCATGCTGCATCTTTCAATGAATCATCAATTTGGATTGCTGGTGATATTTATTCTTGAGATCCTGTAAGCCTAGGCTTACAACCCTGGTTATTACACAAAAGGACACAAAGTACCAGAGTAACGCACCAGGTCAGGCAGCATCTCTGGAGAATATGGGTAGAGGATGTTTTGTATTGAGACCCAAATAATTTACTAGCTGCAGTTGAAATGAAATGAAAACCAAATTCATTTTATGAAGACATGCTAATGATAAATACAGCCTTTTAGATGTACGTCGGTGATTCGTGACTTTTTGTTAATTGGTTGATCTGCATTGGAATTGGGGAACATTAGAAATGGAGAGTCCAGCTTGTTTATCTTAACCATTGTCCCTTGATGAATGGTGCTCTTTTATTGTAACTGTCAGTTAAGGATGGGAATTATTTAATCATTTTTAATAACATATCAAAGTTTCTCTCATTGGGACCTACCTTGGAATTATGTCACTGAATGAGATAATTTTTCAGCTTCCTAGGTGACTGCTTGGGGGAAGAGGATGACTTGCTTCCACTCCAGAATTGTAGATTCTGAGGTTAATGATGAAGTCAATGTAGATTGACAGAGAATCATTTTACAGGGGGTAAGTGGATAGAAGGTGGTTAGGTTGGGCTTCTATGTTCACCCGACAAATGTTCTCAAAGTTCTCAATTCCATCTCAAATGTTCCTTCTCTACTGATCATTGCCCATGGGAAATGTTGATCAATAAGAAAGTTGCGTTATTTCAAGGAGGGTTTGAAAATATCCTTGTAACAAAAAACAAACCACAGGAGGAACTTTGTTTTGTGTCAAGGCCTTGCATTGGGTCTGAGAGTGGTGAAGGAAGTGGGAGGGACAGAGACAGAAACTTCCAGGAAATGGGTGGACTGATGAATAGTGAGGAATGATCAGCAGATGGAACCAGGATGGGAGCAATGACAATAGACAATAGACAATAGGTGCAGGAGTAGGCCATTCGACCCTTCGAGCCAGCACCGCCATTCAACGTGATCATGGCTGATCATCCCCAATCAGTACCCCGTTCCCGCCTTCTCCCCATATCCCCTGACTCCGCTATTTTTAAGAGCCCTATCTAGCTCTATCTTGAAAGCATCCAGAGAACCTGCCTCCACCGCCCTCTGAGGCAGAGAATTCCACAGAATTCCACAACAATGGAGTTGAAAGTGTGCATGTGGGCGAGAGGTGGTCTCTCACTCCAGATGCAGGGTCTACATTCAAAATGTTGACAATCCCTTTCCCTCCACAGATGCTGATTGAAATGCTGAGTTTCTCTTAACCATATAACCATATAACCATATAACAATTACAGCATGGAAACAGGCCATCTCGGCCCTATAAGTCCGTGCCGGACAACTTTTTTTCCCCTTAGTCCCACCTGCCTGCACTCATACCATAACCCTCCATTCCCTTCTCATCCATATGCCTATCCAATTTATTTTTAAATGATACCAATGAACCTGCCTCCACCACTTCCACTGGAAGCTCATTCCACACCGCTACCACTCTCTGAGTAAAGAAGTTCCCCCTCATATTACCCCTAAACTTTTGTCCCTTAATTCTGAAGTCATGTCCTCTTGTTTGAATCTTCCCTATTCTCAAAGGGAAAAGCTTGTCCACATCAACTCTGTCTATCCCTCTCATCATTTTAAAGACCTCTATCAAGTCCCCCCTTAACCTTCTGCGCTCCAGAGAATAAAGACCTAACTTATTCAACTTATCTCTGTAACTTAGTTGTTGAAACCCAGGCAACATTCTAGTAAATCTCCTCTGTACTCTCTCTATTTTGTTGACATCCTTCCTATAATTGGGCGACCAAAATTGTACACCATACTCCAGATTTGGTCTGCCCAATGCACTATCCAATTTTAACATTACATCCCAGCTTCTATACTCAATGCTCTGATTTATAAAGGCTAGCATACCAAAAGCTTTCTTTACCACCCTATCTATATGATTTTTTTCCACCTTCAAGGAACTATGCACGGTTATACCCAGATCCCTCTGTTCAACTGTATTCTTCAATTCCCTACCATTTACCATGTATGTCCTATTTTGGTTTGTCCTGCCAAGGTGTAGCACCTCACATTTATCAGCATTAAACTCCATCTGCCATCTTTCAGCCCATTTTTCCAAATGGCCTAAATCACTCTGTAGACTTTGGAAATCCTCTTCATTATCCATTATCATTATCATTATCTTGTATCTCTCTTGAGGACATCCTTGCATTGTGTCCTCTATCATCTTGGTAAACTCATGCTGTGACAGAAATTGGAATAGAGTGTGTGTTTTGATACTGTGGTGTCACACATGCAAGTGACATGAGTCATCCATTCAGAGCTGGCCTAATTAGAGACTTGATCCAGCTGATGTTGTCCTGAGAGAACATGATATGATGCACTTATTCTCCCAATGGATAGGAAGGATTTGCAGAGAAACCATTGGTGGTATCTTTCAAGAGCCTTGAGATGTCTGATGTAGACAGTTATGTCTTAGAAGCAGGGAGGGCAAGAATTGTGATCATGAGTTTTGTGCTGGATTTGAAGGTGAGTTCTTGAAACACTTTAGGGTGACATGGAAGAATTGCTGGCTTATAGTGCCAGGGACGTGATTCGATCCTGATTATGTGTGCTGGCTGTATGGAGTTTGTACATTCTCCCCGTGACAGTGTGGGTTTTCTCCACATGCTCCGGTTTCCTCCCACACCCCAAAGATGTATCGGTTTGTATGTTAACTGGCTTCAATAAAATTTGTAAAATTGTTCCTAACGTGTAGGATAGTGTTGGTGTATGGGGATCGCTGGTCAGAGTGGACTCAGTCGGTCAAAGGGCCTGTTTCCGCTGTAAACTAAAAACTAAACATTCCTTTTCACAGACAATGAAGTTAGTGCTAGCACACTGGAGGCACTGGTAAATTTCATTATGATGTCCACATACATAAATAGGGGGCTCCCAAGTTATATAATGTGGTCTGTTATTCGCTATATTGTAGGAGGATAGTGCTATGTAGTGAGCGTGAGTTGATAGAGGATATTTAGTTTAGTGTGAAGCAAGTTACTTTGTCTGATTGAGTGAATTTAGTCAATTATGATTTGGAGCTTGGATTCTGAGCATCTTCATATGCTTGCTTTGCCCAGCTACATTATATCATTGATTGAAGTTGTTGTGACCTCATAATTTGTCGTGGCATTGATAATAGGTGAACAGTTAACTATTTGCCCTGTAGTTTAACTCCTCCCCAGTGGGAAACTAACTGGTTGATGTGGACAGAGTTGATGTGGACAAGCTTTTCCCTTTGAGAATAGGGAAGATTCAAACAAGAGGGCATGACTTCAGAATTAAGGGACAGAAGTTTAGGGGTAACATGAGGGGGAACCTCTTTACTCAGAGAGTGGTAGCGATGTGGAATGAGCTTCCAGTGGAAGTGGTGGCGGCAGGTTCGTTGGTATCATTTAAAAATAAATTGGATAGGCATATGGATGAGAAGGGAATGGAGGGTTATGGTATGAATGCAGGCAGGTGGGACTAAGGGAAACAAGTTGTTCGGCACGGACTTGTAGGGCCGAGATGGCCTGTTTCCGTGCTGTAATTGTTATATGGTTATATGGTTATATGGTTGAGATTTACAACATTGCAGCAAAATGAATTGAAGAGGGATGGGACCAGTCTTCACTAGGATTAGATGTGGAAGGCCTGTGGGTTAGGATCATGGCTGGCATGCCATCATTTGGCGTGGGAGGAATGGAGACGATCCTGAGGGCAGCTGACCTTGGTCCTTGACAGGAGGGGGTTGCCTTTAAGAGAAGAAGAAAAAAATGAGCACAGTGATCGGAAGGTAAATAATATCATGACAGGATTAGGGAGTGAAGAACCACAGTTCAGTCGTGCGAGAACGCAGAAGAGGGCAATGAATTAAAAAAAAATCTTAGCTCCCCAGGAAGAGAAAGGATTTTTATTTTCAAATTTCCGGTAACCTTGGCTTATGCGATTTTTTAAAAATTTCTTCCATGGCAAGTCGAGATCACGGTCTGTGGCGTCTTTAAAGAACGAGTTTAATCTGCAGTGCTGAGGTATGCTAAGCCTCTTTGCTTTTCTTTGTTGGAGTCTCAACTATTGCTGCTCTGTAAAGCAAAGATGATCGTGAAGCGGTGGGCAAGACGAAAGAACAATTAGGTGCGGTGATATTAGGCAGCATTGTGAGAAGTAGACTGATGAAATAATTCCTTGATCAGTCCAGTGGAAGAATTCGTCTGGGAAAACCGTGTCAGTGAGTTGTGTTGCAATACAAGCTTATACAATGGAACTTGTTTAGCTTGGCCACCATTCAGTTACTGTAAATTCAGCTGTACATCTGCCCCCTGAGAACATTTGGAAAGTATAAAATGTGGGAGAGGGTTGCCGGTGACTTGTACACAACTTTTGATTTTGATTTTTATCCGATAAGAGCGGGCATGGTAGAATCAAGGTTTAGAATTAATTATTTTTTCTTATAGAAGATAGGCACAAAAAGCTGGAGTAATTCAGCAGGACAGGCAGCATCTCTGAAGAGAAGGAATGGGTGACGTTTCTGGTCGAGACCCTTCTTCATACTATGTTGCTTTTTCACATTTGTTCATATTAAACAAATAGGGCATCAAAATTTGAATTTGTGTTTTTTTGTCTTTTAATCTAAAATTTATCAGGAGAAAAAATAAGGAAGATATTTTCCAGAAATTTAATTGACCAAGAGAACAAACTAATTTAAACTCTGGATTTTATGATCAAAGTTGATTTATTCACAAAAAAACAAAAAACGATATAAACCTTCTGCCCTGTGAACTCTCTCTATATTATTACTCTTGTTTCAGCAATGTGGTGTTTTTACCCTGTTTCACTGTTTCTCCACTGTTTTCAATTACAATTCATTCAAGCTTTATGCATTCAGTAAACCAGCATACACTTGGTGCATTTTCTCAAGCCATCCACTAGGTGCACAAATTTTAGACACATTTTCGCCATTGCAAGATGATTCAACTTGTTTTTTTTGAAGCAATGATCATGCAAACCAGCAAAATTCATGGTGGGACCCACCCTGCACATGCGGCAGAATTTGTAGGGAAGCTAATGTAACACAGTGATGCAACAACCCACAGATCTCCTCTCATCCTTCTAAATTCCAGTGAATACAAGCCCAGTCGACCCATTCTTTCATCATATGTCAGTCCCGCCATCCTGGGAATTAACCTGGTGAACCTATGCTGCACTCCCTCAATAGCAATAATGTCCTTCCTCAAAATTAGGAGACCAAAATTGCGCACAATACTCCAGGTGGGATCTCACCAGGGCCCTGTACAACTGCAGTAGGACATCCTTGCACCTAAACTCACATCCTCTCGCAATGAAGGCCAACATGCCATTCGCTTTCCTCACTGCCTGCTGTAAGTGCATGCTTACTTTCAGTAAACTGATGTGGAAGCACACCCAGGTCTTGTTGCACCTCCTCTCTTCTTAATCCTACACCATTCAGATAATAATCTGCCACCAAAGTAGATAACCTCACATTTATCCACATTATGCTGAATCTGCCATGCATTTGCCCACTCACCCAAACTATACAAATCACCCTGCAGCCTCATAGTATCCTCATCGAAGCTCACACTGCCACCCAGCTTTGTGTCATCTGTAAATTTTGAGTTGTCACAGTTAATTCCCTCATCTAAATCAATAATATATATTGTAAATAACTGGGGTCCCAGCACCGAGCCTTGCCGCACCCCATTTCGTCACTGCCTGCCATTCTGAAAAGGACTTGTTCATTCCTACTCTTTGCTTCCTGTCTGCCAACCAGTTCTCTATCCATGTCAATACCCTACCACCAATACCATGTGCTCTAATTTTGCACACTAATCTCTTGTGTGGGACCTTGTCAAAGGCTTTTTGAAAGTCCAGATATAACTCATCCACTGGCTCTTCCTTATCCATTCTATTTGTTATATCCTCAAATAATTCCAGAAAATTAGTCAAACATGATTTCCGCTTCATAAATCCATGCTGGCTTTGATGGATCCTGTCACTACTTTCCAAATGCGTTGCTATAACAATCGACTCGAGCATCCTCCCCACTACTGATGTAAGGCTAACTGGTCTATAATTCTCCATTTTTTTCTCTACTTTCTTTCGTAAAAAGTAGGATGACATTGGCTAAATAGGACATTGGAAAATGAACACCAATGCATCCACGATTTCTAGGGCCACCTCATTGAGTACTCTGGGATGCAGACCATCAAGGCCTGGGGATTTATCTGCCTTCAATTCCAACAGTTCACCTAACACCATTTCCTGACTAATGCGGATTCCCTTCAGATCTTCCCTCCCACTAGATCCTCAGTTCCATAGTATTTCTGGGAGATTGTTTGTGTCTCCCTTGGTGAAGACAGAACCAAAGTACTTGTTCAACTGTTTTGCCATTTCTTTGTTTCCCATTATAAATTCACCTGTCTCTGATTGTAAGAGACCTACATTTGTTTTCATGAATCTTTTCCTTTTTACGTATCTAAAGAAGCTTTTGGAGTCAGTTATTATATTCCCCGCAAACTTTCTTTCATGCTCTTTCCCCCTCCTCTTAATTAACCCCTTTGTCCTCCTCTGTTGAGTTGTAAATATCTCCCAGTCCTCTGGTTTGCTGCTTTCTCTGGCCAAATTATATGCCTTTTCCTTGGATTTCACACTATCCTTGATTTCCCTCATTAGCCACGGTTGAGCTGCCTTCCCCGTTTTATTTTTTCGCCAGACAGGGATGAACAATTTTTGGAGTTCATCCATGTGGTCTTTAAATCTTTGCCATTGCATCTCCTCCTTTAAGTATAATTTGCCAGTCTATCCTAGCCAATTCCCATCTCATACCTTCAAAGTCTCCTTTTTTAAAGTTTATAGAAACATAGAAACATAGAAAATAGGTGCAGGAGTAGGCCATTCAGTCCTTCGAGCCTGCACCGCCATTCAATATGATCATGGCTGATCATCCAACTCAGTATCCTGTACCTGCCTTCTCTCCATACCCCCTGATCTCTTTAGCCTCAAGGGCCACATCTAACTCCCTCTTAAATGTAGCCAATGAACTGGCCTCAACTACCTTCTGTGGCAGGGAGTTCCAGAGATTCACCACTCTCTGTGTGAAAAATATTTTTCTCATCTCAGTCCTAAGTGATTTCCCCTTTATCCTTAAACTGTGACCCCTTGTCCTGGACTTCCCCAACATCGGGAACAATCTTCCTATATCTAGCCTGTCCAACCCCTTAAGAATTTTGTAAGTTTCTATAATAACCCCCCTCAATCTTCTAAATTCCAGCGAGTACAAACCGAGTCCAGGACCATAGTCTCTTAATTAACCGTCACTTTCCATCCTAATGCAGAATTCCACCATATTATGGTCACTGTTGCCCAAGGGGCTTTGCGCAATAAGATCACTTGTTCCTCATTACTCAATACCCAGTCTAGGATATCTTGTCCTCCAGTCGGTTCTTCTACATATTGGTATAAAAAAACATCCCGTATACATTCCAGGAAATCCTCCTCCTCGGGGCTACTACCAATTTGGTTGGCCCAATCTATATGTAGATTAAAGTCACCCATGATACCTGCTGTACCTTTGCTACACGCATCCTTAATTTCCTGCTTAATGCTATCCCCAACCTCCCTACTGCTGCTTGGTGGTGTGTATACAACTCCAACAAACATTTTCTGCCCTTGGCTATTTTGCAGTTCTACCCATACTGAATCTACAACATCCAAGCTAATGTCTCTCCTTGCTATTGCATTAATCTCCTCTTTAACCAGCAATGCCACCCCACCTCCTCTTCCATTCTGTCTATCCTTCCAGAATATCGAATACCCCTGCATGTTTAGCTCCCAGCCTTGGTCAAACTGGAACCATGTCTCCGTAATTCCAAATATATCATATTCCATATTGCACATTCAATTCATCCACATCATTACGAATGCACCTCGCATTAAGGCATATAGCTTTCAGGTTTGTTTTTCTTATCTTCCTTCCACCTTTTGCTTCTGTCCTCCTTTTATGTCAGAGGGACATTGCTTTTGTTCCTTGCATTGGTTCCCATCCTTCTGCCCTGTTAGTTTAAACGTGACCTTTCCAACACTCTCTTTGGCGTTAACTGCACACATACGCTTCCACGTTGTTGACTCCAGGAGTAAAGTGTTTCCTGAAGTGCACTTACGGTTGCAAAGAAGGAAATGTATTCACCAATTTGCACACTGCAAGCTCCCTTAAATGATCAAGTAACCTGTGTTTAATGATATTGATTGAGGTTTTAATATTGGATGGACCAGTGTGGGGAGTTCCTTGTGTAAGAAGAAACTGCAGATGTTGGTTTAAATCAAAGATAGATATGCAAATCTGGCGTAACGCACCGATGCAGACAGCATCTCTGGAGAAAAAGAATATGTGACGTTTCGAGTCAAGACCCTTCTTATGACTGTTGAAGAATGGTCTGAAGAAGGGTCTCTACCTGAAGAGTCACCTGTTCGTTTTCTCCAGAGATGCTTTGTGACCCGATGAGTTACTCCAGCTTTGTGTGTCTATCTGGGGAGCTCCTTTACTCTGCAGAATTGTGCCATGGGACTTCTTAATGTATACCCGACACACCTTGCTTTAGCACCTCATCTCAAAGACGCCACATCCCACACTACTGCTCCCTTGGTGTTGCACAGAAGCACCAGCCTGCATTCTCTAGCATTTCACTCTCCAAAAAGGAACTTGAATGTGAAACCATCTGTCTTAGAGGTGAGAGTGTTTCCCGCTGAGCCACAGCTGACCTAGTTAATTGGGATGTTTACTGAGGTTTAGTTCAATTTGTATGCATTCCAATGGATAGACTGTGGTTTATGGGAATGGTTCAGACCAGGGTGACTCTTTTATCAACTCAATTCTTAGACAGCACCGATTAGATATAAATAACTCGAACAGTAGAAACAGTTAGACTTTTGTTTTTGATGCAATGCTTGTAAGCTCAATGGCAAAAATAGGGCACACATAACTGGCTTAATTGGATTTTGCCTTGGATTCATACGTTAATGTTGAGATATGGCTTTTATTGTACTCTTGTTAGAAGCTTTGAAAGCTGCATTAGATTTTCTCAAGTGTGGCAGTGATAGTGTCACAAGTGGCCTAAGGATCTTGGGATAAGCACTGTGCTGCTACTGTTAATTGGCTAAATTAAATCAAAATTATTGAGCAGAAAGAGGACATTTGGCATTCACTATTTTGTATACCCTCTCATGTGCTTTTCTTGTCATGTGAAAACTGGGCCGAACTTAAGGCTGGAGCAAGCAGGCAGCTCGATTTGTTACTAACACCTATGAGAGAGAAGCGAGTGTCACCAAACTTCTGAATTCTCTGGGGTAGAACCCTCTCCAAGATAGACGTGAAGCTCACCGTTTGACCTGTTTTTACAAAATGTTAAATGGTCAGCTCGACATAGATTACAAGAGCTACACCAAACCCAAACCAACTAGGAGCAGACGAGGGCATTCAATCCAATTTGTGATCCCAGCTACAAAGACAGATGTGTACAGCAATTTGTTCTTCCCCCGCACAATTAAAGCATGGAATAATCTCCACCCAACTATAGTTACCCAACCAGATGCAACTAAATTTAAAGTAGCTCTTTCTTCCCAATAACCCTTTCTGGCTTAAGTCCTCCCTCCAACACCTCCAGTTTAAATTCCATTTGGAATATTTTGGAGGACCAAGAAACCAAGAACCAAGGAGGCAAATTAAGGCTGGAGGCAAATTGTTTTTATCCTGCAGACGCTGGGGTTCAGCATTAATCTATGAGCCTAATCAACTTTTCATTTCCATTGACTTAAATGGAAAGCAATATCGAGCAAGGTGCAAGGCAAGCTCTCTGTACCTTCCTTCTCTACTGTTAATGTTAAATTGATCCTCCCTTACCGGCAAGCTTTTTTTAAAGAGATCATGATTTGTAAATATAATTATTTGGTGAGATGCCACAACAAATGTATTGGTTGGATGACACATCAAATGTGTTGACTTTATGATGCTATGAATGTAATGGAAAAAAAACTTGCACAGCTGTATTGTATTTCTAGCAGATAGTTTTACGAACAAAGTGTATTTTTGAATTTAAAAAAAAGATCTTCCTTACTTCTCCATCCGCCTCCATTATCCTCCATACAACAACAGGTCCTTTGGCCCATCTTGCCAATGCCAACCAAGATGCCCCATCTATATTGGTCCCATTTGCCTGCATTTGGTCTATACCCCTCTAAATCTTTCCCACAATGTATCTGTCAAAATGTCTTTTAAGTGCCTGCCTCAACCACCTCCTCTGGCAGCTGATTTCATATACCCACCACTGTCTGTATGAAAAAGCTGTCCCTCGGGTTCCTTATACTTACCACCCCAAAGCAATTGAGGGAACTGAAGCAATCAGTATCATTTTTGTTTAACTAACTATAGATTCTATGCTTGAAACAGAACACTTTGTAAAAATATAGCTCCAACCTCCCAGTCAATGTCTCCCAGTCAGCTCTGACTCTGATCTGCTGTGGGTTTGAGGGTAAAGGTTTTCTTCCAATCTTCCACCTTTGACATAGTTGGCTGTTCTCATGTCTCTGCTATTCTTTCTGGTTGTACATATCTCTGAAAAGGTGGCCTGAGCCCAGCATATCAATGCAATCAAAGAAAACTCATCTATGCCTCTACTTCCCAATTTAGTATGACTTTAGACTAGAGATACAGCATGAAAACAGACCCTTCGACCCACCAAGTCCATGCTGATCAACGGTAACCCCATACACTAGCACTATCCTACATACTAAAGGGCCTGTCCCACATAGGCTATTTTTCAGCGGATTGCCGGCGAGTGTCAAGTTCGCGGCACTCGCCTGGAAAACCGGGAACTGGAACGCGACTGTCAGAGTGGAGCACACATACAAACACATCACAAAGGCGGGGGCCAGGGAAAGTGGGGGAGCGCTGTCTGAAATTCACACGGTGCAAAGCTAAGGTGATACAGACACACACCGCGATGAACAGGAAGGTTAAGACGGCTAGCACAGTTTACGGTAAGTCCTTTAAAAGAGAGCGAAGGGGGGAGAAGGGGCGAGAAGGGGTGAGAAGGAGCGAGAAGGAGTGGAGACACTTTTAAGAAGCCAGCCAACTTTTAATAAGCCAGAGATACACAGCTGTGAAGTTCGGCGGGCATTTAACATTACCGGTCGGTTCTCCTTGGTTCTGAAAACTCGTGCTTACGTTTTTTTCCCCCCAATGAACCAATGAAAATGCCCGTTCAGCAAAGACGATTAATTAAAACTACCTATGACTACCTCAAGAGAGAGTCAAGAGTCAAGAGAGTCAAGAGTCAATTTAATTGTCATTTGGACCCCTGGAGGTCCAAACGAAATGCCGTTTCTGCAGCCATACATTACACACAAATAGACCCCAGACCCAACATAATTACATTTAACATAAACATCCATCACATAGCTGTGATGGAAGGCCAAATAAACTTATCTCTCCACTGCACTCTCCCCCCCCCCGATGTCAGAGTCAAAGTCATAGCCCCCGGCGGGCGATGGCGATTGACTACCTCGAATACCTATAACTACATGGCGACCCCACTACAACTGCACCTACAACCACAAAACTATCTATTTTCTCCAGGACGAATAATTTTTGGTCAGATAAATTATACAAATGTGGACGTCTTTGGAGTGTGTGAGGAAACCAGAGCACCCAGAGAACGTACAAACTCCGTACAGACAACACCCGTAGTCAGGATTGAACATGGGTCTCTGGCAGTGCAATGGGCCTGTCCCACTTAGGCGACTTTTCAGGCGACTGCACGAGACTTTGCAGAATTTTTCAACATGTTGAAAAATTAGCGGCCACTAGATTGAAGCCGCCATGGAGAGTAGCGAGAATTCTTGAGCCGTAGGTGGGTCACAAGGAGGTTCTAGTGGGTTGCCAGGAGGTCGAAGGTTCTCTTTGGTTCTCGTAGGTTGTAGTTGGTGCTGACAGATGAATTTCATTGGCTCATTGGGGAAAAAAAACGTAAGCAATAGTTTTCAGAACCAAGGATAACCGACGGGTAATGTTAGATGTCCGCCGAGCTTCACAACCGTGTATCTCTGCCTTCTTAAATGGTGTCTGGCTTCTTAACAGTTGTCTCCACTCCTTCTCCCTCCTTCTCCCCCCTTCTCCCCCCCTTCTCACCCCCTCCCTCTTTTAAAGGACTTGCCGTACACTGTGCTAGCTGCCTTAATTACAGTGCCAACCTTCCTGTTCATCGTGGTGTGTGTCTGTATCAGCTTGGCTTTGCACCGTGTGAATTTCAGACAGCGATCCCCCCGCTTGCCCTGGTCCCCGCCTTTGCGATGTGTGTGTGTGTGTGTGTTCCACTCTGCCAGTCGCCATTCCAGTTGTTGGTTATTCAGGCGACAGCAGATGCCTGAAAAATCGCCTGTGGGACAGGCTCATTAGGCAGCAATTCTACTGCTGCACCACTGTGCTGTCCTAATGAGTATGATGGGGAGTAATCTACGCAACCTGCAGTTGAGAATAATAAGCACACTGACTGCTTGTATCACGACCAAGTTCGGTAACTTGAATGCCTGGAAATGAAGGAGGCTACAGAGAATGTTAGACATTGCTTGGACCATCATAGATAGCGACCTCTGTTTCAAAAGGCATTCAATATCACAGACCCACACCACCCTGGCCACAATCTCATTTTGCTATGACGGTGGGGGAAGACGATACAAGGGCATGAAAAATTTAACAACAGCTTGTTCCCACAACCATCATGCTCTTGAACATTGCACAACAATAACCCTACTTCAGTAGCTTTGATCTACTATGAACTGTGACTCTAATTGCACTGTGGATTAAGATTTGTACTATTATGGTTACCTAGTATTACAGTTATTTATTTGATTGTTTATCTATATTACTAAAAGTCTCATCTTGACCACTTCCTGTTGCTCTGTATATTGATTTTAGAAAAAACGCTGCCACTTGTGGCTGGGATTTTTGGCCATCTTACTCGGAGTCCCCCTCTGCTGCACAAGACAAGAAGAATTTTCCCATTGATGAAAAATAAAAGAGTTATTAGTGTTTAAAAAATGTTGAGATTCTCTCTCCTGAAGGCCACGACCCTTCTGGGGGGACTATAAAACCCGGAAGTGTGGAGGTGCCTCAGTTCTCTGCAAGAAGGGGGAGCAAGAGGTCGCAATTCTCAGTCTGAGCTGTGAATAACACTGAACTCATGTCTACTAAACTGTGAATGGTTTTACTGACCTGTCAGTGCCTTTAATGTGGGTTGAAAATGTAGTTTGAAAATGCATAAGTGTGTTTTAGTTTGAAAGTGCTAAAGCTGTGTTGTCTTTGGTTTGAAAGTGCTAAAGCTATGTTGCCTTTGGTTTGAAAGTGCTAAAATTGCCATGCCTAATTAAAGCTGCCTTGCCTAATTAAAGCTGCCTTGCCTAATTAAAGCTGCCTTGCCTAATTAAAGTTGCCTTGCCTAATTAAAATTGCCTTGCCTAATTAAAATTGCCTTGCCTTCTAAATAATTAAAATCTTGACCACTTCCTGTTGCTCTGTATATTGATTTTAGAAAAAACGCTACCACTTACGGCTGTAATTTTTGGCCATCTTATTCAGAGTCCCCCTCCGCTCATCATGTGCCGAAGATTTTTCTCATCAATTAAGAATAAAAGAGTTATCAGTGTTTAAAAAATGTTGTGATTCTCTCTCCTGTCAATCACACCATGAAGGCCACGCCCCTTCTGGTGGGTGGGATTATAAAACTTGGAAGTGTGGGCGTGGCTCAGTCTCTCCAAGTTGGGAGAGGGAGAGGTCACGATTCGCTGTCTTTAGTGGCCTTGCCCCCTGCTTGAAGTGGTATGAAACTGCACTTGAATTTGGTGCCTTGCACCCTGCTTGAAGTGGTATGAAACTGCACTTGAATTTGGTGCCTTGCACCCTGCTTGAAGTGGTATGAAACTGCACTTGAATTTGGTGCCTTGCACCCTGCTTGAAATGGAATTTCAAGGAATAGCTGTGTCAACTGCCAGCCCACCAGCCATGAGTGAGCTGCCAACACAACAGGCTTGAGTGACTGAGCTGCCAGCCCAAGAATCCATTCGGCCCACAATGTCCATACCAGCCCTCTGGAAACCAGTCCCTTCAATGCACAACACCCATACTAGCGCTCCAGAAAGCCCCCCCCCCCATCCCCACTGGCCACCCATATTGGAATTGGTGGAGAGGTGGAATATTGCGTTGGGTGACCAGCCCTCCCATGTGATGCTGGGAACCAATGGGCCTGTTAAACTTCAGCAAGTAAGCAGTTCATTGTTCTGTTGCCAGTACATATGACACTTAAGCACTATTTTGTTTCTTGAGTTTTGATACTACCTTGTTGATGCTGGTGCATTGTCAGGAATGTGGATCCCCACTCTTCTTCCTTTGAGTTGCAAGCTTAAAGATAGTAAGACAATATTCCAACCTTATTGCTTATGTCAAATGCTATTAAGAAGCAATTATGTGCTCTCCTCCAAAAACCCATCACGGAAGCAGAGGAAATGTACAGCTTCAATTGCATTACAGGTTTAATACATCAGTTGGAGGATGGATTCTCCACCAACATCCACTATTGTGCGGATAAATAGGAGGCTATCCTGGTGTACTGGACCTGGGAAGGGACAGTGGACCTCATGGTTCTGAGCTACAATGACACAGATGTTTGGACCCAGTGCTTCAGTAAATCCCTACGTCTAGGTTAAGAGGAGATGCCACCCAATGTCTGATAAGAGTGAAAGAATGCCTATTACAGCTGAGAGCCAGAGAATAAGATGACACATTATTTGCCATTCTTTAGGGAGGATCCATTTTTACTCCCAATAATTGAGTCAACAGATATAAATATCTTGAATTTTATGTAATACTAATTTGTAATAAACTTGCCAATAAATCACTTTAATTTGATTAATTTAATTATTGACAATGGATAAACTACTAAAATAATTGTAGCAGAGATAGGAGTAACTTAACTGTTTTGCACATGATGGCACCTGCACTTGTTTTTTGTTCTAGATTCCAGCATCTGCAGTCTCTTTGTCACCTTGATATAGACACTTCCTAATTGATTTGCAGTCATTACTTACCCGCTCCAGAAAGCGAGCGGGTAAGATCATCTCTGATGCCTCTCACCCTGACCTCAAATTCTTTGAATCACTTCCCTCTGGAAGGCAACTCCGGACTGTCAAAGCTGCCACAGCCAGACATAAAATTTGCTTTTTTTCCACGAGTAGTAGCTCTACTCAATAACCAAAAATCTGTAGCCTCCTTTTGCTCTGGTATTTTATATCATTCACATGTTTAATCAATAATGTTTTATTATGAATGTTTAATGATTTATGTATCATTCCTAACTGTCACTGTATGTCATGTTGTCACTTGCGGGCGGAGCACCAAGGCAAATTCCTTGTATGTGAATAGTTGGCCAATAAACTTAATTCATCATACATTCATTCATTCATTCATTCATTCATTCATTCATTCATCCATTCATTCATTCATTCAATCATTCATTCATTCAATCATCCATACATTCATTCATTCTTTCCAGCTTAATGACATTCTTCCTATAGTCAGGTGATTACAATGGTGTATAATACTCCATAATAATAATCCAATTGCAGTCTCATCAATTGGTCAGACTTGCACAGTGGTAGCGTGATGCCCAAATTCTGCACAATAAAGGCATGCCTGCTAAAGACCTTCTTTGGCACCTTATCCACCTATGTCACTACTTCCAGGAAGTATGTACCTGCACTCCTAGGTCCCTCTGTCCCACAACACCCTTCAGAGCCCTACCATTTATTGTGTAAGTACATTCACAAAATGCACCACCTCGCACACAAAGCTATCCAGGGTCTGACCTCCCCAGAGGAGCATGGGTGAAGCTCAACTGACTTCGTACTGGAGTTGGGCGTTTCAATGCCAGCATGTGGAGATGGGGACTCAGCCAGAGCCCAGCTTGTGAATGCAGAGCAGAGCAACAGACAGCCAACCATGTCATCTCTGGGTGCCCACTCTACCACCCACCAAATGGAGCTCAGGGCCTGGCAGATATTGACGCAGAGCCAACAACCTGGCTGCTCAACACCCAGCTTGAGATCTAACTTGGTTTATGTTTCATTCGCAAGAAGAGGAAGACCACCTCGCACTGCTCAAGTTAAATTGGTTCTGACAATCATTGGCCAACTTTCCTGGTTCATCCAGATCGTGTTGTAATCTTAGATAACTACCTTCTCTGTCCAATATGCCACCACGTTTGGTGTTAAGTGCAATGTTTACCAACATGGAGTGTATGAGACTTTAGTAAGATTAGGCTAATATAATGAGTTTACAAAACAAAAGAGGAAAAATAAATAAGTATACGTGGCCCTTGCTGTTCTGGCCTGGGATGGATGGCAGTTTCCAGGAATACGCGTAATCATAACTCCACAAAGGGAGCGGCCAATGTCATTTATTTCTCTTCAGTCAGGAAAACTAACAACGATCCACCATTTACAGATTTCCTTCTAGAAACATAGAAACAAAGAATATAGGTGCAGGAGTAGGCCATTCGGCCCTTCGAGCCTGCACCGCCATTCAATATGATCATGGCTGATCATCCAACTCAGTATCCCGTACCTGCCTTCTCTCCATACCCCCTGATCCCCTTAGCCACAAGGGCCACATCTAACTCCCTCTTAAATATAGCCAATGAACAGGCCTCAACTACCGTCTGTGGCAGAGATTCCAGAGATTCACCACTCTCTGTGTGAAAAAATTTCTTCTCATCTCGGTTTTAAAGGATTTCCCCCTTATCCTTAAGCTGTGACCCCTTGTCCTGGACTTCCCCAACATCGGGAACAATCTTCCTGCATCTAGCCTGTCCAACCCCTTAAGAATTTTGTAAGTTTCTATAAGATCCCCTCTCAATCTCCTAAATTCTAGAGAGTATAAACCAAGTCTATCCAGTCTTTCTTCATAAGACAGTCCTGACATCCCAGGAATCAGTCTGGTGAACCTTCTCTGCACTCCCTCTATGGCAGTAATGTCCTTCCTCAGATTCTGAACTTTGACCTTGAACACTCATGGTTTGGCTCGGCCTCCAACCACATTAGGTTTGCTGCAGTGTTTTCCATACGCACCTCTGTTCGCCAACCTCTTACTTTCTTCATTAGAACCTACTTAAACCTAATCCCAGACCAACTGATCCGTTCCCTTCAAAATCTTCTCTTTCCAGTCTTGTCATCCTGCCAATGTTCAGCACTTTGGAATTTTTCCCTTATATTAAACACTTCTTACTGTAATTAAATATAAGTATGATTGTCATAGTTATGAAATCCAACAGTTCATAAAATGAACCTCATCCCAAAATGCCACAGAGGTGTATCTGCTCCGTTACATTCCTAAAGAACAAAAATTGGCATATTTGAAAGAAAGGAGGAAAAAAAGAGGACAACAGAGAATTAGAGAATAAATTAGATAAAGGAAAAACAATATTATGTGACTTGATGAGTATTTCTGCCACTTTTTTGTTTTGTTTCAGATTTCCAGCAGTGGCAGTGTTTTGCTTCAAAAGAAAGACTAGGATTTGTTTAACGATTTTCATAACATTAGAATGTTCCGAACTATTTATGAAGAGTCTTTGTTGTATCATGGAATGTTAAAACAGTGACCGCTCATTTGGCCTTGAAATCCAATCCATTTGATTGTGGTTGTAGGGGTTATATTTGAAGTTAAATAATACTTTGGTGCAGTTGTTCATGGAGATCAGTTGAAAATGGTTTTCTGGTTCAGTTTAGACATCAGAATTGATAATACACTTATCTAAAGCTCTGCATGAACCATTACTGGTCAGCAGATGAAACAAAAAGACAAATGATCAGACTAGTTGGTCATTAATAAGTTAAATGATGAAATGGGATTACCTTGTAATTAATCACTGTTATGACATTAAACACATTATTTGTACAGATTTCTTCTTTGTAAATTTTCTGCAATATTATAAGAACTTAAGCATGTGGGACATAAGATTTCTCTAGCCCGCAAGGCCATTCAATAAAATGATGATAACTTCCATATCTCAAGCTTCCATACCTGTACCATCCCCATTTTCCTGGACTACCATAGTGTAAGTAATATATCAAATTAGCCTTGAATATTTTCAAAGGAATATAGCTCAATATAATCAAAGGAAATAGCTTATCAGCTTCTAACTTGTTGAACTACCTAAGAATTTGAAATGCATCAATGAGATTACTTCTCTTTTTCTTTCTGAATCTTTGAATAGCGGCCCATCCTACTCAAACTTTCCTCATGGGACAATCATCCCAACCTAGGAATCAAAGCAGGAAACCCTGGTTCCAACTACATAGATTCCTGGGATTCAGTTAAATAACATAAAAATAGCTTATAAATGGCACTTTCAGGAACTTTGTGTGCTGAACACATTCTAAATTATATGTGCGTGTAATTTGTTTTCTTGCCAAATTCTAAAATCTTTTAGATCTTCCAGTGCGACTAAATATATCTCATCATTGGGATAATATGAAACCTTGCACGTGACTTAATGGCAAGACTCAAGAATGTTTAATTGTTATACGTACCGACAACAAAGCAATGAAATTCTTACTTGCAGCAGCTTAATTGGCCCGTAAACACAATACACTCGGATAATACAAAATAATTAAAAAATGGCAGTAAATTAATAACCATAATACTAGTGCAAAAGACAAAATCTGTAGTACAACCAAAGGCATAGTCCATAGAAGTTCGTAGTAACTGAGGTTAGTGTTCTGTAATGTTAAAGAGCCTGATGATTGATGGGAAGAAGCTCTTCTTGATCCTGGGTGTAATGGTTTTTAAGGATCCTATACCTTCTTCCCAATCGCAGGATCGAGATGAGAACATGGCAAGGACGGGTTGGGGCTTCTTTTTTGAGGCAGCGCCTCCCATAGTTCCATTTGATGGTGAAGATGTGATGGACTGGGCAATACCTCTATGTGTAACCTCCTTTGTTGCTGTATGTTTAAGTTGCCAAACCAAGTTTGATGCAACCGGTCAGAGTGCACTCTACCGTACCCATGTAGAATTTCATGAGAGCATTTGTCGATGTAACGAATCTCTTCAATTTCCTAAGGAAGTAGAGGCATTGATGAATTATAACTACGTGGCATATCCATTCCTTCTCTTCAGAGATGCTGCCTGTCCTGCTGAGTTACTCCAGCATTTTGTGTCTATCACCCAGTTTTGTTTCTCTCTTGCTTCAATAGTCTCAGGAAAATCAGGCATATTTATAAAGGGGTTAGAAACATAGAAACATAGAAAATAAGTGCAGGAGTAGGCCATTCGGCCCTTCGAGCCTGTACCGCCATTCAATATGATTATGGCTGATCATCCAACTCAGTATCCTGTACCTGCCTTCTCTCCATGCCCCCTGATCCCTTTAGCCACAAGGGCCACATCTAACTCCCTCTTAAATATAGCCAATGAACTGGCCTCAACTACATTCTGTGGCAGAGAATTCCAGAGATTCACCACTCTCTGTGTAAAAAATGTTTTTCTCATCTCAGTCCTAAGAGATTTCCACTTTATCCTTAATCTGTGAATCTGTGACCCCTTGTTCTGGACTTTCCCAACATCGGGAACAATCTTCCTGCATCTAGCCTGTCCAACCCCTTAAGAATTTTGTAAGTTTCTATAAGATCCCCCCTCAATCTTCTAAATTCTAGCGAGTACAAGCCGAGTCTATCCAGTCTTTCTTCATATGAAAGTCCTGACATCCCAGGTGTAGGTGTAATGTCATCGACCAAAGATACTACATCCGGCCCAGTGTGAAGGTTGGATGAATATATAGGCCTTTACATGATAATAACAAATAGAAATGCAGTTGCTATCATTTCGGCAGCAATGTCATACAGGTGAGAACGCTTACCCCAATGGAATTGTGCATGTTCTGCAGTGGCCAAATGTTAGACACGAATTCTGGTATTATATCTGACTCCTGCTATTGAACAAACAACACTGGGCAGTCTGTAAATCATCCACACGACTGGGGCCCGGTCTTGCTGAATAAAATCCATACTGGTTCGTACATGATAAATTGTGGTGAGGTACAAAGGCCTGATGACATTACATGTTGCTCCTTTTGGGGATTTGTAGCCGTCCGGGGCATTCAAAAGGACGGCTAACAAACCGACAGCCAACAATGCCGACAGCCAGGCTGTTATTAAAGCCCGGCAGACCATTTGTGATATTCGGCAATCCTCCCCACACCTCAACCACTAAAGGGTTGCACACCCCAAGTTGGGAGTCATAGAGCTATCAGGTGGCCAACCATCCAGGGAGGCAATAGACCAAATGGAGGTTTGAACACATGGACCTTGGACATAGTCAACGCAATAAACCAGGATTGTTTTGCAGAGCTCCATGCGGTACAGCTCTCCGTTCACGGAACCCTGCAGTGAGTGGGTCCTTAAAATTACCACTCTCAAGCATTGATGGAAAGAAGCTGTGATGGAAGGTCCACAGAAAATGCTTTGAGGAGGTGGATAAAGTGTGGAGCATACCGTCATCCTGAATTAATGCAGCTCTTTATCCACCTTATTCCTGCTCTGATCTTTGCATATGTGTGTGCTCCACAACAGATGTGCAGAATTGGGAATAATCATTGAAAGGTGAATCTCTCTTCATGTGGCATGCAAAGCATTGGGGGTTGCAATTTAAAAAAAATAGAATTTTCATATAGAATGTTTACTGTCAAGTTTGCAGTTTTCAAAGTCTCCCAAGGCATGGTCAGTATAGAGTTAGAGGTGCCTTGTGCTGCTTCTAATGAGAGTGATCAGTTATTTTTCACATTTCCAAGAAAAAATGTAGTTCCTAACAATTTTAAAATGTAGTTCCTAAACAATTGTAAAATGTTACCGATTGTAGGGAAACTCAATAGAAGACCCCCTTTAAAATAAAAGGCTAAGTTTGTATATATTCTTTGAGGTGCTAGATAATTCTTACATTTTATTGTACACCAATGCCCAAGAGGCGAGATGTATTCTGCTTTTTTCTGAAAAATTAATCTGTCCTATTTCATAAGGGTCTATTGCCTCTGCAGACTAGATAATTTTCCATTTTTCATTTCATCAAACAAGTTATTCACTGTACATAGACACAAAATGCTGGAGTAACTCAGCGGGTCAGACAGCATCTCTGGATAGAAGGAATGGGTGCAGTTCCGGATTGAGACTCAAGGGTCACGACCCGAAACGTCACCCATTCCTTCTATCCAGAGATGCTGACTGTCCCATTGAGTTACTCCAGCAGGTTGTGTCTACCTTTGATGTTTAACCAACATCAGCAGTTCCTCCCTACACATGCTGTTCACCATCTTCTGTTTTCTCTGTGCTCCTCCAATTCCAATCGCTGAGCATTCCTGGATTTTATTGACCCACTGTTGACACCCGTATCTTTTCCCGCCTAGGATCTAAATTCTGGAATATAAAGGAAAAATGGTGTAAACACTCGGGTCACATGGCATCCATGGAGTGAAAACAATGTTGATGTTTCTAATTGATTATCTTTCATCAACTTTTTAATCACCAACCAGAACATTGTAATGCTGTCTGAGTATTTTTAGCGTTTTCTCATTTTGTTTCTGTTTCTTCAGTGTCTGCAGTTCTTCGTTTTAACTGAAATCTCTGAAGTCCCTTTGTAAACCTCCCTTCCATTACTACTTCATTTAAGAAGCTCTTTAAAACCTCATTCTTTGAAGAATATTTTGTTCAATTTTCTCTCAGTGTGCCTCTCGTAACATTTTAAACTTCCATCAGCTCACCCTGGTGTTCTTCCCTTCAGAGGAAACAAGCTCAAGATATGAATCGCTTCCCAATCCAGAACAAACGTATTGGCCAAGTACATGTACACATGCAAGGAATTTGACTTGATGCTTTGCTCGCACATGGTAAAAACACGATATACAACTGACAATTAAAAATAAAACATTATAATTTAAACATGTGAAAATGAAATATCCGAGTAAAGAGGCAATAGACTTTTGGCTGTTGAGTAGATCACTGCTCGTGGGAAAAAGCTGCTTTTATGTCTGGCTGTGGCGGGTTTGATAGTCCGTAGTTGTCTCCCAGAGGGAAGCACTTCAAAGCGCGTTCATGGCCAAGGTGAGAGAGGTCAGAGATGATTCTGGCCAGTCGCTTCATGGTCCTTGCAGTGTACAGTTCATCAATGGGGGGGGGGGGGGGGGGGGGGGGGGGGGAGGTCTGTCTTTCAAGCCTGCAGTAGAACTCATTCAGGTCAGCTGACGATTGCCCAAGGAGTGGGGGGGTTTTCCTCTTGGAGCTGGTGATTTCTTGCAAGCCCTTCCACACTGAAGATGAGTCACTAGCTGAGCACTTGCTCCTCAATTTCTCTGAGTACCGTTCCTTGGAAGCTCTGATTCCTCTTCTCAGCTTGTACTTGGCCTGCCTGTAGAGAGGTCTGCATCCCCGCTCCTGGAGACTGTAGACCTCATCCTTAGACTGGTGGAGCTGTCTGTGTTCTGCTGTAAACCAAAGCTTGTCATTGTTGAACCTGATCAGGGTCCGAGTGGGAATGCAACTGTCCTCACAAAAGCTGACAAATGACGTCACGGTGCCCAATACTCCAAGGGCAGCCTATCCAGTGTTTTGTAAGATGGGAACACAACTTCCAGCATTTACATTTTATGTCTGACCTATGAAGGCAAGCACGCCATAAACCTTCTTCACCGCCCTATTGACCTACTGAATTATAAACTTCAAGGGCCTGTCCCACTGCGGCAACCTAATTGGCGAGTTTAGAAGAGTTTAAGAGAGTTTGAAAAAGTGTCATGTTGAAGTGTCATGTTCAACTATGTAGAAGATCTCCTTCGACCTCCTTCGACTATGTTGAAGACTATCTACGACTACCTTCGACTATCTTTGATTGCTTTCGACTACCCTCGATTACCTACGAATAACATACCGACCTACTACGACCTACTTTGATTAAACCTACGAGTATAAAATATAGATTTTTTCCATGGTGAACTTTTTTCAACATTTTGAAAAATACACCGCAACCTAGCCGAGGCCTCGAGTACGTGGGGACTACACTCGAGCATGAAGGAGAGTTGCAAAGACCTCCCAGGACATTGTGTCGACCATGCTGCGAGTATGAGTCAAGGGCAAACTCTTCTAAACTCGCCAATTAGGTCACTGCAGTGGGACAGGCCCTTAAGCCTCTCTGTTCATCTACATTGTGCCCTACCATTTACTGTATATGTCCAGGCCTATTTGACTTCCTGAAATGTATCATTTTGCACTTGTGAGCACAAAATTCCATCTGTCAACTATATACCAGATATTATATCAACAATATACCACCTCATCCTGGGTGCAGATGCGGGATTGGGAGTAGGGCATAGAGTCCTTACACAATCAATACAATACAATCAGTTTTATTTGTCACATTGCACATAAAGTGCAAGTGAAATGAATTTGTCTGGAAGCAGGGTGGGAAGAAGTGTAGTCCAGATTGCTGTGGGAGTCAGTGGGTTTGCAATAGATTATTTTTTTTTTCCTATGTCGATCCAGATAGCTGTGGGATCAAACCTGCCGACAACAGAGGTGCCGTGATAGTCGGTGATCAAACCTGCCAACTAGGGAGCTGCCGTGGTCGTCTCCGCAGCTTTGAGTTCCTCTTGTGGCCTTAGGCAACTTTCCTTGTTAGCTGCACCATTACTGTTTTGTTGTCATCTGCAAATTTACTTATCATACCTCCTACATTCACATCCATGTGTTTCTCAAACAACAAACATGCAGTCATCAATAATACAATAAATGATCAGCAACTGGACCATAATAATAGACCAGAATCCTTCCACCAGTACCTCTGCCTTCAAATACCAAGGTATGTTACAGGACTTTTGTTAATACAGGCGAGTAAAACTGCCTGGCCTCATTCATTTGTGAAGTGGGCCCATGGTCAATTGAGATAGATTGAACTCACACTGACCGGAATACTTGAACATGAAAATGACGGATCTTTGCTGCATTTTGATGCAGGTCTTGGAAGTAAAATGGATGCTGTCTTGAACCACTACTCCAGCTAAGTCCTTGGCTACAACATGTGTGAAGAGGCTCAGTGCTGGAACATTTCACCCTCTTCCAACTTCACAATTGAGTTAACAATGGAGCTGTGAGGAGGAGGTACGAGACTCTAGAATGTTGATGGACAGAGAGACCCAGGGGCCCCAAGTTCAAAGGTCTGCAGGCTAATAGATTGGTGAAGAAGGCTTATGGTATGCTTGCTTGCCTTCATATGTTGAAAACTTAAAATGTAAATGTTGGAAGTTATGTTGCAATCTTACAAAACATTGGCTGGGCTGACCTTGGAGTGTTGGAGCTGAACCCATCCACTTGACAATGCAACTCTTTCTTTCTGTTTTGGTCACATTTCGCTCAAAATTCTAGCTGACCTTCTGGGAGAGTTACAGCAGAGATATGGGCGAGCATTGTGTAGAAATGTTACAAAACTTTGAGAATTTAAAAATCAAGTCTGCAATTTATCCCATCAAATAAAGCATAAAAAGCATAATTTGACACCGAATTCACTTTCATATCTTCAGTATTAAAAAAGTTATGGCCATTTTCATACTCGGAAATTAGCATCTTGTTCCCTGTTGCTTTTCCATTGACTTAACTCAAAAGCTGTGACCAAGGACAGTCAAAAGCCCATAACTTTCTTAAATATTAAGAGAACTGAATGACATTTTCAGTTATTATCGATTGAAGCATTCTGAAACAAATATGAAACAATCTTTCTTGGATGACCTGAAATTAAAGCATATAATTAGTTAGTTACCTAATTGTAGCTAATTACAAAATTCAATTACTAGATCTAAACATCTATCCATTTCTTAAGAAAAGGTCAACATTTCTAAATAGCCT
This sequence comes from Leucoraja erinaceus, assembly GCF_028641065.1. Classification (NCBI taxonomy): domain Eukaryota; kingdom Metazoa; phylum Chordata; class Chondrichthyes; order Rajiformes; family Rajidae; genus Leucoraja; species Leucoraja erinaceus. Next base: position 89,213,226 of record NC_073380.1, on the reverse strand, counting down.
AAGTGTCCAAATAACATTCACACAAGAATTCACAAGATAACATGATTTTTAAATCTCATTGTCATGAATTTATAGGCCAAATGGAAGAAATTTAGTGTTTAATTCCCGTAAATTAATAGCCATTTTAATCATCTTGCAAGTGGGATTTTGTGGAACGCGATCGTTTGGAACATTGCGGTTGCGGTGAATTTAAATGCCATATCAGCAGGAAAAATATTGCTGGTTCGTATGGGGTCTAAGTCACCTTTTCGCAAAGTAAAATTTTGATTAAAGGCATCCTAAGAAGCACGTTTATATGTAAAATAAACGGCTTTCCTTTACCAGTCCCTTACGTGAAATCCGTCCCTGTTGTCGGTGTTGATGGCTTTAGAAGTTGATTTTTAATTTACTCCTGCTATTAAAATATCCAGTGCAGTTTAAAAAAAACTTAAGAAAACCAAAGTCGGAGCGATTATTCTTCAGCAGCTAAACAGCCTGACAAAAATTGATTTCAACAGGCTGGGAAAAAAACGGCCTCCCCTGTCCCCCTCTCAAAGGCGCCAAAGTCACGCACACGGGCAGTGACAGAACTGCAGCGCCGCTGAAGGTAAGTTTTGTAACATACCTACACTGTGGAAATACAAGGCCTAGACACTTGATATGGCAAATAATGCTGCTCAGCACTTCCTGTCTAAAGTTCAGACTACTAGAGCAGTTTCATTTCTAATTTTCTGCCTCTGGGCGAAGCAAATTCTTCAATGTAAAGAGGAACATGGTGGTTAAAATAGAAATTGTCAGTGGACAGAACATGCAACTGCTTGAGCATTTCTCACATTATATCATTGATGTGGAATACAAAAATGGCTCTTCATCCGTTTGCTTTATCCTGTTACTTTTCTAAACCAAGAAAGAATGTGTGAAGCAAACTCAGAAACCAATTAGGTGTCAGTCTTGGTGACAATGTCAAACTTGGAACTTTTGTTACCTCTAATGGTGTCAGTTGCAAGACACGTTCTTATTCTCTCTGGAAACTTGAGCACATCCCAAAACATTGATGCCATGTCCTAACTCACATAATTACCCCTGATTGATTTACACTGATATCCAGACTGGTCATTTTTTTTGCTTTAAATTCCTTTGTGCTCTCACTCCTGCCTATCTCTGCAATTTATTCCATTAGCCATTCCTTAATTCTATTCACCTCAAATTCTGGCCTCTTTGTGATCCTTGAATTTAGTTGCTCTTTGTGGTAGTTGTGCCTTCACCTAAGCTCTGGAACAGTTTAGAAACATAGAAACAATGAAAATAGGTGCAAGAGTAGGCCATTCGGCCCTTCGAGCCTGCACCGCTATTCAATATGATCATGGCTGATCATCCAACTCAGTATCCTGTACCTGCCTTATCTCCATACCCCCTGATCCACAAGGGCCACATCTAACTCCCTCTTAAATATGGCCAATGAACAGGCCTCAACTACCTTCTGTGGCAGAGAATTCCAGAGATTCACCACTCTCTGTGAGAAAAATGTTTTTCGCATCTCGGTCCTAAAAGATTTCCTTAAACTGTGACCCCTTGTTCTGGACTTCCCCAACATCGGGAACAATCTTCCTGCATCTAGCCTGTCCAACCCCTTAAGAATGTTGTAAGTTTCTATAAGATCCCCCCTCAATCTTCTAAATTCTAGCGAGTACAAGCAGAATCTATCCAGTCTTTCTTCATGTGAAAGTCCTGACATCCCAGGAATTAGTCTGGTCTTAATCAGCTTCCCTTAAACTTCTCTACCTCTCTTAGTAGATAGATATCTTACTATCTTCTTCATTACCTCTGCTTTGAATTCTTTTTGATTGCATTATATTGCAACATGCCCTGCATACTTGAAGGTTCCGTTTAAATAAAGAAGTCATTGCTGTGGGGAGACTGAATAATATTCCTAAACCTAAAACGCTTTATGCTGTCAGTGTCTCATCCACGATCCACTTTCAATTTTCCAGCCACCCACCTCCATCAGCCCAAGCCCCCCACCACCATAGCAACTAAATTGCTGACAAACACATAATCCTCACAGCTTGCCACCAAAGAGAGAGTTGAAGCTGTCCATCAGCGACATAAATGACACCAGACTACAAGGAATAGGGAATTAATAAGGTTCAATGAGGCAGAAAGCACAGGTTAACCACTGAGAAGTGACTTTTTTTCTTTACAGCTTCTGGATATGTTAACAGTCGACATGCCGACCTTTTATCTCTGTCTGGATGCATCTTTAAAAAAAAGGGTATGCAAGGAGCTTATTTTATGAGGTTATTGACTAAGGGTGGTCACCATCTGTGCAAACTCTCAAGCAGTGACTTCCTCCCAAAGTCAGGAAGTGCACAAAATACCTTAGAACAAAAAGCTGGGATCAGTTTGAGTGGGAATGGGTTTATTACCTGGGTTCAGCAGGCATCTTTATTCAAACATATTGACATTTATTATTGATATTGCTGATGCAGGTATAAAAAGTTCAGACATTTTGGTATGACTGAGTTGAGAATTACAGCACCACCCACATTTAAAGTGTAAACAGGCTTTGCACAGATTAAGTGTAAAAAGACACTTTCAGGAAGCTGGAAATACCGAAACCAAACAAGTGAACAGTGGAACTATTTAAAACACCACAAAGAAGAAACAATGCATTCCACTGATAATGATAGAACAAATAAAAAACACGACTCATTGCACTTGGGAGCACAATTTGTTAGTGAATATTTATCTAATGAATATATTTAAGATGCATGCATGGTTATCCCAACACATTCTGGACTATGATTAAAAAACAAAGGTGTGGAAGCACTCAGTGGGCCAGGGAGCGTCTGTGGAGGCGAATTTTCAGGTTGGGACACCTCTTCAGACTAACATCAGACTTTTAGACTTTAGACTGAGGAAGGATCCCGATCCAAAACGTCATCTGTCCTTTCACCACACATATGCTGCCTGTCCGGTTGAGTTCCTCCAGCACTTTTTTGATTTTTTCTTCACTCAAGATTCCAGCATCCACAATTTCTACTCTTTCCTCTGGACTGTCACTGAGTGCTCAGGGAAAACTTTGTGGCATTCTCTGCTCACCCATTACCCTTGTGATTTTGAGCCACACTGGCTCCTGGTGTCTAGTTTTCAAATCCCTCCTTGATCTCACGTCTCCTTAACTTTGTAATCTCTGCCAGCCTTATAAACAAGATTTTTTTCTGCTCCCCCAATTTTGGCTTCTTTGATCATCCTCTAATTTTACCATTGCTGACCGTCACTTCAGCATTTGGTACTTTTAGCCCTGTGCCTCTTTCTCTTTCGTTACAGACCTTCCAACAACCTTTACTCCTTTACACCTTTACCAAGCTTTCTGTCATCTGCCCAGTATCTCATTCTGTAGTTTGTTTTCAATATTTATTTGATATTCTTCCTGCAAACAACTTGGAACATTCCGCTATGTTAAATGTGCTGCATAAAGGGAAATTATTATTGTTGATACAGAGATAATAATTGGCCAAATAAAAAAAATTAGGATTGCCTCTGTAGTGTAATTAGGTAGTATTACTTGCAATAACACATTTTACTTATTTTGTTTCTTTTAAAGACAGAAGATGCAGTTTGTATCTAAATTCTTTGCATAATTGGATGTGAGTATTTTCCTATGCATTTGAGGAAACAGATGGTAAAATGGTACCAAAGCCCCTCACCGTTTAATACTGCTTGCTTTGCTTTGAAACAAGAATTTAGTCTGATCTGCTTTCTGTGTGAAAAGAAAAAAAGGCAGGAACGGTCAATCATTAGTGCTCTTTTGCTGTAATAAAATGTCTAGACAGCAATTAACATCTATTTCCCTCAAGAATTTAACTGTGTCATCAGTGACTCCTCACAGCTTGCAGTCACCAATTTGAAGATATTTTATCATCAATCAATTTCTAAGTTTGAACAGTGTTTGCTTTCAAGAATGCCATTGTCTTCCACACCTCCGTCCACCCACACAAGCTCCCGCTCCCCCTGTGTTTCTCAACACCCTCCACCGATTCTGCTCTGAAAAGTGCTGAAAAATGATAGTTTTAGGCTGGCCAATTAACGCAGCTCAGAAATAAAATATGTGTGAACTGCAAAGTTTGCTAATTACCCCAGAGATGCAAATTGTGACACTTCCCTACAATCTTCACTCAATTCCACTGCAAACACAAATCAAACAAGTGAAAACCAAGGGATTCCTTGTTTACCTGTTGGGTTCTTTCACTGAGTGATTGTACCATAATTTCATGGAGCCAGTCAAATGGAAGAGGATTGCCAAATGCACAGTCTGTTTTCTGGACAATGTTGCTGAGATTATAAATAAACTTGCTACCAGTGTGATGGAGGATGTAGTACTGCCAGATTTGGAAGAGGACAGCAAAGTTTTAATTACGCTAGAATGGTGTGAGTCAAGTCCTCTGTAATGGCTGATTTAATCGGCATCTGTTTCTGCTGCAGAATGGTCTGTTTTGATGCCAGATATTTTCTTGAGTGTTTGGAGATAATTAAAACAATCTGTTTCTCACGAGAGCCAATGTTCTATCAATTGTAGCTTAATAGGCCCATTATATCGGATATATTTAAGTCCAGCTTTAATCAAAGGAAGGGAACAAAGAAGTCCCCTACTAGATTATGTATCTCAGTTAAACTCAAAAGTATTAAAATTATTTACACAAAGCAATCAAAGTCTAACACAGACCCAGTGAAGCTGTTTTGCAATTGATTTCTCAAACTGTAAAGTTTTCTCAAAATTATCCGAAAACAGAATGTGAACAATTGTTGAGACAGTGCCTTTGGCACCAGCTGAAATCACTTGAGTCAGTCTTCAAAAGAATTTGAAAGCTTTGCCAAGGTGTACGGAAAGTGACCAGGTTTATTCAATAATCCCCCCAAGGTATTCTTAACAGGAATCATCTATCTTGCAACCATTTCCTTGTCTGCTGAAAATTCTTCCTCGTTCTATATTTATTGGTTGCCGGGCTGAGCAATGACGGTGAAATTTTCTTGTTGCATTGATCATTTCCAGGACTGGTGTAACTTGGATGGGATTTTAAGTTTATTTCAGGATTTTTGTGTTCTTTCAAATCTGGTTTCCTGCACATCCTGGATTTACTTGCTCCAACAGTGGCAGCTGCTTAGATTATAAGGACTGGAATTCCCTTCCTGGATAGATCTTCGCTTGGATATACTGCAAACCACCTGCAATCCAATCTGCCCATAGCCTATCTGAACTTGACCATTTCACAGCTTTGGATCCAACACAATTGTGGATAGACTGAACCTGAATCTTATTCCACTAGGCCAATCTGAACTCAATGTGGCCATTTTTGATCAAACCCAACGTCCGCTCGGCCAATTCAAATCCAATTTAAATGCGGCCAATCTGAGTTTAGTCCAACCTCAGCCAATCCGAACATGACCTCACCTCGGCCAATCTGAACCTGATGCAAGCATGACCAATCCAAAACTTGGCCAATCAAGACCAGACTTGAGATGGTGGCCATGTAATGTCCATTGCCTTAAATATACCAATTCTAAAAATGCTATTGACCTATAGGGGCATGTAACAAATATTGATCTGGAACAGAGGCATACATGGTAATGCGGAGCAGATCAAACGTGCTAGGATAAAGATCTGAAAAGGACCAGCTGTATTATCCTGCAGAGGAACTGTGTCGATTCCTTGAAATTTACCTCTTGTCACAATGTTTCCCTATGTCCTGCTGTTAACTTTTCTTTGATCAGCACTGCCCTTCCTTTTGTGCAATAAAGATTCTAGTTGTCAAGTTGAGTTTATTATTATATGTAGTGAGACACAGGTACAATGAAAATCTGGCTTGCAGCATCATCGCAGCCACGTAGACTCAGGCCTCACCCCAAAAAAAGTAAATTCTACATAAATTCCACGAGACAGTGCAAAGAAAAATATTACAAAGATCAAGACAATAGTGCAAAACACAGTTATAAAACAAGTCCATGGTAGTGCAAGAGGTGATCAGTAACATGTTATTGCTAAGTCTATCCATTGCAACCTGCAATGTGCAGGCGAGTCCATGAATCTGACAGTTATAGGAAAGTAGCTGTTCCTGAACCAGCTAGTGTGGAACTTCAGGCTTCTGTATCTCCTGTATCAATGGTAACACTGAAAATAGGGTATAATCCAGATGATGGAGATCTTGATGGTAGATGTCACCTTCCTGAGGCAAAGCCTAATGCAGATGGATTCTATGGATGGGGAGGGCTATGCACGTGATAGAACGGGGTTGAGTCCATCTGCAGCCTCTGGTGTTCATAAAACTAGAACAGTACAGCACAGGAACAGGCTCTTTGGTCCACAATCCTATGCATTGGATTCTTTACAAAGAGTATGACGCAGATCATTGAATTTTATTTTGTAATTAACCATATTCAGTCACTGCTCCTGCAAGACTGCTCATCTCTTCAAGTTTGTTACATTCCATCTTCAAACGTGTTTTTAATTTATGAGGTCTGTAGTTAACCATATAACCATATAACCATATAACCATATAACAATTACAGCACGGAAACAGGCCATATCGGCCCTACAAGTCCGTGCCGACACAACTTTTTTTCCCTTAGTCCACCTGCCTGCACTCATACCATAACCCTCCATTCCCTTCTCATCCATATGCCTATCCAATTTATTTTTAAATGATACCAACGAACCTGCCTCCACCACTTCCACTGGAAGCTCATTCCACACCGCTACCTCTCTCTGAGTAAAGAAGTTCCCCCTCATGTTACCCCTAAACTTCTGTCCCTTAACTCTGAAGTCATGTCCTCTTGTTTGAATCTTCCCTATTCTCAAAGGGAAAAGCTTGTCCATATCAACTCTGTCTATCCCTCTCATCATTTTAAAGACCTCTATCAAGTCCCCCCTTAACCTTCTGCGCTCCAGAGAATAAAGACCTAACTTATTCAACCTATCTCTGTAACTTAGTTGTTGAAACCCAGGCAACATTCTAGTAAATCTCCTCTGTACTCTCTCTATTTTGTTGACATCCTTCCTATAATTGGGCGACCAAAATTGTACACCATACTCCAGATTTGGTCTCACCAATGCCTTGTACAATTTTAACATTACATCCCAGCTTCTATACTCAATGCTCTGATTTATAAAGGCTAGCATACCAAAAGCTTTCTTTACCACCCTATCTATATGAGATTCCACCTTCAAGGAACTTGGCACGGTTATTCCCAGATCCCTCTGTTCAACTGTATTCTTCAATTCCCTACCATTTACCATGTACGTCCTATTTTGATTTGTCCTGCCAAGGTGTAGCACCTCACATTTATCAGCATTAAACTCCATCTGCCATCTTTCAGCCCATTTTTCCTAATCGCCTAAATCACTCTGTAGACTTTGGAAATCCTCTTCATTATCCACAACACCCCCTATCTGCATACTTACTAATCCAATTTACCACACCTTCATCCAGACCATTGATGTACATGACAAACAACAAAGGACCCAACACAGATCCCTGAGGCACCCCACTAGTCACCTGCCTCCAACCCGACAAACAACCATCCACCATTACCCTCTGGCTTCTCCCATTCAGCCACTTCTCCCATTAGTTACTTTGATTAGTTTCCTGGATCTTTCTTTTAATGACACGCACAAATTTAAAACATTGAGATAGGCCATTCAGTCCAGCAAGCCCATGCTGGTACATGTCCTCCATACAAATGTTTCCCCACCACTCTTCATATTACAATGTAATTGATTTTTACTCATCCTCTTATATACACTTGCATAATTTGCCTTTATTACTCCTTGCTGCTCCATATTCTCAGTCCCATTCCTCTGGAATTTTCAATTACATTTATTAACGACAATCTGATACAACTTTTACTCAAATGACAAAAGTTCAGGAATCAGTCTACAAAAGAGTCCTGACTGGAAATGTTGATTATTCATTTCCTCCATAGATGCTGTCTGGAGTCACTCATACATACAGTTTAGTTTACTGTCACATGTACCGAGGTTTTGTTGTGTGCTATCCAGTCAGTAGCAAGGCAATACATGATTACAATCGAGCTATTTACAGTGTATAGATACATGATTTGTGGAAGGACATTCTTGGTATTGAGGGAGTGCAGCGTAAGTTCACAAGGTTAATTCCCGGGATGGCGGGATAGTCATATGATGAAAGAATAGAGCAACTGGGCTTTTATTTACTGGAATTTAGAGGGATGAGAGGATATTTTATAGAAATATATAAAATTATTAAGGGATAGGACACGCTAGATGCAGGAAACATGTTCTAGATGTTGGGGGAGTCCAGAACCAGGTGCTACAGTCTAAGAATAAGGGGTAGGCCGTTTAGAACTGAGATGAGGAAAAACATTTTCACACAGAGAGTTGTGAATTTGTTGAATTATCTGCCTCAGAAGGCAGTAGAGGCCGATTCACTGGATGCATTCAAAAGAGAGTTAAATAGAGCACTTAGGCTAGCAGAATCAAGGGGTATGGGGAGAAGGCCGGAACGGGGTACTCATTGTGGATGATCAACCATGATCACATTGAATGGCGATGCTGGCTCAAAGGGCCGAATGGCCTACTCCTGCACCTGTTGTCTATGTATTTATGTATCTATGATAAGAAAATGACATTTATTGCAAGGTAAAGCCAGCAAAGTCCGATCAAGGATAGTCTGAAGGCCACCAAAGATGTCTGTAGATAATAATTCAGCACTACTCTCTGGATGTGGTAGGATGATTCAGTTGCCTAATAACAGCTGGGAAGAAACTGTCCCTGATTTTGGTGGTGTGCATTTTCACAATTCTGTACCTTTTGCCTGATGGGAGAGGGGAGAAGAAGGAGTGGAAAGCATTCCAGTATTTTTATTTGTTTTGCTGAAGATTCCAGCATCTGCAGTTCCTTGCATTTCTATGTTTACTCAATCCTTTCTTTCAACAGTAGAGCCATCTTCACACATTACGTACATCTCACCCACCCCTATCCACCCCCCCCCCCCCCCCCACACCTTTTCTCCTAACAACTCCCCAATCCATGAAATATTCCCGACTTTTGTTATAAAGTCCTAACTTTGTAGACCTATTGGTGCTTGCACTCATTTCATTGCCTGACAAGCAAGAAGACATGCAATGATATGGACGCATCAATTTTGACTGTGATGGAAATACAATTCAGGGTTATTATTCATGCCTAATTATCAGGTATAGGTTCTTGCATTTTATCTGTCATTTGTTTGTCTTATGCATGCTACATTAGGCATTCTCTGTGCAGGGTTTTTTGAGAAGCTAATTTCAGTGTCAGAGCCTGGGCTGATTTCTGAATAAACAAACATTTTGGAAAAGGTTGCTCCACTTGTCTTAACAGAATCCCTAATCATCTTTTACGAATTTCAAACACTATTGCTTCTGTTAGCACGCTGCTAAAAGCAGAAGCTATGAAACGCAGCCTAGTATCATTCCAGAGATACTTTTTTTTTGTGGCATTGAAGTTCCCAAATATTTCTCCTTCATCCCTTCACTGGACAGCTGGTAGTGAAAGAATGATTTTTAATTCTGCAAGAAGCATTCATCACTTACAGTACAACAATGATGTGTATGCTGGGGGATGGGATAGGTCCATAATAACGCTTTGAAGTGGCTTTTTGCTAAACTTTCCAATGGCTAACTTTGCCAGAAAGAAGAAGGGGAGGGGGAGGGTGGTATCACATGAAAAGGAAATGCAATAAAGGCTTCCTTATGACACCAATTTGCACATTTGTTGTGCTTTGATGTGCTAAACAGGTTTCATGGAATATAAAGCTGAATTGCTGTGAGCTCCATGGTTAGTGACAATACATTCTGAGGGGGATGATCTGTCTCAAAGGACTACAAGGCCTTTGTAACCAGTTAGGAGTTCATCTTATCGACTGAGGCAGGTGGGAAATTAGCACAATTTGAAAAGTGGATTCTAAACCAGGTTATTATTTATCCCTCGAACAAACACCTCTAAAAAATGGTGATTAACTTGACGTTACTTTTTTGCTGGAGCTTGCTGAGTGGAAATTGAATCCTGCATTTACACTTATTGCAACAATGACTGCACAACAACAGGGCAGCATTGGGTGTGTAGCTACTGGGACATCCCAACGTGTTTTGTGCCTTATGCAAATGTAGGTTCTTCCTTTATTCTTATTGTTTTAATGCCACAGGAGAAAGGTGTTCAGTTGCCACATTATTTTGTGCAATATTGTGGGTTTAAAGCCACTGTGCTGACTTGCAAACAGGACTCCCTAGGCTACACTCATTGGAGACCCCACCTTTGCCATGAATTGTTAAATTAAGATTAAGTAAATTAAGATTATGTCCAATCTCTCGAGTAAAGGACCCATTGTAGTAGGTGATCGAGTGAGTTCCTTCCATGATCCCATCTAATATATCTCCCTCAACCAACAACACCACTACAAATGATTTGACTATTATTTTATTGCTGTTTATGGAAGCTTGCTGTGTACAAAATGGCTGCTGCATTTTCTACACTATACAATAACTATGATCATACTACAGAAGTACTTTGTTGGCTGTCAAAGCTGCTATTATATAGTCCTTTTCCTTTCTTTGTTTGTGAATATGTCAGGATATAACAGAAAATGGGTAAAATTGTTAACCAATTGTGGCAAGGCAGTAATGTCTCACTGGCTCATGGTCCCTGTTCCATGATGTGATAAGAGCCAGCTCTGTGTGTGTATGTTCCTTGTAGTGGCAGATTATTATTATCTCCGATGTTGGGGAAGTCCAGAACAAGGGGTCACAGTTTACAATACAATAATACAGTACCATTTATTTGTCATTTGAACCTCACATGAGGTTCAATCGAAATTTGGTTTCTGCAGTCATACAAGAAAAGAACCAAGACACACACCAACACAATTTACACAAACATCCATCACAGTGAATCTCCTCCTCACTGTGATGGAAGGCAAAGTCTTGTCTCTCCATTCTTCTCCCGAAGTCAAAGTCAAAGCCCCCGGCGGGTGCTAGCAAGTCCGCGGCCATTTATAGCTGTGCCGGGCGATGTAAGGCCCTGCTCCGGGTCTTGATGTTGGAGCCCCCGGCGGGCGCTAGCAAGTCCCGTGGCTGTTTAAGCCGTGCAGGGCGATGTAAGGCCCCGCTCCAGGTCACTCTCAACCCCGCAATTCAGGCGGGAGAAGTCGCCGTTGCCGGTGCCCCGCAAAGCAGTCTCCCACCGGGGACCCGCGAGCTCCCGGTGTCACCATCCACTGGAGTCAGGTTGCAGCCACGCGCCATCACAGCTTTCCACGCTCCGAAGCCGGCCAGCTCCACGATCGTAGGTCCGCAGCTCCGCCGACTCCGTGACTTGAGCTGTCGTTCCGGTTGAAGGCTGCTCCACGGTGCTAGGCCCCAACGGCAACGGAGACTCGACAGGGAAAAGGTCGGGTCCCCGTACAGGGATGAGATTTAAAAGTTTCCCCCACTCACCCCCATGTCCCCCACACATACACAGTCAAAAACCCACTACAAACTATACCCTCAACGGGACAAAAAAAAGAAAAAAAGACAGACGGACTGCAGAGTCCGCTGCGATGTCGGTCATGCCGCCCACCCTGTTATCCAGTTTAAGGATAAGGGGAAAATCTTTTAGGACCGAGATGAGAAAAACATTTTTCACACAGAGAGTGGTGAATCTCTGGAACTCTCTGCCACAGAATGTAGTTGAGGCCAGTTCATTGGCTATATTTAAGAGGGAGTTAGATGTGGCCCTTGTGGCAATAGGGATCAGGGGGTATGGAGTGAAGGCAGGTACAGGATACTGAGTTGGATGATCAGCCATGATCATATTGAATGGCGGTGCAGGCTCGAAGGGCCGAATGGCCTACTCCTGCAACTATTTTCTATGTTTCTATGTTTCTAGTTTTTTTAGTCTCCAGTAAAGTGTACTCATTTTGAAACTCCTGGAGTCTACTGGTGATTATTGTAGATAGTTTACCAAAGCTATCTCTGACTGAGGCTATCTCCATATATACAACACCACTCTTACTCACCATCCTCTATATGATTCACGGTTGACTTTACTTTCTAACATTAATCAAAGGCCACCAAAGCCAATTGTGGCAGCTAATCATTGCCTTAGCCAAGACCAAAAAACAAATCCAGATTTTCAAAATCCAGACCTCAAGCGTACAGCCCTCCACTCACTCTAACCTCTCCACCCCTGAACGTACAGCCCTCCACTCACTCTAACCTTTCCACCCCTGAACATACAGCCCTCCACTCACTCTAACCTTTCCACCCCTGAACGTACAGCCCTCCACTCACTCTAACCTCTCCACCCCTGAACGTACAGCCCTCCACTCACTCTGTAACAACCCAGACTGGGTGATCAAACCCGCCGACATGGGAAGTGCCGTGGTAGTCTGGCGCGCTGATTTCTACAAGGCTGAGGCCACACGCCAACTCTCAGACACCTCCTCCTACTTATCCTTGGACCATGACCCCACAGTCGAGCACCAGGCCACTATCTCTAGCACCATCACTGACTTAATCAACTCCGGCTCCCTGCCATCCCAAGCCTCCAACCTCATCGTTCCCCAGCCCCGCACGGCCCGATTTTACCTTCCCCCAAAATCCACAAACCTGACTGTCCTGACAGACCCACTGTTTCTGCCTGCTCATGTCCCACCAAACATATTTCCACAAATCTCGACTCCATCCTATCCCCTCCCTACCTATGTTCAATATACCTCACACACTCTTCGTCTCCTCCGTGACTTCCGTTTTCCAGGCCCCCACTCCCTCATCTTCACCATGGATGTCCAGTCACTCTTCACCATCCCCCACCAGGAGGGTCTCAAAGCCCTTCATTTCTTCCTCGACCGGAGAACCAACCAATCCCCGTCAACTGATACTCTCCTCCGCCTAGCGGAACTGGTTCTTACCCTTAATAACTTTTCGTTTGACTCCTCCCATTTCCTCCAAACACAAGGCGTAGCTATGGGCACACGCATGGGCCCCAGCTATGCCTGCCTCTTTGTAGGGTACGTCGAACAATCCTTGTTCAATACGTACCGTGGCCCTATCCCCGAACTTTACCTCCGCTACATCGACAACTGCATGGTGCTACATCCTGTACCCACACACAACTCACTGACTTCATCCATTTCACCACTAACTTCCATCCGGCACTCAAATACACCTGGACCATTTCCGACATTTCCCTACCATTTCTTGACCTCACTATCTCCATCGCAGGTGATATACTCCTGATCGACATCCACTAAAAAACCCACTGACTCCCATGGCTATCTGGGCTACACTTCTTCCCACCCTGCTTCCTGTAAGGACTCCATCTCAATTCCTCCGTCTACACCGCATCTGCACCCAGGATGAGGTGTTCCACACCAGGGCATCGGAGATGTCCTCATTCTTCAGGGAACGGGGGTTCCCCTCTTCTACCATGAATGAGGCTCTCGCCAGGGTCTCTTCTATACCCCATGACTCTACTCTCTCCCCATCCCCCCACTCGTAGCAAGGGCAGAGTCCCTCTTGACCTCACCTTCCACCCTACCAGCCGTCACATACAACAAATAATCCTCCATCATTTTTGCCACCTCCAACGTGACTCCACCACTCGCCACATCTTTCCATCTCCTCCCCTGTCTGCTTTCCGCTGAGACCGCTCCCTCCGTAACTCCCTGGTCAATTCGTCCCTTCCCACCCGAACCACCCCCTCTCCGGGCACTTTCCCTTGCAACCGCAAGAAATGCTACACTTGTCGCTTTACCTCCTCCCTTGACTCCATTCAAGGACCCAAGCAGTCTTTCCAGGTGCGGCAGAGGTTCACCTGCACCTCCTCCAATCTGATCTATTGCATCCGCTGCTCTAGATGTCAGCTGCTCTACATCGGTGAGACCAAGCTTGGGCTTGGCGATTGCTTCGCTGAACACCTCTGCTCGGTTTGCAATAACCAACCTGATCTCCCGGTGGCTCAGCACTTCAACTCCCCCTCCCATTCCGAATCCATTCTGTCTGGGCCTCGTCCATGGCCAGAGTGAGGACCACCGTAAATTGGAGGAACAGCAACTCATATTTGGCTTGAGCAGTTTACACCCCAGCGGTATGAACATTGACTTCTCTAATTTCAGGTAGTCCTTACTTTCTCCTCCCCTTCTCAGCTCTCCCTCAGCCCACTGGCTCCTCCTTTTCCCTTTTTCTTCCCCCCCCCCCCCCCACCACAGTCTGAAGAAGGGTTTTGGCCCGAAACGTTGCCTATTTGCTTCGCTCCATAGATGCTGCCTCACCCGCTGAGTTTCTACAGCATTTTTGTCTACCTCCAGATTTTCAATTTCTAATCGGTTTATGCAGTATATCGCTGAGTGCCTAACTCAGTGATACAGGGCTGACAAAGGTGTGTAATTACATTACCACTTGTTTAACACACCTTGGCTGATATTTGATTTACAAATCTCCTGATATTTTACTTAAGGAAACAGGTTATAGAACATAGAACATAAGAAGGTACAGCCCATGATGTCTGTGACGAACATGATGCTAAACTAAACTAATCTCATCTGCCTGCCTATGTCCATATCCCTCCATTCTCTGTATATCCATGTGCTGATTTAAAAGCCTCTAAAATGCCAGCATCGTATTAACCTCCATCACCGACACGTTCCAGGCATCCACCATTCTCTGAGTAAAAAAACATGCCCCACACATCTCCTTTAAATGTACCCCTTTCAACTTAAAGCTATGTCTTTTTGTCTTTGACATTTCCACCTTGGGGAAAAAGGTTATAGTGAAGGTTTACCAGTAACTCAAAGTGGTGAAAATGATAATATTCATTGAAATCACATAAACACACGTCTTCAGAGCCCTTCTCCTTGACTTACAAAAGCCTAACGGGCCTGTCCCACTTAGGCGATCTTTTTGGGCAATTACAGGCGACTGCTGCAACATTTTTAACATGTTGAATATTTTTCAGCGACAGATGCGACTATTTTTGCTGTCGTAGGTTGTTGTAGGTGCTGTCGTAGGTAGTCGACAGGTATTGTAGGTGAATTCCATTAAAACTAGACCCTGGCAGTCACCTAAAGAGTCGCCTAAGTGGGACAGGCCCATACTTTAGACTTTCACTGCACATCTCGTATGTGTATGTGACAAATAAACTTGACTTGACTTGACTTGACTTGACTCCTTTTTCCTTTCTGTGAACCTCATCTTTATTTAGCTGGCCACAGTGAGCCTGCTTCTACTCGTAATTAATTTTCAAAAGCAAGTGCTATACCCACTCATTCACCCACTGTGATTGGATCTCTGACATTGTTAATGTGTCACAGAGTCAGATCCTGCTCGAATTTTGTACAGCCCGGCCTGGAAGAGGAGAGAGAGCAGATGAAATGAAAATAAGCTCATGGTCAAAGCCTTCAGAACTCTGATCAGAGAAGTTCCAGTACACTGTGAGGGGTTTTCCCCAATGTGAAATATGTGGGACTTCCCGACTCATATAAGATAGAACAGCACCAGCACTGCACATCACAGCACATCACAGGAACAGGCCCTTTGGCCCACAATGTCTGTGCTGAACATGATGCCAAGACTGACATTTTTCTGCCTGCACATAATCCCTGTCCATCCATTCTCCACGTGCCTGCCTGAAAGTCTCAAATCACCATTGACTTGCATTTTGTCCCTCAATGGCCAGTTCTCCATCCACCATTGGAACAATTGTGTCAGGATAAGAGGGAAGTCTTTTAGGACCGAGATGAGAAAATAATTTTTTACACAGAGAGTGGTGAATCTGTGGAATTCTCTGCCACAGAAGGTAGTTGAGGCCAGTTCAATGGCTATATTTAAGAGGGAGTTAGATGTGGCCCTTGTGGCTAAAGGGATCAGGGGGTATGGAGAGGAGGCAGGGATGGGATACTGAGTTGGATGATCAGCCATGATCATATTGAATGGCGGTGCAGGCTCGAAGGGCCGAATGGCCTACTCCTGCACCTATTTTATATGTTTCTATGTCTATGTTTCTATCTCATGTTTCTCCACTATCTCCTAGTACATCTCTTGCTGGAATAATTTGTTTGACATAGACATTCCCAAATTTCCTCCATAAGTATTACATAACGTATAAAATCACAGACTGGCCAATTTCACCTATTTCCCGCTTTTATGTTTCATACTTGGAAAAACATTGTATCCATCACTGGGTACAGTAACTTGAAGAACTTAATTATCCTCCATCATAAGCACCTTTGAAGATTTTGATCGTGCTTACTTTTACTTCAACTGCACTCTCTCCTCAAGGTTAGGCTGCACAAAATTCACAAATTATCTGTCTGCCCACTCTGTTAGCCATCACCCATCTGTGGAACAGATTGTTCGATTCCCTCTTTAGTTTTGCTAACCACCTCAGAACACACAAAAGCAGAGTGGAAGCATAGCATTCCTTGATCCCAAGGGACTCAAGTGTGTGAGGTTATGGGGAGAAGGTAGGAGAATGGGGTTAGGAGGGAGAGATAGATCATCCATGATTGAATGACAGAGTAGACTTATGACCACTCAAGAGGAAGGAAGAGATTGACACAAAGTGTTGGAGTAACACAGTGGGTCAGACAGTATCTAACGGAATCAAGGAATATGGGGAGGAAGCAGGAACGGTGTACTGATTTTGGATGATCAGCCATGATCATATTGAATGGTGGTGCTGGCTCAAAGGGCTGAATGGCCTATTCCTGCACCTCTTTTCCATATTTCTATATTTCTATGTATCTCTGGAGAAAAAGAATGGGCGACGTTTACAGTCGGGACCCTTCTTCAGACAGGAAGAGATTGTCTGATGGCAACTCCTCAAGTGTGCCCTGTTCTACAAAGATTGATCTCAGCTTATCAGTGGAATATTGTGCTCTTGTGCATGTCAAATTTTGTCTCGTTGCAAGCATATATCAATAGGGTTAGAAAGTTGATGTTTCTTTCTGACAAAAGTCAATGGTCTCTCTGAAATGATAATGTCCAGAAGAGTGACCCAAAATGCTGGAGTAACTCAGCGGGACAGGCAGCATCTCTGGAGAGAAGGAATGGGTGACGTTTCGGGTTGAGACCCTTCTTTAGAGTGAGAATCAGGGGACAGGGAGACAGAGATATGGAAGGGTTAGGTGTGAAAACAAGAGATCAAAGGCAATCAGGTTCAAGGAAAATGTAGAATGGATCATTGTTAGCTGAAGGAAAGGTGACGATGAGGCATACAACCAGTAACACTTAATCAGAAGGACAGTGAAATTAGTCGGAGAACTAGAATTGGGGGGGATTGGAGAGAACGGGAATGCAAGGGTTACTTGAAGTTAGAGAAGTTAATATTCATATCGTTGGGTTGTAAGCTGCCCAAGCAGTATCTGCAGTTCCTTCCTACACATGTCCAGAAGAATGCCTTTGATGATTTAGTTCTGCTCCTTTGTCAGGCAGTGAACATTGACACTAAATCTTCCAAATCTTTATTTAGCACCAATTTGCAACCGACCTAAAACCTTTATGCAACTTGACAATTTATAAAGATACTGCCAACTGTTTTTATTTTGACAGTGCCAGTATGTTCGGAGTGCAACTGGTCCAGGATTCATCTCTCACTTGATTGGAAATACTATTCTATGTTCTGAGACGTTCTTGATCAGTGACCAAACTCACACATTTGGTTGTAAAATGATTTATTATCCACACTTGGACATTCATCCAAATTAGAGTTGTCTTTGTGAGGTTGCTTGCAAACTGCTTTCTGAAGTGCAGTTTTCTGAGCTGCCTCATCAAGTTGCAAATGGAAATTTTTTATCATCCAGCTGTAAATCCAGCTAGTCCGGTGGGCGGCGCGGCTCTGGTCAGCAGCGGCCTCTGCAGTCTGTCCGCGTTTTATTATTTTCTGTCTGTGTTTTTATGTAGTTTTTGTTATTTTTTGTTGGGGTGTGTGTGTTGGGGGGGGGGGGGTGGGGTGGGGGGGGGGGGGGGGGGGGAAACTTTTTAAATCTCTCCCTGCACGGGAGACCCAACCTTTTCTCGTCGGGTTTCCATTGTCGTTGGGGCCGCAACGAGGAGCGGCCTCCAACAGGAAGAGACCGGGGACTCTGGTGCTATGACTCACCATCACCGTCGCGGGGCTGGCCGAGTCCGGAGCGGGTGGAGCGGTGGAGGAGCGCTGCTGCTCCTGCTGCTGCGGCCCAACCGGAGAGTCGGAGGCTTCAACGGCAGGTCTGTGGACGGCGGCACCGGGAGCCCGCGGGTCCCTGGAGGGAGACTGCTTTTCAGGGCTCTCGCAACGGCGACTTCCCCCGCCCGAGTTGCGGGGTTGAAGAGCTCCTGGAGCGGGGCCTACATCACTGCCCCGCGCGGCTTGGAATGGCCGCGGGACTCTGCGAGCGCACGCCGGGGGCTCTAACACCAAGAACCCGGTGTGCGACCTCGCACCACCCGGCGTGGCTTTAATGGCCGTGGGACAATTGCCATCGCCAGCCGGGGGCTTTGACTTTGACTCTGACATCGGGGGGGGGAGTGCAGTGGAGAGATAAGTTTATTTTGGCCTTCCATCACAGCGATGTGATGGATGTTTATGTAAATTATGTTTTGTCTTGGGTCTATGTGTTTGTAATGTATGACTGCAGAAACGGCATTTCGTTTGGACCTCAAGGGGTCCAAATGACAATTAAATGTATCTTGAATGTATCTTGAATCTTGAATCTAAAGTTAAAATTGCATTTTCCCTGTCCATATCAGAAATTTGCCTTCACCAAACACATCATCCCAATCAATCCATCCTTCCAATCCCTCCCTTCCATATTAATGATTTGGACGAGGGAATTAGGAGCAACACTAGCAAGTTTGCAGATGACACAAAGCTGGGTGGCAGTGTGAACTGTGAAGAGGATGTTAGGAAGTTGCAGGGTGACCTGGACAGGTTGAGTGAGTGGGCAGATGCGTGGCAGATGCAGTATAATATAGATAAATGTGAGGTTATCCACTTTGGCGGCAAAACCAAGGGGGCAGATTATTATCTCAATGGGTTAGGTTAGGTAAGGGGGAGGTGCAGCGAGACCTGGGCGTCCTTGTACACCGGTCACTGAAAGTTGGCTTACAGGTACAGCAGGCAGTGAAGAAACCTAATGGAATGTTGGCCTTCATAACAAGAGGATTTCAGTATAGGAGTAAAGAGGTTCTTCTGCAGTTGTATAGGGCTCTGATGAGACCACATCTAGAGTATTGTGTACAGTTTTGGTCTCCTAATTTGAGGAAGGACATCCTTGTGATTGAGGCAGTGCAGCGTAGGTTCACGAGATTGATCCCTGGGATGGCGGGACTTTCATATGAGGAAAGATTGAAAAGACTAGGCTTGTATTCACTGGAGTTTAGAAGGATGAGGGGGAATCTTATAGAAACATATAAAATTATAAAAGGACTGGACAAGCTAGATGCAGGAAAAATGTTCCCAATGTTGGGCAAGTCCAGAACCAGAGGCTACAGTCTTAGAAATAAAGGGGAGGTCATTTAAGACTGAGATGAGAACAAACTTTTTCACCCAGAGAGTTGTGAATTTATGGAATTCCCTGCCACAGAGGGCAGTGGAGGCCAAGTCACTGGATGGATTTAAGAGAGAGTTAGATAGAGCTCTAGGGGCTAGTGGAGTCAAGGGATATGGGGAGAAGGCAGGCACGGGTTATTGATTGGGGACGATCAGCCATGATCACAATGAATGGCGGTGCTGGCTCGAAGGGCCGAATGGCCTCCTCCTGCACCTATTTTCTATGTGTCTATGTTTCTCTCAGCTAACTCTTGTCTGATCACACTAGTCACTCCCTGCGCTTGGAGACCACTCTTTACAACCACAGTTTTCCCCCATTGGTCATTATACCACACCATGCAGTTCATCTGTCTCAGCCCCCTGAGCATTTACCAAGAGTGTGCCCTGAAACCATGCAGCTGGTTAAAGGTAGATGGCAGAACCTGCTCCTCTAGGTGCTCTACACATGATGGAGCAATCTGCTGCTGTATCAGTCTGCAGTTCCAGTGATTGCAGCTCTGAACTGTGACTTCAAAATCTAAGGTAGACACAAAAAGCTGGAGAAACTCAACGGGACAGGCAGCATCTCTGGATAGAAGGTATGGGTGACGTTTCAGGTCGAGGCCCTTCCTCAGACTAGTTGGGAAAAAGGGACACGAGAGATATGGACAATGATAACAAGGATAAAGAGCAATGAATAAAAGATATGCAAAACATCTTTCTCTAACTTCAAAATCTCGATGGTTTCCAGTGTTTGCACTCATGGTGCAGGTTCTGTGCTAATCTACTTCATGTCTAGTACTTCCTCAAGGTTCCACAAATTTTCCCTTCCATGTTTCCTTGGCAGGCAACCATCCTCTCCGTGAAGGGTTTTCACTGACACTGTGCTCAGTTAGTATAAATTCAAGTTCTTGGCACCCATGTGAAGTGAAGCATGTTTGGGAAATGAAGCTTACACTGACTGGTGATTATAAACTGTTGTTATGTTTCTGCCTCATTTTGGACAATTTATGTGGCAGTTGTCAGTGCCACTTCAATGAAATGCCCAAGGTGGGAAGCCAAGTCAAATATAAAATCCTGAAAGCAATACAACTTGGACACAATCTGTTTGAGATTCAGTCCATCTGCAAATGCAATTTGCTGGGGAACGTTCACAAAACCTCTAAAGCTGCATAAAATCATAAAAGCAAAGATTCATATAGCATGGAAACAGGCCCTTCAGCCCAACCACGCTGACTAATATGTCCCACTTAAGTCAGTCCCATTTGCCTGCATTTGGTCCATATATCTCAAAACCTTTCATTTCCACATACTTGTTCCAGTGTTTTTTTTTATTAAATAGTTATTGTGCCTGCCTCAACTTCCTCCTCTGGCAGCTTATTCCATATACCCACCACCTTCTGAGTGAAAAAGTTGACCCTCAGCAGATTCCTGTTAAATCTTTCTCCTCTTACCTTAAACCTATGTCATATGGATCTTGGTTCCCCAATCCGGCATTCACCCCATCAATTTCCCTCATGATTCTCATCGGGCCAGGCACCATCTCCAGAGAACATGGACAGGCAACGTTTCGGGTCGGGAAGCTTCTCCAGACTCCGAGTTATTTCAGGCAGCGGATGGGGACGCTAATTCTGACCAACATAAAATCTGACTTTCATAAGCATTGATGGAACGCAACACTTACGTGAATCAGGAGTATCTGTATTGCGAATGTTTCCTGCGAATTTCCTGCTATGATAACGCTATGATTCTTGCAGTTGCTTGCAATCTTCCGGCATATTTGTTCTTCTAATTCCCTTTGATTTTTTTGGGGCAATAGTACTCCCAACAAAGTGATCATCCCCTTTTTATTTCTCTGTTCCACCAATATATTTTCATTGACTTCCAGCCTCTGACTTGCCTTACTCCTGCCTTGCCAAAATAGTTTAAACCATCCCGAGTAGCATTAACAAACCTGTGGCCAGGATATTTGTTGTTCTCATTCAGTTCTGGTGCAACCCATCCCTCTTGTACAGGTCATGTCTGCCCCGGAACACATCACAATAGTCCAAATATAGTCAGTAGATTACTACTCTGGCGGTCCTACATGTTAACCTTTTGCCTAACACCCTTTATTCACGTTGCAGGACCTCATCCCTTTTTCTACCTTTCCTACGAAGAAGGTTCTCGACCCGAAACGTTGCCTATTCCTTCGCTCCATAGATGTTGCCTCACTCGCTGAGTTTCTCCAGCATTTTTGTCTACCTTTTCCTAGCTATGTCATTTCTGCCAACGTGCAGAATGACATCCAACTGCTGGCTCTCCCCAATGAGAATGTTCTGCAGCTGCTCAGAGACATCCTGCACCCTGGCATCAGGGAGGCAACACACTATCCTAGAGTCTCATTTGATGCCACATAATTTACTGTATCATCTAAATGGTGGCCGATTGGGAAAGGGGGAGATGCAGCGAGACCTGGGTGTCATGGTACACCAGTCATTGAAGGTAGGCATGCAGGTGCAGCAGGCAGTAAAGAAAGCGAATGGTATGTTAGCTTTCATTGCAAAAGGATTTGAGTATAGGAGCAGGGAGGTTCTACTGCAGTTGTACAGGGTCTTGGTGAGACCACACCTGGAGTATTGCGTACAGTTTTTGTCTCCAAATCTGAGGAAGGACATTATTGCCATAGAGGGAGTGCAGAGACGGTTCACCAGACTGATTCCTGGGATGTCAGGACAGTCTTATGAAGAAAGACTGGATAGACTTGGTTTATACTCTCTAGAATTTAGGAGATTGAGAGGGGATCTTATAGAAACTTACAAAATTCTTAAGGGGTTGGACAGGCTAGATGCAGGAAGATTGTTCCCGATGTTAGGGAAGTCCAGGACAAGGGGTGACAGCTTAAGGATAAGGGGGAAATCCTTTAAAACTGAGATGAGAAGAACTTTTTTCACACAGAGAGTGGTGAATCTCTGGAACTCTCTGCCACAGAGGGTAGTTGAGGCCAGTTCATTGGCTATATTTAAGAGGGAGTTAGATGTGGCCCTTGTGGCTAAGGGGATCAGGGGGTATGGAGAGAAGGCAGGTACGGGATACTGAGTTGGATGATCAGCCATGATCATATTGAATGGCGGTGCAGGCTCGAAGGGCCGAATGGCCTACTCCTGCACCTAATTTCTATGTTTCTATGTCTATGTTTCTATGTATCTCCATCAAACTGAAGTATCCCACTTAAGAAGGATCTCGACCCGAAACGTCACCCATTCCTTCTCTCCAATGCTGCCTGTCTCACTGAGTTACTCCAGCTTTTTGTGTCTATCTTCAGTTTAAACCAGCATCTGCAGTTCGTTCCTACAAGTATCTCCTATCACTGGCTTCAACCTTTCCTGCTGTGTCTCAGAGGCAGGGCCTATGCCATTGACCTGACTGCTGCTGCCCACCCCTGACTGGTCATACCCCTAACTGCATCCAAAGGGGCATATGAGTTGTGGAGGGGAATGTCCACAGGAGACCTCAGCACTCCATCCCTGCTCCCTTCCCTGGTGGTCACCCTAGTTTCTGCTCTCACTCCAGGCATTACCACCTCATTGTAACTCAGATCTATGGCCTCCTCAGTCTTCCGGATGATCATGAGGTTGTCCAGCCCTGCTCCAGTTTCTTAACGTTGTCTGTAAGGAGCTGCAGCTGGATGCTCTCCCGATGGGCATAGTCCTTGGGGGCACTGGAAGTCTTCCTGACTTCCCACATCCTGCAGATAACTGCCCTAACTGCCATATGTACTGTACTTGTCCAAGAAAAGTTTCAGAAAGAAGAGAACACAGACTGTGCTTTATCTTGCTATCAGCCTCTATGCCAAGCCTCTCGAGTCAAAGCTTCACACTTACCGTCCACAGGGTACTTGCACATCAGCACAACTGCTGCCAGAGGGCCGCTCCACATGTATCTACCTTCCTTTTATACACCCACTAGGAGCAGTCACTCCAGGATGCTTTGATAAATGCTTCCATTCCGTTGACTATTTCTCCAGCCCTTTTTATTCCTAGTGCTAGCTACAATCTCTAGTATTTATTGATTGAATTAAATCTCAAAATGTTTGCACTACATACAGTAAATACATACAATATGTGCAAGAATGAACTGTAGATGATGGTTTAAATTGAAGATAGACACAAAATGCTGAAGTAACTCAGTGAGACAGGCAGTATCTCTGGAGAAGGAATGGGTGAAGATTCAGGTTAAGACCCTTCAATAATATAAATGTACCATCCTTGACTTTCTGTGAAGCCACCCTGTCCCACTTAGGAAACCTGAACGGAAACCTCTGGAGACTTTGCGCCCGACCCAAGGTTTCCGTGCGGTTCCCGTGGGCTGCAGGTGTTTGCCGGAGGTTGTAGGTAGGGAGACTAACATAAACCTCCGGGAACCGCGCGGAAACCTTGGGTGGGGCGCAAAGTCTACAGAGGTTTCCGTTCAGGTTTCCTAAGTGGGACAGGGGCATAAGTAAGCATCTGATTTGTCTCTCAAAGCTTTGTTAACACTATATCCTTACATTTTCTTATGGCAATATTCAGCGTGTACAGATATGACATAAACTCATCTTGTGACATAAGTCTATTGGTAGCAATAAGAACATTTGGTTTAGGTTTACTATTGTCATGCATATCAAGGTACAGTGAAAAGCTTGTGTTGTAAGACATCCAATTAGATCAGATAATACAAATATCTGATCTAAATACAATCAAGAACAGTGGATAGAACAAAGGGAAAGATACAGAGTGCAGTGCAGAATATAGTTGCCAGCATTGTAGCACATCTGTACCATTTCTATCCTTTCTAAGTACATTGTGAAAGACACAAATGATTGCCGATACACATCTGAACTAGTTAGTCTATGCATAAAGCCTGCTTGTGTTTCAACCAACTGCAGTGCGTTCAGAAAATATTTAGACACCTTCACTTTTTCCACATTTTGTTAGGTTACAGCCTTATTCTAAAATGGATTAAATTCATTTATTTTTATCATCAATCTACACACAATACCCCATAATAAAAAAAGCAAAAACAGGTGTTTAGAAATATTTGCACAGTAATTAAAAAGAAATAACTGAAATATCACATTTACATATGTATTCAGACCCTTCACTCAGTACTTTGTTGAGGCACCTTTGGCAGCGATTACAGCCTCAAGTCTTCTTGGGTATAATGATGGGATAGCAGCACATTTGGAAATTGGTGAAATCATTTGACAAAGTCAGCATGGATTTATGAAAGGTAAATCATGTCTGATGAATCTTATTTAATTATTCAAGGATGTAACTAGTAGAGTGGATAAGGGAGAACCAGTGGATGTGTTATATCTGGACTTTCAGAAGGCTTTCGACAAGGTCCCACATAAGAGATTAGTATACAAACTTAAAGCACACGGTATTGGGGGTTCAGTATTGATGTGGATAGAGAACTGGCTGCAAACAGGAAGCAAAGAGTAGGAGTAAACGAGTCCTTTTCACAATGGCAGGCAGTGACTAGTGGGGTACCGCAAGGCTCAGTGCTGGGACCTCAGCTATTTACAATATACATTCATGATTTGGACGAGGGAATTGAATGCAACATCTCCAAGTTTGCAGATGACACGAAGCTGGGAGGCAGTGTTAGCTGTGAGGAGGATGCTAGGAGACTGCAAGATGACTTGGATAGGCTGGGTGAGTGGGCAATGCCAATGCATGGCAGATGCAGTATAATGTGGATAAATGTGAGGTTATCCACTTTGGTGGCAAAAACAGGAAAGTAGACTATTACCTGAATGGTGGCCGATTAGGAAAAGGGGAGATGCAATGAGACCTGGGTGTCATGGTACACCAGTCATTGAAAGTATGCATGCAGGTGCAGCAGGCAGTGAAGAAAGCGAATGGTATGTTAGCTTTCATAGCAAAAGGATTTAAGTATAGGAGCAGGGAGGTTCTACTGCAGTTGTACAGGGTCTTGGCGAGTCCACATCTGGAGTATTGCGTACAGTTTTGGTCTCCTAATCTGAGGAAGGACATTCTTGCCATCGAGGGAGTACAGAGAAGGTTCACCAGACTGATTCCTGGGATGTCAGGGCTTTCATATGAAGAAAGACTGGAATAGACTCAACTTGTACTCGCTAGAATTTAGAAGATTGAGGGGGGGTTCTTATAGAAACTTACAAAATTCTTAAGGAGGAATGCAGGAAGATTGTTCCCGATGTTGGGGAAGTCCAGAACAAGGGGTCACAATTTAAGGATAGAGGGGAAATCTTTTACGACTGAGATGAGAAAAACATTTTTTACACAAATAGTGGTGAATCTCTGGAATTCTCTGCCACAGAATGTAGTTGAGGCCAGTTCATTGGCTATATTTACGAGGGAGTTAGATGTGGCCCTTGTGGCTAAAGGGATCATGGGGTATGGAGAGAAAGCAGGTACAGGATATTGAGTTGGATGATCAGCCATGATCATATTGAATGGCGGTGCAGGCTCGAGGGGCCGAATGGCCTACTCCTGCACCTATTGCCTATGTTTCTATGTTTCTATGACGCTACAAGTTTGGCACACCTGTATTTGGGTAATTTCTCCCATTCTTCTCTGCAGATCCTCTCAAGCTCTGTCAGGTTGGATGGGGAGCATCGATGCGCAGCAATTTTCAGGTCCCTCCAGAGATGTTTGATCGGGTTCAAGTCTGGGCCACTCAAGGACATTCACAGACTTGTCACAAAGCCACTCCTGTGTTGTCTTGGCTGTGTGCTTAGGGTCGTTGTCCTGTTGGAAGGTGAACCCCCTGCCCCAAGCTGAGGTCCATATTGCTCTGGAACAGGTTTTCAAGGATCTCTCTGTACTCCAGATGTGACGCTTGGCATTCAATCTTGGTTTCATCAGACCAGAGCACCAGAGAAAACAACTCTTTTGGTAAACTCCAAGCGGGCTGTCGTGTGCCTTTTACTGAGGAGTGGCTTCCGTCTGGCCACTCTAACATAAAGGCCTGATTGGTGGATTGCCGCGGATATAGTTGTCCTTCCGGAAGGTTCTCCCAACTCCACAGAGGAACTCTTGAGCTCTCTCAGAATGACCATTGGGTTCTTGGTCACCTCCCTGACCAAGGCCCTTCTCCCCCAATTGCTCAGTTTGGCCGGGTGGCCAGCTCTATGAAGAGTCCTGGTGGTTCCAAAGTTCTTCCATTTAAGAATGACGGAGGCCACTGTGCCCTTCGAGACCTGCAATGCTGCAGAAATTGTTTTATACCCGTCCCCAGATCTGTGTCTTGACACAATCCTGTCTCGGAGGTCTACGGACAGTTCCTTCATTTTCATGGCTTGGCTTTTGCTCTGACATGCACTGTCAACTGTGGGACCTTACATATATAGACAGGTGTGTGCCTTTCCAAATCATGTCCAATCAATTTAATTTACCACTGGTGAACTCCAATCAAGTTGTAGAAACATCTCAAGGATAATCAATGGAAACAGGATGAACCTAAGCTCAATTTTGAGCAAAGGGTCTGAATACTTATGTAAATGTGATATTTCAGTTATTTCTTTTTAATTACTTTGCAAAAATGAAAAAAACACCTGTGTTCACTTCTTCATTCTGGGGTATTGTGTGTAGATTTATGATTAAAAAAAAATAATTTAATCCATTTTAGAATAAGGCTGTAACTTAACAACATGTAGAAAAAGTGAAGGGATCTGAATACTTTCTGAATGCACTATATAAGCAATACTATCGTCCTTCTTGTTTCCCAGGCTGAGATCTGCACAGTGACCCGTTTAGCCACAAAACCATTATAGCCCTCATGCTCATCCCAAGTGTCGACAAACTGACCCACTGCCGTGTTCTCTGGAGCATCTGAGTCTGAGGGGAGACCTGGTAGAAGTATATAAAACTATGAGAGGCATAGGCAGGGTAAACAGTCAGAACCTTTCTCCCAGGAAGGAAATATAAAGACTAGAGGGCCTAGCTTTAAGGTGTAGGTACAAAGTTTAAAGGACATGTGCAGGGACAAGTTTTTTACATCGAGAGTGGTAGGTGCCTGAATTTCACTGCCAGGGGTGGTGGTAGAGGTTGATATGATGCCAGCATTTACAAGATTTTTGGATAGCCACATGGATATACATGGAATGAAGGGATATGGAGCACATGCAGGAAGAGGAAATTAGTTTAATTCAACAGCATATATGGTATAGTTGTTGTGGGCCAATTGGCCTGGTCGAATGATAAACTGTTCTATGTTCTATGTTGGATGACTAGGCTTTCACATGAAGGAATGCTGATTAATCAATAATGGTGCAAAGATATTGGCAATTGGCCCATTTCTCCCAGTCACCATAGGCGTTTCCTCCAGGAACGCTGGTCTCCAATGATATCCCAGGGACAAGACACGGAAAGAGAGATGATAAAAAGATTCCAATTCCTAGGAAGAAATATCACCAGCAATTTGTCCTGGGCCAACTATATTAGAGCAATAGCCAAGAAAGCACACTAAAGTCTCTGCTTTCTTAGAATGGTTCGGAAGTTTGCCATGTTCCCGACAACCCTCACTAACTTCTACATTTGTGTTGTAGAAAGCATTTTGTCATAGTGCATCACAGCATGATTTGGAGATAGGCTTATCAGCCCAAATTGTCCATGCAGATCATATCTGCCCTCATTTGCCCCATATATATATATATATATCTTAACCTTTTCTAGAACCAGAGGTCCAGAACCAAGGGTCCCAGTTTAAGAATAAGGGGTAGGCCATTTAGGACTGAGATGAGGAAAACATTTTCACCCAGAGAGTTGTGAATCTGTGAAATTCTCTGCCACAGAAGGCAGTGGAGGTCAATTCACTGTATATATTCAAGAGAGAGTTAAATATAGCTCTTAGGGCTAACGGACTCAAGGGATACGGGAAGAAAACAGAAACTGGGTACTGAATTTGGATGATCAGCCATGATCATATTCACGGTGCTAGGTTGAAGGGCCAAATGGTCCTCCTGCACCTATTTTCTATGTTTCTATGTTTCTATTCCTGTACCTGTCCAAATATATTTTAAAAGCAGTTATGGTACCTGCCTCAACTACCACCTCTGGCAGCTCGTTCCATATATCCATCCCCCTCTGATATAAAAAATGCCGCTAAGGTTCTTCTTGGTTCTTGGTTTCTTGGTCCTCCAAAAAACTACAAATGGAATTTAAACTGGAGGTGGTGAAGGGAGGGATTAAGCCAGAAAGGGCTATTGGGAAGAAAGAGCTACTAAATTTAGTTGCATCTGGTTGGGTAACTATAGTAGGGTGGAGATTATTCCATGCTTTAATTGTTCCTATCAATTCCTATCAAATCTTTCCCCTCTTACTTTGTAGCTGCAGTAAATTGTCGCCAACATGTAAGAAAGTGATAGAATCTGGGAGATGATGATAAAAATGTAGGTAAATAAAATATAGGACCAATGCAGGATTAGTTTAAACATAGTTTATGGTTGGCAATGGCTTCAGGCTGAAAGGCCTCTTTCCATGTTCAGATCTTTCCACTGACTGGTTAGCACGTAAAAAAAGCTTTTCACTACACCTCGATACACGTGACAATAAACTAAACTAAATTAGACTGCCTGTGTCTGCAATGGACCTCACAAACCAAACCAGTTCTATTCGTGGACAGGAACAATAAAATACAGTACCCAAAGATGGTGTGCTCAGAAAAGAAATAATAGTTACTGAGGCATAATAATTGACAGGCATGATTTAACGGTACAATTTAAACATTTTAATAAGTGTTTATGTAGTTCAAGCTGTTTTCTCCCCAAAAAGCAAACATGTCTATTGACTTTTAAAATTGCCACAATTAATAAATGTAAACATAACTCTTCTGTAATTTTGCACGTTCTGACTGCAAAAATAGCTACAATTTTTGAAGAATATCCCACAATTTAGGTGAGGGTTTATACATCTTTCATGAAAGAGAGATTATATTTGCATAGCACTCTCTGCTTCCCTTTCAGCACATCCCAAGCAATTCACAAGCAGGTAAGTACTTTGTTGAAATGTAGTTCCCGTTGTATCATGGGGGGGCAAACGAAAGGCATATTGACCATCTGGGGAAAACAGCCCCATTCGTCTTGGAACTAGAACCATGACATTCTTACAAACACATGAAAACAGAATGTTAAGGGTCTGTCCCATGAGCATGCGACTGCACGCGGAGAGCGCGACCAAACCGGACGCGGGGGCCGTGCGGAGGTCGAGTTGACGTGAAGTTCGAGCGAAGTCCACGGGAAGCTCGTACTAGGCGTACGCCGTCAAGACGCTGCGTACGGCGTTGAGATGGTGCATTCGGCGTCGAGACAGTGTGTACGCCCGTCGAGGCGCTGCGTACGGCCTCAATGCGGCTGTGGGCCGGCAGGCCGTTGCCGCGCGGAATTTTTGAACAGTGTCAGTTTTTCAGAGCCCCGCGCGATGTCGGGTCCAGCTCCGCACAACTCCATACGCCTCCGGAGATCAAAGTGGGACCACGTTACGTCGCGCTTGCCGCATGCAGTCGCATGCTCGTGGGACAGGCCCTTTAATCTCTGACGGAGCAGCATTCCCTCAGCACTACACTGGAGAGACAGGCTAAATGTTGGTGCTCAAGTCTCTGAAAGCAAACAAACATATGTATGACTTGGGTAATTTCGATATGTAGGGGATCCCCAGAGAGTTACACTTTGAGAACAATTTGTATATTTGTGTCACGTGGGAGAAAGTGCAAACTCCGCACAGACAGCTGCTGTTATTCAACTGATAATTGGATAGCTGTGGGTACAAGCCCATACATCTGAAAATCCATATAACAGATAAAAGTTTAATTTGATGCACATTCCAGTTATTTGCAATGAGCATAGCGGTCATATGAGTCCAAATACTTTATAAACTCATTTAACCACATGTTCTTTCCAGGACTAAAATTAATTTTATTTCAACAACAATAATAATAAGTTTTTTGCTAAAAAGTAGCCAAAACTGAATGGTTGCACATCATTAAGAACAGTGATGGGTTCAAGATGTACAACATGTTTTTGTTTTAGCTGGCATGGATCGTTTGGGTAATACAGCTCCCAGCTCTGGCAATGTCCATGCTTCCAGTACATCTCACATTGAATTATCATTTGGAGAAAGAATTCTGTTTATTATATGGGAAAAGTTAAAAGGCGCCGAAAGTTTTTTCCGCATAATATCGTCAAATTCCGTGGAATAGTCATAGAGAGATACAGCACAGAAACAGGCCCTTCAGCCCATCAAATTCATGCCGACCATCAAGCAGCTATTTACACTAATCCTATATTTATTATTTTTTAAATTCTCACATGTTCTGTTCGATCCCCTCCAGATTCTACCATTCACCCCACACTCAGGGGCAATTTACAGCGACCAACTAACCCATCAACCTGCAAGTCTTTGGGATGTGGGAGGAAAACGCAGCAGCCAGAGAAAAAAACATATGGTCACAGGAAAAACATGCAAACTCCACAGTGGCAGCACCAGAGGTGAGGAACGAACCCAGGTCACTGGTGTTGCAGGTCAACAGCTCTCCTGGCTGTGCCACTGCACTGTGCGACTGATAGCTCAACGTCCATTGAGTTAGTTCTGAGCTGCTGTCATCTTGCTCTTCTGACGGTCACTTGGGTAGTTTCTTGTCAAAGATTGCTCTTATCCATACGCTTACTCTGTTGTCAATTTCCCAACTTACATCAAGTGCCACGCACCCAGCACCACTGTGGTCACCAACCTGCACTGGCTACATTTGGTCAACATCTTACTTTTAAAATGCTTCCCCTTCTATGCAAACAGCTCAGCTTAATTACGTTTGATCTTCTTACATCTTTAATCTCCAGCCTAAGGTTTTCCTGAAACTCTCCGCTGTTTAAGTTGATGAAATACAAGCCCTTCTTATGTACACCCACCGCTGTGTTGAGTATAGGCTGGGATCAGCAGCACATTTGAACTGAGACTCAACGGCGCGCATTCACTGTGTTGAAAGTGGGAGCAGGATTAAACATTGTTGCCTCTAAATGGTGGTGCATATTATTATTATTATTATTATTATTATTATTATTATTATTATTATTATTATTATTATTATTATTATTATTATTAAACTTTCTTTCAGACTCAAGGTCCAGACAAGAGACGACATTATATAAAATACATTGCATATAAAAACACCATAAAATACATATAAAAGCTTAGAAAATTACTTATAAGAGCATCATAACTTATATACAAAAACACAATACATAATGTAAAATCCAGAATAAAATGAAAAATCAGTGTCCTACAACGAGACACCTATACCAATGTCTCCACAACTGAGATTGGTAGCATGTAGTAGCTAAACCTTATGTTTGATAAGACCACAATAATTGCATTTTCAGAATCATTTAGAAACCTAGAAAATAGGTACAGGAGTAGGCCATTCGGCCCTTCGAGCCTGCACCGCCATTCAATATGATCATATGATCATCCAACTCAGTATCCCATCCCTGCCTTCTCTCCATACCCCCTGATCCCTTTAGCCACAAGGGCCACATCTAACTCCCTCTTAAATATAGCCATTGTACTGGCCTCAACTACCTTCTGTGGCAGAGAATTCCACAGATTCACCACTCTCTGTGTAAAAAATGATTTTCACATCTCGGTCCTAAAAGACTTCCCTCTTATCCTTAAACTGTGACCCCTAGTTCTGGACTTCCCCAACATTGGGAATAATCTTCCTGCATCTAGCCTGTCTAACCCCTTAAGAATTTTGTAAGTTTCTATAAGATCCCCCCTCAATTTTCTAAATTCTAGCGAGCACAAGCTGAGTCTATCCAGTCTTTCTTCATATGAAAGTCCTGCCATCCCAGGAATCAGTCTGGTGAACCTTCTCTGTACTCCCTCTATGGCAAGAATGTCTTTCCTCAGATTAGGAGACCAAAACTGTACGCAATACTCCAGGTGTGGTCTCACCAACACCCTTTATCCTGCAAATAAATGTATTCATATGATTTCTTACGATACCTTCTAAAGTACTGACTCCTTCAGCCACAAACAGTTCACCAGCACTACACCATCTAGGATTCCTTAGCAGTATTCTCATGGCTTCATTACAAGCCACCTTTAGTCTCTGTAAACGTCTGTAGTTTGACCACAGATGTGCAGTATAGGATGGTGTGCAATATGATCTAAACAGAGACATCTTCATCACATCTGTACATGCACTAAACTTGCGTAAGAGAATATTCGCCTGTACATACAGCATATGTCCTTGCCGATAAATATCCTCATCATCTGTCATTTGTTCTGTAATAGAATGTCCAAGATATTTTACCTTATTACCGACAATAAGATTATTGTCAGACAATTTAAAATCAGGAATTTTTAGACATTTATCCTCTTCATATGCATTCAGATGCTTTCCAATCAGCAAGAAACCTGCTTAGATGGGGAACAAACACCAGACCACATCAAGCTTGTGGCTGGATGATGGTTCTGTCGAACAGCAGTGTGCAGAAAACACAGAAAACACTGCCGGAGGACAAATCAGTAATGAACTGAGCCGAATGACTGGATAAACCTCTCACATGGACCCTCACCTTCACACCGCCCACTGCTGGAGGATCAAGCATTTGAATCCATTCCCCGATTTTCACTTAAAAAGGTAAACAAAGCTGAAGGGTTTATTGCCTTTTACCTTATTATATAATTTTGCAACTTAATTTACTAAAGTTGAATCAGTTTTTGTGAATTTACTTCTTAAAAATATTGTATTGATTGCGTTAATTATATAAATGTTCAATTATTTATGTTTTGAACTTAAAAGACGGGGGGAGCAATGAAAAGATCTCAGAAATAAGGAACTGCAAATGCTGGTTTACACATAAAGACACAAAGTGCTGGAGGAACTCAGCGGGTCAGGCAGCATCACTGGAGAACATGGATAGGTGACGTTTCGGGTTGGGACCCTTCTCCAGTCTGAAGAAAGCTGCCTTCCTAATACGTCACCTGTCCACGATCTCCGGAGATGCTGTTTTACCCGCTGAGTTACTCCAGCACTTTGATAGTGCGAGCTGTCAAAAAACTCTCAAGGTGATCCAATTTCCAATGACAACAGTGAAGCTGTCAGGATAATGAGAGCCACATTTGAGGGTATCCCATGGGAGGTGAAAACAAGGTGTGACCTGGGTTGAGTGTAAACCATCCCAATGTAAACGTCACCTATCCATGTTCTCCTGAGATGCTGCCTGGCCTGCTGAGTAACTCCAGCACTTTGTGTCTTTTACTGTAGACCAGCAACTCTGCAGCTCCTTGTTTCAACCATAAATGTTTGGCATTCATTGTTTAAAGACTCCTCTTCAGTGATTCATTATGTTGGTGAAACCTGCCTTTCTTTGTTGTTTTTGTGTAACCTTGTTTGTGTTTTTCATTGGTCAATGGGAAAATGAAGCATTATTTTTGCAGTTGTAACTGGTGAATTTTCTGCTACTGTAACACATTTGTCATCTTCGTGAAGCTGGCCCAAAATGTGAAGCTGCCTCATGCCTCATAGAAACATAGAAACATAGAAATTAGGTGCAGGAGTAGGCCATTCGGCCCTTCGAGCCTGCACCGCCATTCAAATGATCATGGCTGATCATCCAACTCAGTATCCCGTACCTGCCTTCTCTCCATACCCCCTGATCCCCTTAGCCCAAGGGCCACATCTAACTCCCTTAAATATAGCCAATGAACTGGCCTCAACTACTCTCTGTGGCAGAGAGTTCCAGAGATTCAACACTCTCTGTGTGAAAAAAGTTCTTCTCACCTCGGTTTTAAAGGATTTCCCCCTTATCCTTAAGCTGTGACCCCTGGTCCTGGACTTCCCCAACATCGGGAACAATCTTCCTGCATCTAGCCTGTCCAACCCCTTAAGAATTTTGTAAGTTTCTATAAGATCCCCTCTCAATCTTCTAAATTCTAGAGAGTATAAACCAAGTCTATCCAGTCTTTCTTCATAAGACAGTCCTGACATCCCAGAATCAGTCTGGTGAACCCTCTGCACTCCCTCTATGGCAATAATGTCCTTCCTCAGATTTGGAGACCAAAACTGTACGCAATACTCCAGGTGTGGTCTCACCAAGACCCTGTACAACTGCAGTAGAACGTCTCTGCTCCTATACTCAAATCCTTTTGCAATGAAAGCTAACATACCATTCGCTTTCTTTACTGCCTGCTGCACCTGCATGCCTACCTTCAATGACTGGTGTACCATGACACCCAGGTCTCGCTGCATCTCCCCCTTTCCCAATCGGCCACCATTTAGCTAATAGTCTCATGGCACAAAGACCTAGGTTTAATCTGGATCTCTGGAGCTGTCTGTATGGAGTTTGCATGTTCCCCCTGTGCCTGCATGGGTTTCTCCCAGGTGCTCTAGTTTCTTCCTAGATCCCAAAGGCACGTGGGTGAGTAGAAAAATCAACCTGCATTACCAAACAGAGAAAAGTGCTTCATACGTATATGTAAATCTCCCTATATTTGCACCCTTCCTGTTTCAACCCTTGGCTATCCTTGTTACTTATTTGGAATAAAAACATAAAATACTGGAAACACTCAGCAGGTCAGTCAGTATCTGTGGGATGTGAACTCGTCAGACATTAGGCTTCATGCAGAAATAATAACAAGAGCATGGAGAAAGATGTGAACTGTTTTTAACAACTTGAAAGTTGATGTGTTTATGTGTTTCTTTAAAATGTTTCTTTTATATCTTAAGGAACTACGTTATCCAAGGTCAAATTTACAAACAAACAAGATAGAAATTGTCCTGTCCTGATGACCTTAAATTCGAGGGGTGGCACAGTGGTGCAGTAGTAGATTTGTTGCCTTATCGCTGGTTGGTGTGGACTTGATGGACCAAAGGGCCTGTTTCCACACGGTATCTCTAGAGTCTAAAGTAAATGCTTTTAACCATTCATTAAAAATTGTGAAGTAGTGCAGATTCTGGCTGTATTTCTGCCCAGAAAATTACTGGTTTCCAAAATGAGACATCTTGTGATAAAGGCATCAACAAATGCTCACTATGTACAAGTATTTGAATTTAAAATAAATGCTCTTCCATCAGTATTGTGAACTGATGCATATTTTGCTAGTGTATGAAATATAAATTGATTTTCAAAAGCAGACACAAAGAAATCATCCTTTACACTAAAGTCCGCAGGGTTTTAAAAGGCAACTTTTATGATGAAATTTGCTGACACAACAGCTCTGACAAATAACTGTGAAAATTGTTGAAATCATTTATGATCTTTTTAGGAGGATAATCAATAGACCTCAAAATGGTAGACAGTAACATAGAAATTAGGTGCAGGAGTAGGCCATTCGGCCCTTCGAGCCTGCACCGCCATTTAATATGATCATGGCTGATCATCCAACTCAGTATCCCGTACCTGCCTTTCTCCATACCCTCTGATCCCCTTGGCCACAAGGGCCACATCTAACTCCCTCTTAAATATAGCCAATGAACTGGCCTCAACTACCCTCTGTGGCAGAGAGTTCCAGAGATTCACCACTCTCTGTGTAAAAAAAAAGTTCTCCTCATCTCGGTTTTTTAAAGGATTTCCCCCTTATCCTTAAGCTGTGACCCCTTGTCCTGGACTTCCCCAACATCGGGAACAATCTTCCTGCATCTAGCCTGTCCACCCCCTTGAATTTTGTAAGTTTCTATAAGATCCCCTCTCAATCTCCTAAATTCTAGAGAGTATAAACCACAAATCCAGTCTTTCTTCATAAGACAGTCCTGACATCCCAGGAATCAGTCTGGTGAACCTTCTCTGCACTCCCTCTATGGCAATAATGTTCCTCAATTTGGAGACCAAAACTGCACGCAATACTTTTATGTGGATCACCAATACCCTGTACAACTGCAGTAGAACCTCCCTGCTCCTATACTCAAATCCTCTTGCTATGAAAGCCAACATACCATTCGCTTTCTTTACTGCCTGCTGCACCTGCATGCCTACCTTCAATTGACTGGTGTACCATGACACCCAGGTCTCGCTGCATCTCCCCTTTTCCTAATCGGCCACCATTTAGATAATAATCTGCTTTCCCGTTTTTGCCACCAAAATGGATAACCTCACATTTATGTAAGTAGCCAGACAGTAGTTCCTGGAATAAGAAAACTTCTCTCTCTGATGTTTGTCTTCTGTCTGTTCTCGTGCAATTCTTTCATTGATGTCCAATGTGTTGCAACTAAGGTTGCCAACTCTCGTTGCATTCTGGGATGTTTCATCACATGACCTCTTGTGCACCTCTCCTAATCTCCTCCCATTGAATAGCTGGCATGTTGGTCCCCAATGATGTAAAAGGACTGCCATGTAACTGAATGGATGATTCTTGACTATCATTCAAGCAGCCAGTGTTGTTCCATCACCAATGTTTCCATATTGAACTGTTGTATATTAGAAAACTGAGAAAATACATACTATTTTGAAATATATCTGTGTGATTTATCACCAGATTTGTTTGCAGCAGTTCCTGGAGATTAACCTTCAATTCATGTACTGTATTGTATCTGTCTGAGAGCGAACCAAGACACATTCCTATCAACTTGTTGACATGGCAATACATTTCTTGAATCTTGAATCTTGAAATGTTAGATTGGGACCCTAAATCCTAGTCTATAATGCTTTACACTCACTCATCCATTCTCTTTCATTTAGTTCTGGCTGAAAATTAGCTCCAGGGATTAACAGTTATAATAGGATTGTTTCGTAACAGATGCAAAGTTGACTGCAACAACTTTGGGTACTTGATCATTCCCACATTTAGTTGCTTCATCACTGATGGTCATCCTCTCCATGTGAAGTCGTTGATATATTGAAGTCTCTTTCTAAACATGTGCCTCTACTTCTCCCTTTGCCTTTTCTACTCTAAAACCTTGAACATCTTTTTCTTTGATCAAGCTGTAGTGTAAATTTATAGGTGCTCTCAAAAACTGAATGGACTAGGTGGAATGGTCTTGATACATCATTGTACCAGTCATTGCTGTTTGGTTCAGAACTGTTTTTTTTAAAATAAAGTATGCTCTGTTTACTGCCTCTCTCTAATTGTTTCTGCTTGCAGCGAAACAAAGAAACATACAGAAACGGTACCAGCTTTTATTAATCTGCCCTATTATGTCCATGCGTGCCTTGGAGTCATAAGAGGCTATAGATACTGGAATCTGAAGCAAAAGACAAACTATGAGAAGAACTCAGTGGATGAAGTACCATCTGTGGAGTCAAAGGGATGGTTGACCTTTTGGGATGAGTGCCTGCACCAGTCCTGATGCTTAGGCTGTTTTGCTATGGTTAACTGCTTTGGTTTTGCTATGGCTCTCGTTGAGAATAGTTGCTAAAGCAGGAAAAGAACATGGATTGAAGCAGAGGGAGGATGGGGAAGGGTGAGAATTGGAGAACTTGATGCTGTGTGGTCATTTCTGTACAGTGGCAGCCCTGTTTATCTCTTTTGATTCATTCAGTCAATGGATCAACACCAAAATACTGATTCAAATACAGTTAAAAAAACAAAAGTGATGAGGGCGAGCAGCAACCTCGTTATTTTAGAATATTTAACATAGAAACATAGAAAAATAGAAAATAGGTGCAGGAGGAGGTCATTCGGTCCTTCGAGGCAGCACCGCCATTCCTTGTGAGCAAGAGTCAAGAGTCAAGAGTCAAGAGTCAATTTAATTGTCATTTGGACCCCTGGAGGTCCAAACGAAATGCCGTTTCTGCAGCCATACATTACACACAAATAGACCCCAGACACAACATAATTACATTTAACATAAACATCCATCACATAACTGTGATGGAAGGCCAAAAAAGACTTATCTCTCCACTGCACTCTCCCCCCCCCGATGTCAGAGTCAAAGTCAAAGCTGATCATCCCCTATCAATAACCTGTGCCTGCCTTCTCCCCATATCCTTTGACTCCACTAGCCCCTAGAGCTCTATCTAACTCTCTCTTAAATCCATTGCCATCTGTGGCAGGGAATTCCATAAATTCACAACTCTCTGGGTGAAAAAGATTTTTCTCACCTCAGTCTTAAATGACCACCCCTTTATTCTAAGACTGTGGCCCCTGGTTCTGGACTCGCTCAACATTGGGAACATTTTTCCTGCATCTAGCTTGTCCAGTCCTTTTATAATTTTATATGTTTCTATAAGATCCCCCCTCATCCTTCCAAACTCCAGTGAATACAAGCC
Source organism: Leucoraja erinaceus (assembly GCF_028641065.1). NCBI lineage: Eukaryota > Metazoa > Chordata > Chondrichthyes > Rajiformes > Rajidae > Leucoraja > Leucoraja erinaceus. The sequence goes on along the minus strand of NC_073380.1, from coordinate 89,174,476 downwards.
TAGTCAATCTTTCCTCATTTGACAGTCCCACCATACCAGGGATCAATCTCGTGAACCTATGCTGCACTGTCTGAATCACAAGGATGTCCTTCCTCAATTTAGGAGACCAAAACTGTACTCAATACTCCAGATATGGTCTCACCAGAGCCCTATACAACTGCAGAAGAACCTCTTTACTCTTATACTGAAATCTTCTTGTTATGAAGGCCAACATTCCATTAGCTTTCTTCACTACCTGCTGTACCTGTAAGCCAACTTTCAGTGACTGGTGTACAAGGATGCCCAGATACCTCACCCTTACCTAACCTAACCCCATTGAGATAATAGTCTGCCCCCTTGTTTTTTTGCCGCCAAAGTGGATAACCTCACATTTATCTATATTATACTGCATCTGCCACGCATCTGCCCACTCACTCAACCTGTCCAGGTCACCCTGCAACCTCCTAGCATCCTCTTCACAGTTCACACTGCCACCCAGCTTTGTGTCATCCGCAAACTTGCTAGTGTTGCTCCTAATTCCCTCTTCTTTAATATATTTTCTTAATCTATTAAGGAGAAGTTGTCGTCGATTATTATGTGTGAAGTATATATATCATAAGATGAGGTACAAGTACAATATAAATCTTGCTTGCAGCAGCATCACAAGCATGCAGACTCAGAAAATGTACAACAAACATGTTATGTATCAATTATACATAAATTACATGCAAATTCTACAAGACAGCATGAAACAAAAAAGGTTACAAAAAGACATTAGTGCAAAAATGCACAATTTTAACATGAATCCATGGTAGTGCAAGAGTCATGGAGAGATACAGCATGTAGTTGGCTATTCAACCCACTGACACTATGCTGACCATTAATTATTGCAATAATCCTACATTAATTCTGTTTATATTCTCTCGCACAAAATTTTACCACTCACCTACAATTTACAGCTGCCAATTAACCAATTCTTGATTACTGATACAGATTCAGATTCAAACTTTATTGTCATTGTGCAGTACAGTACAGAGACAACAAAATGCAGTTAGCATCTCCCCAGAAGAGCGACATAGAATAGGAGCAATAAATAAATATGTTTACGTGTCATAGTTTTGCAATTATTTGTTTCCCGGTGGAAGGAGTGTCCGGGGGGGGGGAGGGGGGGTGATTGGCAGTCACCGAGGTTCAGTGTTGAGTAATGTAACAGCCACAGGGATGAAGCTGTTCCCAGACCTGCTGGTCCGGCAACAGAGAGACCTGTAGCGTCTCCCGGATGGTAGGAGGGTAAACAGTCTGTGGTTGGGGTGAGAGCAGTCCTTGACGATGCTGAGCGCCCTTCGCAGACATCGCTTGCTTTGGACAGACTCAATGGAGGGGAGTGAGGAACCGGTGATGCGTTGGGCAATTTTCACCACCCTCTGCAATGCTTTCCGGTCGGAGACAGAGCAGTTGCCATACCATACTGTGATACAGTTGGTAAGGATGCTCTCGATGGTGCAGCGGTAGAAGTTCACCAGAATCTGAGGAGACAGATGTACCTTCTTTAGTCTCCTCAGGAAGAAGAGACGCTGGTGAGCCTTCTTGACCAGAGTTGAGGTATTGTGGGTCCAAGAGAGGTCATCGGAGATGTTGACCCCCAGGAACCTGAAGTTGGAAACACGTTCCACCTCCGTCCCATTAATGTGGATGGGGGTGTGCGTGCCGCCCCTAGACTTCCTGAAGTCTACAATGAGCTCCTTGGTCTTCTTGGAGTTAAGGGCCAGGTTGTTGTCAGCGCACCATGCTGCTAGGAGCTGGACCTCCTCCCTATAGGCCGACTCATCGTTGTTGCTGATGAGGCAGGTGTCAGAGGTTATGGGGAGAGGACAGGCAAATAGGGTTAGGAGGGAGAGACAGATCAGCCATGATTGAATTGCAGAGTAGACTTGATGGGCCGAATGGCCTAATTCTACTCACTTATCACATAACCAACCAATCTGCATGGCTTTGGGAAGAAGGCAGAATAACCTGGAAAAAAGATCACATGACCACAGGGATAACATGGAAACTCCACACAGACAGCATCTGAGGTTAGGATTGAACTTGCACAGTGAAGTATAAACTCTACAAGGTGCACCAATGTGACATATCCTATCTCCCACAATATCTCTAGGTATTGTGGTCTAAAATCAATCAATCGGATAAAAATGTGATCTGGTTATTATGGTGATTAGCATGAGCCAGATATCTTCAGAATTAATCAGTGAATTTGGCACAAAAATAAAAACTCAGCAGGCCAGGCAGCAGTTGTGGAGAGAATTGGACAGATTATATTCAAGTGTGGGAATCTTCTTCAGGCAGATGCTGCCTGACTTACTGAGTTTCTATAGCACTTTGTATTTTGCTCAAGATTCCAGCATCTGTAGTCTATTGTGTCTGCAGTGAATTTACTAACATACCACATTATTGTTGAACTCAATGGCGGTTATAGTGGCAGGACAGATTTCAAGGTATTATATACAAATTTCATTGACAGCTCATTGGGAACAGACATGGGGAGTTTGTGGGGAGGAAAAAAGCAGTTCATGATCATTATGGAAAATTTATGGAGTGCAGCTGGCATTAAATAAATACAATTTACATAAAGGCGTAAATGTAGCTGAAGTGGTCTGGTCTGGCAGGAAAGTCTGTACGTTCTGCCTGATGTTTATGAATTATGACATTATTATGAACTATTTATTCTTTGACATTAGTTGGGTCATGAAGATTTGATCTGAAGTAGATTTTATAGTAATTACCAAACAAGCTCTTTAGTCACGAAACCCTGCTAGCAAAGCAAGATAAGCCAGGGTGAGTTCAGGTCCTTGTATGTTGCTACTGCAATGAGAATAGTCCTTTAGAGCAACAATTAAAATGTCCCACATTGTAAAGCAAAAATGCTGACACAATAAAAAAAAATAAAGCAGAGAAACAAGAAATTGCAGATGTTGGAATCATGAGCAAAAATACAAAATGCTGGAGGAACTCAGCGGGCTAGAGGGAATGCACAGATGACATTTTAGATCAGGATCCTTCTTCATACTGATGGACCGAGAAAGGGTCCTGACCCAATACCTTGCCTGTCCATTCCCTTCACGTATGCCAGATCTACTGAGTTCCTATAGCACATTGTAGTTTTCAAATGAATAAAGCAGTTTTATTTAAAACGGTTGACTAGTAGTACATTCCTCTTATAAGTTCCAACTGATGGGGGTCAACCAAATCATAGCTGGCTTAGGTTATGCTGATCTCGCTAGCAGATGGTTCAATGGCCAGAGTCACAGGTTTCAGCGAGGGTACAAAGATACAGAAGTTATATGAAGGAAACACTTATTCTTGCAGAGAATGTGGATCATCTAGAACTCATTACATGTAAGGGTGGTGGGAGTTTAGTCAATCATGGTTTTTAGAAGAAGAATAGGTTAAGTTATCGTTGACAACAAGTGAAAAAGATAGGCCCATAACGCAGAATAACTTATTGGGCTATGGGGAAAGAGCCGAGGAACTTGATTGACCAGATTGCCCTGAAAGAACTGGCATTGATGGGACAAATTAACTCCGTCTGCACAGTAAAATTTCTATGATTCTTTGATTTTGCGCCAGAGAAATCTAGAGTTGCAGAGAAGAAACAATGTAAAAATAACTGAGGTTCGGGTGACCCAAAATGTCGACTGTCCAGTTTTGTTCAAAGATGCTGCCGAACCCAGCAGCTCTCTTTATATTTTTGCTCCAGATTCTAGCACTTGCAGTCTCTTGCGCCTTTGATAACTGAGGTTTCTTTGATGAGGAAGTAGTGAGAGAGCAACAAGCATCAGATATTTTGTTATTTGAACTAATGTTTACTGACATCATTTGAAGTTGTCACTAATCTTAATTCTTACTTCTGTTCTAAGCCACAGCCTTGATGAACATAATCTATCCATCTAAGTCTAAAATACTCTGTTTTGATATTATACCAGCCTGCTAACTGATTTTTAATAGTGTTTCTGCATTGATCATGCCCTTGTGTGATGTATAGTTTTGTAAACTCTTGACTCCGTATCTACTGATCATGGCAATCTTCTGTCATTCTCTGAAGAACAGGTCATCCAAGTCTAGTTTACCCATTATTTTTTTTAATTTTTATTTTTTTATTTTTATTTTATTATTTATTTTGAACAGAATAAAAGAATAAAAAGCAAGTGTGAAACAGCATACAAAAAACAAAACAAGAATATTTATAAAGTGTCATAAACAATATCTATAAATAAATGAAATCGTATGTGTCCGAAAAGGAGCAGGAAGAAGCCAAAGCTTATGCCTGTGCTCTCTCACTTGCATAGAGATACAGAGTGGAAGCTGGCCCTTCAGCACACCTTGTCCATGCTGACCAACGATCATCCATACACACTAGTTCAATCCAACATACTAGGGGCAATTTCCAGAGGCCTATTAACCTCAAACGTGCACGTCTTTGGAATGTGGAAAGACACCGGAGAATCTAGAGGAAACTAACGCGGTCACAAGGAGAACGTACAGACTCCATACAGACAGCACCCATAGTCAGTATTGAACCCGGGCCTCTGGCGCTGTAAGGCAGGAACTCTACCGCTGTGTCACTGTGCTGCCCTGTGCCAAATTGGATAAATAGTCGTGACCCAAAACATCATATAACCATATAACAATTACAGCACGGAAACAGGCCATCTCAACCCTTCTAGTCCGTGCCGACCACATAATCTCCCCTAGTCCCATATACCTGCGCTCAGACCATAACCCTCCATTCCCTTCCCGTCCATATAACTATCCAATTTGATTTTTAGAATGATGCAATGCGCGGGGAGCTGGAGAAAACGAACCTGCTTTCCACCACCTTCACGCTGAGAAGCTCATGCAAGACCCACACACAGCTACCACTCTCTGAGTAAAGAAGCAATTCCCCCTCATGTTACCCCTAAACTTCAGTCCCTTAACGTTTTCTCAAGTCATGTCGCCCGTTATTTTGAATCTGTGCACCTACTCTCAGTGGGAATGCAGTTTTCGTTGTCTCTGTACTGTACACTGACAAGGACAATGACCTTTAAAATTGAATCTGAATCTGAAATCTGACAAAGCTCTTTCTCACGTCAACTCTGTCTATTCCCTCATGTCCCCTTTTTAAAAACCTCTATCAAGTCTATCCCCCTTAATCCTCCCCCCTTAACCTTCTGCGCTCCAAAGAATAAAGCCCTAACTTGTTCAACCTTTCTCTGTAACTTAGTTGCCGAAACCCAGGCAACATTCTAGTAAATCATCTGTCCATTTCCTCCACAGATACTGCCTGACACACAGTTCCTCCAGCACATTGCATTATGCTCAAGATTCCAACTTCTGCAGTCCTTGCGACTCTGGAAATTACTCCCTTTGTCCTTATATCCCTCTATGGCGTGGCCCTTCCCTGCCTCTGGAAACTCTGCCACATTCCAAAGTTTTAATGTTCCTCCTCCTCTGGCCCTTGCTTACCCCAGGATTTGATTGCTCCGTCACTATCGGCTGTGGCTTCAGCTGCCAAGGCGCTAGGCTCTGGAATTCCTTTTCTAAAGCTCTCCACATCCTTTATGTTGCTTCATAAAACCTAACACATTGACTATGTTTTCGGCTGCCTGTCCTAAAATAATCATTTTCAGCTTGTTGTCGAACTCTGATTGCCTGCGCACTCATTGAAGTACCTATTATGTTAAAAAGGGTCATATAAATTCACAATGTTGCTGTTCTGTTATTTTTAATGGGCAGAAAATCACAGGGGTGAGACTCCGAAATCTGACTGCACAACACTAGACTTTTGAAATTATGGGAAGTGCTGAGTTAAAAATAAATACAATCATGAAATTTGTCTGGATATCTGTACCTCGGACTAACTATGGATCAAGGAAGCAACATGTGAATTAACACTAATGTTTCGGAAAAGGTAAGCGTGGTCCTACATGGCGAAACCTGTCAACAATTATGAAGGAAATTGAACATTGAACCAATAAAATTGCTGTAAACAGCGCAAATGATTCATCCTATTAAAAGTTCTGAAACCAAAGATCAAAGACCTTTCTTTACAAACAAATGAATGTGTCACTTCCATGTGCTGTACCGTGTGGCGCAACAGCAGAGTGATTGAAACAGGGCCAAATATTGTCACAATTTAACTGACACCCCTGCCTGAGAGCAGTGGGACCTAACGGCTGCACTTGGGGTGGCACAGTGATGCAGTTGGTAAGTTTCTGCCTCACAGCCCCAGCGACCCTGGTTCAATCCTGACCGCTGGCACTGTCAATGTGGAGTTTACATTGGATGCAACTGTATGGCTTTCCCTTGGAGGGGAGGATGCTCCTCAAACAGCGGAGCATCTTGGACAATACAGCTCACCCCCTCCAGGACACACTGGTCAACCTGAGGAGTACCTTCAGCAACAGACCGGTTCCACCAAGATGCAGAACGCCACTATCAAACTGTACAACTCCTCCCCCCCCCCCACCCCTCTTCTGTTGTAGGGTAGACTGACTCCCCCCCCCCCCCCCCCCCCCCCCCCCCCCCCCCCCCCCCCCCCCCACTCCCAAATCTTTGCACATCCCCAATCCTTTCCACTCATCAATTTAATTTCATGTTTCATGTATTTTGTGTTTTATAACTGTTGGCAGATCAATTCCTTTCCTGGGATAAATAAAGTTCCATTGTGTCGGATCGTATCATATCATATAGTTTCTTCCTGGGACCTTGGTTTTGTCCCACAGCCTAAATATGAGTGAGGTGACAGGGTAATTGGCCACTGTAACTGCCCCTGGTGTGCAAGTGAGTGGTAGAGTCTGGGGGTGGAGGGGGTTGGTGGAAATGTGGAGAACATAAAATAGGATTAGTGTAAATGGTGCCTGATGGTTGGTGTGGGGTCTGTTTCCGTGCCATATGACTTACAGAACACTGATCGGAAGGTCACATGAGTTTCCATTGTTGGAAACATTGCTCAGCAACAATCTTACATAATGAAAGTAATGGACTACAGTCAAACCAAGCACCTGTCTTAGTGAGAGGAATATTGTCTAGGTTTTTCCTGGCCTCATCACTTTTTTAAATTTTTATTTCTTTATTTCTTTATTAGAAGTACAATAAGTTAGAGTAGTACACACCGCATATATCTGATTACATTTGTTGTACCCCTTCATTTTTTGAGCTTTAAGAAAGATAGAAATAAAGGAAGTAAGGAAAGAGTCGTGATAGTGCAAGAAAGTGTTGAAAAAAAAAGCCCATTAGAAAAAGAGTTAGAGAAGAAAGTTAAGAAATAGACCCTAGAAAAGAAAGAAAGAAAGAGAATCAATTGCTCTTTTATAAAAAAAACATGCAAAAAGGGATATACCAACTTCATCCCCCGTTAGCAGATCGTGGCACCATTTATTTTTTAAATTACTGTTGCACCTTATACTTGTAGTAAGTCAATAAATGCAGAGCACGTCTTTTGGAAGTGGGCCTCATCACTTTTTGAAGCCATTACTGGAAGTACATCTGTTGAGTTAGGACTTACTTCAGTCAGAGGGTATACAAACCTGAGATTGTTGGGAGCCTTGGTCACTCAGTCAAGGATATCTAGGATTATTCGTTGTGGCTAATTCATGAACTGCTTGCAATACCAATACAGGCTTGAAGATCTGTTACAGCTTGATGGGCTGTGTCTTTGGTTGCTCTGTGAACCTTGTTTTATCCCATACAATATGGTTATTGATTTATTGCATTTTTTATTATTATGTTTTCAGACCTGTAAAGCTGCTGCCAGGACGAATTTCATTGTTCCGTTGTCGGTACTTATGATAATTAAACAATTAAACGGTCTTGACGGCTTGTTATCTCACGCTTACACTGTGGCCTGCTTTTTCTGTTTTCACCATATAGCCACATGTTTTCCCATGCTTCTCTGTCCCAGCCAGACTGTCTTGGAGAGGGCTGGTGCCATGAAAGCGCTGCAGAGGCTAAAAAGGCGCAATGTATGCAAAAATTGGCACAAATTCTCCCAAGTCACAAATTCCGACAAGAACATAGAAAGGCGATTAGCAACAGAAGTGAGTTATTAGAAGTAGTGAAACTGGCAGGCTATTTAAAAACTGCAGAAGGCCCAAACTTTTAATTTCTCTTTACTTAGGCTTAAGGTGCGGCTGTTACTGGCCAGCATTTATTTCCCAGCCCTAGTTGCTCTTGTACAACGTGGTCCGTTTCAAGTCAATGATTTTGTGTGTCTGAAGCCATATCATCAGTTTCAATCAGAATGGACGGTTTCTGGGAGGAACTGATGGATTTACGCAATGATCCAAGGACATCTTTTGATCTTTCCAGCTCTTTGTTTTGGAGTTAAGAAATATGCCATAAAAACAGACCCTCTAGCTCACCAAATCCCTCCTCTAACTAGTCCTATGCTATCCCACTTTCGCATCCACTCCTTACACACGAAGGGAAATTTACAGAAGGCAATTAACCTACAATTCTTTGGAATGTTGGGGGGAACCGGAGGAAACCCTCAAGGTCACAAGCAGAATGTAGAAACTCCGCACAGACAGCAGCTGAGGTCAGGATTGAACCCAGGTCTCTGCTTCTGTGAGGTAGTGGCTCTACCAGCAACACCACAGTGCCACCACTTTATTTCATGATTACTGTAAACTTCTCCTGCCCTTTAAGCTGCTGAGACCTCTCTGTTTGTCCAGTTATGGTCTCTCCATCCCATGATTTTAACAATCTACCACTTACAGGCATGTTTTTAGTTACCAAGATCCCAAGTTCCGATTTGGCCCCAAGTTCTTGAATTCTCTCCCTCAATAGGGCGGCATGGTGGTGCAGCGGTAGAACTGCTGCCTTACAGCGCCTGAGACCCAGGTTCAATCCTGACTACTGGTGTTGTCTGCGTCGAGTTTGTACGTTTTCCCTGTGACTGCATGGGTTATCTCTGAGATCTTCAGTTTCCTGCCACACTCCAAAGACGTACAGGTGTGTAAGTTAATTGACTTGGTATAAATTTAAATTGTTCCTAGTGTGTGTGGGATTGTGTTAAACAATAGACAATAGGTGCAGGAGTAGTCCATTCAGCCCTTCGAGCCAGCGCTGCCATTTACTGTGATCATGGCTGATCATCCCCAATCAGTACCCCGTTCCTGCTTTCTCCCCATATCCCTTGACTGCGCTATCTTTAAGAGTTCTATCTAATTCTCTCTTGAAAGCATCCAGAGAACCGGCCTCCACTGCCTTCTGAGGCAGAGAATTCCACAGATCCATAACTCTCTGGGTGAAAAAGGTTTTCCTCATCTCCGTGCTTAAACTGTGGCCCTTGGTTCTGGACTCCCCCAACATTTGGAATATGTTTCCTGCCTCTAACATGTCCAATCCCTTAATAATCTTATAATAATCTACCACTCTCTTTACTGAGAGAGTGGTAGCGGTGTGGAATGAGCTTCCAGTGGAAGTGGTGGAGGCAGGTTCATTGGTATCATTTAAAAATAAATTGGATAGGCATATGGATGAGAAGGGAATGGAGGGTTATGGTATGAGTGCAGGCAGGTGGGACTAAGGAGAAAAAAAAATTATTCGGCACGGACTTGTAGGGCTGAGATGGCCTGTTTTCCGTGCTGTAATTGTTATATGGTTATATGGTTATATGTTTCAATAAGATTGTTTTAAATTCCAGTGTATACAAGCCCAGTCGTTCCATTCTATCAATATATGACAGTCCCGCCATACCGGGAATTAACCTTGTGAACCTATGCTGCACTCCCTCAATAACAAAAATGTGGTTCCTCAAATTTGGAGACCAAAATTACTCCAGGTATGGTCTCACTATGGCCCTGTACACTGCATAATTATCTCTTTGCTCCTGTACTCATCTCCTCTTGTTATGAAGGTCAACATGCCATTAGCTTTCTTCACGGCCTGCTTTACCTGCATGCTTACTTTCAGTGACTGATGAACAAGGATCCCCAGATCTCCTTGTACTTCCCCTTTTCCCAACATGACACCATTCAGAAAAATAATCTGCCTCCTGCTTTTGCCACCAAAGTGGATAACATCACATTTATCCACATTAAACTGCATCTGCCATGCATCTGCTCACTCACCCAATCTATCCAAGATCTGCATCCTCATAGCATCCTCTGCACAGTTCACACCACCACCCAGATTTGTGTCATCTGTAAATTTGCTAATGTTACTTTAATCCCTTCATCTAAATCATGAATGTATATTGTAAACAGCTGCGGTCCCAGCACAGAGCTTTGCGGCACCCCACGAGTCACTGCCTGCCATTCTGAAAGGGGCCCGTTAATCTTTACTTTTTGTTTCCTTTCTGGCAACCAATTTTCTATCCATGTCAGTACCCTACCCCCAATACCATGCTTTAATTTTGCCCACTAATCTCCTATGTGGGACCTTATCAAAGGCTTTCTGAAAGTCCAGGTACACAACAACCACTTGCTCTCCCTTGTCCATTTTCCTAGTTACATCTCAAAAAATTCCCAAAGATTAGTCAAGCATGATTTCCCCTTTGTATATCCATGCTGACTTAGACCGATCCTGTTACTGCTATCCAAATGTGCCGCAATTTCCTCTTTTATAATTGACTCCCGCATCTTCCCACCACTGATGTCAGACTAACTGGTTCATGTCCCTGTTTTCTCCCTCCTGCCTTTCTTAAAAAGTGGGATAACATTTGCTATCCTTCAATCCACAGGAACTGATCCTGAATCAAGAGAACATCGGAAAATTATCACCAATTGCATGGGCGGAAATCCCAGGGTGGGGGTGTGGACACAGGAGGGCACGTCCCCTCCATGTTATGAGAGGTGGGTGACGATCCACATTTGTAATCCGAATTTTAAAACTTGGTGAAAAAAAAGCGATTAAAAATCTCTGCTTTCCGCGAGACAGAGGGGGTGGTACTGACAATCGAGGGCGCCGATTGGACGAGAGAGATGTCGGTCAGCAGGCAGAAGTAGGGGGGTGGGACTGCGGATAGAGCGCGGTGATTGGAGGAGGGAGACTTTTGTGGAGCAAAGATCATAGAGCGGAGCTTGAATCGGCCCGTTCGCGGGGCTTTTCATCGCCCGGCCAGGCGCAACTTAAAATTGGCCGCAGGATCTTCCCACAGCCCCACGGTGAAATTGCTGTATCGAGGCGATTGAGGCTCCCGATGTTGAAGCCATGTTTCGGGGTGGACGAAGCTGGAGTTCAGTCACCAACCAGGTCAGCTCCCGATGTTACCGTCCACAGGGCCCACGGCCGAAGCCTCGCATGTGTGCGCTTGCGTGTATGCAGGCGCCAAGAAATTGTGTCCCCCCCTGCTTCTGTCTTCAAAGGTCCAACTTTGGTCTTAACTAATTTTTTCCTCTTCACATACCAAAAGAAGCTTTTACTATCCTCCTTTATATTCTTGGCTAGCTTACCTTCGTACCTCATCTTTTCTCCCCGTATTGCCTTTATAGTTTTCTGTTTCTCTTTAAAAGTTTCCCAATCCTCTGGTTTCCTGCTTATCTTTGCATTATTATAGTGATTCTCTTTTATTTTTATACTGTCCATGACTTCCACTGTCAGCCCCAGCCGCCCCTTACTCCCCTTGGAATCTTTCTTCCTCTTTGGAATGAACTGATCCTGTACCTTCTGTATTATTCCCAGAAATACCTGCCATTGTTGTTCCACTGTCATTCCTTCCAATCACCTTTGGCCAGCTCCTCCCTCATGGCTCGATAGTCCCCTTTTTCCATCTGTAATACTGACACTTCCGATTTTCCCTTCTCACTCTCAAATTGTAGATTAAAACTTATCATATTATGGTCACTACCTCATAATGGCTCCTTTACCTCGAGTACCCTTTTCAAATCCGGTTCATTACACAACACTAAATCCAGAATTGCCTTTTCCCTGGCGTTCCAGTACAACTTGATTAGATTTGTGGGGGCGCTGCAAGCTGCAGCCCTGCCAGCAGCGCGTTAGTTTTTTCAAGTTTTTTAATTTTTTTAGTGTGTTTTAAAGGATGGTTTTAATGTTTCTTTGTGTCGGGGGTGGTGAGGGGGAAACCGTTTCAGTCGCCTCCTCCACGGAGAGGTGACTTTTTCCATGTCGCCTCCCCCGTGGCCTAACAGCAAGGATCGGTGCGGCCTTTCCCGGAGATGTGCCTGGGCTTCAGCCGCATGCGCAGTGTGGACTTTCGAGGGGAGCGCTCCGTCGCTGGCCCGCGACAGCCTGAAGCCGCGGTCTGCGGAGCTCCAGCTGGCGCGGCGTCCTGGGCCTGGGATCCCTCGTTGGGGACCCGGGAGAAGAAGAAGCTCCTGTTTGGGGACCTATAGATAACTCCCATTAGGGTCTTTTTACCCTTGCAATTCCTCAGTTCTATACGTACTGACTCTACATCTCCTGATTCTATGTCACCCCTCACAAGGGACTGAATGGCCGACTCCTGCACCTATTGACTATTGTCGTGCCCTGCAATCAGACTGTGACGTCCTGGATCCTGGCTCCGGGGAGACAACACACCATCCTTGAATCCCACCTGTTGCCGCAGAAACCCCTGTCTGTACCTCTCACTATGGAGTTCCCTACAACCACGGCTTGGCCTGACATCTGTCTCTTCGGCTTTTCTTCAGCGCCACTTTTTGACTTGCAGACCTGTCCGGCGTGTCAGACTGGCGGTGTCTTCTGTCCCAATAGACATAGACAATAGACATTAGGTGCAGGAGTAGGCCATTCAGCCCTTCGAGCCAGCACCGTCATTCAATGTGATCATGGGTGATCATCCCCAATCAGCACCCCATTCCTGCCTTCTCCCCATTATCCCCTGACTCCGCTATCTTTAAGAGCCCTATCTAGCTCTCTCTTGAAAGTATCCAGAGAACTGGTCTCCACTGCCCTCTGAGGCAGAGAATTCCACATACTCACAACTCTCTGAGTGAAAAAGAAAGCTTCCAAGAGAGTGAACCTGTTTTCAGGAGGTAGATCCCCATGGGTTTCCTGCACTCCAAGTTTCCTTCTCTTCCTCATCGTTGCTGACCATCTCTCTTGCGATATCTCCGGTGTAACATTCTCGCTGTAGGTCCTGTTCAGGAAACTGTCCTTTTTTCAGATGATCTTGAGGTCATCCTGTTGCTTCTCTTGTGCCCCAACCTGGTCCTTCAGGAGCTGAACTCGGACACTCTTTCTGCAGTTGTCACAGCCAGAGGCACCATCAGTGTCCCTGACCTGCAACATCCTGCATCCATTACACTGAATCAGCTTACCTGTCATTTCTTCACTGCGTCTCACCCTCTCCAATGTTTGACATAGTCTCCTCCCTCATCCTCCTCGCCGAAGACTCTCGAGCCAAAGACTCAGTGTGCAGGGATCGAGGACTCAGTGGGTCGAAGGCCCCATTTCCACTCTGTATCTCTAAACTAATCTAAACTAAACTAAAAGTAAAATTGCCACCTCCCCTCATCTGAGGTGATCTCCGTTCTGTAAAGGACCCGTCCCACTTTCCCGAGTTACTCACAAATTCTCCCGAGTTTTCCCCCTGCTTCAAACTCGAAGAATGTCCGTAGCGCGTCCGTAGCAGTCCGTAGCGAGTCCGTAGATATTTCGTAGTAGCTCGTAATGTCAGCCAGTAGGTACTCGGGGGCATCAGGTATGTCGGGACTTTTTTTCAGCATGTTGAAAAATATCCACGAGTGAAAGAAATAGCCCCGCGTACCTTTGGCTGGCTATTACCGTAATTCTCCGAGTTTGAATCAAGGGAAAAACTCAGGAGAATTTGTGAATAACTTGGGAAAGTGGGACAGAGGCTTAACAAACCACCATGATATAGCTCAATGACAACTGTAGTTTGACACTGAGGCAACTTGGGAAAATGTTACTCCTTTAAAAGAGCTAAATTGCTGTTTATTTGTTAATCTGAATTCAAATTGAACTTTCTGCTTCCATGGTGAGGTTTGTAATTACGTGCATCTAAATTGTTAGTTCTAGTCTCTACTTACACCGATAATATAAACATGACTCCACCTTAATTTCTAACCACACAGAAATAGGTTGTTTGGCCTATAAGTTCATGCTGGCTACCCGGATGCAATCCCATTTGTCACATTCCTCCCTGAAACCAGTGCATTTGAGGGAAAACCAGGCAGCCAAGGAAAGGGCTTGCAAACTCTGCAAACTCAAGATAGTTTTGGTGAGGAAATGCAATATCAACCCAGAGTCAGGATCAAACTCCCAGAGTGATAACCAGGTGCTCTGGATGTGCTCTGGGTACAAGTCTCCAACACTCTCAAGGCCAGGCAACACGCTCCTTCTCTATTCTTTGTAACTAACTAAAATAAACTGCAGATGCTGGAATCTTGAGCTAAACAAAGGGCTGGGAGGAGCTCAACTGAGCAGACTGCATCTGTGAAGGGAATGGACAGACAATGCTTTGGGATGAGGTCATTCTGAAGATGGGTCCCGACCCGACACATCACCTGTACATTTTCTCCAGGGATGCGGCCTGACCCGCTGAGTTAATTTAGCATATTGCGCCTATTTTTATAAACCAGCATCTGCAGTTCTTTGCTTTTAAAGTTAAAGGAGATTTGATGAAGTGTTAGATTGGCTAAATAGAGAAAAGTTTACTCCCTTAAACAGATGGCTCAAGTTTAGTTTAGTTTTAGTTTAGTTTATAGCTTTAATTTAGACTAGACTAAGTGGGACCTGTTGGGTCCCAGCATCACATGGGAGGGCTGGTCACCCAACACAATATTCCACCTCTCCACCAATCCCAATATTGCTGGCCAGTGGGGGGGGCTTTCTGTTGTGCTAGTATGTACTATTTGTTATTTGTTGATCACACACACCCTCCTCCACACACAGACACTCACACACAGACTCTCACAAACGCACACGCACATACAGACTAATTCACACACACACACACACACACACACACACACACACACACACACACACACACACACACACACACACAACACACACACGCACACACACACACACACACACACATAGACTCATACACACACACACACATACTGTACACTCAGACACACACACACACACACACACACACACACACAGACACACACACAGACACACACACACACACACACACACACACACACACACAGACTCATTCACACACAGACACATTCACACACACACACACACACACACACACACAGACCCATATATAGACACACACACACACACATACACACACACATACACACACACACACACACACACATTCACACACACACACCCAATACTAAAATGCCAAGTAACTTCAGAACGTGTTGAATATACAGTGTGTAAAACGAATGTTTAAAGCCTCCTGTAGAGGCTGCTGGTGCTGAAGCAAAAACGTGGTTTAAATAACATCCAACAAACACACTCACCATAGACAGAGCAGTTAGCTCTCTTGAATTATTCAACGGCGCCTGCACTTGGCGCCATCTTGACGTCACCCTCTCGCTTCTTGCCACGAACTGGAATTGACGCACTCAGCGCCAGGATGCCGCTAACCGGAATTGACGTAATCAGCGCCATCTTGCAACTAAGTGAAAATCACAGAATGAGCGCCAATTTTGAAATTAAACACAGTCCTGATCTAATAAAATGTTTATTCACGCTTTATCCATCCGAAAACTGATGCAAGCAAGCCCTTTAAAAGCCAAGCCAATTAGACAAAAACACTTTGCAAGCCAACAAAACACGTTTGCTGAAAGCCCTTTAAAAAGCCAACCCAATTGGACAAACACTTTGCAAACTCTGGAACACTCTGGAACTCTCTGCCACAGAGGGTAGTTGAGGCCAGTTCATTGGCTATATTTAAGAGGGAGTTAGATGTGGCCCTTGTGGCCAAGGGGATCAGAGGGTATGGAGAGAAGGCATACTGAGTTGGATGATCAGCCATGATCATATTGAATGGCGGTGCAGGCTCGAAGGGCCGAATGGCCTACTCCTGCACCTAATTTGTATGTTTCTATGTTTCAAACAACAAACACATTGGCTGAAAACCACATCCCAGGGCCTCACGGTGGAGTAGACGTCCGTTCAGTGTTATTCGCAGCTCAGAGAGCTGGGACCCTCTCGCTTCCTCCGTCTGGCAGAGACTGAGTGAGCCATGACACTTCCGGGTTTTATAGTCCCTCCCCCCCCTGCCGCCAGTGGGGGCAGCAGAGAGAATGGCAAAAATATTTAAAACATTAATATCTCTCTGATTTTATATCGTTGGGAAAAATCCTCCGGGCCAGTCCGGCGGAGTGGGGCTCTGAGCGAGGTGGCCAAAAAATGACAGCTGTAAGTGGCGGTATTCTCTCGGAAATCACATCACAGTAAGTCAAAAGCGGTCATGATCTTACTTTTAGTAATATAGATAAGAGATACAGTATGGAAACAAGCCCTTTGGCCCACTAAATCCATGCTGACCATTAATCACCCGTTTGCACTAATTCTATGTTATTCCACTTTCTCATCCATTCCTTACATACTAGGGGCAATTTACAATGGCCAATTAGCCTGCAAACTTGTAGGTCTTTGGGATGTGGGAGGAAACCCACCCAGTCACAGAAATGTGCAAACTCTACACAGATAGCATCCAAGTTTTGGATCTAACCCAGGTCTCATGCGCAGTGAGGCAGCAGTTCAATGTGCCACTCAAAGTCAGGTGGTGTAAATACAAACTAGTGGATCAATGTCAGAAAGGGGAATGTAATGAATACTTATTTACACCAAGGATGATGGTGATCTGGAACTCACTAATACTGTGGGATGGTGGAAACACATTCAGAACTTTCAAAAGAAGAATTGGATAGGCATTTGAGAGTGAATTATTTGCAGGCTGGTAGTGAAATAGCTTTGGAAAGGAACACTTTGGGGTTGGCACAGTGGCGCAGCAGTAGAATCGCTGCCTTGCAGCTCCAGAGACCCAGTTTTGAGGTCTACAGGTGCTGTTTGTACAGAGGTTGTACGTTCTCCCTGTGACACTTGGGTTTCCTCCCACACTCCAAAGACAAATATGTTTGTATGTTAATCGGCTTCGGTAAGCTGTAAAAATAATTGGCATTAGTGTGTAGTATAGTATTAGTGTACTGGGTGATCACTAGTCGACATGGTCGAAGGGCCTGATTCTGCACTGATCTTACAGCAAAGTCTTCGATGTCTCTGTACTGAAAGCACTGACAATGACAAATAAAACTGCAACAATCTGAATCTGAATCTGAAGTCTGCACTGGATTACATTCTGGCAGTCAAAAGAATTCAAAGTCAAAAAGTCTGCTTCCACAGAATTTAGATTTCTGAACCTGGTTTTCTTAGAGAGGAAAGCACATTGGCAATAAAGGGTTGGCCAAATAGCCTCAAATTGCCAACATATCTATACTTCATTTAATTGGAATTAAAAGGGCTTCCAATTTTTACAAGTTCTACGGAGAATGGATTACATTATTTGGCAGTAAATAACTAGAATTCAATTTGTTCCTAAAAATCCCACTATCTGGAACTACTGCTTAAACACAGAAATTTAGTTGTACTAAACCTGGTTTTGTTTGATTGTGACAGGGGAGAGTAACAACATTTGGCAATGTCATTGTCACCAACGTGTCAACCAGGAAGTGACACTGCTAACATCTTAGTGCAATGATCAGAGATGAGTCAAAGCCAATCAATTTACTCCTTTGCACCCCTAGAGATCTTAATGATGCCGTTTTTGTGCAAATACAACAAATACATTTAATTGGAATTAAAAGGGCTTCATCCATCAGATACTTCAGAAAACAGCGAAAATTACACATATATTTTCTGGTTCCCTCAAAAGAAAGCCGAGAACTGAGAAAGGCGCTTGAAAATATGCCAAAGATCCCTAAAGTAAATAACTAGTTAAGTTGAAAGAGGGCATGAGTTTGGCTGGCATGACCTGAAACTAAATTCTCCTATATCCCAATTCTATCTGGAGAACTACTGTAATGGTAAACTTAGAAATGGGCTAGATTGATTAATAAAGCTTTTTCTTCTGTGTTTTTGTTTAGATTGTGCTCGCATAGGATATATTGATTATTAACAATTCATTTGGTGGCTTTTCTGTTTGTCATTGTGAACAGAAGTGAAATATCTTACCCCAGGAACTGAACACTGCAAACACATCTTGCACTGCAATGGACTTGTTTATAATAGTGTTTTGCAATGATGTCTTGTTTTTTTTTTAACAGTCTTTTTCTGTCTGTCTTGAAGAATATATTGTGATTTGCATATAATTTATGTTTTCATGTGCTGTCTGAGTCTTTGTGCCAATGATGTCGTTGCATGCAAAATTTTCATTATACGTACTTCACCATACGTGCATTTGACAATAAACTCAATTTAACTTGACAATCCTTAATATGGCAGCCCAACAATTGAGCAATCTTTGGGGCCCAACCCTATGCCTGTATATGAGGCCAAGGGGGGTATCTGGATAAATGAAGCACTCAGCCTAATTTCATTTGTCTATGACTTGCGTTGTTTGTATTGCATTGTTTTCAATTGACTGAGAGGATTTAAGATTGGGGTGCCCTGAAATCTCAGCTACTCATATCTAGATGCAATGTTAGTTATTAATAAAGTAGATGCAGAGAAACACTACGATCTAGCAGATATCACACAGGGGGTGGTACATTAATCAAACAAGCTGCCACAGTAAGTGATTGAGGCAGATACAATAACTATATTGAACATACATTTGGACAGGTACATGGATAGGAAAGGTGGAGAGCGTTATGGATCACCTGCAAGGAAATGGGAGCAGCTTAATGGGCATCTCGATCACCAATGATGAGTTGGGCAAAAGGGTCTATTTCCTTGCTGTGTAACTCTGTGAGTCTATAACAACATGGAGCTAGGCTATTAAGAAGAGTAATGAAGAATTTGTTTTCGACACAAAGGTTTGCAAATATTTGTAGTTTTCTATCCTGTTGATGATGGTACCATTGGAGCATTAAAGATCGAACTAGGTAGATAGTTTTGTGGGGAATGTGGTGCAGATCAATGGAACAGTCCTGAGTGATAGAAGATAATTAAGGGCTGAATGGCCTACTCGTTATGGTAGGGCATGTAGGGGGAAGAGTAGGGGATATAGACTTAAGTCAAGAATCACGAGGAAAAGCCATGTTTGGATTCCAAAGGGAAAGGTTTAAGTGTAAGCCTTTAAATGTGGATAAATTAATTTACATTTTATTACAAGGAATTCTTGAGATTTATGTCACTGGGTGCAGTGGGTGATTGCAGAAGAAGCCTTAACGAATACACGTCTTGAAGAAAGGGTTTCAAACTTCAGACGGGATAGTGCCTGGTGCATTTTCAATGTAATTCAATAAGATGGGTAGATGCATTAGGGCTGCATCACCCATAATTAGATGGGTGGATGCATTGGACATAAGCAGACACTTCTCGCTTGACACTTTGGGGACTTATTAGGCCACTTAGCACTTGACAAATAGACAAAGTTCAATCCAGATCCTAGCTGTCAAACGTCCAAGTCAAGAGACAAGTATGTTTAATAGTCATATTCATTGGGATCGCTGCAGCTTTACAGCCACATTAGGGCAACAACAGAACAAATAAACATACAGTGAACAATAAATACAATTAATTATTAGTTATACTAGGTAACCAGACCATAATAGTGTAGGGAAAAATACGTGGTACAACCAATAATAAATCCATATTTGTTCATTCCTGAGGCGGGATTGTGGTTAAGGCTGATGAGAAGAAGCTGTTCATGAACCTGAAGGCGAATGCCCCTGTCCCACTTAGGAAACTTGAACAAAAACCTCTGGAGACTTTGCACCCCACCCAAGGTTTCCGTGCGGTTCCTGGAGGTTCCAGGAGGTTTTTGTCAGTCTCCCTACCTGCTTCCACTACCTGCAACCTCCGGCAAGCACCTGCAACCTCCGGGAACCGCACGGAATCCTTGGGCGGGGCGCAAAGTCTCCAGAGGTTTCCGTTCAGGTTTCCTAAGTGGGACAGGGGCATTAGGTTCACAGGCTGTTGTACCGACGAGAACATTGCGACTTGATGTGGGCTTTTAATCAATTTCCCTCCTGGGATAAATAAAGTTCTCTCATATTGTATCGCAATAATATTAGCCCTATTCTTGAGGAAGTCATTTCTAAAGATCCCTTTGAAAGTGAGGAGGTCAATACCTGTGACCAACTGTGAGCAATGACAAGCGGGTAGAACTTCATTAAGAACAACCCAGTGGAATTTAGCTTCTGGCATAGTCAAAATTCAGAGAGCATGTAAGCAGGTCCTCCTGCACACCAGCGGGGATCGCTGGTCGGCGTGGACCCGGTGGGCCGAAGGGCCTGTTTCCACGCTGTATCTCTAAACTATACTAAAGTAAACATCACCAAGCAGCCAATTACGAAATTCATAAAAACATAGAAAATAGGTGCAGGAGTAGGCCATTCGGCCCTTCGAGCCTGCACCGCCATTCAATATGATCATGGCTGATCATCCAACTCAGTATCCTGTACCTACCTTCTCTCCATACCACTGATCCTTTTAGCCACAAGGGCCACATCTAACTCCCTCTTAAATATAGCCAATGAACTGGCCTCAACTACCTTCTGTGGCAGAGAATTCCACAGATTCACCACTGTGTGAAAAATGTTTTTCTCATCTCGGTCCTAAAAGACTTCCCCTTTATCCTTAAACTGTGACCCCTTGTTATGGACTTCCCCAACATCGGGAACAATCTTCCTGCATCTAGCCTGTCCAACCCCTGAAGAATTTTGTACGTTTCTATAAGATCCCCCCTCAATCTTCTAAATTCTAGCGAGTACAAGCCGAGTCTATCCAGTCTTTCTTCATATGAAAGTCCTGCCATCCCACAAATCAGTCTGGTGAACCTTCTCTGCACTCCCTCTATGGCAAGAATGTATTTCCTCAGATTAGGAGACCAAAAGCAATTCCCACAGAATTTTAAATTCTTATTTTTTAATTTCTCCGCACATTTTCAAAAATTACCACTCATCTACCACTCAAAATTGCCCCCAAAATCTACCACTCATCTGGACACAACAGACAATTAACAATGGCCAGATAACCTACTGACTCACATGTCCTTGAGATGTTGGAGAAAACCATTGCACCCAGAGGAAACCCATGCAGGTCACAGGGGAACCTGTAAACTCCACATAGTACCCAGAGTTGGGATTGAACCTGTGCCACTAAAGATGTGAGGCAATGATTCTAGTAGCTGAACCACTGTGTGAATAAATTGTTCAGTGCAGAATTTATATAATTCATATCATAGAAAAAGTGTAACTAAGGCTAGCTCAGTTTGGATTGTAGGGGATCAAGAGATATATGATGTAGGCAAGAAAGTACAGTTCTTGAATTGTGAACTGTCTTGAGGGGTCAAATGGTCATCTCCTGCACTTATTTCGTATGTTCTTAGTTGGTACAGCAATCAATAATACAGTGTCATAGAAAAATTCCAACCAATCAAATAACTATCTTTAAGTTAATGTTGTAATGCAAGAAACACACAGCAGCCAATTAACATAGAGGAAGCTCCCAGAAAATGTAATGTGATTAGGGCCAGTTATTCTACACGCTAGATGAAGGATAGATAATGGTCAAATATTATTTATTATTGTCATGCTTTTAAATAATACCATGAGATTCACCCAAGAGATCAGATGGGGGTCAAATTCCAGTCTGAAATATGCTCCCTGATTGTCGCATTGATGAACCAGCATGGATTTTTGTGCTCAAGCCTCTTGGGTGATGTATCCACTATCTTTTAATTTGGAGGTAAGTATTTTGTTATATTTCAAAATAAATGTTATTGATAAAAAACATTATATATGGAATACCAAAATGTGACAAAAAAGACAAAATAGAAGGTGGCCTTTACATACATGGTGTCATTCTTCCGTCCATAAATGAACAATGTTATTGGTTGTACTGCATACATTGGTAGTGTTGCAGAAACTCAGCGGGTGAGGCAGCATCTATGGAGTGAAGGAAATAAGCGATATTTCGGGTCGAGACCCTTCTTCAGACTGTCTGAAGAAGGGTCTCGACCCGAAACGTCGCCTATTTCCTTCACTCCATAGATGCTGCCTCACCCTCTGAGTTTCTCCAGCATTTTCGTCCACCTTCAATTTTCCAGCATCTGCAGTTCCTTCTTAAACATTGGTAGTGTCATAACTTTGTATATCGCGTACTAATGCCACTTATTAACTAATCACAGTTAATAATGTTTTTTTTTGCCTTCCTTCACAGCGAGGAGAAGATGCACTGTGAAGGATGTTTGAGTAAATTGTGTTGTGTCTTGGGTCTTTTTCTTTTTGTATGTATGACTGCAGAAACAACATTTCGTTTGGACCTCAACGGTGTCCAAACGACAAGTAAATTGTATTGTATTGTATTGTATTGTATTGTATTTTATTGTATTGTATTGTATTGTATCAACCTTCTGGGTTAATGCAAACATTAAATGTTTGAGTGGCTTCTACAGCAGGCGCAAACCCTCAGTATTGAGAGCCAAAAGGACCCTGGACTGCAGTCCCTCTCTAAAGAGCCATTGTGTTGGATGCAGTGAGCCTCAGTACATCTTCAGGATATACTCCGGCAGCCTGGAAGTGCCAGTCTGCAGCATTCCTTTAGGGACATCTCGTTGTAATGGAAGACCAACAAGTTTCAGGCAAAGTAAAATGCATCTTTCGACAACTAGTAGGTATGTTACAAAACCCACCTGAATCGTGGCTGAGCATCTGCCCCCAGGCCTTGTGTGTGATTTTGGCGCTGTTTAGAGGGGGCGGGTTTAAAACGCGATTTTTACTAGGCTGTTCCAATCGAAAATGTTCAGCCTAGTAAATCATTAACGGAAAATCGCTGAAAGACCCCGTCGCAAAAGGTATTATTAGTTTTTATGGCCTTGTATAATAGTTATAGTAGTTTAAAAATCACTCTCTAAACCCGCGACCTCTCGCAGCCCCAGGGTTTTATAAAGCAAACAATTAAAGGTATGTACCTTATTTTTACATTAAATGGGGCTTGTATATAACCCTGTATATAAAGTTTTCTATAGCGAGTAGTTCATTTTGGGCTCTTTATATCCCGCAGTATTTTTCTGGGCACTTGAGGCACAAATCCAGCGCAATGTGAACGTTCTAAACCAGCGCGTTCACGGGATCCCACTAGAAAGCCGATTTAAATATGCTTTCATTTCAGGTCATCTAAGTAAGATTATTTTATATTTGTTTCAGAATGCTTCAATCTATGATAACTGAAAATTTCATTCAGTTCTCTTAATTTTTAAGAAGGTTATGGGCTTTTGACTGTCCACGATCACAGCTTTTTTGTTATGTCCATAGAAAATCAATAGGGAACAAGATGCTAATTTCCGAGTATGAAAATGGCCATAACTTTTTTATTACTTGAGATATGAAAGTGAATTAGGTGTCAAATTAAACTTATTGTTATGCTTTATCTGATGGGATAAATTGCAGACTTGATTTTTTAAATCTCAAAATTTTGTAACTTTGCTACAACTAGATGATCTTTCTGCAACACTTGATGTTTGTCTCAATAGGCATCCCTGGGAACAGCCCCCAGGTCAAAGATGCCTCGGGTACGCAGGGGGTATGTCAGCCACAACTTGTTAACTATGAAAAAGAAGCCTGGTGTACAAGCAGGAGTCAGAAAATACAATCACATACTTTGTATATCCCTTTTGAGGTAACAATAAGCCAAGAGGTGGTATTTAAAGAATGCAAACAAATGGAATATATTACTTAAAACAAATGAAAATGAAAAATGGGTAAATGTATTCACAACTTTCAATATAAAAAATATAATTTTACAATAATTTTAACAATGTACCTATTCACCTCTATAACTGAACCACTCAGGTGACTCATAGAATCATAGAGCCATGCAGTGTGGAAACAGGCCCTTGGGCAAACCATTAATTAACCAGCCTATACATTATTTCGCAGTTTCTCAAATGCTCCACTCCCTGCACTCCCATGATGTGTGATCACATATAATGCCAGCTCCATCTTTAAATTCGCCACCATTATTGTTGGCTCGATCAATAACAATGATAAGATGCAGTATAAGAAAGAGATTGTGAACTTCGTGTCATGGTGTCAAGGTAACAAGAGTTGATTGTTGGCCTAAGTAAGCAAGGGTGTGAACACACCATCCTCATCAATGGAACTGCTGTCGAGGTGGTCAAAGACTTCAAGTTCCTCGGCATCCGTATCACCAGCAACTGAACCTGGTTCCATTACATTGTGGCAGTGATCAAGAAAGCATCTCAATGTATTTGTTTTCACAGGTATCTGACAAGATTCAATAGGGATTTTCTCAAACCTCTCCTGATGCACTTAGAAAGTATTCTGCTGGGCTGCATCTCAGTTTGGTATGACATCTCCTTTGTTCATGACCGCCTGAACCTATAGAGAATGATGAACACAGCCTAATCCATTACAGGTTTGTTGTTTTCTTCCATCCAATCAACTTCACAGTGCATTGAAAGACACAATGTACTGGAGTAACTCAGCAAGTCAGGCAGCATCTCTGAAGAACAGGGATAGGTGACATTTTGGGACGAGATCCCTCTTCGCCCTGACCTGCCTGATCTATTGAGTTACTTCAGCACTTTTGCAGTTCTTTGTTTCTTCATTGTGCATTGCATCAGGAACCTCAAAATGTCTTCAAGGATGACTGCCAATCTGGCCTTTTCCTGTTCTCTCTTCTATTGTGAAAAGATGTAGCAGATTGAAAGCTTAGACATCCAGACTTAAGAACACTTTTTCTCCACTGCTACCAGACTCGTGAATTTAGTATAATTTCTAAATGCAGTGCGGAAACGGGCCCTTCGTTTCACGAGTCCGCACCGACACATGAGCCCCACACACCACAGCATCCCACACTCACTAGGGACAATTTACAATTTGACCAAGCCAATTAGTCTCCAAACCTGCACGTCTTTGGAGTGTGGGAGGAAACCGGAGTGCCTGGAGAAAGCCCACACAGGTCATGGAGAGAACATACAGACTCCGTACAGACAGCACCTGTAGTCAGGATTGAACCTGGTCTCTGGCGCTGTCAGGCAGCAATTCTATTCCTGTGCCACTGTGCTGCCCCATTGTGGACCCCACCCGTTTACCTTGTAGTGGCTTCAAATAATTACCTACAGTATTTCACATACCCTGCCACGTCTTCTAAATTTTATGCTCACCTCTAGGTTATTCTGTTATTTTGTTATTGTTCTTTAATAATCTTTGCAATACTTCAGATTCTTGCACCATTCTGCCATTTTGCACTCGTTGCTTGTATTGTATTTATTGTTGATGTGTGTATCATGATTACCCTGTGAGCTTCATGCAAACAAGGAATTTCATTGTACTCTGATGTATATGACAGTAATCTAATGTGAATCTGAATTGACTACATTTACTAAAAATTGAATTGATAATCCGCTGAGTTACTCCAGCATTTTGTGTCTTTCTTTGATGTAAACCAGCATCTGCAGTTCCATCCTACACATAGATAATTACATGTTGGCATTGAATGCTCATCGTCAATGCAATGGTCCAGCAATGTCAATGGAAAATGAATTACACCTGGCAGTTTTATGGTGAACTGTCTTATTTCCTGGGTGCTTTATTATATAACACTTTGGGGTATTTGGCATAAAAGCTATATAAGGTTAATTTATTGAGTTGCATGGGATCATAGAAACATAGAAAATAGGTGCAGGAGGAGGCCATTCGACCCTTCGTGCCAGCACCACCATTCATTGTGATCATGGCTGATCGTTCCCTATCAATAACTCGTGCCTGCCTTCTCCCCATATCCCTTGACTCCACTAGCCCCTAGAGCTCTATCTAACTCTCTCTTAAATCCATCCAGTGACTTGGCCTCCACTGCCCTCTGTGGCAGGGAATTCCATAAATTCACAACTCTCTGCGTGAAAAGGTTTTTTCTCACCTCAGTCTTAAATGACCTCCCCTTTATTCTAAGACTGTAGCCCCTGGTTCTGGACTCGCCCCACATTGGGAACATTTTCCTGCATCTAGATTGTCCAGTCCTTTTATAATTTTATATGTTTCTATAAGATGCCTTCATCTCCTCCCGACTGGACTACTGCAACTCACTTCTCCTTGGCATCAGCTCCACCTACATCAACCGACTCCAACTGGTCCAGAACGCAGCCGCCCGACTCATCGCCCACACCAAATCCTGGCATCACATCACTCCAGTCCTCAAACAACTTCACTGGCTTCCCATCTCCCACCGGATCACTTACAAAATCCTGGTCCTCACCTACAAAGCCCTCCACCATCTGCCCCCCCCCCCCCCCCCATATCTCACTGACCTCCTCTCCCCCTACCAACCCTCACGGTCCCTCAGATCCACATCAGCCGGCCTCCTCTCCATCCACAAATCCAACCTCCGCAGTTTTGGGGACAGAGCCTTCTCCAGGGCAGCTCCCAGGCTCTGGAACTCCCTCCCCCAACTGATCATCAATTCTGAGTCCCTCACCATCTTCCAGTCCCGCCTTAAGACCCATCTCTTCACCTCTGCCTATCCTTAGCCCCACGTCCCCCTCCCTTTTCATCTGTGCTTGAATTGTTGCTCATTTTTTGGTTTGTTTTATTTTTTTTTGTTTTAGTTTTTGTTTTTTGCCTTGCCTTGTAAAGTGACTTTGTCCCTGAAAAGCGCTATATAAATTCAATTTATTATTATTATTAAGATATCCCCTCATCCTTCTAAACTCCAGTGAATACAAGCCTAGTCTTTTCAATCGAACGTGAAGGTGAAGGTGAAGCCTTGAAAAAGCTTGTTTAGTTTTGAGATACGGCATGGAAACACGTCCTTCGGCCCACTGAGTTGGCCCATTGATCACCCATTCACATTAATTCTGTTATTCCACTTTTGTATCCACTCTCTACACATTAGAGTCAATTTTCAGATTCCAATTAACCTCTAAATTTGCATGCGGAGGTGTTCGGCGAAACGATCGCCAAGCCTACGCTTGGTCTCACCAACGTAGATCAGCTGACATCTAGAGCAGCGGAAAGCACCAGGCACTTTTCCTTGCAACAGCAAGAAATACTCCACTTGTCGCTTTACCTCCCCCCTCGACTCCATTCAAGGACCCAAGCAGTCGTTCCAGGTGCGACAGAGGTTCACCTGCATCTCCTCCAACCTCATCTATTGCATCCGCTGCTCTAGAAGTCAGCTGATCTACATCGGTGAGACCAAGCGTAGGCTTGGCGATCGTTTCGCCGAACACCTCCGCTCGGTCCGCATTAACCAACCTGATCTCCTGGTGGCTCAGCACTTCAACTCCCCCTCCCATTCCGAATCCGACCTCTCTATCCTGTGCCTCCTCCATGGCCAGAGTGAGCACCACCGGAAATTGGAGGAGCAGCACCTCATATTCCGCTTGGGCAGTCTGCACCCTAGCGGCATAAACATTGAATTCTCCAATTTCCGGTTGCCCTTGCTGTCTCCTCCCCTTCTCAGCTCTCCCTCAGCCCTCGGGCTCCTCCTCTTCCTTTTTCCTTTCTTCTCCCCGCCCCCCCCCCCCCCCCCCCCCCCCCCCCTACATCAGTCTGAAGAAGGGTTTTTGTCCCGAAACGTTGCCTATTTCCTTCGCTCCATAGATGCTGCCCCCGCTGAGTTTCACAATCACTTTTGTCTGAAGAAGGGTTTTGGCTCCCCGTAAACGTTGCCTATTTCCTTCGCTCAATCATAGATGCTGCTGCACCAATGTGCTGAGCCCTTATTTTTCACTGCAGCACTTTTGTACTACCTCAGGTTTTATTCTGGTAGTGTGGCACTCCCTCAGTACTGCGCTCAGGTACCAATCTTGTTTCAAGGCTTAATGGACAGGAATGGAATACATAATCTCTAACTCAGAAGCAAATGTGCTCCCAAAGGAGCCCTTATTTACACCTCTGACACTGCTGCACTTCCTTGGTACTGCACTCAAGTTTTGTTCTAGATTCTCTTCCACCATCTTTGTGTACTTTGTGTACACACAAATAACAGCTGGTGCACAGATGTTAAGGCCATTGACGACTACTGCTCTCCGGACCTGGAATATTTATCCATAAAATGTTGCCCCTTCTATATGCCATGGAAATTTATGGTTGTTATGATCATGGCTGTATATATACCGTCAGAAGGCAATACCACTACTGATTTGGGCTATCTGTTTACTACTGATCTGGGCTATCTGCTATCTGCTGATGGGATCTTTATAATAGCTGGGGATTTCAATCAAGCAAGACTAAAGACTGTCCTCCCTAAATCCTATCAACATGTGCAATGCCCCACAAGAGGTAAAAACATACTAGACCATGTCTATAGCAACATCAAACATGGGTACAAAGCATCGCCTCTCCCCCATCTGGGCTAATCTGACCACATCTCCTTATGTGAGTCAACTGCCAACCCACCAGCCGTGAGTGACTGAGCCGCCAGCCCAAGAATCCACTCGGCCCACAATGTCCATACTAGCCCTCTGGAAACCAGTCCCTTCAGCCCACAACACCCATACTAGCACTCCAGAACACCCCCCCTCCCACTGGCCACCAATATTGGAATTGGTGAAGAGGTGGAATATTGTGTTGGGGGACCAGCCTTCCCGTGTGATGCTGGTGCCCAACAGGTCCCACTTAGTCTAGTTATTATTTATTTGTTACGTTGGAGCTCTGCTCGGGCAGTGCGCCTGAAATGTTGTTGTTTGTATTTACAATGACAATAAAGTGTATTATTATTATTATTATTATTATTATTATTATTATTATTATTATTATTATTCTTACAATACCTCACGACTTCAATGTCATTGCTTCTCTGCTCCTGTTTTGGGAACCACTAATCTCCCTCTTTGTGGTGTCTCACCTTTCAACACCCAATTGGAAACAGCAAAAGTTTTTTGGTATCTGACTGGCTGATTCTTGATTCTCAGTCGTACAGTTTGTCCCTTTCATGTGGCCACTAACTCACAATGTGTCAACTGGGTCAAAGAAATAAGTGCAAGGCAAAGTAGAAATGGCCGTAAACACTGGTGTGGACAATAGGACTTCTAATTACCTGTGATAGTTTTATTATCTATATAACTAATATTCAATTAAATGAAAACCAAACTGTACATTTCCTTTATACACCCATGATATTGTTATCCTGTTTGCACGCTTCATAGTTTAGGAGGTCAGTATAACTCTTGGAAAGAATTTACCTTCAGAGTGAAGTGAAGAAATTCATTCTGCCCAAATCTGATTTTGAAAATCCCTTCCATTGCTACCTTGGGTTTTTAAATTAGGTAAGCAAGCACTTGAAATAAAGTTCATGGTCTTGTAGAAAAATATAAAGTTTGCAAAAAGACCATTTAGCTATTTGTGTTAGGAAATATTTCCCACGAGAAGCTTCTACCCCTCTGAGACTTTATGCAATGTCAATTAGTAGGATTTGTTTAGCTTCTTGAGCTTTAAGTAAATTCCATTGATTTTATTTTTAACACACCTATTTAGAGTTAACAAAGTGTTCTAATTATGGTTTTGATTCTAAAATGGTTATACTAGCTGAGATTCTTTGTTATCACCTCATATTCTGCCCAGATTTTTCACTGTAGCTACAAATAAACCAATCTTACATCCAAATAATCACCTATTTCTACAATTCTACAAGCCATGATCTCAGTGTGTGCACAATAAGCATGTACAATGATAGACACAAAAAGCTGGAGTAACTCAGCGGGACAGACAGCATCTCTGGAGAGAAGGAATGGGTGATGTTTCGGATCGAGACCCTTCATGATATCATGGGTACCTGAGTGATGAAGGCATATTGGCAGTGTTTTGGTGACTTACGTGAAGGCAAAGTACACCGTCTGTAGCTTGTAAATCAGAGGTGTCTGTGGGTTGGGGAAAAGTGTCATGTGAGAATAAGGATTAGATATAAGAACACTGTCATTTTTAATGTTTCTATCCAATGACTAGGCATAGCATGGTGGCATAGCAGTTCGTTGCTGTACCATAGAAACATAGAAACATAGAAAATAGGTGCAGGAGTAGGCCATTCGGCCCTTCGAGCCCTTTAAGCCTGGCCTTGGCTGCTGTCGATATGGATTCTGCACATTCTCCCAGTAATTTAACCCCACAGGATATTGAAGGATATGTCAGAGACTTTTGCTCACTATATTTGGGTGACGTGCTGGTCATGGTGAAATTGTTAGAGAATGAGTCGAGTAAGCAAAAATTAAGTGCCTGATAATCAACATGGACTTGAAGGGCTGAAGGGCCATTTCTGTGCTGCATTTCCCTATGACTCTGATACTGAAAATATGAATAACTCAAAATGTCTTTGGAATTAAGTAGTTCTATGCGGCTGAGATGGCATGTGCTTAGAATCACACCGCCTGTCACTGGTGCTATGAATGTAACGTAAAGGAAATGGCAGACATTGTATTCCAAAATTTGGTGCCATTGGTCTGACAGCTTTGATGGATTGAACTACTCTTTTTGGCTTAGCAAGTGAAGGAGATATGTAGCACATTAAACACTCTCAACCAGTAATGAAATTCTAACCACAGCAAAAGTTTCTGTACTATTGAGTATATGAACCTTGTTCTTAACCTATGCTGGGGTCAAGGAACGAGCGTTCACATCGTGATCCTGTTTCCATCAATCTTTCCACCACCACACACAAGAAGTAGAAGAAGCACAAGAAGCGCAAGACACCATTGTATGCAGGTGCTGAGAAGTGAGTTCAGCTCTGGCTGAACAATTTCTAATCTTGTGATGTGGACTCGATAAGAAGAACCTATGCTAATTGCTGAACCCAATGTCACGCCAACCACTTGTTGCATGACCTTTGATCAAAATGATACCAACTTTTACCTCTTAGTGCATCAACTATAGATGCATTCACCAGAATGAGAAATTACAAAATCGCTTCAATTCCCTCTATAATTTCCTGCAGCGGTTTTCAGCAAATGAGGTTGTTTCAAAGAGATATGTAATGTTAGAAACATGGCATCCAGTTAACTCCAACAAACAGCAATGTGATTTAAACCTAAATAATCCATTCATATTAAACTGTAAATAGTAAGCGGAAGTCCAGGAATAACTCTCATGTATGTTTTTGAATTCATGTCATAAGATCCTTGATCTGAGAGTGGGATAGTGTCCAGAATTAATGTTTTGCCTAACAGTGCAGCACTCCCTCAAGCGTCAGATGGAGTTTTATGATCCAGTCTCAGAACTTGTGCACTCCAGTTCACTAGAGTGATATCTTGCAGGCTATGTTTTTTACATATTCAGTGCAATTTTGATTAGCATAAGTTCAATCAATCTTCAGGTAGAAATGATTCTGTGTAAATTGTATGTAAGAGTTGATTAGCAATTAGGAATGTGGGCCTTGGAAGATTGAAGTGATGTCGGTTTTTAAAGGATTTCCCCCTTATCCTTAAGCTGTTACCCCTTGTCCTGGACTTCCCCAACATCGGGAACAATCTTCCTGCATCTAGCCTGTCCAACCCCTTAAGAATTTTGTAAGTTTCTATCTGATCCCCTCTCAATCTTCTAAATTCTAGAGAGTATAAACCAAGTCTATCCAGTCTTTCTTCATAAGACAGTCCTGACATCCCAGGAATCAGTCTGGTGCATAGAAGGATCACCAGACTGATTCCTGGGATGTCAGGACTGTCTTATGAAGAAAGACTGGATAGATTTGGTTTATACTCTCTAGAATTTAGGAGATTGAGAGGGGATCTTATAGAAACTTACAAAATTCTTAAGGGGTTGGGCAGGCTAGATGCAGGAAGATTGTTCCTGATGTTAGGGAAGTCCAGGACAAGGGGTCACAGCTTAAGGATAAGGGGGAAATCCTTTAAAACCGAGATGAGAAAAACCTTGTTCACACAGAGTGGTGAATCTCTGGAACTCTCTGCCACAGAGGGTAGTTGAGGCCAGTTCATTGGCTATATTTAAGAGGGAGTTAGATGTGGCCCTTGTGGCTAAGAGGATCAGAGGGTATGGAGAGAAGGCAGGTACGGGATACTGAGTTGGATGATCAGCCATGATCATATTGAATGGCGGTGCAGGCTCAAAGGGCCGAATGGCCTACTCCTGCACCTAATTTCTATGTTTCTATGTTTCTATGTCAATGAATCCTCCCTTGAACTTCTACAGGGGTACGATAAAGAGCATATTGATTGGTTGCGCCATTGCTTAGTTCGTCAACTCGAATGCCCAGGAACGAATGAGATTACAAAAAGTGGTGAACACTTCCTGGTCCGTCATAAGGTCATAAGGTCATAAGGTCATAAGTGATAGGAGTAGAAATAGGCCATTCGGCCCATCAAGTCTATTCCACCATTCAATCATGGCTGATCAATTCTCCTGCCATTCTCCCCATAACCCCATTATCCTGCCTTCTCCCCATAACCTCTGACCCCTATACTGGGTACTGGGTATTGGGTACTGAGCATGTCATGGGTACTGATGTGTTTTTTGAGGAAGTGACAAAGATGATGATGAGGGAAGGGCAACAATGCTGTCTACATGGAATAAGGCATTTGATTAAATTGTTTATAGTAGGTTGATCCAGAATATTAAGATGCAAGCGATCCATGGTGATTTGATAATTTGGATTCAAAACTGGCTTACTTGTAGAAGACAGATGATTGTGGCGGATGGTACTATTCTGGCTGGAGGTTTGTGACCACTGGAGTTCTGCAGGGATCTGTACTGAGACCTCTATTGTACGTTGTGATATACATTAAAGACTTGAATGTAAATGTAGATGGGTTTGTCAATAGGTTTACAGACAACACCAAAATTGGACAGTGAGGACAATTGTGACAGTGTACAGCAGGATATAGA
Organism: Leucoraja erinaceus; assembly: GCF_028641065.1. Lineage (NCBI taxonomy): Eukaryota > Metazoa > Chordata > Chondrichthyes > Rajiformes > Rajidae > Leucoraja > Leucoraja erinaceus. Next base: position 89,141,588 of record NC_073380.1, on the reverse strand, counting down.
TCAGCAACAGAAAATAGTGGACAAATGGCAGATGGGGTTTAATCCGAGCAAGTATGAGGTGTTTTGGAGGTTGAGAGGAAAGTATAGCATTAATGGCAAGACCCTCAACAGCACTGACTTACAGAAGGACCTTGAGGTCCAAGTCCATAGTTCCGTGAAAGTGGCAACACAGAATAGGCTGTCATAAGGTCATAAGGTCATAAATAGAATGCTAAAGAAGGCGTATGGCGTATGCTTTAGAAGATTGAAAAACTAATCAATGTAATGTTTTTTCTTTTTTTTAAGTTGGTTAGTGAACCACACGGTCTTATTCCAATTTTTTTATTTATTTACTTCTTTTTTTTTCCCCTATCTACTTATTTTTTTATTTGGATTGCTGTTGTTCTACTTTGTTTTATTTCCAGTGATGGTGTTGGAGGCAGGTGTATATATCTCTTAAAAAATCATTAAAAATAAAAAATAAAAGATTGTAGGGGAGGAGGGGGGAATTAATAGAAAGTACAAAATTCTTATGGGTTGGACAGGTATAGATGCTAGGGGGAAGATTGTTCCCGATGTTGGGGAGGGTCCAGAACAAGAGGTCACCTGTTTAACCGTTTGTAAGTCTCTTTGGACCGAGATGAGAAAAACATTTTTCACACAGAGATATGGGGGAAGTCTGGAAACAAGGGGTCACAGAAGTAACGATAAGGGCCAGTTTTTTGGACCGAGATTAAGAAAAAAACATTTTTCACACAGAGAGTGGCTAAAGGGTGGAATTCTCTGCCACAGAAGGTAGTTGAGGCCAGTTCATTGGCTATATTTCAAGAGGGAGCTAGATGTGGCCCTTGTGGCTAAAGGGATCAGGGGTATGGAGAGAAGGCAGGTACGGGATACTGTGTTGGATGATCAGCCATGATCATATTGAATGGCGGTGCAGGCTCGAAGGGCCGAATGGCCTTCTCCTGCACCTATTTTCTATGTTTCTATGTGTGCTTGCTTTCATCGGTCAGGGCGTTGTGTATAAGAGCCAGGAAGTCATGACAGCTTTATAGGCTTTTACATAAACCACATTTGGAGTATTGTGTGCAGTTCTGGCTGCCCCATTATAGGAATTATGTGGAGGCTTTGGAGACATTACAGAAGAGGTTTACTAGAATGCTGCCTGGATTAGAAGGTATTAGCTACAAGGAGAGATTGGCCAAATGGATTGTTTTCTCTGGAACATCAGAGGCAGAGGGGCCTGAATATAAAGTTATGAGAGGCATAGATAGGCCAGACCATCAGCACATGATTGCAAGGGTGGAAATACCAAAGGCAAGAGGGCATAGATTTAAGTTAAGAAGGGGCAAAGTTTTAAGGAGATGTGTGGTGTGCTTTTTTTTACATGGAAAGTGGAGGATTCACTAAGAGACATGCCATCTCTAAGAGAAATGTAGGATGCAGCATCGACCACTTTACATAACCTTATCTTGCCTTACAAAGGTCTTTGCCTTTATTAACTGTGGAAGATTGTGGAGAATCTTTCCCAAATTTGGCTATCCACATAAATGTTTCTCCATTTGTTAAGAGAATCTTGCTAACCTACAATTAAGTCCACTCTTTAAGATGAGGAGCTGGCATCAGGTGCGATGTTGGTGTTGTGTTGTACTTAACTCCGTGAGTTTACAGTTACATATCCCTGTGGGTAAGTTTATAATATAGCCTGCAAACCATTTAAAATAAGACATCTCCCTCACCAGGCCCTTTGCTCTCACCTGACTTTCATCACTGCTAGCAGTCCTCCCATTTAAAACAGTCGGATAAATCCTAACATGCACCAAGTGCCTTGAGTTCAGAACTTGCTGTTGAAAAAGCAAAGCCTTTGTACTTTTCAATTCTCCTTCACTCCCTCACTCTGTGCAAGCAGATTGACCTTGGGTCCAGCAGGTTACAAACCCCTGAATGACCTCACCGCATTCCTATATCTGTAATTTCTTCCACAACACCTGAGAACCTTTTGCTCCTCCGGTACTCGTTTATTTCCTGACCTTGATCTTTTTAGCTTCAGCATTGATGGCTGAACATTCAACTGACTTCACCTGAATTCTAGAATTCCTTCCTCTGACACTGATCTCTCCCTAATTCTCTTCTTTTAGATGTGCTCCTTGAATTCTGTGTATCGGTCTTAACAGTTGTCTAGCTGCTCTCCCCCCATGTCTGCCTTCTGCAAAGACCGCTCCCTCCGTAACTCCCTTGTCAATTCTTCCCTTCCCTCCCGTACTACCCCCTCCCCGGGCACTTTCCCTTGCAACCGCAAGAGATGCTACACTTGTCGCTTTACTTCCCCCCTCGACTCCATTCAAGGACCAAAGCAGTCGTTCCAGGTGCGACAGAGGTTCACCTGCATCTCCTCCAACCTCATCTATTGCATCCGCTGCTCTAGATGTCAGCTGATCTATATCGGCGAGACCAAGCGGAGGCTGGGCGATCGTTTCGCCGAACACCTCCCCCTCGGTCCGCATTAACCAACCTGACCTCCCGGTGGCTCAGCACTTCAACTCCCCCTCCCATTCCGTATCCGACCTCTCTGTCCTGGGTCTCTTCCATGGCCAGAGCGAGCAACACTGGAAATTGGAGGAACAGCACCTCACATTCCGCTCTGGGAGTCAGCATCCTGGGGGCATGATCATTGAATTCTCCCAATTTTGTTAGTCCTTGCTGTCTCCTCCCCTTCCTATCTCTCCCTAAGCCCTTGGGCTCCTCCTCCTCCTTTTTCCTTTCTACTCCCCGCCCCCCCAGACCTCCCTTCAATCTGAAGAAGGGTTTTGGCCCAAAACGTTGCCTATTTCCTTTGCTCCATAGTTGCTGCTGAGTTTCTCCAGCATTTTTGTGTACCCTCACAGCTAGCCTGGTTTTATCTGAGAAGATGCCTGTAAAGTTCTCTCCGATCCTACGATGAGGTAAAGATGCTGGCTGTTAGTGCTTACTTGCCACTCCATGGGTCTCTGGAGCTCCATCCCTGACAGTCGGGATGCTTACCAAGCAGCAACTCAGCATTATCTCTCATCACCTCCACCTTGGCATTCAGCAGTGAGCAGAATGAGCTGTGCCAGCATTCACATGACCAGCTTGGCACTTGAGTGGTATAAGTGGTCACAAAGGCCTGATTGAAAGTAAGACCACTGAGTGAAGGAAAGCCATAGACATTGCCTGTAATAGCCCTCCAGGCACATATTGGTTGTGATTCTAAGGTTACAAAGTTGGCGCAGTTGCAGTGTAGTGAAGCATTTGCATTTGGTTAAATGCTTGCAGCTACGATGTGATTTCCTCCAAGTTTCGATACTCTGGGTGTGAATGCACCCTCGCTGCACCCCGTTATGGCAGATTTAAAGGACATCTTTGCCGCAAAAAAAAAGGCGGCATTAATTTTTTTCCCTTATCTACCGCAGAGACTCAGCCACCACTTGACAAGAGATGCGTCGCTATCCATAAAACAGCACTTATGCACAAGTGCCTGAGCTCATTGTCCTGATCTGTCATGTAGAAAAGAGCATGAATCAAGAAGCGCAGAAGCCAAACAGAAATTATTATTGATTTAATCACATAATCAGCAGCAAACACTTCAGGCTAAGATAGCAAATCCATAACAGCCTGCCCACATAACCACCCTTACAAATTTACCAGCAAACCACCATGCGCATTTAGCAAGCGAGAGATCAAGGGTCACCTTCACTTGGTGGGGAAATATTGACATTCCTAATGCTTAAATATGTTTTGAGTTAAGTGTTATCAATCAGTGATAAGAGTTGACTGTCTGTTAAACATAAATACATTGGCAAAAGGATTATAGAATGCTTTCTTGTCATAATCTCGGCCAGATAGGTGCATCTATCAGACAAAACTCTGCATGAAATCAATTCAACACAAGATGCTGCCTGCTATGTCTGTCCAGTGCAATGAGCAGGAGAAAGACAAAAAAGCAGCTCTGTGATCTTTAAGCATAACTAGTTATCTAATGGGAATAAAGCTTTAATTTTTATGTTGAACATGCAATCGATGTACTGGGATCTGTAATGTCTCGGTAAACAGGCTGTTTAACTGTGCCTTCAGAGGCCAAGCAATTCAGTCTTCATTTACAGGCCCCATTAACAACAGTAAAGTGCTAGATCTCATCCCCACATACTAATTCTGATTAAAGGCTGATGGGGGCCATTGTTTGAACATTCCAACAGCAATAACCGATTACCAGCCTAATGTTTTAACCCTTGGCCGTCCTTGTGAAAGGGACACTGTGGATGCTTTTAAAAATTTCATTTGAATATGGAGCATTGAGTGCGGTCATTGAAACAGATTATGCATAATTTATTTTCTCTCTTTCCTAGTTCTATTGAAGACTCTCAAACCTGAAATGCTAATACTGTTCATTTTACCACTGATGCTGGCTGACCCAGTGAATATTTTCAGCATTTGGCTTTCGTTTCATTTTTCCAACATCTGCAGTTTAAAACAAAAATATTCTGGCTCATATAATAGATATTTTTTCCCTCCCAGTTAAGTCTGCTCAAATGATAAACTTTGCTCCCATCATCAAACTATTAGTACAGCAAGCTTAATAAAATCTTCGGCACACAAAAATGCTGGAGAAACGGGTGCAGCAGCATCTATGGAGCGAAGGAAATAGGCAACGTTTCGGGCCGAAACCCCTCTTCAAACTCTGATGGTGATGAAGGTCTGAAGAAGGGTTTCGGCCCGAAACGTTGCCTATTTCCTAGGACATCCCTAATGACTGCTGAAACGGTAGAAAAATAAAGATTTGCGTCTCGTTCATGAAATGTAGAAGCAGTTGGAACAAAGTACAGAAGCACAACACAAATTTGCGTTCTTATAACTGCTGTAATCTGGGGAAAAACACCCCTAGCTACTTCGCAGGTGTATTTCGGGCAGTCACCAGATTATGATTTGGTTCCATATAACCATATAACCATATAACCATATACCAATTTACAGCACGGAAACAGGCCATCTCGACCCTTCTAGTCCGTGCCAAACACATATTCTCCTCTAGTCCCATATACCTGCGCTCAGACCATAACCTTCCATTCCCTTCCCGTCCATATAACTATCCAATTTATTTTTAAATGATAAAAACAAACCTGCCTCCACCACCTTCACTGGAAGCTCATTCCACACAGCCACCACTCTCTGAGTAAAGAAGTTCCCCTCATGTTACCCCTAAACTTCAGTCCCTTAATTCTCAAGTCATGTCCCCTTGTTTGAATCTTCCCTACTCTCAGTGGGAAAAGCTTTTCCACGTCAACTCTGTCTATCCCTCTCATCATTTTAAAAACCTCTATCAAGTCCCCCCTTTAACCTTCTGTGCTCCAAAGAATAAAGCCCTAACTTGTTCAACCTTTCTCTGTAACTTAGTTGCTGAAACCCAGGCAACATTCTAGTAAATCTCCTCTGTACTCTCTCTATTTTGTTGACATCCTTCCTATAATTAGGCGACCAAAATTGTACACCATACTCCAGAATTGGCCTCACCAATGCCTTGTACAATTTTAACATTACATCCCAACTTCTATACTCAATGCTCTGATTTATAAAGGCCAGCACACCAAAAGCTTTCTTTACCACCCTATCTACATGAGATTCCACTTTCAGGGAACTGTGCACAGTTATTCCCAGATCCCTCTGTTCACCTACATTCTTCAATTCCCTACCATTTACCATGTAAATGGTTCCTTCGCTGAGAAAGATTAAACTGAACTGTTCGTAAATTAGAAATGAACAAAAGCAGTGTGCGGGAGAAGATTACAGAAACAGTCGTGATGGGAGAATGAACAGGCCATCTGACAACCTCACTGACTCAGTGAGTGAACGAGTGAGTCTGCTCAGTGCTCCCAGCTATGCTTGGCTTGACCCAACCCCCGATTGTTGTGGCAGAGGTGGGAGGTGGGGAATGGGGACAACACAAGGTTACACATGAATTGCTCCTGTTCCCACTCAGCAAAAGGTGCCTGCAGCCCCACTGCCAATCTGTCGTTCTCCTAAATGCTCGTTCATATGAAGGGGACGTCGGTGAGTTGGGTGTTCGCAATCTGGGGACAACATTTATGGAAGATCAATGAATGCCATCTCGCATGAGGAAATGGGGCAGACAGCCATAGGTTTGGCCAAAGATAGACACAGAAAGCTGGAGTAACTCAGCGGGTCAGGCATCATCTCTGGAGAAAAGGAGTAGGTGACGTTGCAAATCCGCCCCAACTTACCGACACTCCATGCATACGAATGAGCATTTAGGAGACTGACGGGTTTGGATGGGGATGGATTTGCCAGCTGCTGTGCCAAAGAGATAGGTTTTGAGGAGTATCTTCAAGAAAGTGAGTGAGACAGGGAGGCAGATAGTTTAGAGTCTTATCATTTGGTGTTATATCCCAATGTGGTCTAATTTAGTTCAGGGTGGAATAAATCTTGCACCAATGCACAGCAAGATGCCAGAGACACCAGAGGGAAGTCCAGTTGACTTGCTTTCTTGTTCATGATATAGAAATAGATCATTCAACCCGTGAGGTCCATTCTGTTTCTCAGAGAATATTCATTGATCACATTCCTTCAGCCTACAGTCATTCACACTCCCATTATCTTCCCCTCCCCCAATTCTCCGACAGTCTTTCTCTGCCAGGGGTAGTTTACAGTAGCCAATACTAACCACAAACCAGCAAATCCTTGGGATATGAGAGGAAACGAGGACTTCCAAGTCATGAGGGTGGACTTGCAAACTCCACGCAGAAAGCACTGGAGAACAACATACAGCAGACTCACCGAGGCAGTACACGAGTGCCGCCACGTTTTGGAACCAACAAAGTTCCACAAAATTTCACCAAACATTTCGTATTTTTGTATTTTGTATTTGTATTCAAATTTATTGTCATTGTCTCAATTTGAGACAACGAAATGAATTTCCCTTACAGGCAGTATCATAAAAAAAATCACAAAAAAAAAAATCAATAAATAATAATAAATAAATAATAAAACATATTAAAAATAAAATTGAAATTGAATTAAAAAAAAAAAGCACAAACACAGAAAGTCCACGACACAACATAACATAAATGGCACCAAGGTGAGGATGGCACCATAGTCCAGCCAGCCTCCCCTCCGTGTTCATCCGTGGTCAGGGCCTTCCAAGCACCCGCAGTCGCCTCCCCGGGTGGCCCGATGTTCAGGCACAATTTCTACCTACAGCCTGCCACCGTACGTGGCAGCAGGCGTCCCACTCCTTTCATTCTTGGCAGTCCTCCTTGCTCTCTGTGACGGCCCTCCTGGCTCACCCTGCTACCAAAGTTTGGTTATGTTGACTTCAGTGGAACCAGCAGCAGAGTCCACTATATTGTGCGATTAGGACATGACTGAGAATGTTTCTCTGATCACCGCAGAATGCTTGAAATAAAGAACTTCACATCTAAATCCCCCAAAAATTCGGAAACACTTGGCAGGTCTGCCAACATCTATGAAAGAAGACATTGCAGATAGACACAAAGTGGCTGGGATAACTCAATGGGTCAAGCAGCATCTCACCGCTGCCTTCCCCATTCCCCCGTTCATTGCCCCCCCCCCCCCCCCCCCCCTCTCTCTCCCCTGTGCCCCACCTGGACTCACACTCTCCCCTCCCTCTCCCTCTCCCTCTCCACCTACATTCCTTCTTCCAGCTTCACAATTTGCAATTTTTCAATACTTTTGTCACACACCTGCTTTTTCATCTCTGGCCTTTGTTCAACTACCTGCTTATCAGAAACTACCCTCACCTGTATCCACCTATTACCTGCCAGGCTTTGTCCTATCCCACCCTTCTTGCAGCTTTCTCACCCCCCTCCCCCTTCCCCTCCTCCCGTTCTGAAGAAGTCTGAAGACCTGAAACATCACCTTTCCATGTGCTCGAGAGACATTGTCTGACCCATTGAGTTAGTCCAACACTTTTTTTTAGCTCTGGTGAATGTCTAAGGCCAATCTTGGTGGCCAAATGGATCCTTGAGTTGAATAATGAGTTCCTCAGGGACGGCAGGGGCTCCATCGGATAACAGAGTGATGTGGTGGCCTAGAATATGTCCTGATGATAGAAATCCTCTGGAGGTCTTTGACAACAGGTAAAGGTCAGGGCGGAGCTTTGCTGGCTATGAAAGCTGTCAGAGGTTGGTTTAATATTGTCATGTGTATCGAATATAGTGAACTCCCATTTCCTCCAAATCCAAGGCGTAGCTATTGGCATGCCCATGGGCCCCAGCTATGCCTGTCCCTTTGTAGGGTACGTTGAACAATCCTTGTTTGAGGCGTACCGTGGCCCTATCCCCGAACTCTACCTCCGCTACATTGATGACTGCATTGGTGCTACCTCCTGCACCCATGCAGAACTCACTGACTTCATCCATTTCACCACCAACTTCCATCCGGCACTCAAATACACCTGGGTCATTTCCAACATCTCCCTACCGTTTCTAGACCTCACCATCTCCATCGCAGGAAACAGACTACTTGCCAACATCTACTACAAACCTACTGACTCCCATGGCTATCTGGACTACACTTCTTCCCACCCTGCCTCCTGAGAGGATTCTATCCTCTACTCCCAATTCCTCTGTCTACGCCGCATCTGCACCCAGGATGAGGTGTTCCAAACCAGGGCATCGGAGAGGACCTCATTCTTTAGGGAATGGGGTTCCCCTCTTCTACTAGAGATGAGGCTCTAACCAGTGTCTCATCTATACCCCGCAGCTCTGCTCTCACTCCCCATCCACCCACTCGTAACAAGGACAGAGTCCCCCTTGTCATCACCTTCCACCCTATCAGCCGTCACATACAACATATAATCCCCTGACATTTCCGCCACCTCCAATGGGATCCCACCACTGGCCACATCTTCCCATTTCCTTCCCTATCTGCTTTCCGCAGAGACCCTTCCCTCCGTAATTCCCTGGTCAATTTATCCATTCCCATCCAAACCACCCCCTCCCTTGGTACTTTCCCTTGCAACCGCAGGAAATGCTACACTTGTCGCTTTACCTTCCCCCTCAACTCCATCCAAGGACCCAAGCAGTCTTTCCAGGTGAGGCAGAGGTTCACCTGCACCTCCTCCAACCTCATCCATTGTATCCTCTGTTCCATGTGTCAACTGCTCTACATCGGTGAGACCAAGTGCAGGCTTGAAGATCGCTTTGCCCAACACCTCCGCTCAGTTCGCAATAACCAACCTGATCTCCCGGTGGCTCAGCACTTCAACTCCCCCTCCCATTCCGAATCTGACCTTTCTGTCCTGGGCCTCCTCCATGGCCAGAGTGAGTCCCACCACAAATTGGAGGAACATCACCTCATATTTCGCTTGGGTAGTTTACACCCCAACGGTATGAACATTGACCTCTAATTTCAGGTAGTCCTTGCTTTCTCCTTCCTTCTCCTCCCCTTCCCAGCTCTCCCACAGCCTATTTTCTCCGCATCTTCCTTTCATTTTTCCGACCACCCCCGACATCAGTCTGAAGAAGGGTCTCGACCCGAAACGTCGCCTATTGCTTCGCTCCATAGATGCTGCCTCACCCGCTGAGTTTCTCCAGCTTTTTTGTCCAACATCAGTGAAATCATACTACTGAGACACAAGGAACTGCAGATGCTTGAACTTTGAGCAAAGCACAAAGTGCTGGAGGAACTCAACAGGCTGGGCAGCATCTATGGAGGAAATGCACAGATGATCCTTCGCGTTGGGACCCTTCTACAGCCTGTTAGAAAAATCTGCAGAGGGTACTGACTCTCAGACCGTTCACTCTTCTACCCTTCACTCACACACCTTCTCTGCAACTTACAAGTAACTTGGTTTTTTCTCATTCTCAGTTCCAACAAAGAGTGTTTGACCTGGAAAGTTAACCAAGTCTCTCCCAGTGGCTGCTGCCTGGTCTGCTGAGTATTCCAAGTATTTCTTGGCTCAAGGTGCTGAATTATAGGGAAAGGTTGGACAGGCTGGGACTTTAATCTTTGGAGAATGGGAGACTAAGGGGTGATCTTGCAGGGGTGTATACAATTATGAGTGCCATAAAAAGGGTGAATGTACACAAGTTATTTCCCCCCCAATGTTGCAGAATCATGGATAGGAAAGGCTTAGAGGAATATAGGTCAAATGTGGGCAAATGGGACCAACTCTTGGTTAGCATGGACAAGTTGGGTCGAAATGCCTGTTTCCATGCTGACTTACTTTATGACTGATTTATGTTTTTATTTTTGGATTCACGACATCTGCAGTTTTTTGCCGACTTTTTTTGACATATGCTGATATGGTGGTGGGGCTATTGACAGCAAGACTGTCAGACTATTGCAGGGATAGGCAAAAATGGGCCAAATAGCCAGCTTTTCTGCCGTATATTTGACATATAAATTGTTTGCCTTTTCCATGAGTATTGGTTTGCAATTTGACTGTGGAAGCATCACATCACATTATATCCACACATGATTTGTTGCTAATGAGCTTCCTACTGTGACCATAGTTTTTTTTTTTAACTCTTACTAGTTCAACGGCACAAGACACATTACTTTCTCCGCTCAACAGTGAGACTGGATCCGGGAGCTTTCAAAATTCTCTCTCATTCAGACATCCGGTGATACACCTACCACTATGTGACTGGCAAAAGCTTATTTGTTAACTTATTTCCTAAATGCTACGTGTTGTACGGAGTAATCCTCTGACAACAGATGTGTGGAACAGCATCCAAAATAAAAATTCATTAGTAGCTCCGAGGATGCATTGTTCTGGTAGTCATGGTGGCTTGTTGAGACGTGTATTTTTCTGGTGCAAGAGGCATTTTTTATAATATAAGAATAATGATAAAGCACTGAATTCCACTTGTCCTGATTGGTTTTACTGCCATTTCCTGCTTTGTGCCTCTTCATTCAAATGCCCGATTTCTTTTCACTGACATTTCCATTCACTTCGTAATCCAATAAAGACACGTTTTTGTTGCCAATTTCTGCCTAGCGTCAGTTCTTTTACCCATAATCTCCATCCACCCGCACACTCTATTAATATTTACCTGTCACGTCAGTCAAGTGTATAATTGGGCGGCACAAACAAAACACTCTCCCCAGAATCGCAGTGGTGGTCACTGGAGAAAACGCACAGGAACAACAGTCTCAGTCGTTTCTTTGTATTTCTGCTCCCAACTTTTCCTTCTAGAATGTGCGTGCTCAGGCACAGGGACACAATAAAGCCAGCAACCCTTGGGCCATCACTCCGTCTTGCTGAAACTGGTTGGGCAATCTAGGTTTTTTAGCTTTCAGTTTAATAATATCAGAGGCTTTGTTTCGATGCAAAGATAATATCTGCAGTAGTGAGAGTGATGGGAAATTCCCCACTTGCCGGGATGAATGCAGCTGCAACAAAGCTTTAGATTTTGGATCACATCCACGTGCAAGCAGTGCACTTAATAAGCACCCCATTCCCACTCTAAACATTCATTTCTTCCAACGTTGGTGCACAGCGGATGCTGTGTGCAATCTTTGCAACTTGCACGACAATTACCCGCCCAGGCTACTCCTGCAACCTCTCAAACCTGCGACCTCAATCCTCTGGAAGGTGCAGCAGGTGCATGGGAAGACCCCCATTTATCCCTCCAAGTCACATGCTATCCTCACTTGAGTATATATGGTCACCTCTTCTCTCCTCAGTCTTCATCCTGGAATTCATTACCCCACAACAGCACTTTTTGTAAATTTCCAAAAATAAACTTTCTTCAGAATAAAAACTATATACAAATCATTTATAAAACAAGAACTGAACTTCAAACATTCTCAACGTCTGCATGCATTTGTGTCATATTCGGTATTGTTTGCAACTATCCTTAAACCAAGCACCCTGGGGTGATAGCCCTTCTCTTATTTGAGGGTTGTCCCCAACTGACTCTGCCCCTCAATGTCTTGCAGGGGAAGGGCCCTAGACTCTGGTTCTCCCCCATAGAGCCTTGGCGTTGGCTGCACTAAGCTTCAGAGAATCCCTCGGCACCTACTCCTGCAGTCTGGGGTGGGCCAGTCAGCAACTTTCCCTGACGACATCCTATTGGGTGGCCAACAAGCATTGGAGAAACTTCTTCCCCAGCCACAGAGGCTCAAGAAGACACATTAGGCCATTCGGCCCTTCGAGCCAGCACCGCCATTCAATGTGATCATGGCTGATCATTCCCAATCAGTACCCCATTCCTGCCTTCTCCCCATATCCCCTGACTCCGCTATCTTTAAGAGCCCTATCTAGCTCTCTCTTGAAAGTATCCAGAGAACGGGCCTTCACCGCCCTCTGAGGCAGAGAATTCCACCTCTTGGATCCACACATGGATTGCAATGGTTTAAAAAGACAGCTCTCTACCACCTTCACTTCCTCAAAGGTGATTAGGGATGGGGCAATAAATGTTGACCTTCCTGGAGACACCCAAATCCCACGAGAGAATATAAAAACATAAACATGTAACACTCACAGCCTCTGAAAATGTTGTCAATCATTGAAGGTTCATGAGCACCAGCTGGTCTTTTCCAGTCTTCTTATTTAAAAAACCCAGCCAAGTGTTATCATGGACAATAAATAACTGGGAGAATGTTTACATATCCACTGTGACCTCTTAAGCCATAATCATGAAGTGTTTTATTGCACTCTGAAAGTGTTGATAGGTTGCCTCCTTGTAGTAATTCTGTTGAACCTTCTGCACAAAGAAGAGTAGCTGCAATTACAATTTGCTTTTCCTCTACTCCAGATCTTAATCCCATGCTCAAAATACCATTGGTTTTCCACGGAACCCCTTCATGTTGTGCTCTTTAGATGGATTTTGGAAGATTGATGTCTGTAGAACAAGAGGGAGATGCCTTACCTAAGCCTTCCAAGGATGTCCTGAGTGCCTTGTCAAATGGGAGCCAGCTCAGATTCAGATTCAGATTCAGATTCAGATTCAATTTTAATTGTCATTGTCAGTGTACAGTACAGAGACAACAAAATGCATTTAGCATCTCCCTGGAAGAGCGACATAGCAAACGATTTGAATAAATAATAATAAGTGTCCGGGAGGGGGGGGGGTATTCAGTGATTTTGGCATTGTCAGTGTACAGTACAGAGACGTTGCATTTAGCAGTGGAAGAGCGACATAGCCGCCGAATAAAGAAGCTGTTCCGGGGGGGGGCTGGTTCGGCAACGGAGGTACATGTTGAGCTACATGGACAGTCAAAAAAGAAACTTATCCTCGCACATGCTGGCTCTCATACGGAACTTGCTACAGGTACATGGCCAGTCAAAATTGAAAACCTGTCAAAGCACATGGTGGCATACTAACTTGCTACACACCAGCCTTTCTCGTTTTCCATTTTGCGCCATGATCCTTTTTGACTTATATAGATAAGAACCTTTCCGTTAGTCTTATTCCTCTCCTCTATTTTCCCTGTCGCTCTGCAATATCTTATCTCTCACTGGCCCATCAACTTGCCCCTGAATCTTTCACTACTTAATATACAAATGAGTAACTTATCTACTATTTGAACTACCCAGCATGTCTTTTGAGTGTGGGAGAAATCCAGACGCCCGGAAGAGGTCCATGTAATCATGGGGAGAACGTGCAAACTCCTCACTGGCAGCACTTGAGCTCATAATTGAATTGAGGTTCCTCATTAAAATTAACTTCTGCCATAATTTCACCCTATCTTTATTTTTTTCTCTTTTTTTCCCCCCTTTATAGAAACATAGAAATATAGAAAATAGGTGCAAGAGTAGGCCATTTGGCCCTTCGAGCCTGCACCACCATTCAATATGATCATGGCTGATCATCCAACTCAGTATCGTGTACCTGCCATCTCTCCATACCCCCTGACCCCTTTAGCCACAAGGGCCACATCTAACTCCCTCTTAAATATAGCCAATGAACTGGCCTCAACTACCTTCTGTGGCAGAGAATTCCACAGATTTTTTCATTTCTCTTTCTTTTTATCTCCATGTATTTTTCCTTTTATTTTTCTATTCCTTCTTTTATTTCACCTTCTCTCTTCAAGAACAACTGTAGTTGAAGGACTCCACTGTCATGCATGATAATACCATCAGCACAAAGACACAGCAAGACAGCAGAAGGCAAGGAGATGGCCGAATCCTTCTCCCCTTTCACATGGTTCCATCTACCCATCACCTGCATACTATTCACAGGGGTCTCTTTTCTCTTGGTTCACCTTTACTAACCTGGTTCCACCTGCCCATCTTTCCCCCTTACTCTGCTTCCTAATCTTGCTACCCCTCCATTTTTTTAACTATTTCCATCTATCACCTACCAGCCTCTGCCTCAATACTATCCTTTCCCCTCTTCCACCTATCACTATCTGCCTATCATTATACTATCATCTATTTCCAGCCATTATCTACCAGTCACTATTTCACCCTCCCTCTTACTTCTAAATTCTGATAATCTTCCCTCCACACTCTCTGCCCCAATGTAGGGTCTCGGTCCACTGACTTTCTTCAGCCGTTTGTTTTTTTTGCTCCAGATTCTAACAAATACAGTCTCTGAGTTTGCATCCTGAATCAATATTTCATATGAAAATAAATAACACGTATTCATGTAAATATATAAATGAATTAAACACTTTGACATTTGACAATGCCTTTTCTCCTGAGAAAATTGTCCTATAAACCTTGGGGATTTTTGTTTCGTCAGCAGGTTATTGCCTATGAAATATACTATATTTATTACAACATGGATAAGAATTTTATGCACTTAATTTTTGGCCGTGGTTAGCTTTGAAACGTGTTTAAGGCAGCACAGAAAGCAACTCGGCAGCAATTTAGTTTAAAAGCAGTAAGAAGTTGGGAGCTCTGAGGACTCATTTTGAAACTAAAAAGTGGAAGGTTGCAGATGTTGTAACTCTGATGTAACAATAGAAAATGCTGGGCATGTTCAGGATGTCAGGTAGCATCTTAATTTTAATATTTCTTTTGCTATAAAACAGCACATTTGAAAATGCTCCCTCAGAGGGGTTATAGTTCTATGTGTCATGATATTGATTTTACATTAGCTTGGGTAGCCAACATTAAAGGTTTATTCTTGCAGCTTGTAATTCACTTATAAAAACAAACAGTAATATTAAAAAAAATCTGCTTATATTATTTCTCAACACACTGTCTGCCTCCTAACTATCCGGTTAGTAAGAATGAAATTTGTTACCTTAATACTTTAAGGGTTAATATTAATGCACAGAAGGTCTTTCAAGCAGAGACATTTCTGGCCTATCCAACATAGGAACTAATTAACAGTTATAGGCCCGAATCTCAAGTTATGCTATTGTTTTACACGGAACATCTGAGATTGCTTCAACCATTTGCGGGATCCTGGGTAGACTTTAAACAGTTTCATTAGAGGAGATAATATTGGAAAGAATTAATAAGAAATCATTTTGATAAATGTTTAGAAATTACATTGCATGTTAATGAAGTGTGAATAAGCTAATTATTTTCTGAAATAACAGAGACTTGATTGAAAATACCAGAATTAAATGAGAAGAGAGCCCTATTGTAGACTAGTTAACATTAATTAGCCACAATGTAAAGTAGTAAATGATAGGCAAACCCTTTGAACACAATGGTGCCACAGTCAGAGGAAGCAAAGTGCAGGGAGATGGAATTAAAAATATACTAAAGTAAAGAAAGTGCACGGATTCTAATAATACCGTGTAAAAATTATTATTTCATAATGTATATAAAGTGTGAGAAGTACAGAAATGTGGAGGGGGAGTTTAATTTTACTGATACCTATTGAAAGCTGGGTAGGCGGGTGGCTGAAATAGAGGGCGAGAAGCGCATATTTGTGTGTCTGTGGTGATTTTCTGAGTCCGGCCCGCTGGCGAAGTGGTGGGCTCTTTATGGAGCCTGTTGTTGATGTAAATGCAGCTTCAACTTACATAGTGCCTTTAATGTCGAAACAAAATTGAAGGTCATTCCGAGGGGCATTTTTAAGCTAAATGTGATGTTTCACCACATAAGGAGGTGTTAGTAGAATTGATGAAAAGCTTTGTCAAAGATGCAGGTCAGATTAAAGACCATTCATGATTTTCTTGAATGGTAGAAAAGGCATGAGGAATCACATTGCCAACACTTGTATATTTTTGTGTGGGAAGAAACGGTGGATGCTTGTTTGCACTGAAGATGGACACAAAATGCTGGAGTAACTCAGCGGGTCAGGCAGCATCTCCGGAGAAAAGGAATAGGTGACTTTTCAGATCGAGAGCCATCTACAGACTCTGAAGTATATTTTTATGTTGTGCTTCTGAAGGAGGAGAAATCTTTAGGTTTTGTTTTATTATTGTTGTCAGTTGTAGCGAGGTACTGTGAAAATCACATCCTGCATTGTGCTATTGTTTTTTGATCCATGCCATTATAAACTTTATAGACATAGGAAATTGAATGTAACAGTATTAAGACAATGAAGGACAGAACACAGCCATGGGGGCTCCGACACCCCAGTATGTTTTTAGATCTTTGAACTAATGAGCAATTTAGACAAAGGCTTTTTACTAAATCAACAAAAAACACTATATTTCTTCAATGAAGACTGGTTATTGTGCTACGAGAATTTATGAGTCTGGGCCTATTTGTGTGCCTGCACATACAGGCTGTCCTTGCTTATAGACAATGCTATATGTGAATTAGCTCCCACAATGTTATATAATTAAAACGTCTATTGTATGTGCATGTGTTTGTTCCTACAAATGGCAGAACTTGTTTCATCTCTTTTCACTTTGAGTAATTTTTAATTCTTCTCAGTCTTAGGCGCTTTTGATGTCATTCACTACAATACTGTGGATGCATGGTTACCAAAATGCGTGAATGTTGTGGTTATCAAATCGAATGATGTTTGTGCATTTTTGGACAAAACTGACTTTGGACTTTGATAAAGTGAAACATACTCATTACTCAGAGACAGCCTATATGTGCACGAGTGTAAAAACAAAGAACTGCAGATGAGGTTTATAGCAAAGATAGACACAAAGTGCTGGAGTAACTCAGCACATCAAGGAAAAATCTCTGGAGAAATAGGATCAGTAATGCATGTGTGTGTGTGTCAGCGTGTGTGCAATTGAGTGTGTGTGTGTCTGTCTGTGAATGATCATGCAGTGATGAAGGGCTGTTTCGTTGTGTGCAAGATGAGCATGTGTGAGTGTGTATATCCATGAGAGCCAAGAGTCAAGAGTGTTTTATTGTCATATGTGCCAACTAGAACAATGAAATTCTTACTTGCAGCAGCACAACAGAATATGTAAACATAGTACATTGTAAACAATATAGTAAACGAGAGAGAAAAAAAAGTTCATGTGCATACTCCCAAATACGCTACATATAGATCACACGCATACATATAGATGCACACACACACACACGATATATATATAACAATATATCATATTCCCACTGAGAGTAGGGAAGATATACAATATGAATATAGGGACTGAAGTTTATATATGAGGGGGAACTTATGCAGCTGTGTGCATACTTCACAAATAAAGGTTCAAACATTTAAAAATAATAGCATAATAGTAACAATGGATAATGAGCGCAGGTATATGGGACTAGGGGAGCTTATGTGTTCGGCACGGACTTTTATAGGTTGCAGGTTGCAGTAATATCCAGCTTTTCAAGAATGTTTAATTGTCAAATGTACAAGGAATGGAACAATTAAATTCTCACTTGCTGCAGCTTTACAGGGTTACTGTTGCTTCAGTTGCAATACACCATAAATAGATATACAATACATTAATTATCAGTAATACCGGGTAACCAGACCATAATAGTGCAAAAACCTAAGTACCTAGAGTAACTAACAATAAAGTTGTACCATGTGTACTTGTTCCAGAATGTGTGCGTGTCTGTTTATTGGTTTGTGTCAGTGGATATGTGGGCTTGTGTATGTATGCATGTATGCCTGTGTGTCAATGTCATCCCAGTGAGGCATCAAGGCCACAATGAAGGTCCAGATCTCCAATGATATATCTTAATGCGGTGTAGGAAGGAACTGCAGATGCTGGTTTAAACCAAGGATTGACAAAAATGCTGGAGTAACTTAGCGGCAACTCTAGAGTGAAGGGATGTTAGATTGCTTCCTTCCAACCCTACCCCCCCCCCCCCCCCCCCCACCCCACCACCTAGCGATAAGACTGCTGTGAGCAATGCCAGTTGGCTATCAAGAATGCGCAAACATCTGGCGCTTAGGATACATCAGGGATGGCCTCACTTTGATCCAGTACACTCTTGTAGGGCCTGTGGGAGAAGTTATATTCCAATACAAACCCTGGTTAGTAATGGGTGCCTGAAGTGCATTGTCATTCTGAATAGAATGGAGTCTAGGCCAAGATTGTCCTTATGGTTGGATGATGGATGGTGAATATCATAGATGCCCCTCTTTTACAAGAAAATGAGGGAAGATGACATGATTATGATCCAACCTTGACTCAAATAATTTGGGAAGCTATTTGAAGAGCACCAAACATATATAAATAGGCAGCTGTGTCTTGTACATTTTCACATATATTGTGAAGACCCAACAACATCACCCCTGTAAAGACTTTCATTGGATCTCCATCTCAGAGGCATGAATGCTTCAGGCTTCATTGCACTTCCACCAATGTGATGGGCATGAGATGTGAGATACTGAAGCTCAGCGAATAGCACAGAGTATTGTCTGAAGAAGAATCTCAACGTCTCAGAGCTGCTGCGTGTCCCGCTGAGTTACTCCAGCTTTTTGTGTCTATCTTAGAGGATTGTCTGAGATTGGGAAAGGTCAAAAGCATGTGCTCCTTGGGGCTTAAGTGAGGAACACATGGAATTTGGTCTCTTGTGCTTATCCTGTGCTCTCTTGGGCTTAGCTGAGGAACACTTGAATTTTTAGATCCCAAGAGAAACCAATGATTGTGAGAAAATTGATTTAAAAAGCTGGAGTAAGCGGGACAGGCAGCGTCTCTGGAGCGAAGGAACGGGTCCCTAATCTGTGGAAAGACATTCTTGCCATAGCGGGAGTACAGAGAAGGTTCACCAGACTGATTCCTGGGATGGCAGGACTTTCATATGAAGAAAGACTGGATAGACTCAGCTTGTACTCGCTAGAATTTAGAAGATTGAGGGAGGATCTTATAGAAACTTACAAAATTCTTAAGGGGTTGGAGAGGCTAGATGCAGGAAGATTGTTCCCGATCTTGGGGAAGTCTAGAACAAGGGGTCACAGTTTAAGGATAAGGGAGAAGTCTTTTAGGACCGAGATGAGGAAATCATTTTTCACACAGAGAGTGGTGAACCTGTGGAACTCTCTGCCACAGAAGGTAGTTGAGGCCAGTTCATTGGCTATATTTAAGAGGGAGTTAGATGTGGTCCTTGTGGCTAAAGGGATCAGGGGGTACGGAGAGAAGGCAGGTACGGGATACTGAGTTGGATGATCAGCCATGATCATATTGAATGACGGTGCCGGCTCGAAGGGCCGAATGGCCTACTCCTGCACCTATTTTCTATGTTTTCTATGTTTTCTATGTTTCTATGTGACGTCTGGGTCGAGACCCTTCTTCAGTCACCCGTTCCTTCTCTTCAGATATGCTGCCTGTCCCGTTGAGTTACTTCACCTTTTTGTGTCCATCTTCAGTTTAAACCAACATCTGCAGTTCCTTCCTACACAAGGATTGTGGGAATCAAGCAGGACAATATAATTACAATAAAGGATAAGCCACGATTTCACTCAATGATAGGGAATCAAATTGGTTAAGCTAATCATATAATTTAAAAACATCTGGCAGCACATTTCTGTCCAAAATTTGGATTCATTGAAGTTGGTGCAACTATATTTCAAAGCATGCCGTGCAAACATTCCTACATTAAACATTTAACATAACGGAGCTGAAGATGAATTTCTCTCACCATTTGTTGTTGTTTCATGCAAGAGCTAAACAACTCCAGTTGCGATCTCTCCGTTGCTATGCTTACCTGCAGTGATTACTGAGTTTGAAGAAGGGTCTCGACCAGAAATGTCGCCTAGTCTTGTTCTCCAGAGATGCTGCCTGACCTGCTGAGTTACTCCCACACTTTGTGTCCTTTTGTGCATTAACCTGCTTCTGTAGGTCTTTGTTTCTACATTACTGAGGGATGTCGTCACAAAAAGCTGGAGTAACTCAGCGGGTCAGAGTGCATCTCTGGAGATAAGGAATAGTTTTGGGACGAGACCGAGGGATGTGGCTGAGACTGAGTTTGACCCATTACATAAAAAGTAAGACTCACTCCACTGAGTTCAGGAACAGCTACTGCCCTACAACTATCAAATTATTGGACCATTATACAAAACCCTAACCCTACCTCAGCAATTGAACATTACGGACATCTCTGCTCTAACATGAACTTGTATTCTTCTAATTGTGTTTGGCACTAATGTCTTGTTTTTTGCAGTATTTATCTTATCACTGTCTTGTAGAATCTTTGTGCAATTAATATATAATTTTTCTTACCTTACGTGTTTGTGTGAGTCTATGTGCCTGTGATGCTGTTGCAAGCAAGATTTTCATTAAACCTGTATCTTACCTCACTAGTACATATGACAGTAAACTCGACTTGACTTGATAGTCAAAGTCTTGTAATGTAAGCTGTCAAGTATTTGGTTAATTTGTACGGTTTTCTATGTCTGTGTGTGTATCTATGTGGGGAGGGGTGAAGGGGTGACAAATAGGAATGGGGGCAGGTGGAGGGGACTGCATGTGGAGGAGGGGAGAGGGGGTGTAGGTTGTATTTTATTCCAATATTCCAAGTAAGCACACTGTTATCAAGGTGGCTTTAGGATAACTATGCATTAACTATGTTTAAATTATACATTGTAATGAAGTTAATGCATAAGTAAGAGTGCCACTTTAATGTAAGTATTTCTTCCTTTATTGTAGGAAAGTGGTTTCCAAAAGTAGTTATCTCTGGTGCAAATACAAAGACAACATTGTGGAAAACTGAGAGCTATGAGTTTGGGATTCTTGGCCTTATGATGGGTGTTGAGGTTTTCTTAGTATTGCATCTAAAGATTCTTGATAATGGACCCAGTAGATGCAACCAGCTAATTAGGGATACTTTATAGTGATCGTTAGGTAAGTGAAGATAAGGGATGGGTGCTGGGTAGTGGAGGTGGGCAGATCACGAATCAGGCAAGATAGGCCGGTGTTTGGGTAGGATATGGAGGTCACACTTCCATGGAGAGATGAATCAGGAATATGCTTAGTTCTGGCTAATTCTACCAGGAATTACTTCAGCCCATAATGCGTAAAAGGAAATTGAGGAAAACTCCCTCCACTGAAAATCTGTTGATTCTGAGTAGTTAGAAATTCCTCCTCAGTCACAAGTGTTAAAGCCTGAGTTTTGAATGTCCTTCCGATATCTAGTGCAGTTGAAATCTATGGCAAGGAGCTTTGGGAATCCCTGCGAAGTTCTGTGCTTAGTAGATGTCACACAGGATGAACTTGTGCACCAGAGAGTCAAGTGAAAATGTCAAAACTTTTGCTATCTATTTGATCAGAGTATTGAGAGCGGTGGAACGAAGGAAGGAAAATGGAACTGAGGTGCAGGTCAGCCACAATCTCAGTGAATTACACAATAGTCTTGAGAGACAGAGTGGTCTAATTTCACGTTGTTGAAATCCTTCTCCTGAGCGGTGAGTATTTCAGCATAATCCTCTGAGGAGAAAGATCTGTCCTTTTTGATCCATTATGGTTACATGTCCTTTGAATAAGGGCACCAATATAATAACATTACAGAATTGCCCTATAATTGGGATAATTTGTTAAATTGTGATTTCATAAATGGAATTTATGAGATAATTGATAATTTTGGTCATTTTTATGGCAGTAAATGTTGGTATCGATCGTAATACAGTTTTATTATATAGTGCATTTTATGGTATCTGCCTTTTATGGTGGAATAATGTATAATCATTAGATGATAATAAATGCTTGTTTTATTGACTGCCCAGACTAGTGTGATAGTGTGAAACAAATGTCAGGAATTGCGATATCAAGAGACAAGGTCAAGTACCTAAAATAATCCTGAAATGTATAATTCACTCCGTAGTCAGTTATTGCTTTTACATTAATGATTTAGCCCATTCAACATCAATTTAGTAGAAAATAAATGAAGCTTTCCAATGAAGTGTGATATGAAGTACATTCATGCACACCCACTTAGTGCATTTTAAGAAATTATCCCCAGCAATATGCATGAAAGTGAAAAAATATACAGATATCATTAAAATGCTAATAAACTATATTTATTAAAATTCACCCTGCTATGCAATTGACTTTTTGAAGTTCATATTATTTCCTTATCATATATTGGCTATATGAGGGAGAAAAGATTATACATTGAGATTTTCAGAAGGCTATGAATCAAGTTGGCTCTGGTTTTCATTTGAGAAACCTTTGGTTTTTTAGTTTTTTCTCAGTCAATGGACTTTTCGTTTTTGAATGTACTTGATATTGCCTGACGACAGAATGCTTGCCTGGTGCATGTCAGAATCAATTGAAGATGGACTGGTTCACAGCCAAAACATGCTGTTAGATAATAGCTAGTCGGGAACTCCAATTAGTTAGTGGACCAATACATTGGGATTGGGCAGGGGAAAAATCGCACCAGTGTTTGCCCCTCTGCCCACCTAGATCCACCCTTCGACACATGAGAAATAATCAAGTGCTGTGAGCAGGACAATGGTGTAGCCGGTAGAGCTGCTACCTCACAGTTCTAGAAACCTGCGTTCTATCCTGACCTCCGGTGCTGTCTGTGTGATTTGCATAGAAACATAGAAACATAGAAAATAGGTGCAGGAGTAGGCTCTTCGGCCCTTCGAGCCTGCACCGCCATTCAATATGATCATGGCTGATCATCCAACTCAGTATCTTGTACCTGCCTTCTCTCCATACCCCCTGATCCCTTTAGCCACAAGGGCCACATCTAACTCCCTCTTAAATATAGCCAATGAACTGGCCTCAACTACCTTCTGTGGCGGAGAATTCCAGAGATTCACCACTCTCTGTGTGAGAAATGTTTTTCTCATCTCGGTCCTAAAAGATTTCCCCCTTATCCTTAAACTGTGACCCCTTGTCCTGGACTTCCCCAAGATCGGGAACAATCATCCTGCATCTAGCCTGTCCAACTCCTTAAGAATCTTGTAAGTTTCTATAAGATCCCCCCTCAATATTCTAAATTCTAGCAAGTACAAGCCGAGTCTATCCAGTCTTTCTTTATATGAAAGTCCTGACATCCCAGGAATCAGTCTGGTGAACCTTCTCTGTACTCCCTCTATGACAAGAATGTCTTTTCTCAGATTAGGAGACCAAAACTGTATGCAATACTCCAGGTGTGGTCTCACCAAGACCCTGTACAACTGCAGTAGAACCTCCCTGCTCCTATACTCAAATCCTTCTGCTATGTTCCTCATGACCGCATGTGTTTCCTCTAGATGCTCAGGTTTCCTTCCACACCCCAAAGACATGCGGATTGGTGGGTTGTGGCCGCTGTAAATTGCCTGTCGTGTGGACGTGAATGGTAGAATATATGCAATGGTAGGGTGAATAGAAAATGGGATAAGTGCATGATTAATGCAAGTGATTGCTTGATGGGAGGAACAGACCCCATGAGTTGAAGTGTTACATGACTATCTCAGATACATTACAGCCTGAACAAATTGGATTTATATACTGTAATTGAGACATATTATTAAGAGGTAATGATTTATTTACCTGGCTGCACAGTTTAACCATGTCCATGTTGTGACTTTAAGTTGACAAACTAAATGTTTGTGAAAATGTTTCACAGCTGCAAAGCAGGACTCCACATTCGGACAGGCAGCATCTCTGGAGAGAAGGAATGGATGATGTTTCTGGTCGAGACCCTCCTTCAGACCCGAAAAGTAATCAATTCCTTCTCTCCAGAGATGCTGCCTGTCCTGCTGAGTTACTCCAGCATTTTGTGTCTATCTTCGGTTTAAACCAGCATCTGCAGTTCCTTCCTGCACATTTCGGAACTCCACATTACTCTCCTGCCCAATAACTTTCTAGCATGAGCATGTATACAAATAACCAAAAGTTCCTGCTTAAAGGCACAATATCTTGTGCAGTGAAATATCCCAAGGCAATTTGCAGCCTTTTCATTTGGAAAGCTAACAGAATGTTAGCATTAATTGCAAAGGAAGTTAAATACAAAAATTGAGGGTTATGCTTCTGTCGTATAGGGCAGTGGCAAGACCACGTCTAATTATTTAAGGAAGCATTGAAGATTAACTTGACGGTTATCTGGAATGGGCAGGTTGTCCAATGAGGAAAGGCTGCATAGACTGGGCTTTTATCAACTGAAGATTAGAAAGGACCTTGATTGAAACATGCAAGTACTTGGCAGGGTGGATGTGACAAAGCTGTTTTCCCTTGTGAAAGAATCTCATATCAGAGCCACTGCTTAAAAATAAGGGCTCACCCATTTCAGACTGAGATAACATTTTTTCAGTCTTGGGTTGTCTTTATTCCTCGAAAGGCAGTGACAGCAGATTGTTCAAGAAGGAACTGCAGATGCTGGAAGATCGAAGGTACACAAAATTGCTGGAGAAATTCAGCGGGTGCAGCAGCATCTATGGAGCGAAGGAAATAGGCGACGTTTCGGGCCGAAACCCTTCTTCAGACAGCAGATTTGTTGGATATTTTTACGGCAAAGGTGAACAGAGATTTGGTATGCAAGGGGGTGAACGGTTTTTGTGAGTAAGCAAGAATGCAGTGTTGAGGTTACAAGTTGATCAACTATGAATTTATTAAATGGTGAAACAGGTTTAAGGAGTTGACTGTCCACACCTGCTCCCAAAATGCATGATTACGTGTCATTAACCAAAATGTGACAGATCTGAAAGGATGTGTGCTTTTTGACCCTTAAAGTGAATAATTTGGACTCCCTTCTCCCCTGCATTTCCCAATCATTAGATTTAGCATTAGGTTTATTATTGCCATGTGTACAGAGGTACAGCGAAAAGCTTTGTTTTCCACACCATCCAAGCAGATCAGATATACCATACATGGGTCCAATCAGTTTCATGCACGAGATAGAGCAAAAGCAAAGATATAGAGTTCAGAATATAGTTCTCAATAGTGTAGTGCATTTGTGTGCATCAATTCCATAGGCAATGACCGCAATGAGGAAGAGATGAATCAAACAATATCCTAGCTTATTGAAGGACCATTTAGAAGCCTGATAACAGAGGGAAAAAAGCCGTACCTGAGTCTGGTGGTGCGCGCTTTCAGGCTTTTGTACCTACTACCAGATGGAAGCAGGGGGAAGAAGGAATGACTGGAGTGGACCAGTCTTTGATTACGTTGGCTGCTTTTCCAAGGCAGTGAAGGAGTCAATAGTGGAAAGTCTCGTTTGTGTGATCGACTGGGCAACTGTGGGATATTTATTTAACATCTTATCTCGTTTTTGGTGTAATTTCATTTTGATCTGTTGTTGCGAAATATGTTATTTATGCCCCTATATCTAGCAATGTTACACAATTTTGAGATTTAAAAAATCAAGTCTGCAATTTATCCCATCAGATAAAGCATAAAAAGAAGTTTAATTTGACACCTAATTCACTTTCATATCTTCAGTATTAAAAAGGTGATGGCCATTTTCATACTCGGAAATTAGGATCTTGCTCCCTATTGCTTTTTCATTGACTTAACTCAAAAGCTGTGATCAAGGACAGTCAAAAGCCCACAACTTTCTTAAAAATTAAGAGAACTGAATGAAATTTCCAGTTATTATAGATTGAAGCATTCTGAAACGAAAATGGAACAATCTTACTTGAACGACCTGGAATTAAAGCATATAATTAATTAGTTACCTAATTGTAGCTAATTACAAAATTAAATTACTAGATCTAAACATCTATCCATTTCTTAAGAAAAGGTTAACATTTTTAAATAGCCTAAGTGTCCAAATAACATTCACACAAGAATTCACAAGATAACATGATTTTAAAATCTCATTTTCATGAATTTATAGGCCAAATGGAAGGAATTTAGTGTTTAATTCCCGTAAATTAATGGCCATTTAAATCATCTTGTGAGTGGGATTTTGTGGAATGGGATTAATTGGAACGTTGCGGTTTGTGGTGAATTTAAACCCCATATCAGCAGGGAAAACACTGCCGGTTCGTATTGGACCTAAATCACCTTTTCGCAACGTAAAATTTGGATTAAAGTAACCCTAAGAAGCACGTTTATATGTAAAATAAACGGTTTACCTTTATCTGTCCCCTACGTGAGATCCGTCCCGTTGTCGGCGTTGACGGCGTTAGAAGTCGATTTTTATTTTACTCCTGCTATTAAATTATCCAGCGATGTTTTTAAAAAACTTGATGGAACGGATCGGATCGATTTCTCTACAGCATCTCTGCCTCATCTTCTCCCATTGGCAGATTCCTTCATTTATCCACTAACCTCTAAGTCCAAAAGTTGTTCCTTAGGTTCCCATTAATTTTTTCTCCTCTCTCCTTAATTCTATACCCACTCATTCTCTAGTCCTTGATTCAACTGATCTATGCCCTTCGTGATTGTATCTGCCTAAAAAAATCACTCCTTATTCTCCTGCATTCCAAGGAATAAAGTATTATTCTGTAGTCCATCCTGGGCATGTTGATATAATGACTTTATTTTGGAAACAGCTATGCAACTTTATTCATCCTTTGAATGGGAATATATGGTAGGAATTTGGGGTAACCCTTGTGTATTGCGCATTGTCAAAATGTGACAAATTAATATGTGAGGATGGTGGTGTCCATGATAATGTGTTGTCATCCATACAGAGACCAGTGATGGGGGAAGCAACATCGATTGGTGGAAAATACAAATCCATCTTGCATGTTTTTGAAAGGAAATTGTGTTTTTGAAAGCATTAAATGACAAGGTTAACACCCAGAGATGTTTCTTTGTCCTGCTGTGAACAAAGTGGCCAAACTTTGATATGAGTGAAACTATATCAGCAAATGAATATGGTAAGAAAAAACCTAATTGTCGAGATAATATGGCATATTATAACCATATAACCATATAATGGTTATATGGTTATAATATGCCATATTATCTCGACAATTAGGTTTTTTTCGAGATAATATGGCATATTTGAGTGCTTTTTTCCACATATGGTAACGTGCTCTTGCATTGTTCAAATGAATCACTTTAATTGTTATCGTGTGCCATCATTAATATTGGCAGGAAGTCAGAGAACAAACAGACCAGGTTCCAAAGTGCTGCCTCATTAATAAACGCTGCCCATGAAATGAAAGAGAAAAGATTAACTTTTATATTTCATAGCAGTTGGGGACTTTAAATCCAATAATTGTTTGCAGTTGCTCTTTATGACTGCAGCTTATTTCTTTTATTTGGTACCACAGTTTAGACAGATGATCCTCATTGGAGAATGGTGGGATTTGCAGTTTGGATGCCGCAAAGTAAATCAGTTTTTCACCTAAGTTTGTTCCCATGGTGAGTTATATTCATACCATTCATAACAGAGGTCGGAGTGATGTGATCGATGTAGGTAAAGCTGACAGATTTTAAGTAGTAGAAAGTCGACGACAAGTCTATTTATAATATTTTACAACCACAAACTTTTTTTCTAGTCCAATAAGCTCAGTTGTTTTAAGAAGGAAATGCAGATGCTGGAAAATCGAAGGTACAGAAAAATGCTGGAGAAACTAAGCGGGTGCAGCAGCATCTATGGAGCGAAGGAAATAGGCAACATTTCGGGCCGAAACCCTCCTTCAGACTGAAGAAGGGTTTCGGCCCGAAACGTTGCCTATTTCCTTCGCTCCATGGATGCTGCTGCACCCGCTGAGTTTCTCCAGCATTTTTGTGTAAGCTCAGATGTATGCTCTGCATGGTTTGAGAAAGTCAAATGATTTAACACTTTGAATTCATCCTGTGCTTGTACAATAGACAGGCCCTGTGCAATTACTGACACTTCTGTTGTTTCAGGTCAGTGACCTTTCAGTCACTTTCATTGTTCTCTCTACAGGCACTAGCTGACCCTCTGATTGTTTTGTCATTTTCAGTTTTCGTTTTGGATTTCCAGCAATTGCATTTATTTGTTTTCTGTGGTAAAATATTTGCCCTTGAGAATTGAAAAACAGGATATGCAGTCCAAATAGTTCATGTCAGTGCTGAACTCTTACTATGAAGTTGTTTTTGTGCAATTCATTGTGTGTCTGAGTTGTTAAGATGGCAAAGAACACAAGAATGCAAGGAAGTAGGGGCAAAAGTAGGCCACTCTGTCCCTCAAGCCTGCCCTGCCATTCAACACAATCATTGTTCATTGACCCCAGGCCTCAACTCCTCTTCTGGATCAGACAACACCCTGAACCCTAGAATCCTCAATAGCCTGATACTTCAAAATATTATTTCTCTCTTCCATAAATACTTCTATGAGCCAGGCTCCACATGTTACAGTCGTGTGACATTTTCGTATGACTTTTTTTACCCAGAGAGTTGTGAATCTGTGGAATTTTTGCCTCAGAAGGCAGTGGAGGCCAATTCTCTGGATGCTTTCAAGAGAGAGTTAGATAGAGCTCTTAAAGATAGCGGAGTTAAGGCATAGAAGGCAGGAACGGGGTAATGATTGTGGATGAACAGCCAACAATGTATGGCGGTGCTGGTTCGAAGGGCCGAATGGACTACTCCTGCACCTATTGTCTATTGTCTACTGAAACATTGGTTAGGCCGCACTTGAGTATTGCAAGCAGTTCTGGTTGTTACTGAAGAGGATGAAGAAAAGATCACAAGGATGTTGCTTAAATTGGAGGGCTTGACTCGAGTTGGAAACACAAAGGCGGCTGAGAGGTGACATTATAGAGGTATGAAAAATTATGTGAGGCACAGTTACCATATATAGATAAGGTATATCTTCCACGCTAGGGGACTCCAAAACTAAAGTGTGCAATTTAATGATTCAATGATACTTTATTGATACATGTACCTAGGTACAGTGAAGCACTTTGTTTTGCATAGAACCCAGTAAATTCACACAGCAGACCTCACCCAGGCAGTACACAAGAGTTCTCACGTTTGTGGCACCGACCAAGTTTCACAAAGTTTATCGAACGGACTTATCTTCTGCTCACAGCGTCAAACCTGCTGTTACACGGCAGGTTCCCCCCACTTTCCCCTCCAGCCCCCTGTTAATCTCGGTGCTCCCCCCCCCCACCCTGCAGGGTCCCCCCTTGAATCCCAGCAGCCCAAGGTGATGGGGAGAATACTTAAAGGTAATCTTTTATACAAATTGTAGTTGGTATATGAAAAAGACACAAGGTGCTGGAGCATCTCAGTGGGTCAGGCAGCATTTCTGGAAACATGGATAAGTGACGTTTCAGGATGGGACTCTTCTCCTGACTAATTGTGGTGATGGGGGGGGGGGGGGGGGGGGGGGGGGGGGGGGGGGGGTGGGGGGGGGGGGGGGGGGGGGGGGGGGGGGGGGGGGGGGGTGGAGAGGAAAGCTGGAAGAAGGGTGGGGTAGGACAAAGCCACCTGACATGTGATACATGGATACAGGTGAGAGTTTCCCTTTGATAGGTAAATGGTTGTACATAGATCAGAAATTAAGAGCCAAAAAGTGTGGGATTAGGCTAGAAGAGATGCAAATTGTGAAGCTAGAGAAAGGAATATAGGTGGAAGGGGACAGGGGGAGAGGGAAGGAAAGAAATGGGTGTGAATCCAGGTGTGGAACAGGAAAGAGAGGGAACTGGGTAAGGGGTTGTTAGTAGGTTAGGTACATAGATAGGAAAGGTTTAGAAAGATATGGACCAAATGCTGGCAAGTAGGACTAGTGCAGATGGGACATTTTGGTTAGCATGGGTAAGTTGAGCCAAAGGGCCTATTTCTGTGTTGGGAAGCACAACTCCAAAAAAGAATGACATGCAGTGAGATTTTGGATATATCTTCACGTTCCTTGGTACCTATATAAAAGATATGGCATTGACAGAATTCAATATGGCTATTGAGATGTTTAAAGGTTTGCCTTAAGGAGCACAATGGCTAAGGAAATGGGATTTTTATGCCTATCGTCTACAGCTTTGATCCCGCAATTACATTTTGAAGTGAATGATAAAGAATTGTTTAAGATGCAGAATGGTAATTTATGACATTTTGAATATGATTTGCTGACATATTCTTTGATGAGTTGGCTTTGATGTCCAAATACCTCAGTAGAAAGGAAATTAATGCATTACCATGTTATTCTCACGGGAACAAAATAAATATTGGTTGAAAAAACAGTACTGGAAGGCTATTGTTATAATGAATATTGTTGTAATTCCTAACACTGCGTTGTTGGCTGTTGCCATTTAATGAAACAGTTGTGAATTGGTTGAAAGCACTTTTGTCGCAGAAGGTTGTCATTTAACATTTGAATCTAACTAATGCTGTAGCGTAGTTCCATCTCAGTCGAGCCATCCACTGATTGTGGATCAGAGCAAGTCTCTGTCTAGTCTTATGTGGAGGCAAAGATACCACAACAACACCTTCCCTAGGAAGGAACAAAGGAGGACCTGGCATTGGGGGACCGGCGTGAGGGAGGGGAGGGAGAACCTGGCGTGAGGGAGGGGACAAGAATAACGGACAATAGAGGACCCGGCGTGCGTGAGCCGCCATGAGGGAGGCGGAAGAACAATGGACAATAGGTATTTGACCTGAGGGAGGGCGGGGTGGGGGAGGTCGAGAACAAAGGGGGACCTGACGCAGATACTGTATATACTTTGTAACTTTGTTAGCTCCGTATGTGACGTCTTTTGCATACCTTGGGTATGTAAACAAAGAATTTCACTGTGACTTGTCACATGTAACAATAAAGTATTCATTCATTCATCCATTCATTCATTCATTCAATCATTCATTCATTCATCCATTCATTCATTCATTCATCCATTCATTCATTCATACATGCATTCATTCATTCATCCATTCAATCATTCATTCATTCACCTTTTGGAACACAAAGGAAATATCTGGCAAATCTGGCCAATATTTATCTGTCAACTATCATCATTGAACAAGATGACATGGTCATTATCACATTCCTGTTTCTCGGGCTTTCTGGGGATAAATTGGTTGCCTTGTTTTCTGAAATTTCAAACAAATATTTCCTTAACCTTGGGCTGTGAATGCTGCATGAATGCAGGTTTGTCCTGTTTTCCATTCAGGATCTGTTGCGGACTATGGGACACCAGGCATGTCCGTATGTGAGTCATCGGTAGTTTGTATCTGCGATTTTAGCCTTGACTGGATGGAGATGTTTGTTATTCAGCTTTGTTTTTAAAAATGTTGCCAAATAGGCGATTTACTGCTCAGAGAAGAGTGTTTGTGCAACAAATCAAATGTGGCACATGTAAATTGGGTTAGCTATCATTTTGTATATGAAGCATTGCTTCAGAGATGATTAACAATGGGATCAGAAATAGCATATTTACATGAAAAAGATCTTGTTATTGAATGTATGAAATGACGTTTATTGTTTAAGACACTGCAAATCTGTCATTGCCATATGTAATATTATTTTCACTGGCAGCCAGGACTTTACATTTGCATGTTGGTTAATGAGAATTACACATATTTGAGTAAGTTACTGCATTAGAACAATTGTGACTGATACTTTATGAGCAAGTTATCTAATATTTTTACAAATACCCAGATTGCATGTGATCTTTGCTTCAGTTTAAATTGTTCCTTTTTTTTAATGAAATGTTAAGAAATATTTCAGCTGAATAATGCACAAGCATTCCAAAAACCTCTCTCCAGGCCAAGGATTACAGACCACAATGGGAGATGGCAAAAACGTTACCTGCAGGGTGTTGGAAGTTCAGGGCAGAATTCAAAAACTGACAAAGGTCTCAGTTGCACTAGTTTCCAAATTCCAATTGGAAGGGTAAAGGACTCTCCTGCTTATTGCCTACTAACCTTTCACCTTGGTAGGTTTTGTGGAATTTCTGTAGATACTCCTTGGAATATTGAGTAGTTTGGTTAACTTGGCATGACCTCCATTGTGGAGATGAAGGCAATGGTTTCCCAACATCAAACACCATTCGAGTGATGTAGCCGTAGAGGCCTGTTGCCATGCATACAACATGGGAATAGTCTTTTTGACCAAACTTGCCGATGCTGACCAAGATGCCCTGTCTACACTGGACCCACCAGCCTGCATTTGGCCCATCTCCCTCTGAACATTACTTATCCTCGTACATGTCCAAATGTCTTTTAAATGTTGAGATCATATTCCATATGCCCACCACTCTCTGTGTGAAAATGTTTCATTCTCACTTACTTATTACTTCACAAGGACAGGACATGCAGCCTCTTTAAGTATATGCTAGCCTGCAGCAGGGTAATACTATAAATCACATTCCTCCTTTCCTTGCATCCATGTAATGCATTTTCTATCAATTCTTCTTTGGCGTTTTTGCCAATTATCTATATTGCAATTTACAGTGACTAATTAACCGACCAGTATATCTTTGGTATGTGGGAGGTGACTAGAGCGCCCAGAGGAAGGACATGTGATCATGTGGGGAACATGTAAATACCAATAACAACCAAAGTCAGGATGGATGTAGATTATTGTGGCTCTGCCCCTTTTCACATCTTATAGTGCACCATGCCTTGTAGGCTTCACTTCCTGCTATAGATTCCTGGATCAGATGCCTGCAGAATAGAAAGCTCTTTAAGATACACAAGGTGTCTGAACATTTAATATGAGCACTGGCCTTGACGCTAGTGAGACCCTGGTGATGAGAATTCTGATGATGACAGAGTGGTCCCATCACTAGACTGTGGTCCAGAGGTTTTGACCGCTGATCCAGGCAGCATTCATTTATCTCTCATGAGGACAGATGTTCATCAGCAATTCATTCAAGTACATTTATTTATAATCTTGTGCCGCACAATTTCATGGGGGTTGTGGCTTCTTTCCGACAATTGCAGTGATCTGAGCTAAATCCTGATATCTGGCTGTGTGTGGAGTGTGGACTCTTCCAATGAGGTAGATTTCTGCTAGGTACTGTGAATACCTCCCACATCCCAATGATGTACTGGTAGGTTTACTAGCTACTCTAACTCATGCCAAGTTGCAAAAATTGGTAAGTGGCAAAGGTTTTGAATGGGATTTGATAGTCATGTGTGTAGCAGAGAATACGCTGAAAGGTAGGGAAACAAGGTGGAGGACTGATGGGATGCTTCTGCTGGGAGCTGGCAAAGACCTGATGAACTTCTGTCCTTCTGTCAATACCAATAATAGACTTGGACATTTGACGAGTATAACCTGATAATCATTCCTTAATAAGGTTGATGGTTCTCACTTCATTTCAGCACAATTGCACCAGTTCCCAATTGCAATTTGAAACCACAAATGTTATTTTACCATTATCTCCTGGGTATGATGCTATTCCCCTATGGTAGTAATGACATTTACAAGATTATCCCAAATAGATTAAAGTGGGCACAGAGTCACACTATAAAACCACTCATACAGAAGAAAATAATTTTTTGAGCAAGTTTTACATTACTATATATTTGAACTTTATGAAGCCGTCGCTGTTACCAGGAGAAATGGCAATTCCAATGTGTGCACAGCAAGAATCTGCTTGATTACAGGCAGCCCATATGCTTGAGCAATGCATATTGCTGGTTCCTATGTTTTTCATTGGAGTAATGGAATTGTAGAAGCTAAGGTGACTAAGTTGAGTTGAGTTTAGTTGAGTTGAGTTGAGTTGAGTTGAGTTGTGTTAGTTAGGTGAGGTGAGGTGAGGTGAGGTGCGGTGAGGCTAGGTGAGGTTCAGGTTGAAGTTGAGGTTGAGGTTGAGTTTATAATTGTCACCTCATTTGCAGCAATGGATCCATGCACTGGAGTACCCTACTGAACATTATGGTTTTGTTTCTGATGTGGGACTTGAAGCCACAACCTTCTGACTCTGGGGCAAAGGTACAAAGACAAGTGTAATGTTAACAATAAAGTCTCGGAGAAATGAATCTTCAGTCTTTCCTTTAAACTTGATATTGAGGCATCATCTTGAATTAGAATAAAGGTTGCTCAATTTTCCAGCTGGATCCTGTTCCACAGCACAAAATAACTCCTTGTGTGTAGAGAGAGTGAGTAGTATATGTTTACAAAATTCTTAAGGGGTTGGACAGGCTAGATGCAGGAAGATTGTTCCCGATGTTAGGGAAGTCCAGGACAAGGGGTCACAGCTTAAGGATAAAGGGGAAATCCTTTAAAACCGAGATGAGAAGAACTTTTTTCACGCAGAGAGTGGTGAATCTCTGGAACTCTCTGCCACAGAGGGTAGTTGAGGCCAGTTCATTGGCTATATTTAAGAGGGAGTTAGATGTGGCCCTTGTGGCTAAGGGGATCAGGGGGTATGGAGAGAAGGCAGGTACGGGATACTGAGTTGGATGATCAGCCATGATCATATTGAATGGCGGTGCAGGCTCGAAGGGCCGAATGGCCTACTCCTGCACCTAATTTCTATGTTTCTATGTTTCTATGTTTAATTTAAACAATGAGTGCACAGTAATGGACTAATGGATTGATTCCAAACATTATCTGATCATATCATCATTTGAACTGGGTTAGAACTTGGTTTCATGAGGAATATATCCCATCCATCTCACAAAGCGGAAACACAGGGGGAAACACAGGGGAATTAGTGACCCCCAATCTTGAGCAATGATCTCCCATAATATCCACAAAATGATGAAGTAATCATTTTTCTTTGGTGATGACCCAAATAAATGATCAGGTTGGCTGCCCGTTGGTGCTGCATGCATCGGACATCTTCTGAAGTGAATTTCCATCACTACAAGAACATTTTATCACCAAGACAGGTATCCTTTTATGGCCATCCCCCTTTCTCACCTGGCCCCAGCATTAAATGACTGATCCCTTCCTTGGAGACAATTACTCTCTTCTACAATTTCCCCGTCTGAGGTCAGTAGGTGTAATTGCAGTTTCACCACTTTCCTGATCTACATGCTTCATGGCTGCTCTGGTCCCTGGGCATTTCCTACTAAACCACCCAGCATCAACTCTTGACCTTGGGAACAGAAGAAGACTTTTAGTTCCTCAAGCTCAATGAAATCACAACCAATGTCTCTTAATTTTATTAGCTGGCCTTGAAACCATTGTTGTACTCTTCCTTATTCTCCATTGATCCCAGATGTAAAATTGTTAATTTCACTTTGGCATCACTTGGCATTTGTTCCACTGCATTTCATGGCTCCCAAGTTCCAAAGAGCCAGGTCTAAATATTTAGCCTTCTTACTAGAGGTCAAATTCAAACTATAAATATGCTCCTAAAGCTTATCCCCCCCTGGTCTAGTTCAGTAGAAACACTGACTCATGCACTGGCCAACTAATCTCTATTTTTAAAACGAACACAAATTCCCCTATACGATACCTAAACCACAGCGGGTTCGATCCTTGTCTCTGCCTGGTCAAGGCCTTCAGCCTCGTGCAAGCATACACTGCCCATAAGGTCATGCAGTCCCAAGTGCCCTTCCAGAAGATCGACACCGATCTAAAATGGGGCTACCTTTTATAGTTCCACAAACTTTGTGGGGCCGAACTACATAGGGGTGGTCCCCTTACAATCCAATCACGCTTATATCAATTACATCAATACATTATTGACAGTTCCCCAACCCAATTACAGAGAGTCTTAAACAATGGTTTCTTATAGAAGCTTCTGGAAGGAAGCTTGTTAACTGAATAATGCAACATTTACCCTGGAACACAAAACAATTCTGCCAGGGCTGAACACTTTGGCCAATCAACAAACAGCAGGGTAACTGTCTTGCAACAGTATTTACATTATTTACAATCCCTTTGCAGTAATCCAATCAAACTCATGCATTTACAATACCTTGAATTGAATTGAATTTTACTTTTGTCATTCAGACCTTTTGGTCTGAACGAAATTTTGTTGCCTTGCAGTCATACATAATGAAAATGACAAAAACACACAATAAACACAAATTTAACATCCACCACAGTGAGTTCACCATGGTAAGTAATGTCAGTCCCACGGCTGAATCCAAGTGCCGCGAACGGGCTGGTTCAAACTCCGCGGCCCGGGGTGGTCGAAGCCGCCGAAGCTGCGGCCCTCCAGTCCAGCGTATGCAGCGGTTGTTGTGGGAGCTCCAGAAAAACAGGTCACCAACCTGTGACCTGCGAGCTCCCGACAATGTTGTCCACTGGGCCCGTGGCCGAGTCCACCGGGCCCGCGGCAAGATTCTCATACATACTAACAATTACAAAGATTGTTAGACTTCCCTCTTCTGTGGTACTGATCTGGGACCTAGACTTCCCTGCACCAGCTAGCAGCCTGTGTCTTCTTAAACATAAATACAGAAATGGCCAAAAGGCCTTGTGAATGCATGAATCCTCTGCTTTATTTTGGCTCTATTTTAGCTCTATTTTGGCCAGAATTTACAAAACTAGCGATTCACTTAAAAAAAAGAAGAAATATCTCAACAAAATCTCCTTGGGCGTGATGGAATTTTCCTTCATCATTTAAGTCCGAGATTAAGGGAATAAAGCCTCAAAATAAAAGATCAGTTGTCTAATGCTAACGTGTGTAGAAATTTTTTATCTTCAAGGGTGGTAAATCTCTGAAATTCTCTGCCTTGGAGGGTAGTGAAGACCAGCTTATACTATATATCTAAGGTTGGGGATAGATAAATATTTAAAAGGTTGAGGAATTGAAGGTTGTGGGAAACTGGCACAGAAGAGGGCTTGAGGCCAGTGTAGAGTTCAGGGTGTCTGTCACATGTTATAGGGAGAAGGCAGGAGAATGAGCTTGAGAGGGAAACTTAGATCAGCCATGATTGAATGGTGGAGGAGACTCATGGGGCCGAATGGCCTAATTCTGCTCCTACATGTAATACTCTTAGATCATAGGAGCAGGGAGGTTCTACTGCAGTTGTACAGGATCTTGGTGAGACCACACCTGGAGTATTGCGTACAGTTTTGGTCTCCTAATCTGAGGAAAGACATTCTTGCCATAGAGGGAGTACAGAGAAGGTTCACCAGACTGATTCCTGGGATGTCAGCACTTTCATATGAAGAAAGACTGGATAGACTCGGCATGTACTCGCTAGAATTTTTAGACGATTGAGAGGGGATCTTATAGAAACTTACAACATTCTTAAGGGGTTGGACAGACTAGATGCAGGAAGATTGTTCCCGATGTTGGGGAAGCCCAGAACAAGGGGTCACAGTTTAAGGATAAGGGGGAAGTCTTTTAAAACCGAGATGAGAAAAACATTTTTCACACAGAGCGTGGTGAATCTCTGGAATTCTCTGCCACAGAAGGTAGTTGAGGCCTGTTCATTGGCTATATTTAAGAGGGAGTTGGATGTGGCCCTTGTGGCTAAGGGGGTCAGGGGGTATGGAGAGAAGGCAGGTAACCATATAACCATATAACCCTATAACAATTTACAGCACGGAAACAGGCCATCTCGACCCTTCTAGTCCGTGCCGAACACATATTCTCCCCTAGTCCCATATACCTGCACTCAGACCATAACCTTCCATTCCCTTCCCGTCCATATAACTATCCAATTTATTTTTAAATGATAAAAACGAACCTGCCTCCACCACCTTCACTGAAAGCTCATTCCACACAGCCACCACTCTCTGAGTAAAGAAGTTCCCCCTCATGTTACCCTTAAAATTCAGTCCCTTAATTCTCAAGTCATGTCCCCTTGTTTGAATCTTCCCTACTCTCAGTGGGAAAAGCTTTTCCAAGTCAACTCTGTCTATCCCTCTCATCATTTTAAAAACCTCTATCAAGTCCCCTCTTAACCTTCTGCGCTCCAAAGAATAAAGCCCTAATTTGTTCAACCTTTCTCTGTAACTTAGTTGCTGAAACCCAGGCAACATTCTAGTAAATCTCCTCTGTACTCTCTCTATTTTGTTGACATCCTTCCTATAATTAGGCGACCAAAAATTGTACACCATACTCCAGAATTGGCCTCACCAATGCCTTGTACAATTTTAACATTACATCCCAACTTCTATACTCAATACTCAAGGTACAGGTTACTAAGTTGGATGATCAGCCATGATCATATTGAATGGGTCAAAGGGCTGAATGGCCTACTCCTGCACCTATTTTCTATGTTTCTATGTTTCAATCAACCAATCTCATATTTTATGGCAGGGCAGGCCAGAGGGACTTTGTGGACCTTTCCTGCTCCTATTTTGCATCCATGTGGCTATATCATTGTCTTCCCAAGATTTTAATCTCTCTTGCTGATAATGCTCCTTACGCAATTATGCTTAAGGTTGGTGCTGTAGCTGGTTTTATTTACTCTTTTCCCTTAAGCCTGAAGCTTTAGCTGGGCTCACTTAGCTGGAGAGGTTTGGCTAAGCAGCAGGACAACTTCCCATTCCCATCTGTCTAAGACCCACCAACACAAACCCCAGCACCTTACAAAAGTCCATCTCAATCTGAATGTCAGACAAACTTATAATTTAGACTTTATTATTGGCCTACTTCAGCGATAAAAGCATGATTAGTTGAGTTAGCCAGTGGTATTCAGCAGAAATAATTATACACATGATTTTAGATCTGTTTAATCACTAGGAGGTCTTCATTTTATGGGCAGCAGAAATTAAAATAATCTCTCCTTACAAGTTCTTTTTTTCCTCTCCAACTGTGATATTCATCTCTTTTTCATTGTGCATTAAAAAAGGGTGGAAAGGGGAGCTATTGGTCAAAAAAATTCAAGTTGCTGGAAAATGCATTCAGTAAAATACACAAATGTCCAACAGCATAAAAGCAAAAAATAAATCTAATTAACAACCAAAAAAACTATAAATCCCCTTTCAAAAGAGAATCTCTTTGTTCTTTGGGCAATCTACTTTCATCTGTGTTATTTTCTTTGCAATGTTATGAGTCCTTTCAATGACAATGATATGGAGTTTGCTTATTTGTTTTCACTTTATTGCATGCTAGGTTGATACTGCAAACAAATTAGATAAATGCATCAAAGAGGACCTATGGATTGCTGTAACCCAAACTCTTTTAACTCCCAGGTGAGTCCATTTGCCCAGGGGTGACTAGGTTGAACTGAACATAACCCATCTGTGTACACATTCAAACATCCTTCATGCTATGTTTGTGGCTGGGTGTTCAGACAATGATCCTTTGGATTCATAAATTCATAAGTGATAGGAGTAGAACTAGGCCATTCGTCCCATCGAGTCTACTCCGCCATTCAATCATCTCTCCCTCCTAACCTCATTCTCCTGCCTTCTCCCCTTAACCTCTGACACCCATACTAATCTGAGGGCTGGGCTGAGATTGAGAAGGGACCCTGAAAATGTACGCACTAAGCAACTTGCATACATTTGGCTCATTTAGCATAAAATGCTCGACTTTTGATATGAACTTCCATTTATATGGCATATTTAACAAACCAGGTGCTTCGAAGCATATATTAGTGCCAAGCTGCATAATGGGATGTTAGAGAGAGGTGAACAGGTACGTGATTACCAGATTAATAGCACAATAGCATGAAAAAAACAATCCAAGGATTTAAATAATTTACAAAGCAAAAAAATAAACTGCTACCTGTAAACTTACAAAAACTGTTCAAAGACAGAGAGGGGGGTTATAACTTTAGAGGGAAACTAAACTTGAAACAGCATTATGCTCGGACCAATTTAAAAAGTATGTGTATTTCCATTTGTGGGGTGGTTTTGTGGAATGGTCTTGACGAAACGATTAAACAAAGTATGAATATAATGCAATTTAAAAAAATGTACAAAAGATATATCTTTGAAACGTAGAGTAATGAGGAAGGAGAATGTAAATCTCATGTTAATGGTGCTTGTTCTTTTTGTTCTTTTCTTTTTTTGTTCTTTTTTTCTTAATAGCTTGATTGGAGTAGTTTTATTTGAATTGTCTGTTTAGTTTATTTTATTGAATTTTGCATTTGTTAATGGTGAAGAATGGGGTGGGACTTGACAAGCATAGGCTTCTCCCTATCCCTTTTCGAACGAGTCTAATGTGTATTATGTTGAAATTGGCTTTTGATTTTTTAATTTATGTATGTACATATATGTTATGTATATGTGGATGTGTGTATATGTATGTATATATGTATGTATGTGTGTATGTATTTATGTATATATATATATGTATATATATAATTTTCCTTTTATTTATTCATTTTCATCTTTTCTTTTCTTTTTTTTTTTTTAATCGTTCGAAATAAAGATATCATTCATTCATTCAAATGCAGATCTCAATCGTGTAACTGTGGAATTTCAATCCGCTTATTTTTTTTAAATATGAAACAATCTTGTTAATGATGACTGTACTACTACTTTTACTACTTTGCACTTGATTAGATGCTAAACTGCATTTTGTTGCACCTGTACTTGTATTTGTGCAATGGGACAATAAAGTTGAATCTAAAAAAAAAATCTATCAGTAGTGAAAACCCGTCTGGTTCATTAAATATCCTCTCTGGTTTCTTCCAGGTGTGACCTACAGTATATCCGACCCACAGCAAGGTACTTGGTTCTTAAATGGTCTAGAAAATTGTTGTAACCACCACATTAAAGCAAGAGAGAGCAAAATGCGATAGACAATCGCCCACGGAGTTTGGACATGGCAAAGTTATTCCTAGCACAGAGGCCATGCAAAGTCCTTGCAATCATCTATCTAAATTGGAAAAGCTGTCCCTTAGTCAAGTAACAGCCTAATGTAGATGCAATCAGAGACTATGTCGTGCAGACGCTCTGCCTGGTTGATACATCACAAACTTTGGGTACGTTGCATCACTTTGGCAGAAAGATCTGCTAGCCGTGGCCACAGGTGGTAGGCTTTGGAGTTCCCAACATTGAGTTTACATCCTGCAAAATCTCAGGGCATCAGCTCAAACACAGGCAAGCAAATCTCCCCCAGATCACAAATACCATTCTCCTGTAGCCGTTTGAGTCTATGCTGTTCCACAGTGAACAGCACTGAAAGTAGCAAGAATATATTCTGGGTGAAAAGCTCAATGTCCACCAACAATAGCGGCTTGCTGGCACCAATGGTGGATGTCACCCGAAAGATGTGGCTGCCAGATTCGATATGTGGAAGGTAAGTCTGAACCTAGGCAATGGTTAACCTCATCATCTCCAATCTACCTGCAGCTGTCCATTATAGCCTTGGCTTTCATTATATATTAAACTGCATTTATATTTTAAATGTACCTGTGCCACACCGTACTTGTGCATATGACAATAAACTCAAGATAGACACAAAATGCTGGAGTAACTCAGCAGAACAGGTAGCATCTCTGTAGAGAAGGAATGGGTGATGTTTTCCGTTTGAGACCCTTCTTCAGTAAACTGAACCTGACGACTTGAAGTGACCACAGTAAATGAAATAGACACATAACAAGTCTGGCGGCAGAAGTGGAAGCTGGTTACTCCAAATCCTGGTAAAGAAGATCGCAAAGATAAGTTCAAGAGCCAGGTTCAAGACGATGGGCCCATATGTCAGATTTGAATTTGGGGAGGGGAAGATTCCCAAAGCCCCACCATCAGTGGATTGATGTACAGGGGAGGGATGAGTGTGTGGTTTGCCATGTCCCAACCAACATTATAGACTGAGTCTGGCCCCAGAGATATGAATCACAGCTTCGGAAAACCTACAGTGAATGTCACACCAGTGTGTATGTTAAATCTTTTAGAACCTGTCAAGAAAATTACTGGAAAATAATACTACTTAAAATGTGGACTTATGCCCCAGAATTTATGCAGTGTTCTGTGACATGTGGAACCATAAAGGGCCTGTCCCACTTGGGCGACATTTTCGGCGACAACCTGAAAAGAGGTTGTTGCGGTGTGGTAGGGGCGTGACACGGGTTGACGTATGTATGGACGTGCGGTGTCTCCCTGCTGCCCCTGGATTGTGAAATGTTCAAAATCTTAGGGCGACATTTG
The DNA here is from genome assembly GCF_028641065.1 of Leucoraja erinaceus. NCBI lineage: Eukaryota > Metazoa > Chordata > Chondrichthyes > Rajiformes > Rajidae > Leucoraja > Leucoraja erinaceus. The sequence goes on along the minus strand of NC_073380.1, from coordinate 89,099,575 downwards.
TGTGTCTCATCATGTCGTGCGCCCTGTCACACGCTGACGTATGCTGTCCTGTGGGTGACGCCCGGTTAGGGTTAGGGTTAGGGTTAGGGTTAGGGTTTAGGGTTAGGGTTAGGGCTAGGGTTAGGGTTAGGGTTAGGGTTAGGGTTAGGGTTAGGGTTAGGGTTAGGGTTAGGGTTAGGGTTAGGGTTAGGGTTAGGGTTAGGGTTAGGGTTAGGGTTAGGGTTAAGGTTAGGGTTAGGGTTAGGGTTAGGGTTAGGGTTAGTTAGGTCTAGGGCTAGGGTTAGGGTTAGGGTTAAGGTTATTAGTGTTAGGGCACCCTAGTGTCCCCCTTAGTGTTAGGCTCCTAGGGTTAGTCCGGAGGCCTGATTCCACAAGCCGTGCTGATTGAATCCGTGAGCCGTGCAGAGGAGAATGACCAGCGTCCGCTGTGAGTCCTCATCGCACCCCCAATCCCTTCACCTCTGTTCCCCCTTCGCTGGCTCCTGCCCCCCTCCCCGTAATAATGCACACTCCCCCATGGCTCTTCCCCGTCTTTTCTCCGAGCTCTCCCCCACAACCCCCCCCCCCCCACACGCCCCCCAGTGTCCCCCCACAACATCACACCCCCCCTTCCCCCCCAAAATGCCCCACCCCCCCACCCCACTCCCCCCCCAACCTCCTCCCACCACAATCCCCCTTCCTCCCCAACAACCCCCCCCCCTCCCACATAACCCCCATCCCCACCCCCCCCTCCCCCACCAACAAACCCCTCCTCCAGAACACCCCCGCCCACATACACCCCCCACCCACACACACCACTCCCCCAAACCACTCTCACCCCCTCCCACATCCTCCCTGCCCCCCCACACCCCCCACCACCCCCCCCCCCCCCCCCCATATCCCTCCTCCTCCCCCCACTCGCAAACCATTCCAGCCCACATACACACTTCCTCTCCCACCCCCCCCAACACCCCCCCCCCCCATGGTGACCCCCCCCCATGGGTCCCACTTAGCCTAGTCTGTAAATATAACTGAACGACTCGGGCATCTTTTCTTTTGCACAATTGATTTTATTGTATTTTTAATATATTAATGTTTCAAATCCATGCATTGAAGGAAGAATATTTTACAGCCCATCTGTGGTGCCTAACTCTAACCCTAACCCTAGCCCTAACCCTCACCCTATCCCCTAGCCCACCCTAACCCTAACCCTAGCCTTAACCCTAACCTTAACCCTAACTCTAACCCTAACCCTAGCCCCTAACCCTAACCCCTAACCCTAACCCTAACCCTAACCCTAACCCTAACCCTAACCCTAACCCTAACCCTAACCCTAACCCTAACCCTAACCCTGACCCTGACCCTAACCCTGACCCTAACCCTAACCGGGTGTCACCCGCAGGACGCTCACAGTCGCCGAAATAAATTGCAAAGTGGGACAGGTCCTTAAGTATTGATCTTATTGCAGCTACACGATTGTGAGGGACTATATTCTGAGAAATTATATCTTCTGGCTGGAAAGACTACAATTCAGCAGCAATGATTTGAGAGAAGAGGTGTGTGATGAACAGAAATATCTTCATTCATACCTATACTTCTCTACCCAAAGAGGTAGATGCTCAGTCATTGAGTATCTTCAAGATTGTAATTTATAGTTTTTTGTGCACTATAGGAATGAGGTTAGGAGATCTGGAGGCTTGAGTGGGTCATTGTTCCATTACTACTCCTATTTTAGCTGCAAGGCTGGACTGGAGAAGCTGAGGTTATTTGTCATAGAGCAAAGAAGGATGAGAGGAGACATAACAAAGAATACAACATTGTGATAGCTTTAGACAGAGGATATAGGCAGCAGCTGTTTCTGTTAATGGATGGTTCAATGGCAAGTGGAAAAGAAGCAACAATTTCAAATGTTGAAAAAAATAGTAGAACACTCTTATTTATGAGAGTGATTCAATGTGGAATTCAATGTCTCTAAGAAAATTGAATTAAATTGATTAATATCTTAGAAAGGGAAGTTCACCTAACAGCCCCATATATGATCCAAACTCACTGATATAATGGGCTCTTATCTCTGTACTTTTATTTCAGGTGACAATTAGGAATGAACGATAAGTGCTGCATTGCCACCAACTGTTCATATCCTGACAATGAAATTAAAAATGAATAATTTTCATGGTTATGGGGAAAGTATAGGGGAATGATCTGAAGGATTGCTTTAGTATTTACCAGAATGGACTGAATGGCCTCCCAATTGGCCTCCCTCTGAGCCATAAAAATATTATGTTCTTGTTTTCTATAATTAATTATTTACACAGGAAGATTTAAGGGCCTGTTCCACTTTCACGAACTAATTCATGATCTTTTTTACTCGTGGACATTTTTCATCAGGCTAGAAAAACGCCCCGACCTACTTGATGCCACGAGTACCTTCAGCTAGCATCACGGCCTGCTACGACCTACCTACGACCTCCTACGACCTCGTGACGACCATGCTGCGAGTAAGAGTCAAGGGCAAACTCAGCAGAGGTCGTGAATTAGGTCGTGAAAGTGGGACAGGCCCTTAAGTGTTGCAAATGGAATATAGTTTCTATTCCTGTTGGTCTGGACGTGGTATTGAGCTGAGAAATTGGCTGACGTTCCACCAGTTACCGAGATGTTTTCTGCAGCGATGCTTAATATCCTGCGATCTAATTTCAAGAGGCAGGGTGAGAATAATTAGCTATGGTCATTATTCGAAAGGCTCTGGCCAGAAAAAGAAAGTACTTGCCGTGAGGCAAAGTTTACAGCTTTCACAGATGCTGACCAATTTTAGCAGTTTGCTGGATTGATCGTTGTGTCCATTCTGTTCCCTTACAGTGCCTGTGTTCCTCATTTGCTATTCCAAGTATGCAACAACATGTATTAATACTTGTTTAGTCAAATACAGCACCATATAAAACAGTAACATTGGCGTCTATCAATGGTATTGAGACTCTGCTCAACCAGATCCTATGACTAGAAGTCTCACATTCAGTATCGGAGTGCATCAATTTTATATCTGCCAGCAATGACCCATTTCAGCTCATTGGCTGCTCTAACCCTTGTGTATTACAGGTCAATATGGGTCTTAAATGAAAACCAATCACAGTCAATCTGAACTCAATCAGACAACAGCCAGTGTTGGAATTCCTTCCCATAACCTGGAATTCTGTCCCTACATCTATTAACACTTTTCCCCTTTAATTTTAGATGCCCTGTAAAGCCTTTCTCTTCCACAAAGCTTTGGGTTAATTGGCCTAATACCTCAATCTATGGACTGCCATTGATTTCTTTGTTGGATAATAATTGGGATATTTTAACAGTATTGAGGTCAGCACATGATTTGAATTGCTTTATTATTACTATGTACACCTGGATCAAAAACGAAATTGGAGATATTGAAGGTACTCCTCTCATCCTTTGCTTCCCACCTTGATAACACATCCTTCCATACTGCTACACCCACTTGAAGTACATTTGCTGATGAGCCACAAGCAGCTGACAGGGAATTGCATCTAGGTCAAGTGAGCTTTATGATTTACATTGCAAAATCTAATTAGATAGAGTGTGAAAAAAATCAATCAAATCTTAGCTGCAAGCGCTTGACCAACATTAAAAGAGAACAACCCTTCTGTAAATTCAAACTGTCCTTGCAGAGCATGGACTGAAATATGGTTTCATCAGTCTGGCTGAATCATAAATAAAAGAGGTGGTTACAGTAGAGGTGGACAATTAGTGATGTGTTAATAAGTTGCCCATTATACTTTTGCTTTTCCATAAGGAACAACTGAACTGGTTTGAGAAGAAGTTGTGGGACATTCATTTAGAGATTGCAATAAAGGAATTTTGGCAAGATCGATGTTGAGAAGACATTTTCCAATTTTGGCAAGTCTAAAGATAAGATAATAATTTCTTCCACCATCTGCAGGACTCATTAAACTAAGGTGTGATCTATTCCAGGGATTACACATCCCATGGTGCTAATGAAAGAACGCACCCTGGTCAATGTGTGTGCATCATACAACATCATATATTTTTTTAACCAGATTCTATTTTGTATTCCCATATAACATAGAAGAAGTCCATTCTGGTCATTAAATTACGCTGGCTTTCAGGGCATTCCTATCAATCATGTTATCCTCATTATTTCCCTGTAACCCATTATCTCTACATGGCCATTGTCTCGTCCTGCCACCGACAATAACCAAGTGATTGACCAGTATGTTCATGGGATGTGAGAGGAATCCTCAGGGAGCCCCTCAGGGTGACTCATACAGTCATGGCAAAAACGTGCAAACGCCACACAAACAACACCAAAGGTCAGGACAAACTGTGGGTCCTTGGAGCTTTGAGGCAGCAGTTTCATCTAATGTACCATAATCTTTACATAAGTTACAGAGATAGGTTGAATAAATTAGGTCTTTATTCTCTGGAGCGCAGAAGGTTAAGGGGGGGCTTGATAGAGGTCTTTAAAATGATGAGAGGGATAGACAGAGTTGATGTGGACAAGCTTTTCCCTTTGAGAATAGGGAAGATTCGAACAAGAGGACATGACTTCAGAATTAAGGGACAGAAGTTTAGGGGTAATATGAGGGGGAATTTCTTTACTCAGAGAGTGGTAGCGGTGTGGAATGAGCTTCCAGAGGAAGTGGTGGAGGCAGGTTCATTGGTATCATTTAGAAATAAATTGGATAGGCATATGGATGAGAAGGGAATGGAGGGTTATGGTATGAGTGCAGGCAGGTGGGACTAAGGGGAAAAAAAAGTTGTTCGGCACGGACTTGTAGGGCCGAGATGGCCTGTTTCCGTGCTGTAATTGTTATATGGTTATAATGCCACACATTGAGACCTTGCTGTCTGACTTTTTTCATATTGACCACATCACAACAATTACATCATTACCTGTAAATCTTGCAACTTCTGAGATTATGGGAGGTGTGACCTAAAGGAAAGTCTTTCTTTTCAACAAGGAAGCCATGAGGAACCTCTTTACCTGACAGGAAAGAGGTGCTTAAGAGAAGCCTGGGGGAAAACTGAATAGAATATGTTGTTGGGATTATGTGGGAAAGATTGGCAGGGTGCTCACATGCAGCATGAACACTGCTTGTTGGGCTGAATGGCCTGTTTTCGCAATCTTAGTAACACCGCATGATTTCAATGGAAAGGAAACTCTAACAGATAATATATTTGTAAACCACTGCTAAAAATTCTGATGGTCCCATTTTTAGTTTAGTTTAGATATGACACGGAAACACCGGTTCTGTGCCAACCAACAATCCCCACACATTAACATTATCCTACACACACTAGGGACAATTGTTACATTTATATTTAAATTTTTACATTTTTACATTTCCCAAGCCAATTTACTTACATACCTATACACCTTTAGAGTGTGGGAATAAACCGAAGATCTCAGAGAAAACCCAAGCGGTCACGGGGGGAACGTACAAACTCCGTACAGACAGCATCCATAGTCAGGATCAAACCCAGATCTGCAGTGCTGCAAGCACTGTAAGGCAGCAACTCTACCACTGTGCCACCATTCCGCAATGGACATTCTGATGACATGCCATTCTGCCCTGTGAATCCATGTTAATATGTTATATACATACATCAGGTTCTGGGAAAGATGCACCATTACCCTTGAAGGATAATATCAAAAACATACAGTAATGATGCATGCAATTCCATCAACAATATCACTCATGATCTTATTTGGTGGTGGGGCAAGTCCCGAAAGGTCCTAAAGGGCCTGTCCCACTTAGGCGATTTTTCAGCGGACTGCCGGCGAGTGTCAAGCTCGCGGCATTCGCCTGAAAAACTGGGAAGTGAAACGGCGAGTGTCAAGAGTGGAACACACACACACAAACACATCGCAAAGCCAGGGGCCAGGGAAAGCGGGGGAGCGCTGTCTGAAATTCACACGGTGCAAAGCCAAGGTGATACAGACACACAAAGCGATGAATAGGAAGGTTAAGATGGATAGCACAGTGTACGGTAAGTCCTTTATAAGAGCGGGGGGGGGGGGGGGGGGGGGGGGGAGGGGAGAAGGGGGAAGAAGGAAAGAAGGTGGGGAGAAAGGGGGGGAAGGAGTGGAGACATTTTTAAGAAGCCAGCCAACTATTAATAAGCCAGAGATACACAGCTGTGAAGTTTAGCGGGCATTTAACATTACCGGTCGGTTTTCCTTTGTTCTGAAAACACGTGCTAACGTTTTATTTTCTCCAATGAGCCAATGAAAATGCCCGGTCAGCAAAGGAGATTAACTAAAACTACCTACGGCTACTTTGGCTACCTACAACTACATGGCGACCCCACTACCACTACACCTATGACTACAGGATTATCGATTTTCTCCATTGCGACCAATTTTTGGTCACAGAAAAATTTTCAACATGTTGAAAAATTTGCTGCGACCATACTGAGGCCGCGACTAGTTACCAGAATGCGGGAACTCCTCGCGACCATGAAGGAGACTCACCAGAGACCGCCAGCGAACATGTGGCGATTATGAGGCGAGCGCAGAGTCTCCTGCACTCGCCAAAAAAATCGCCTAAGTGGGACAGGCCCTTAAGGCCCACACTTGTGGCACTAGATATTATGATAAATCTACCATAATCTCTCCTCATAGACACATAGGAAGAGGATCAGTTTCACTATTGGTAAGGTCACAATTAATCTATGACCTAAAGCCTATTTTCAATATTTTTCCTACATTCTCTGTTACATTTTGTTAAACAAAAATAACTCTCACCGCAAGAACAGCTCCTTTTCTCCAGGAACCGGTTTGGTGAATCTGCTTTCATAGTCATAGAGTTTAGATACCCCACCCCATTTACATGATTGTCACACCAGCCTTCACCATAAAACCTCTGTAGCACCAGAGACAGTGTTGAAGTTTATGGCCATATATTTTATTTGCCTTCAGCAAAGAAGCAGGCAACAAAATAAAGTTGAGGTAATTAGCAAAGTGAAAAACACGTCTGATATGTTCCTCGAGGTTAACTGGGAATGTGTTTCAGTCTCTTTGATCACCCTGGAGTTGGGTATGTCCTCGCCAGGTAGCGTGGTCGTGACATATCTCTTAGCTGGAGCTCAAGAAGAGAAAGGGAAAGACACAGGGGAAGTAAAATCCTTTGATGAACATAAATAAGGTAGCAAGACATGTTGAGAGTGACACCCTCTCCACTGCAATACCATGCCCACATGAGTATACACATCCCAGATGAAAATCCACCTATTTGGTTCCCTCTGGTTTCCTGCTTGTCAGATGATATTCAAGAGCTGCGCCACTCAAAACACCTATTTAACAACTTGTCTCCCTCCTTCCCTCCCCTTTCCGATCTCAAAAGAAGGTGCTTAATTACGATCAAAAGCAGGTGCCAGAAATGTCTGGCTGACCAAGCAAGTGTCAACAATATGTGGGCAAAATATATGCAAAATGTCACACATCAATTGACAACTTAATAGGAAAGGCTCTCTTGAGAAGTAAAGACAATATTGAACTGCATGTTGGAAGGGTTTCGTTGGTCTGGGCTGCTATCAAGGCAGCACTATGCTAAAATTAACCAAGTGCAATAGTCTCGTTATCCCTCTTGTGCATGAGCTCAATAATAAAGATCTTCTTTGTTCATCCCAGACTATTCCATATAATGCGATTTCACAGAATTTTGCCCTGTCAGAGTCAAGAGGGGACCTTTTAGTTAATTGTTAGAGTTAAACACTGCTTATTTCCATAAACACAAGATACTCATATCCAGGAATTTTCTTATGAGTGTTTTAAAGAACAAGGCTGTTATTTTAGTCAAAGTTGTCAGTTTAGGGCACATTAACCTGTGACCTTCAAAGAAAAATGTTCCACAATGTCTGTGTAATGATTTATTCAATGACAGCAAGCACCTTTTAAAGGATCATTGAGTAGGTTTTCAAAATTCATTTCAAGTGACATAAAGTATTATTAAGCAGCCAAATAACTTGATAATCTTCTATTGACTGATCTGTGATTTAATAAACTAACACCGATTATTTTCCAGGTCATAGTGTCAAGAGTTAGGGTTAAGGGTCCTGTCACGATTTCAAGCCATAACAGTTAATTGTCCTCAACTAATTTAAAGACACAGACATACTCTGATCCCTTACACCTGTTTAAACATTCAACAAGGAGAAAGGAGAAATTTGCCAGGCCATGGGGAGAAACATTGAATCACAGTAACTTAGAGAATGGAAGGAGGCCATTTGGTTCATCATATTTGTGCTAGCCAAAAATTTGATTTCAGATTAATCCCACTTCCCAGCCTTGGTCGCTAGCCCGGCCGGTTAGGGCTCTTTAAAAGCTCATCCAGTGGGTCCTTATTAAATAGCTGGAGTTTCCAATCAGTGCTTTGGGCAGAGAGATTTAGACCTCCAGCTGTCCCAAGAAGTGGCTCTAAATGAATGTGTCTTTCTGTGAAATCTTCTTCTCCTTCTTCTTCTTGCGTATGGCGTGCACAGCCTAAAGGTGTAAGACAACTATTGTCAGAAGTCCTGGAGTGGAAAGTTCCATCTGGCCCACTCTAACCATTCTGATGTATCCACAACTCACATATTCTCTATCTTGAACCATAACAGTGGCTGCATAATAAATATAGAAACAATGAACTACAGATGCTGATTTACACCGAAGATAGACAAAAAGTGCTGGAGTCTCTCAGCGGGTCAGGCAGCACCTCTGGAAAAAAAGTCTGGGTGTTGTTTCAGTTTGGGACCCTTCTTCTTTGTCTGAATAAGGATTCCGACTTGAAATGCCGCCCATTATTTTTCACCAGAGATGCTGCCTGACCAGCTGAGCTACTCTAGCAGTTTGTATCTATCTCTTCACAATAAATGAATTGCACATGATGGAAGGCTAGATATTTCCATTAGTGAAAGATAGTCAGCATTACCATAGAGCTGTATTACCGTATTTAAGACCAATTCCAGTCGTTGGAGTTGGGTTTAAACCCATGGCCTTCTAACTTAGAAGTAACAGTATTCCTCAGCGTATCTGGACTTGTACTTGCATAAGATAAGATGTTTATGTTAGTCTTGAATTGCTCCAATGCAATCCTAGAGAAATCTACTCTGCTACTCTCTGTGGCTGTTCAAATTTCCCATCACCATTCAACTACACACAGTTCTTTATTGCTGAACATAATACCTTCCTTGCTTCTGAAACATTTCCCTCCTTAAGTCCCTTCTTACTGCTTTGCCAATTTAGTTACTTTGCCAGCTGTGTGCTATGCTTTGAAGGATCACTCAGTGCCACAGGTGTGCAGTGGATCACAGTGGCTTTGTGATGCTGCTTCCAAACTAATGATAGAATACTCACTCACATTATATTCCAGCATTGAGCCTTCCCGTGAATTCACTACTCTTTGGGGCAACAAGAACTATTTAATCGCACACCAACTTTTTCACTTTATTTTTAGCAGCAAAACATAAAAAATTGTGAAGTGATTCGTTTTATTTTCATTTGGACTGTTTGAATCTATGTTTCCATCCCTATACGTTGTTTATGTGGTGAAAATCTGGGTGTTCTTGCTTTAATACTCCAGCAAGATGATATATGCTCCATGAAAGTTCAACTCAGAAATATGTTGATGTCAATGGATGCAAAAATAATTCCATTACATGCCTGCAGAGTCACATTCTCTGTAGTGATCTAACTCGGACGAGCCCTAAAACCAGGGGTGGGAAACCTGCGACCTTAGGCCGCTCTAGGCCATTAAGTGCGGCCTTTTGAAAAATGAATCCAAATTTTGTAGAACAAATCCTTTTATTTTTACTAATATGTTTTTGTTCGTCTTTTATTATTTTTATTTTAATTTTAAAATGAACAAATTTAAAATACAAAAGGGTAATAGAAGATTCAACAATATAATCCTCCCCGACTGACGGCCACAATTAGTAAGTCATGAGGGCTATTTTAACACCTGTTATGCTCATGATTTTGTTGTAATGCTACTATATAATGTACGTTATCTTGCCTGCCTGACTGGCGCCACTACGGCCTGAGGCTGGTTGACGAGAGGGAAAATGTCGGGGAGAATCCGCTGGCCATCCAGTCTTCAGTATTATCGACTTTTGATAGCGGTGCACGTGGCTTTCCGTTTGAAGCTGAGTTTGAGAATAGTTAAACAGCGGATTGTTCGACTGTATTTTTTTAAAATTCTGTCTGATTAACAGCCCATCATGTCAAAGAAAAACAAGAGCACGCTGAGGGAAGAAAAAAGAGCTTTTAATGAGGATTGGGAATGGGAACTGCAATATTATCTTGTTTCTGCTAAAGATACGATGATTTGCTTGCTTTGTGATACTGCAATATCAACATTGAAGAAATTCAATGCCCATTAGCATTATGCCATTCATCAGGACCACAAATATTTCAAATTAGAGAGTGAGGCGTTAAAGGTTGCATTGCAGAAATGAAAAGATGAAAAGCAAAGGCAAAGGCAGAATCAGGGAGGCGGAAATCCTAGGGGGGGGGGACAGGCGGGACAGGTCCCCACCCCCCCTGTTTTGAGAGGTGGGCGACGATTCCCCCCATTTTTTGTAATCCGGATTTTAAAACTCGGTGAAATCTCCGCTTTCCGCGTGCCAGTGGGGGTGGGACTGAGGATAGAGCATGGTGATTGGAGGAGGGAGATGTCCGTGGAGCAAAGATCATAGAGCGGAGCTTGAATTGCATGCCCAGGTCATAGGGTCACAAGCGAAAAACACTCTCGGCAGCCCTGGCCACAGACCTGTGCCTCATCCGCAGCCAGGGTCGATCCCGGGTCTCCAGCGCCGCAATCGCCACTGGATCATCCCCGTCCCCACCCGGGTGCCCCCCTCCCCATGCCCGGGGGTGGCCAAAGACGCCGGGAGTCTGACGGGAGCGGTGCCCCCTGGCCCACAGCCAGCGCAGAGAAGCAGCACTAAATCCAGCTCAACTCTGCCTGTCCCACCAGGTTAACCTACAGCCGTGCCTGGACATAAAGGAACGATGGCCCAGGCTTACAGCCAACACAGAGAAGCAGCGTTAAATTCAGCTCAACTCTGCCTGTTAACCCACCAGCCCTACCTGGACTCATGGGAACGATGGCCCAGGTTTACAGCCAGGGCAGAGAAGCAGCGCTAGCTCCACGGCTCCGGACTGGTGTCCCGTCAGTCCAGGCAGGGCTGTAGGTTAACCCGGCGAGACAGGCAGAGTTGAGCTGCATTCAGCGCTGCTTCTCATCGTTGGCTGTAAACCTGGGCCGTCATTCCCATAAGTCCAGGTAGGGCTGGTAAGTTAACAGGCAGAGTTGATCTGGATTTAGCGCTGCTTCTCTGCGCTGGCTGTGGGCCTGGGTCACCGCTCCCGTCTGACGTTAGGATTATTTAAAACTCCAAACATTAAGATAGACACAAAGTGCTGCAGTAACTCAGATGGTCAGGCAGTTTCTCTGGAGTTAAAGGATGGGTGATGTTTCGGGTCGGGACCCTTGTTCGAACAGGAGGAAATCTACATGGTCAGAGGGAGAATGGGCAAACTCCACATAGATGGCACCGTAAAGTCAGGATTGAACCCGGGTCTCTGGCGCTGTGAGGCAGCAGCTCTAGTGGTTGAAGTCTGAAGAAGGGTCCCGACCAGAAACGTCACCCCATGATTTTTCTCCGTCTGATTCCACGACACTGGTGGCAAACTAGTTTTTCCAGAAACTGAATGATATGTATATAATAATGTAGCAATTCAAACTTTATAAAAGCTGTTCTCGATTGTTAGTAATCACATTCAATTTAACAGGTAATTTCTTTCAGCGATCCACAAGACAACAACACACCTGCGCACAACTAAACCAGTGGACAAACAGGTGATGAGTGCCGCTGAAAATGATACCACCAATGATGGTTTCTTCATTGGTTTGTTAGCTTTCTTTTATATGTGCCATTTATAACACTTGCCATTACGTTTTAACTCTTGAAATAAAATAGCCACCTGGAGTCAATCACGATCGATACAATTTGCTACATTTCAGAAGGAAATCCACCTTAGGAAAAAGCATTTATCACAAAGCACCTGCATCTCGAGTAGTGGGAGCTGAAGACTCGATGGGAAATTAAAGGGCCTGTCCCACTTACACGATCAACGTCACTAATTGCTGTCCACAAGGCCCACGGCTGAAGCCTCCGAAGGCCGTGTGTGTGTGTGTGTGTGTGTTTGTGTGTGTGTGTGTGTGTGTGTGTGTGTGTGTGTGTGTGCGTGTGTGTGTGTGTGTGCGTGCGTGTGTGTGTGTGTGTGTGTACGCGCGTCCGCCAAGAAATTGTGTTCCCCCGGTCCCCCAGTCCCCCCCATGTTTTGATAGCGATTTCCGTGCCTGAAGGCAGTTATTTCAAGCAGCGGTAAGACCCGGAAATAATGCTACTGAAGCGACTTATAAAGTAGCTTATATACTCGGGAAAAAGGGCAAGACAGTTAGCGATGTTGAAATCGTAAAAAAAATGCATTGTCGAAGTTGTAGGATGCTTAGACCCCGATAAGGTTTCAAAATGCAAACAACTGCCTCTTTCAAGGAGATCGGCAGCATGAATTAGCCCTCAACGTATCAGAACAACTTCACGCAATACTCCAAAAGGAAAATATATATTAATCAATTGCTTTGGATGAATCAACTGATACTACTGACTCAGCGCAGGTTTTATATTTCATTCGGGCCATAACAGAACATTTTCTTTGCTACGAAGAGTTACTCACTTTGGGCACTCTTACCGGTAGAACACCAGGAATAGATTTCTTCAACAACTTTCAAGATAAATGTTGAGAAGTTTGACTGGATTTGGTTAATTTAGCGAGTGTATGTACAGACTGTACACCTTCCATGACAGGAAAACGTGAAGGGTTCATTGCACAGATAAAATAGGTATTATCAGATCTAGATGCTCTCATTTCAATTCATTGTATCTTGCATCGGCAAAATCTCTGTGCTAAATCTACTATTTTAAGTGACACTTTGCAACAAGTTATGTATTGTTAACTATATTCGTGCAAATGCAACAAGGCCGGTGGGCGGCGCGACTCTGGTCAGCAGCGGCCTCTGCAGTCTGTCCGCGGTTTATTATTTTATTATTTTCTGTCTGTGTTTTAATGTAGTTTTTGTTATTTTTGTTGTTGGTGTGTGTGTGGGGTGTGGGGGGGTGGGGTGTGGGGGGGGGGGGGGTGGGGGGGGGGGGGGGGGGGGACTTTTTAAATCTCTCCCTGCACTGGAGACCCGACCTTTTTTTTCGTCGGGTTTCCGTTTGTCGTTGCGGCTACAACGAGGAGCGGCCTCCAACAGGAAGAAGCCGGGGACTCTGGTGCCGACTCACCGTCGCCGTCGCGGGGCTGGCCGAGTCCGGAGCGGGTGGAGCGGTGGTGGAGCGCTGCTGCTGCCGCTGCTGCTGCTACCGGAGAGTCAGAGGCTCCAACGGCAGGTCTGTGGACGGCGGCACAGGGAGCCCGCGGCTCCCTGGAGGGAGACCGCTTTTCAGGGCTCCTGCAACGGCGACTTCCCCCGCCCGAGTTGCGGGGTTGAAGAGCTCCTGGAGCGGGGCCTAACATCACTGCCCCGCGCGGCTTGGAATGGCCGCGGGACTCTGCGAGCGCACGCCGGGGGCTCTAACAGCAAGACCCGGTGTGTGACCTCGCACCACCCGGCGTGGCTTAAATGGCCGCGGGACAATCGGCATCGCCAGCCGGGGGCTTTGACTTTGACTCTGACATCGGGGGGGGGGGGAGAGTGCAATGGAGAGATAAGTGTTTTTGGCCTTCCATCACAGCGATGTGATGGATGTTTATGTAAATTATGTTGTGTCTTGGGTCTATGTGTTCGTAATGTATGGCTGCAGAAACGGCATTTCGTTTGGACCTCAAGGGGTCCAAATGACAATTAAATGTATCTTGAAAAAAGGCATTGTCAGTTTCGTAATATGCTAAAGTTGGTCGATGAGGCATTCAGCGTGGATTTGGCATATCATTGTAAAGTGCGTGGGCTATCGCAGGGACAGGTGTTAGCAAATTTGTTATCTTTGCGAGAACAGATAGTTAAATTTCATGAAGAACAGAATCAGCAATGTGAATTATTGAAAGAAGATTTCTATAGAATTACTGCATTTCTGCGTGATATCATGTCAAAGCAAAATGACTTGAATGTTTCTTTGCAAGGTAAAACTGTCTATATATGATATGTGGCAAAAAAATCCAAGCATTTCGAAAAAAGCTATATTTTTTCAAAACTCTTCTTCTTCGAAATGAAATTTCGGATGAACATTTTCCCCAGTTGGCGAAGGTCATTGATGAGCAGGAGGATTCATGCAAATCATTTGAAGAATACGCAGCTCTTATTGACTTATTAATCAAAGAATACAATGAAAGGTTCACATACTTTGAGAATCATGACATCACACTCAAATTAGCATTTCAACCTCACCTAGTTGATGTCTCCAAGGCTCCTAAAGAACAACAAATGGAATTGATTGAGCTCTCAGAAGATGACATTTTAAAGTCCTTATTTGACGCAAAGAAAGCTCCGATTGAAGTATGGAAAAACGCAATAGAATACCCACGTCTTACGGCAACATGCACGAAAAATGCTTTCTTGCTTTTCAACCACTTATTGCTGCGAATCTACATTCTCCTACCTAACCCAAATCAAGACGCCCTTAAGGTCACAAATGATGGATACCCATCTAGAAGATCAGCTGAAACTTCGTACCTCCATGTTGCAACCAAATATTCAAATGCTTTCCCACAAAAGGCAGTCACAACAAAGTCATTAAAAGCTTAGTTAACTTTAGAATTAACAAAATGTTTTCATTTTCTTGAAGTTGGAACATAGTAGTTAGATTTTTACAAAATAATGTACATTTTGAAGCATATCTAATTGAAGTTTCTTGGATGCGGCCTTATTAGACTACAGCTAACTTAATGCGGCATTCCAACATGAAAAGTTTCCTCAGCCCTGCCTAAAACCTTCTGAGATCTGCAGACCTCTCCAGTTCTGGCCTCCTATCCACCACAAACTCAATCACCTGATAATTGGTGACCTTGCCTTCAACTGCCAGTTCACTAAGCTTTGGAACTGCCTCCATCAACCTTCCATCCTCTCTTTCTTCCTTTAAGATGCACTTTAAAACTCTGCCTCTTTGACCGGGCTTTGTTTCACCTGTCTAATATCCCCTTGTGTAAGTCAGCTTCAATTTTTGTTAGATGACTGAACTGCAAAGCAACTTAGGATGTTTTTGTTAAGTTACAGGCACTGTAAAATGGAAATTGTTGAATCCATATTAATAGCGCAGAAAAGGATGTCTGGAGAAGGAAAAAAAGCCTTGGGAAAAAGAATTCTGAAAAAGCTTAAGATTATACAACGCGCCTATTCTAAACTGATTTTTTTTTTTCTTTCTCCACAATCCGGTGTTGTGTTCACAACACAAAATCGGAGAATACTTCCCAGTACAGAATACAAAAGGGCAGCTCTACCCATACATCTGTGAGTTCTTAAACAAAGGTTTGTTTGTATGCCTCAATCACTCCTGCCCATGAAAGTGGACTCTTTACTTGAAAAACATTTCAGGGAAACACTCTAAACCAACATCCTGGTATAAATTTGCAAAACGCAATACAGGCCCGATTGTCTTTAGAGTGGATGCAGGTTGCATACGAATAGTCCTTTCAGAAATGTAATGTTCTTTGCATGGCTCACTGGCTAATGTACAATAAATCAACAAAGACAGGCTTCAGTACCGTTATTGGGCAGTAGTAAAGCCACTGTTATTTTATCTTTTTACAGTATTTAATTGGAAGGTGCTTCCCCACCAACTCCCTCACTGAAACATAACCCTGCTTTCAAATCACTAGTTCGCTTAACAGATTTCCAAAATAACTTTTTTTCTCTCTTTTACCCTCGTGCACACATGCACACACACAAACACTCACAGACACACACACACACATACACATACAGACACACACACACGCACACAAACTTTAACAGGAGTTTTTTTTTCAGACTGAGAATAAAGTTACAAGTGTCTAGCTTTTTTTTTGCTGAAGGAGATTGAAATTAGATGCTGAATGGGCCATACAAGGAAAGGCTGGGAAAATGTGAATTTGGCAACTTTTACTGGGTTAGACTGGAGCTTCCAATTCCCTGCTTACTGCACCAGGTGTCCATTGCATTCAAATGATACCATTATTCATAGCACTCTGAGAACTAAAGTATTAAAGTACAAAAAAATAATTTGCAACTGAATAAAGATATAATCCTGGAATTTACAATTACTAACTCACAATTTAGAGCCCTGACTGACCAGCACAACTACTCCTTTGTTTGTGGGTAATGTATATTTATCAACCTTTTTCCCTCTGTTTCCAGACTGTTTACATGTTAATGAAAAACTTCTATTTCTAACAGGCAAAGCTGAGGAATCTGGTTATACATAAAACACAGTCCGGAGACATATTATTTTTCGGGCCTTTTGGTGATACAGACATGTGTATTTTGAAATAGAGTTTATACGTGATTTAACAATTATTCCATTATTACATTAAGGTTGCACAGTAATACCATTAAGATTAATTAAGCTCAGAGAGAACAAAACCTTCCTTGGGTTAAAGCGGAGATGTTATTGTCTGCCTACCCAGCTGCGTTAATATTTTACTTCGAAAGTCAAGTAAAGAACAAAGCACACACATTTTTGCAGTGCATTTCATGACTGCTGCCGAAGTGATTCAGGAGTTAAATAATTTCTGCAGGTAACCATTTAAAGCAAGACAAAAAGTATCTTATATAAAAAAAAGCTCAAAATATGGTCATTAGCCTCAGAAACCAATTTGGCAGTGAATTCTATGTCTGCATAGAACCAGCTTGCCAATCTAGCCTGTAAATGAACAGCATTATTGTTCTGGTATTTGATCACTTTAATTAGTAATTCACTTCTGCAAATTGCTCTTTGAATGATATTTGGATACCAGTGCTTGCAAAATTAGACTAAATGATAAAAAATATCATTTTGTACAGAAACAAATGGTTGACTTTTTGCACGGACAACATTTTGCACAGAGATTAAACGTAAGAATAATCACTGGTTGTGCATGAACAGAGCAAAGCTGGTAAGACTGGACCCCACATTTCTCTTGAAAGAGGGCATAATTCAGTCATCTCGAAATTCCTCTTTTCATTACCCTGTTGCCCAATTGACATATATGCCACACACTGTCAAAAAGTCAACTATTGGTTTCTATACAAAATGTTTTAAAATTATTTTGTCTAATTTTTGTCAACACTGATATCCAAATATCATTTAAATTTGCATTTCTTTAGTGCCTTACAAGCCCCTTTCAGCATATCCAAAGTACTTTATGTGGGTGAGATACTTAATTGATACTCATTATTGACATGCTATGTATACAACAGCCAATTTACACATAGCAAGCTCCAAAAACAACTAAGCAATATTAACCAGGTTAACCATTTCTTTTAGTGGATTTGATTGAAGGATAACTATAAACCAGGACTTGGTGAAAGTAAGAACAAGACAGTACAGAAAAAAGATAGTGAGCTTAGTTTTATCTTTAATATACACTGTATTCAGCACCAGTAGTTGACAGGTACTGAGATCTCTCTTTTCACATTGAGGAGTATCATTTTCCTTCAGTTTGAGGCTTGATCCCTGTGGACTGGGCAGAACTTCAAAGATGGGAGGAGGATGGTGGTGATGAGAGGGTTACTATAGGAAAGGATGGCTTGATTATACAGTATGTGTGCTTCTGTATCTATGTGTGTTTCTGCGAAAGTCGGACAGCATAAAAAACGGGCCAACTCTTCCATGCTGACCAAGATATCCATCCAGGCAAGTCTCATTTTCTGGGAATGTTCAACCCATATCCCTCTAAACCTTCTTTGTCCATGTCCCTGTTCAAATGTTTTTAAAATATTGTTATTGCACCTGCCTCTACCACTTCTTCAGGCAGTTCGTTCCACATGTCCATTGATGCCGGAAGAGAATGTCTCTGTTCTTCTGTGAAATAATACCTTTGAGTTTTTTACGTGCATGTGTTTAACCTCAGTGGAAAGACAGCACCACTATGACCAGTGTACTCTCTTCATATTGTACTGTCCACATTTAGTTTAGTTTTGTTTAGTTTAGAGATAAATCTATCGCAGTGCCACTGTGTTGTCCCTTGTGTTCAAACAGGTGAGTACTAACCATTGTGCCATATCCCACTCTTGCATGACCTTTCTACAGGAGAGTGAGGTTAAGCAATTGGTTCCGAGAGCCTGCTATCATCTGCTGTCACATGAGAATTGCCTTAAAATATGATCGCTTCACTGAAACGTAGAACGGAAGGGATTACAGGATTCAGGAGAATTAGGTGAATATTATATCAAAAACATTGTGGCAGATTTCAGGCTTTTGCCCTAACTATTTATTTCTCCCTCTCCCTCTCCCTCTCTCCCCTCTCCCTCTCCCTCCCCTCTCCCTCTTTCCCCCTCTCCCTCTCCCTCCCTCCCTCTCCCTCTCTCTTTCTCTCTCCCTCGCTCACTCTTTCTCCCTCCCTCTCTCCGTCTCCCCTCCCTCTCCCTCTCCCTCTCTCCTACTCCCCCCCCCTCTCCCTCTCCCCCCCTCCAAAGTCCTCCCCCTCCCTCTCCCGTAAGTCCCTCTCCCCCTCCCTCTCCCCCTCCCCTCCCCCCCTCTCTCCCTTTCCCGCACCCTCTCTTTCTCCTCCCCCTTCCTCTTTCCCTTTTCTCCTCCTTCTCTCCCTCCCTCTCTCTTTCTCTCGTATCTCTCTTTCCCTCCCTCCTCTTCCCTCTCCCTCTCTCCCTCTCCCTCTCCCTCCTCCCCCTCCCTCTCCCCCTCCCCTCCCCACCAGAATTCCCCCCACACTAAGTTCTCCTGAGGAACCCTCCCTCTCCTCTCCCCCTCCCTCTCCCCCTCCCTCTCCCCCTCTTCCCTTCTCCCCTCTCCTCCCCCCCTCCTCACTCTCCCTCTCTTCTCCCTCTTCCCTCTCCCCCTCCCCCCCTCCCCCTCCCCCTCTCCCCTCTCCCTCTCTCCTCTCAATTCAATTCAATTTAAATTCAATTAAAAAACTTTATTGGCATGATTAAAAAAACATTGTTATATTGCTAAAGTATAAAACATGACATACATATTTAAAATGCATAAGTATAAATACAAGTATACAGTGCCTCTCCCCTCCCTCCCTCCCCCTCCCTCAATATTTCTCCCCCTCTCTCACTCACTCTCTCCCTCTCCCTCCGCGCCCCCTCACCCTCTCTCTCCCCTCTCTCCCTCTCTCCCCCTCTCTCCCTCTCTCCCTCTCTCTCCCTCTCTCCTCTCTCCCTCCTCCCCCCCTCTCCCTCCTCTCTCTTCCCCCCCCTCTCTCTCCCTCTCCCTTTCCCTCTCCCTCTCACTCCCTCTCTCCCTCCCTCTCATTTGAAGCAGTAGCAGTCCACCAGATTGGTCAGACTAAGTTCACATTGTTGGAGGAACACGAGGCGGGCAGAACAAAATCATGAAATCTTGATGGCTGTACCATGGCAACGGAGCAAACAGCTCTTGGTTGACTTGACAATAAACTCGACTTGACTTGACTTGAAAGCAGCTCACAGAAAATAGCAATATTTCTCTTTGTGTTTCCCCACTTGACATTTTTATCCTTGCATCTGTTTAACGCTCACCGCATGGTAGGCCGACTGAGTTTTTAAAGTTTCTTTTCTCTCAGAAAGGGAAATAAAACCTTCAGAAGATTTATTTTAATACTCCTGTCCTTCTCCAAATAAATGTTAATGAATAAATACAGCACTATTTCCAAGTGGTAAATAGCCCAACGCCTACTTGATTTTGCTCTGTTGAAATGCAGTTTTTTTCTTGTGATTTTTAACTTTGCCTTCATTTTTTTCTCTCTCTCTCTCAGATTTTGCTCGCACCTATTTTTGATTAGAAGGAGAGGGGACCACTATTGGTATTACTCAGGGATGCAGGGAGCTTTATGGGAGTCCCAAAGGTGTGCCCTGTCCCTTTAATCACTCCTCTAGATTTCCCTGTGAAATGGTATTCCCTTGTGCACTTCAGTTCTACCCTTGCTCTGGAAAGTCATAAGTGTGTGAAATGGCCACTATATGACCTTTGACGCCTGAATGACATTGTTGATCTTTCCAGAAAAACGGGCTGAATGGTATTCCTTCAGTTTAATGAAGCAGAATGCATATATGATTTATATTCTAAATCTACATTTATATAACAACTTTTTCAACCAAAGACCAGCCCAAAATATTTCACATCGAACAAGCTACTTTTTTTAAAATTCATCCATAGATGGGGGGGGGGGGGGGGGGGTAAGGCAGCATTTATTGTCCTTCCCCAATAACTTCCTGACTACTTCTCATTCTCATTCAAATTCTTTGCTGTGGTTTGGAATTACATAGATGGCCTTAGAGATTCCAAACTGTATAACCTCAGCAGCACCCTTCCCAAAAGGGCACCAGGAAACAAGGTAAGTTTGGTGGTTGCCATTATTTTTATTCCAGAGTTTACTTAAACTATTGAATTTAAATCTCCTCTTTGTCATTGCTGGATTTGAATTCACTACATAGAGGAGGGATCATTAGCCTAGATCTCTGGATCATTAGTTATAGAGCTATATAGCACATAAAAAGGCACTTTGTTCTGGCTTTTCAATGCTGACCAAGGTGCCTTCCTAAATAATTCTCCTCTCACCTTTAATTGTCCTCCAGTTTTAGGTCCTGGGAAAGAGATTTTGACTATTCTCTATTCATATGGCTCTCATGATTATATAAATCTCTACAAGGTCACCCCTCAGCCTTATTGCCTCTAGGGGAAACAGTCCCAGTTTATCGGGTCTGTCATTGCTCAAGGTGTCCAGTTCCAGCAACAACCTTGTGAATCTTTTCTGCACCTTTTCCACCTGAATGACATCCTTATTATTATTATAAGGTGACCAAAACTGCACACTCAATACGGTCTCACCAGCGTTTTGCACAACTGAACTCAATAATCCAATCAGTTAGCTCTGCTTATGAAATAATTACTATTGTAATTTTGGAAACACAGCAACTATTTTGCGCACACCAACACCAATGAAATCAAAGATAGACTCTGCGGGGCAGGCACCATCTCTGGATGGAAGAAATGGGTGACATTTTGGGTCAAGACCCTTCTTTGCACCAATGAAATCAACATCTAGATCCAGATTCTATGATTTTTGATATTGGCATGTTGCCATGGAGAGTGCTCTACTCATTTTCAAAATAACATTGAGGGATTTTTATTCCTTTCCAGAAAGGTAGATGGATGCTTTAGTCAAAGTCCCATGCATCAAAACTTGCTTTGATCATGAATCTCGGACCCTCATCGAAGCTGGAATACATCTTTCAATACTCTTAAGGCAGAGGTAGTTGGATGTTTATAGGAAGATACATGGAACTCAGCAAGGCAGAATTGAGATTACAGACAGATCAGCCACATCTATATAATTAAAAGTCTCATCTTGACCACTTCCTGTCTGTACTGTATATTGATTTTAGAAAAAATGCTACCCTGTATCGCTGTGATTTTTGGCCATTTTACTCACAGTTCTCCTCCGCTGCGCCAGCCCCGAGGATCTTTCCCATCGATGAAAACTAAAAAATGTATGAGATTAAAAACCTTGAGATTAGCTGATTGGTCCTCTCGCCTGTCAATCAGCTCCCCTTCGGGGAGGGGGGCAGGACTATCAAACCCCGGATGCCTGGACGTGTCAGCCACTCTGCAAAATTGCGAGGGGGAGGCCGCAACTGTCATTCTAAGCTGTGAATCAACTGAACTGTGAGTCTGCAATAAATAGTGTGTTAGCCCTTAATGACAATGCCATGAGTTGTTTGGCCTGCTGCCCTGCCTGTGCTTGAAAGTGCAATGCTTAATTGGAAATGAAATGAAATGAAATGACAATGCCATGAGTTGTTTGGCCTGCTGCCCTGCCTAAGCTTGAAACTGCAATGCTTTATTAGGTCCGACTGTGTTTGGAAGGAATAAATGCTTTATTAGGTCCGACTGTGTTTGGAAGGAATAAATGCTTTATTAGGTCCGACTGTATTTGGAAGGAACAAATGCTTTATTAGGTCCGACTGTGTTTGGAAGGAATAAATGCTTTATTAGGTCCGATTGTGTTTGCGTGACTTCCGCTTAGTGGACAGGTCACACTAATTGCGTAAGTTCTGCTACATATTTAAAATTGTATACAGTGCAATACTAAGTTTAAGTAACATGTCAATTTATGATTAAAAAAAGGTCCATTATCAATCATGTTTCCTCTTTTTATTAATGTTTTTTTATCTGGGACGACATCCGCCTCCTGGAAAATATCGAGTGAAGTCATCTTCTAATCATTATTGAGCATTAATCATGCATATTTCTGTGTGCATCTAACCCTGTTTACTTTTGTTTCACTGTTTATGTATCTATAAAACACTGCACATTCCTTGATAAATCAACAGTGGTTTCTCTCTGCCTTTCTAATAGTTTTTTTCCTCCTAATTTTCTTGTATTCACCTTAAAATATATACAAGAATGGAAAAACAGAGTGTTTAGGGTGGAGGATTTTCTGCAAAGGAATACAAGCTTGTAGACGCATGGAATTCTAGAATTATATTACAAAGTGCACCTTCACTCAAAGAATGGGAGAAATGTGGAATTGTCTTCCTCAAGAACAGCAGTAAGTAGTAGCTCAAATAATCTGAGGGAATAGAATTTTGCTGGAAAAAGTATCAAAGATAGGAGAGTGGAATGGAGGTAGTGGTACACTGGTTCAGCTAAGGCAGCTCAAGTAACTTTAGAATTTAGAAGATGGGGGGGGGGAATCTTATAGAAACTTACAAAATTCTTAAAGGGTTGGACAGGATAGATGCAGGAAGATTGTTCCCGATGTTGGGGAAGTCCAGAACAAGGGGTCACAGTTTAAGGATAAGGGGGAAATCTTTTAGGACTGAGATGCGAAAAACATTTTTCACACAGAGAGTGGTGAATCTCTGGAATTCTCTGCCACAGAAGGTAGTTGAGGCCAGTTCATTGGCTATATTTAAGAGGCAGTTAGATGTGGCCCTTGTGGCTAAAGGGATCAGGGGGTATGGAGAGAAGGCAGGTACAGGATACTGAGTTGGATGATCAGCCATGAACATATTGAATGGCGGTGCAGGCTCGAAGGGCTGAATGGCAGAATGGCCTACTCCTGCACCTATTTTCTATGTTTCTATGTCTCTAACTTGGTTCGATCCTGACCTCCTGTGCTATCTATGTGGAGTTGAGATGTTTGTGACTGTGTGGCTTTCCTTTGAGTATTCTGGTTTCCTCCCACATCCGAAAGACATGCGGATTACTACGTTAAATGGCCACTGTAAATAGCCCCTGGGATGTAGGGTGTTAAAATCTGCAGGGAAGGTGAGAATGTGGAGAGTATAAATGGAATCAGTTTTGACATTATGATTGGCATTAGTTTATTCCTGTTAATAAATAGAACCCTGCATGACAGTTTGGATCAGTGATGTCAACACACTCATGGGAAATGGACGCCCCTTTGAAGAACTCATTTGTTGAAAGCCCTTTAACTTCTCGGTTAATATGGATGGACTGAGAAAATGACACACCATGCAAAAGAATGTTGATGAATCATATGCAGTTCAATTTCAGTATCGTGGGACCAATAAAACATCAACAGCAATTCATGCTAAAATGTTGAATTGAAACTTTTCCAAAAAATACACTGGAAAATTTCCCCAACAACTCTCTGGGAATGCCCTCATCACAAGAACCAGAGTCATTCAGGATGGCAACTCACCACCACTGAGGGATGGGCAATAGATGATGGCTTTGCGAATGACATCCACAGAGAGGTAGAAGTACTTATCTTCTCTTGCCTTTTTCACCAGAAACATACGGACCATTTCCTCTCTATACCCATTTCAAACAAAAATTGCTGCTTACAATGACTAGGAAGGAGCTGCAGATGTGAAGGAACGAACTGCAGATGCTGGTTTAAATCGAAGGTAGACACAACATGCTGGAGTAACTCAGCGGTTCAGGCAGCATCTCTGGAGAGAAGGAATGGGGACCTTGATCTGAAACGTCATCCATTCCTTCCCTCCAGATATGCTGCCTGTCCCGCTGAGTTACTCCAGCATTTTGCATCTATCTTCTGCTTACAATGCTTGTTTTGCTGAAGGTCAGTATCTAATATTTGGTCACCCAGGTCATGTCTGACAATTTTCCAATTGAAGAGGTTTCTGCTGAGAAGCAACCTCTATTTTTTTTAGACCAGCTTGTTGACCATCTGTGGAAATGTTTGGTTCCCCCGACACAGAACTCAGACCTTTTAGAATTATTTTGCCTCCACCAACCCATCCAGAAGATCATTCCGGATGCCGATCGCCTTTTGAATGGAATGTTTCCTGCTCCGAAACTGTCTTGTTACCTGCAGTATATCCAATCTGGTTTAATCTTGTATGGTTTTAGATGAGTTACGTCATCCTGTTGTTGAAGTATTAAAAGATCTGTCAAAAAAACAGGGATGAGTGAACAACCTCAGTGAACTCGGATGATTCAATTCAATGTTATCTCATATCATGGTTTTGAATTTGAACGGGGGAACATGGTGATTGAAATAACTTCTGTTCCCCTCCCCCTTCCCGTGGCTCATACCTGAGCCATATTCCTCATTGTCAACTGGGAATAAAATAATTCAAACTTCATGTGCCATGAAAAGCTGGAGCAGAACTGAACGGACAAAGGCCATTGTATTTCGGATAAGAGAACTGTGGCCCCTGTTTTCTTTAGTAAATGGAGCACACCTTATTCTTGCCTCCAATATTATTTCCCCAGCACCCACATAAATCTTTCAATGCTATTTTCCCCAACCATAGCTGTAGTGAGATGCACGTTTTCATTTGAGTGAAGAAGTATCCATGGATTTCTTATTGAATTTATGACCAACTATTTTACATTCGGGGAGTGGGGGGAACATTTGTTTGAAGCCACCAGGCTCAATTGCTGACAGTTTTATAGCACAGAAAGGAACCAATTCCCTTGGTTGTGATGTTTGCTGAGATATTAATAATGTTCTTTCCTTCCTACATTCAAACTGTTCACTTACCCAGTCTCATTCCATTTAGGAAAATGAATAAAACCATTTGGTTCATCGAGTTCCCATTGGCTCTTATGTTATTCCAATTTAGAAGATTTTAGAAGATTGAGGGGGGATCCTATAGAAACTTACAAAATTCTTAAGGGGTTGGACAGGCTAGATGCAGGAAGATTGTTCCCGATGTTGGGGAAGTCCAGAACAAGGGGTCACAGTTTAAGGATGAGGGGGAAATCTTTTAGGACTGAGATGAGAAAAACATTTTTCACACAGAGAGTGGTGAATCTCTGGAATTCTCTGCCACAGAAGGTAGTTGAGGTCAGTTCATTGGCTATATTTAAGAGGGAGTTAGATGTGGCCCTTGTGGTAAAGGGATCAGGGGGTATGGAGAGAAGGCAGGTACAGGATACTGAGTTGGATGATCAGCCATGATCATATTGAATGGCCTATTCCTGCACATATTTTCTATGTTTCTGTGTTTCTATGAATGCCATTCCTTCACTTATTTTCCTGCATGAATCCTATCAACGAGGAGAGTCATAGTCATCCAGCACAGATGCCCTTTGGTCAAATTCATCCCTGATACACAAAGGCCTCATCTTGCACAGCCTCCTTTGTCCATCTTTTACATAGAAACATAGAAACATAGAAATTAGGTGCAGGAGTAGGCCATTCGGCCCTTCGAGCCTGCACCGCCATTCAATATGATCATGGCTGATCATCCAACTCAGTATCCCGTACCTGCCTTCTCTCCATACCCCCTGATCCCCTTAGCCACAAGGGCCACATCTAACTCCCTCTTAAATATAGCCAATGAACTGGCCTCAACTATCCCCTGTGGCAGAGAGTTCCAGAGATTCACCACTCTCTGTGTGAAAAAAGTTCTTCTCATCTCGGTTTTAAAGGATTTCCCCCTTATCCTTAAGCTGTGACCCCTTGTCCTGGACTTCCCCAACATCGGAAACAATCTTCCTGCATCTAGCCTGTCCAACCCCTTAAGAATTTTGTAAGTTTCCATAAGATCCCCTCTCAATCTCCTAAATTCTAGAGAGTATAAACCAAGTCTATCCAGTCTTTCTTCATAAGACAGTCCTGACATCCCAGGAATCAGTCTGGTGAACCTTTTCTGCACTCCCTCTATGGCAATAATGTCCTTCCTCAGATTTGGAGACCAAAACTGCACGCAATACTCCAGGTGTGGTCTCACCAAGACCCTGTACAACTGCAGTAGAACCTCCCTGCTCCTATACTCAAATCCTCTTGCTATGAAAGCCAACATGCCATTCGCTTTCTTTACTACCTGCTGCACCTGCATGCCTACCTTCAATGACTGGTGTACCATGACACCCAGGTCTCGCTGCATCTCCCCCTTTCCCAATCGGCCACCGTTTAGATAATAATCTGCTTTCCCGTTTTTGCCACCAAAATGGATAACCTCACATTTATCCACATTAAACTGCATCTGCCAAACATTTGCCCACTCACCCAGCCTATCCAAGTCACCTTGCAGTCTCCTAGCATCCTCCTCCCCCACCTAACACTGCCCCCCAGCTTAGTGTCATCCGCAAACTTGGAGATATTGCCTTCAATTCCCTCATCCAGATCATTAATATATATTGTAAATAGCTGGGGTCCCAGTACTGAGCCTTGCGGTACCCCCACTAGTCACTGCCTGCCATTGTGAAAAGGACCCGTTTACTCCTACTCTTTGCCCATCTATCTAAATATTTACTATCCATTTACCTGTCCAAATGGTGTCATTGCACCTGCCTCAATAACTGCTATTAGCCGGCTCCTGATGTACTGGTCTTTTCTCGCCTCTAGCTCTTCATCCGCACCCCCCCCCCCACCCTCATCCCCCTACTTTCAGTCTACAGAGGGCTCCCAACCCAAAACGTCACCCATCCTTTCTCAAGAGATGCTGCCTAACCAGTTGAGTTGCTCCAGCACCTTGTGTCTATCTGAGGAGCAATTTATTTTCTCAGACATGAATCTATGGAATTCTCCAACTCATTGGGTTGTGCAATAATTAAATGTGATGAAGGCAGAGATAGAATTCTGGGGTAGAGGAGTCGGAAGGATGGACAGATACTGGAGCTGAGGCTGTGGTCAGATCAGCTATGATCTTACTGAAAAGTGCTCTTCTGTCAGCGCTCACATTGGATGACCAAAAGCCAATAGGTCAACAAAGCATAACCAGCAGTATAATGCAGGAAAACAACATAAAGATTTTATTGTTTAAAGAGCCCCCTTGAATAATCCAGGTGAAAAAAAAACTCCTGCCACAAATGCCACCCCAGGTGTAAAGTAGTTTGTTAACTATTTTTGTGTAGAGTCTGAATATTTAATGAAGGTTCTATTTACCAAAAAATATAATTTAGTGATAATATAAGCAGTAACTCCAATCAGATCATCTCATTATCTTCACTTATTGCATTTATTGTACCAAGCTATTCAATACATTCCCTTACTATATATCAATGCCACTAATGCTTCATCCTAAAAAATTGAATTGGCGAGAGGCTGTTGCAAAGGGCACGGTCTATGTTGGTATTGGTTTATTATTGTCACATGTACCAAGATGCAGTGAAAAACCGCTGTCCGGGTAAATCATACCATACACAAGTATGGTAATAGTTAGTGGAAAAGACAAAATAAACAGAGAGCAGACTATCATGTTACTGATGCAGCGAAAGTGCAGATAAAAAATACAAGAAGGTAGATTGGAAGATTGGGTTAGGCACAAAATGCTGGAGTAACTCAGCGGAACAGACAGCATCTCTGGAGAGAATGAATGGTTGACGTTTCGGGTCGAGACCCTTCTTCAGACTAGATTGTGAATTTGTCCTAAGCATATGAGAAGTCTGTTCAAGTGTATGACAGCAGTGGTGTAGAAGCTGTTCTTGAATCTGGCGGTTGGTCTGTGCTTTCAAGTTTTCGTACCCGAGAGGAAATAAAACAGAATAACCTGGTTGTGAATATTATTACACTTTGATTATGTTGGCTTGTTTCCTGGGACTGGTATGTAGTTTAGATGGTGTTGAAGGGGGGAGGCTGGTTAGCATGATGTACTGGGCTGCTTCCATGATTTTCAATAATTTCTTGTGGTCTTCGGGAGAGCAGCTGCCAAACCAAGCTGATATGCAGCCAGATAGAATCCATTCTATGGTTCATCTGTAGAAATTAGCCAGGCTCATTGGAGACGTACCAAATTCCCTCATCCTTCCCTGGAAGCAGTGTCCAGAAGGGGTAGGACACCACTCTGTGATCCTTCCTAGCTGAGCCTTTGCAGTGGCTGCATTCTATTCTTCAGCTGGAGTAACTCTCCCCCATTCTAGTTCCCCGAATACTGACTATACTCCACAATGTTACATTGTGTGCTCGTATGCTTCCACTAGCTAACAATGATCTATTCTCCATTTTCCTTGAGCTTTGTCCCCTTTGGCTTCTCAGTTTCACACCTTACCCTTCAATATCTCTTGTTTCCCTCTCCCTGACTCTCAGTTTTAAGAAGGGTCTCAACCCTTAAGCGTCAATCATTCCTTCTACCCAGAGATGCTGCCTGGCCTGCTGAGTTACTCTGGCATTTTGTGCCTACCTTTGGTATAAACCAGCATCTGCAGTTCCTTCATACACTCTTTTCATCAGCTCCAGCACCTTAGAATGACATATACATACCTCAACACCACATGAGCTCACCACCACTGTAGTTAAATTAGTGATGGGAATGAAGGAGAAAGATAGTTCCCTTTCATGACATATCAGTGCACTGTACAGTTAATTAAGTTGTTTGAGGGAGTGCAGCGTAGATTCACCAGGTTTAATTCCCGGGATGGTGGGACTGACATATGATGAACAAATGGATCGACTGGGGCATGTATTCACAGGAATTTAGAAGAATGAGAGAGGGTCTTATAGAAACATATAACATTCTTAAGGGATTAGAAGGGCTAGTTGCAGGAAAAATGTTCCTGATGTTGGGGGAGTCCAGAACCAGGGGTCACAGTTTAGGAATAAGGGGTAGGCCATTTAGGACTGAGATGAGGAAAAACCTTTTCACCCAGAGAATCTGTGGAATTCTGTGCCACAGAAGTCAATGGAGGCCAATTCACTGGATATTTTCAAGAGATAAATAGATATAGTTCTTCAGGCTAATGGAATCAAGGGGTATGGGGGAAAAGCAGGAATGGGGTACTGATTTCGGATGATCAGCCATGATCCTATTGAATGTCGGTTATGGCTCGATGTGCTGAATGGCTGGAATCTCTGGAACTCTCTGCCACAGAGGGTAGTTGAGGCCAGTTCATTGGCTATATTTAAGAGGGAGTTAGATGTGGCCCTTGTGGCTAAGGGGATCAGGGGGTATGGAGAGAAGGCTGGTACGGGATACTGAGTTGGATGATCAGCCATGATCATATTGAATGGCGGTGCAGGCTCGAAGGGCCGAATGGCCTACTCCTGCACCTAATTTCTATGTTTCTATGTTTCACCTATTTTCTATCTTTCTATGTTTCTATGAAATGTAAACACTGTTGAGTGTGAGATAACCTTGGGTTAACTGGCCTGAAAAAAAAGTCACAAACCTTTTCTGTTCACCCGAGGGAGAAACTAGACCCTCAGCAGGTAGCATTTGTGCCCATGTGGCACTCTCTCACTCATCCTGGCAGGAAGTTTTTGTGCTTGTGTCTGTGGAAGGGTTTTGAACCAGGAACCCATCTGACTCAATGGCAGGGGTGCCGTGCCACTCGGGCTGCCATTTCAATGACAGAGATTTTCTTCTGCAGGTCAAGCTGAGTTATGGTTGTTGTGTCACAGTCAGCAGAGGGAAGGGGGCAGGTGGGGGGGATGGCTGTGGCAGTGTGGTGCAGAAGGGGGAGGAAACAGTTCCAAACGATGAGACATCCTAATCTCATTCAAAAAATCTCATGCTGAAAGTGAGTGTGGTCACCTGAATTATGCATGTCCATTGTGTTGCAATATCATTAAGCAATGAATGCTCTCAGAAGCATTTGCAGTACCTCGACATCTATTTACACTCAGCCTGAGCGCAAAGTCTCCGCTGCGAAAGACAATTAGTCATATTTGTGTGCTGGAATTAATTGAGAGTGAGATGCAGGAGGCATAGAGGGAGAACAAAGAATGCTTTTTTTTGTCAATTCTTCTAACTGACAGCGATAATTAGATATATGAAATTGAAATTCCTCAGCAGGAGGTTTCTGTTGACAATGAACTTGCTTTTACTCCACTCTGTAATTCTTTTGTGCTGTCGTTTGTGGTCATTTGTTATTCAGACTGAAACATATATATGTAAAATGCCAAGAGAGTTCCATAGAAGAGGAAATACACATACACACATGCCAAAATGCACACCCAATGCACATACCCCTACCCCCCCCAAACATGCACACACACACACACACACACACACATACACACACACACACATACACACACACACAGACACACACATACACGCACATACATAGACACACACACACATACATACACACACATACATACACACACATACACACACACACATACATAGACACACACACATACATAGACACACACACACACATACATAGACACACACACACACATCCATAGACACCCACACACACACACACACACACAAACACACACACACACACACACACACACACACACACACACACACACACACACACACACCTACATGCATACACTCACATACATATGCCCACTAATACAGTTGGCATTCACTGCCACATCTCTTCCAGGAATGCCCGTGTTGAATCAGCTCTTCTTTCTCATGGGAACTTCATTTGTTTATGTCACTTTATTCACCTTTAATAACTTTTGTTTCCCTTCTTGTTTTTGTAAGATATTTACCAAAACTCACTTCCACAACCACATCCCTTTCCTTAGTAAGTACCTCTGCATTTCTAATGCAACTTCATTGGCCTAATGTTTTAAATGTTTTGACAGATGCTGCTTAATCTGTCAAATGTTTTCAGCACTATCAGCTTTTATTTCATATTTCAAACATCTGTAGATTTTTTGCTTTTATATAATCGGCCATTCCTGGGTTACAAACACCCAACAGAACACCCATAAATAAGAACTATCTCCAACATATTAATAGATTCCATAGTTTGACGTATGTACATACGTTAGTTCCTGCAAAGGGCAGACCAAGTTTCCTCTCTCCACTAATCATTGTTCCTTCTAATCAGCCTTTATGTGCTTTTAATGCCATTCATTACAATACCATTGAAGTATGGTTGCCTTTTTGAGCGCTTTTGTGTATTTTTCCAACTTAAGGACAAATTTGACTTTTGAACATCTGTAAAAATGGAACCTGAGAACAGCTGTACATAATTGTTTGGTTTGCTAGGTGAAAAACATATACAAAGATCTGTAGCCACTAAATACTTTTCACTTCCTGCCAAACCACACATCCTCTCCCAGTCGCTACCTCCCCCCATCTTCCCACTCACCCAACCTATCGAAGTCACCCTGCAGCCTCATAGCATCCTCATAGCTTGGTTTCCCCTTCACATCTGAAGAGCTTGTCCTCCATTTTGTAGGTGAGTTACCCTGGCATTGTAGGTGATTGGTAAAATGTGGGGGGGGAATAAAATGGGATTAGTAGATGGGTGTTTGATGATTGGTATGGTTTGGAAATGCTGAAAAATCTGTTTATGTGCTGTACAACTCAATGAATCTGGGGCTATGGGGTGAAGAAGTTGTGATTACTGTAAATGGATACTTGATTGCCAGCGAGAACTCGATGCCATGAAACTGGATGATTCCATGATTCTATCTTCATAAAACCCCCAATGTTCCTTTCAAAGTATCCCACGGCAATTTACAACAAATTATGATCATTTAGTAGCAATGTTACAACATTTTGAGATTTAAAAAATCAAGTCTGCAATTTATCCCATCAGATAAAGCATAAAAATAAGTTTAATTTGACACCTAATTCACTTTCATATCTCAAGTAATAAAAATGTTATGGCCATTTTCATACTCGGAAATTAGCATCTTGTTCCCTATTGATTTTCTATGGACATAACAAAAAAGCTGTGATCATGGTCAAAAGCCCATAACCTTCTTAAAAATTAAGAGAACTGAATGAAATTTTCAGTTATCATTGATTGAACCATTCTGAAACAAATATAAAATAATCTTACTTGGATGACCTGAAATTAAAGCATATAATTAGTTAGTTACCCAATTGTAGCTAATTTCAAACTTCAATTACTAGATCTAAACATCTATCCATTTCTTAATAAATGATTAACATTTTTAAATAGCCTAAGTGTCCAAATAATATTTACAAATAATTCACAATAAAACATGATTTTTAAATCTCATTTACATTAATTTATAGGCCAAATGGAAGGAATTTAGTGTTCAATTACTGTGAATTAAAGTCCATTTTAAATCAGCTTTCTAGTGGGTTCCTGTGAACGCGCTGGTTTAGAACGTTCACATTGCGCTGGATTTGTGCCCTCAAATGCCCAGAAAAATACTGCGGGATATAAAGAGCCCAAAATGAACTACTCGCTATAGTAAACTTTGTATAAAGGGGTCTTAAAAAGCCCCCTTTAATGTAAAAATAAGGTACATACCTTAAATTGTTTGCTTTATAAAACCCTGGGGCTGCGAGAGGTCGCGGGTTGAGAGAGTGATTTTAAAACTATTATAACTATTATTCGAGGCCTATAAAACTAATAATACCTTTTGCGACCTTCAGCGATTTTTCGTTAATGATTTACTAGGCTGAACATCTTCGATTGGAACAGCCTAGTAAAAATCGCGTTTTAAACCCGCTCCCTCTAAACAGCGCCAAAATCACGCACACGGGCTGGGGCAGATTCTCAGCGACGATTCAGGTAGGTTTTGCAACATACCTACATTTAGGAATAGTATTAAGATCATGACACCCAATTTCTGTGTAGTAAGCTCCTTAAGTGACAGTGCGTCAGTGACCTGATATATTGGTTTTAGATATTAGTTTATATTAGTCAAAGGAGAAAAGTTTAATGAAGGTGTGTGTGGGGCGTTTTGTACATAAAGAGTTGGTGGGTGCCTGGAACGTAATGCCTCTGTGAAGATGGATGGATACAGTATGGCGTTTAAGAAGCTTTTAGATAGTATATGAACATGCAGGATAGTGGAGACATATGGATCACATGCAGGCAGAAGGGATTAGTTTAATTTGACATCATGTTCAGCACAGACTTGTGGCCCAAAGGGTTTGTTTCTGTGTTGTATTGTTCTAATATCATATTGAGCAAGCGATAAATGACAGCCAAAAAACAAAATGACGGAGGAACTCAATGGGTCAGGCAGCATCTATGGAGGGAATGGACAGATGGTGTCTGATCTGCTGAGTTTGTCCAGCACTCTCTTATTTGCTCAAGTTTCCATCATCTGCAATATCTTGTGTCTCCACCAATACTAGCCAGCTTACTGGGGAGAACTCTTTTACACTTATATAAAACTTCGGCATGATATTTTCCCATGCAGCTGAATAATCAGAAGGTTTAATATCTCATCTAATTGGTGGCACCTCTTAAAGTGTTAACCCTATCTCCACACTATTTGCTTACTCACTCACCTTTCCGTTCCCATTCTTTTCCTTGGAAAAGTGGAATGTAGAGGGATTAAAGAAAGGCAAGAGAATCGCACAGTCTGGATGCATCTCACAATGTTTCCACCCAATAAAGAATTTTCAAAGCTGCTCACTGTAGAAAATACATTGATTGATGTGTACTCAGCAACCTCCCAAAACAAGTGCAGTTATAATGAGAAAAGGACGCAAAGTGTTGGAGTAACTCAGCCGGCCAGGCAGCAACTCTGGAGAACATGGATCGGTGAAATTTTGGGTCGGGACCCTTCTTTTCGGGTAGGGACTGAAGAGTTACTCCAGCACTTTGTATCCTTTTATGTATTAACCAGCATCTGCAGTTCCTGTAGTTATAATAACAAGATAGCTTGATTTACTTTAGTAATCCGGGCACTGGGGACAATTACGTAGCTCGTCTTGGAAACAGCTGGCTTGCACTGCCTTGAAAGGTGCAGGGAAGGTAAGTTTAATTTAGTTTAGAGATACAGCATGGAAACAGGCCCTTCGACCCACTGAGTTCGCGCCGAGCAATGATCACCCATGCACCCGTTCTATCCTACACACTAGGGACAATTTACAGAGGCCAATTCACCTACGAACCCGCACAAACTTTTGAATGTGGTCACAGGGAGAATGGGCAAACTCTGTAGAGACAGCACCCGTGGTCGGGATCAAACCCGAATCCCTGGTGCTATAAGGCAGCAACTCTACTGCTGCGCAACTGTGCCCCCTCTAACTGAAGCCGTTTTGTTTTCCGCATCACACTCTATAATACAGGCAACAGGCCCCGAGTCACCAGCTGCAGCTGAAACACTGCTAGGTGTCTTGGCTTGTAGCTCAATCACACGGCAACGATGAAAGAGCAGGAAATGGTTGACATAACCCTCCAGGAAATATTTGTTAAAGAACTGCACAACATCAAATGGTGTTAATTAATTCCCAGTTTCCTTAAAGGGTCAGGACCACAGGAGTAGCATAAAGCCTGCACAGTTGCCATTGGCTATTTGTTCCCGGACATTGGTCCTACTGAGTCTTTTTTAAAGGTTGTTTTCTCTTTCCCATCGTTCCTCTTGAAGGTGCAATAGTACAATGCACTGGGGCACTTGCTGGAGTGTGCCACAGAACACTGTCACACAAACACAAGAAAATAGGAGCAGGCGTAGGCCACAGCTTGCCTGCCCCATTAGTATGATCATGGCTAATCTGCCCAGGCAACTCTTCCTCTGTGCCAGATCTTCATAGAAACATAGAAATTAGGTGCAGGAGTTGGCCATTCGGCCCTTCGGCCCTTCGAGCCTGCACCGCCATTCAATATGAGCATGGCTGATCATCCAACTCAGTATCCTGTACCTGCCTTCTCTCCATACCCCCTGATCCCTTTAGTCACAAGGGCCACATCTAACTCCCTCTTTAATATAGCCAATGAACTGGCCTCAACTACCTTCTGTGGCAGAGAGTTCCAGAGATTCACCACTCTCTGTGTGAAAAATGTTTTTCTCATCTCGGTCCTAAAAGATTTCCCCTTTATCCTTAAACTGTGACCCCTTGTTCTGGACTTCCCCAACATCGGGAACAATTTCGTGCATCTAGCCTGTCCAACCCCTTAAGAAGTTTCTATAAGTTTCATCAAAAAGGTATCTATCTACACTTTAAATATTTCTGCAAAGAACTCAGCTTGCTTCGCCCCTCTGAATAGGACAATCCTCTCATCACATCTTGAGGAATCTCCTTTGGACTGTATCCGACACTTCATGTATGTTTCCTCAGATAAATGGACCAAAAGAGTGCGTGCTTTTCGAACACCCAGTTGGTCGTACTATTTGATTGGGACACTCATCAGTCTGACCCCATCACCAATCCTTGCTCATTAAACAGCTCCAGCAAGTGCAGCAGATCATAAGATCAAAAGATAGGAGTAGAATTAGGCCATTCAGCCCATCAAGTCTACTCCACCATTCAATCAAGGCTGATTTATCTCTCCCTCCTAATCTGATAGAATATTCATTCCCATTAGAGGTGTATTAAGCCAGTTTTTACCCTTTGCTGCAAAAGCAATCTGCTGGAGGAACTCAGTGGATCGAGCAGCATCTGTGAGGCAAAGGGATAGTTGACATTTTGGGTTGAGACTCTGCATCAGGAACCTAAATCTGTTTATTAATTTACCTCTACAGATGCTGCTTGATCTGCTGAGTTCTCCCAGCAATTTGTGTTTTGATCAAGCTTCCAGCATCTGCAATCTTATATGACACTATTTTACTGTCTGCCTGCCCAGCTCCTGATTGAATGACTGGTGGGAAGTAATGCCCCTGTCCCACTTAGGAAATCTGAACGGAAACCACTGGAGACTTTGTGCCCCACCCAAGGTTTCTGTGCGGTTCCCAGAGGTTTTTGTCAGTCTCCCTACCAGCTTCCACTACCTGCAACCTCTGGCAACCACCTGCAACCTCCGGGAACCGCACGGAAACCTTGGGTAAGGCGCAAAGTCTCCAGAGGTTTCCGTTCTGGTTTCCTAAGTGGGACAGGGGCATTACTATAACTGAAGCACCCTGGTAGGATTAGGTCTGCTGCTAGTTTTACACTAACATCTGGTGCCAAGTTCATGGTCTACAATGTAAGAATTACCCAGTCCTCGTCTTCTATACAGAGATTGTTGACTATCTACCGCAGATAACTTACTACACTGGAAGATGCACTGAAAATGGCAACATAAGTAGATCGCGTGGCAAAGAGTATACCTGACTTCGTAGATCTGGGAATTGGGAGTAGGAATCAGGAAGTAATGTTACAGCTTTATAAAACTTTGTTTCAGCCGCATATTGTGTGTATTACAGGAAGGATTTAGAAGCTTTGGAGAGGGTTCAGATGGGATTTACCAGAATGCTGACTGGATTAGAGATTTTCAGGGATAAAGGGAACTTGGATAATCTCGGATTGTTTTCTCTGGAATAATGGAGGCTGGCGGGAGAACCTGTTACAAGTTTAAAACAACTATGAGAGGCATAGAAAGAATAGATCATCAAAACCTTGATCCCAGGGTGGAAATGCAAAAGACGAGAGGGAAAAGGTTTTGAGAGGGGTGAATTTTAAAGGGGAACGTTTTTTTTTGCAGGAAGTGGTACGTGTCTGGAACATGGCATCAGGGATAGTGATGGAAGCAGATACATTAATAGCATTTCAGTCTAATAGATTTCAAATGTATTAATAAGGATTGGCGGAGGAAGAGGAAATTACTTTAACTCGGCATCATGTTCGGCACAGATAATGTGGGCCAAAGGGCCTGTTCCTGTCCTGTTTGTGTTCTATGTTGACAAATGTCTCTGCAAAATCCACTGGCAGAGCAATGTTAAGGTCCTCTTCTGTGCCAATCCCCCCCTGCATTAATTCTCTGATCACTCTCAGCCTGTTCTCTAGGATAGATCATGTTGCCCTCATTGACCCAGGCAGGCCCCCCACTATGTTATAACAGGGACTTTCCAGAAGGTGGATGAAAAATGATTCAAGGACAAAACTCGAGTTCAGTGGCTGATAGGATTCTGTGGCCTGTTACAGATCAGTGTGGTGATGTGAGAGCGTGCAGAACTTCAAGCTTGTCTGATAAGGTGACATGGCATCCAAAGCACCAACAGCAATCCACCACACACCCCCATCTGCAACACTCTGAGATGGAGTTTACTGGTCCAAACGCCACAGGACCCACAGAACTGCAATGGGATCAATTGACTCACCACCCTGAGGGGGTTGCCAGGGTTCCATCAGAAATTAGGAGCCACTAGAGGCTACTCAGCCCAACAAGTTTGCTCTGTTCTGATCATGGTTCTAGTCCTGAGAAGAAATATTTAACCTCCTTCCATAACTTCCTGCACCTTAGCCTACATGTCTCTTTGCCTCTTGGTTGAGATAGATCTAAACCTGCTGACGGGTATCTACCCTTCTCGCACCAATTTTACACCTTTGGCCAGTGCTTAGATAAAATGATTACATTCAGCTGAGAGATTGAGATGGTGGCAACTATTTCCTGCCTCTCCCCAGGTGGAAGTCCTGCCCAGTCACCTCATGAACAGCTGAAGAAAGCCCTGGGCTTACCTGTGGTCTGAGGGACATCACCTGAATAATGAAAAACAATTTCCTATTCTGACGCTGATGACCATAAACCAACCATTAATCCTGCCTCAACCCAATTTATTCTCTTCACATTACCATATTTCCCAGGCCTCATCTCCTCTTCTGTGCCAGTTCCCCATTGGCCTTAATTTCCCAATCATTTAACAATGTAGCTACATCTACTCCGATGATCCAGCCCCCACAACCCTCTGGAGAGAAGAATTCCAAAAATTCACCCCCCCACACTGTGTGAAGTGGTTGACTGAGGGATAACACTTGCTCTTCTTCAGCAAGCTTCAACACTTCAAGACTGCATGCTCATTCCCCTGCTCTACACTCGCTATCTACATGACCATACCTAGACACAGCTCCAATGTCATCGTTAAATTCAGCAATGATTTACTAGAATGTTGCCTGGGTTTCAACAACTAAGTTACAGAGATAGGTTGAATAAGTTAGGTCTTTATTCTCTGGAGCGCAGAAGGTTAAGGGGGGACCTGATAGAGGTCTTTAAAATGATGAGAGGGATAGACAGAGTTGATGTGGACAAGCTTTTCCCTTTGAGAATAGGGAAGATTCAAACAAGAGGACATGACTTCAGAATTAAGGGACAGAAGTTTAGGGGTAATATGAGGGGGAACTTCTTTACTCAGAGAGTGGTAGGCGGTGTGGAATGAGCTCCCAGTGGAAGTGGTGGAGGCAGGTTCATTGGTATCATTTAAAAATAAATTGGATAGGCATATGGATGAGAAGGGAATGGAGGGTTATGGTACGAGTGCAGGCAGGTGGGACTAAGGGGAAAAAAATTGTTCGGCATGGACTTGTAGGGCCGAGATGGCCTGTTTCCATGCTGTAATTGTTATATGGTTATATGGTTAATGATACCACTATGGTTGGATGAATAATGGATAACAATGGGCCATAATACAGGAGGGAGATTGCAAATCTAAATGAATGGTGCCAGAACAACAATCTTCTCTCAATGTTAGCAAGATCAAGAAGATCAATGTTGACTTCAGGAGAGGAAACCAGTGTTCCATGAGCCTGTCTTCGTCGATGGGATGGCAGTGGAGAGAGTCAACAGCTTCAAGTTCCTTCCTGTCTGTGCATATCTCCGATATCTGCCCTGGGCACAGCACATCGATGGAATTACAAAGAATTCTTATCAACATTTTTATGGGCCTGTCCCACTTAGGCGACTTTTTTGGCGACTGCAGGAGCCTATGCAGTCGCCACATGGTTGCCACGTGTTCGCCGGTAGTTGCCAGGGAGCCGCCTTCATGGTCGTGAGGAGTTCTCGCATTCTTGGAACTACTCGCGGCCTCATTATGGTCGCCGCGAATTTTCAACATGTTGAACAATTAGCGGCGACTAGAATTAAGCCGCCGTAGAGAGTAGTGAGAATTTTCGTGCCGTAGGTGGGTCGCCAAGAGGTCGTAGTGGGTTTCTAGGAGGTCGAAGGTTCTCGTAGGTTCTCATAGGTTGTTGCCGGTGTGTGGTGGTGAATTTAATTGGCTCATTGGGAAAAAACCCCATTAGCAATAGTTTTTAGAGCCAAGGATAACCGACCGGTAGTGTTAAATGTCTGCTGAGCTTCACAGCCATGTATAGAAACATAGAAACATAGAAAATAGGTGCAGGAGTAGGCCATTCGGCCCTTCGAGCCTGCACTGCCATTCAATATGATCATGGCTGATCATCCAACTTAGTATCCTGTACCTGCTTTCTCTCCATACCCCCTGATCCCCTTAGCCACAAGGGCCACATCTAACTCCCTCTTAAATATAGCCAATTAACTGGCCTCAACTACATTCTGTGGCAGAGAATTCGAGAAATTCACCACTCTCTGTGTAAAAAATGTTTTTCTCATCTCAGTCCTAAAAGATTTCCCCTTTATCCTTAAACTGTGACCCCTTGCTCTGGACTTCCCCAACATCGGGAACAATCTTCCTGCATCTAGCCTGTCCAACCCCTTAAGAATTTTGTAAGTTTCTATAAGATCCCCCCTCAATCTTCTAAATTCTAGCGAGTACTTCTCTGGCTTCTTAAAAGTTGCCTTCATTCTTTCTCCCCCTTCTCCCACCTTCTCCACCCACCCCCCTCCTTGTCCCCTCTTTTAAAGGACCTACTGTACACTTTGCTTTAGGCGTCTTAATTACAGCGCCAACCTTCCTGTTCATCGCGGTATTACCTTGCCTTTGTATCGTGTGAATTTCACATAGACAGCGTTCCCCGATTGCCCTGTCTCCTGCCTGCATAATGGGCTGGTGAATGAAGCGATGTGTGTGTGTGTGTTCCACTCTGACAGTCGCCATTCCATTTGCCAGTTTTTCAGGCGACTGCCGGCAACTTGACAGTCGCCGGGAGTCGCCTGAAAAATCGCCTAAGTGGGACAGGCCCATTACTTCTTCAGAAGATTGAAGCGGTTCGGAATGCCAATGAATACTCCATTGAACTTTGACGGCTGTACGGTGGAGAGCATACTGACTGATAGCATCATGGCCTGGTTTGGCAAGTCCAGGTGAAGGACAGTACAGAGGGTGGTAGATACTGTCTTGTTCATCCCAGGTTCTGATCTCCCCACCATCACAAGGGTCTATAGGAGGCAGCTAATATCATCACAGATCCACACCACGCTGGCCATGCTCTCATTTCACTACTTACATGGAGAAGGAGGTACAGGAGCCTGAAAACACGTGACCAACAGGTTCAAGAATTGCTTCTTCCCAGCAACCATCAGGCTCTTGAACACTACACAACACTGACCTCAGTGGCTCTGATCTTCCATTGACTATGTCTTTGGTTGAACTATGGACTTTGATTTTGCACTATTACAGTTAGCTTGTATTATGGTTATTAATTAATTTTATTTTTGATTATTATATATTATCTGAGTGTTATTGTCTTGACAGGCCTGTTACGCTGCAGAAAGTAAGAATTTCATTGCTTCATTGTCGGTACTCTTGACTTGAACAGGCTGCCGTGGGATCCATTATCTCCCACCGGGAGGGCAGCTGGAGCATCATTTCCATTAGTAAACTGAAAATGCCTGTAACAGTGTGATGCTCCTGCATGTCTTGCACTGATGTGTCCCATCTCCTTGTGCAAGTATCTGGAGTGCGATTTGACCCCACACCCTTCTGACTGGAAGATACATTTTGGCTGAGAATTGGCTGCAGATATGACACCACACATTTCCACAAAATGTGAGCACGGTGACACAATGGTAGAGTTGCTGCCTTGCAGCATCAGAGACCCGGGTTCGATCCTGCTATCTGTACAAAGTTGATATGCTCTCCTGTGACCATGTGGGTTTTCTCCTGAGTGCTCTGGTTTCCTCCCACATTCCAAAGAAGTACAGGTTTGTAGGATAATTGGCATTGGTGAAATTCTAAATTGTCCCTAGTGTGTAGGATAGTGCAAGTGTACAGGGTGATCACTGGTCGGCATGAAGTTGGTGGGCCGAATGGCCTGTTTCCACGCTGTATCTCTAAAACCTAAAGTCTAAGGTATAATCTATGGACCAAATCTGAAAATATTTTGAAGACGTCATTAATCCTCTTTCCGCAGATGCTGCCTGGCTGTCCCTGGTGTGTCGAATAACTAGTGTGAACAGGTGATCAGACTCACCAGGCTGAAGGGTCTGTTTCCATGTTGCATCACTAAACTAAACTAAACCTCAAGGTAGAATGTGCAAACGCCACAATCATGGGAGGTTGGGATTGAATGTGGGTCACGGGAGCTGTGAGACAGCAGCTCTGTAAGCTGCATCATGGTGCCATGCCTTGCAGACCTTGCACTCTTGCAGAAGATATTGCAGGTATAAGGCATGACTGGCCCCACCGAATGAATTGCACTGTCAAAATGGTAGCCCTGCCTGACTCACAAGCGCAACTTAAATGCAAGAAAGGATTTGCATTCCTAAACGTGACTTCAAGAAGATGTGGAGCACATTACAGCCAAGAGTTGCGGTCACACAGTTCTGCACATGCACTCTCAGTATAACAGAAACACTTAACGACATGCACAGGAACAGTTTGAGAGTAAAATAAATGTTGTCATCAATATTATTCTGTCAGAAACTGTGGTCCCACAACCCCACTATGAGCTTGTGAACATAATCTAGGGTGGCAGTTCAGTGAAGCACCGTGGCAGTGATTCATTGTTAGGTGTGCCACTGTTTTTTTTGGAAATGATTGTAAATTTAGGCCAAATAAGGTTGGGGACGTGGAGGGAAAGAGAGGGAGAGACATGGAGAGGCAGGGAGAGAGACAAGGAGAGAGGGAGAAGGGGAGAAAAAGGGAGGGAGGGAGTGGGAGAGAGAGGGAGGGAGGAGGGAGAGGGTGAGAGGGAGAGAGAGAGAGGAAGAGAGAGGAGAGAGAGAGAGACACACACACTCTATGTTGTGAAATTCATCTTGAGGGAGAGAGAGGCAAATAAATGAGCAGAAAGAGATTGATCCTTGAAGAAGAGAGAGAGAGAGAGGAGAGAAAAATCACTGAGAAAGGAGAAGAAGCAGGGAGAGAAAAAGACAGCAGGAGAGAGAGAGAGAGACAGAGAGAGGGAGAGAGAAAGGTAGAAAGAGAGAGAACAAGGACTGCGAGAAAGAAAAGGAACAGGGAGGGAAATGGGGAAACAGAAAAGGACTGCAGGGATGGAGGGGGGGGGGGGGGGGGGGGGGGGCAGAGAAAAAGAGGCAAAGAGCAGGAAGAGAGAAGGGGAGGGTCAAAGAAGGTGTGGGCGGGGCAATCAGTTGAATGTAACAGATCCTTTGTAGTGTGCTCAGTATTAATATAACCTCTGTATATCGCAGACAATAATATTCCCTTAGTTTAGTTTAGTTTAAAGATACAGCGCGGAAACAGGCCCTTTGGCCCACTGAGTCCGCAACGACCAGCGATCCCCGCACATTAACACTACCCTACACATACTTGGGACTATTTTACATTTACACAATTTTACCTAGCCAATTAACCTACAAACCTGTACATCTTTGGAGTGTGGGAGGAAACCGAAGATCTCGGAGGAAACCCACGGAGGTCACGGGGAGAACAATAGACAATAGGTGCAGGAGTAGGCCATTCGGCCCTTCGAGCCAGCACCGCCATTCAATGTGATCATGGCTCCACAATCAGTACAAACGTCCTACAGACAAGCACCCGTGGTCGGGTTCGAACCGGGTGCTGTAAGGCTGCAACTCTACCGCTACGCCACCGTGTCACCCTTTATATGTTTGTGAACCCGTGATTATTTAGAAACATAGAAACATAGAAATTAGGTGCAGGAGTAGGCCATTCGGCCCTTCGAGCCTGCACCGCCATTCAATATGATCATGGCTGATCATCCAACTCAGTATCCCGTACCTGCCTTCTCTCCATACCCCCTGATCCCCTTAGCCACAAGGGCCACATCTAACTCCCTCTTAAATATAGCCAATGAACTGGCCTCAACTACCCTCTGTGGCAGAGAGTTCCAGAGATTCACCACTCTCTGTGTGAAAAAAGTTCTTCTCATCTCGGTTTTAAAGGATTTCCCCTTTATCCTTAAGCTGTGACCCCTTGTCCTGGACTTCCCTAACATCGGGAACAATCTTGCTGCATCTAGCCTGTCCAACCCCTTAAGAATTTTGTAAGTTTCTATAAGATCCCCTCTCAATCTTCTAAATTCTAGAGAGTATAAACCAAGTCTATCCAGTCTTTCTTCATAAGACAGTCCTGACATCCCAGGAATCAGTCTGGTGAACCGTCTCTGCACTCCCTCTATGGCAATTTAATTTGATATAAACACAGAAAATTCTGCAAATGTTATTGAAGTCATCTAAGGTTTTCTTGCCTGCACTCTTAAGTTGCACTGCGTCCAGTTCACTATCACCCTTGTGCTTTTATTGCTTCCTTTCCTCAAAAATATTTGCCCTACAAGTCTCTGAGATATAAGTTAGTAATACTCATGCAGCAATGATAGAGGTTCTCGATTCCCCCACTCTGGGCAAGAGACTCTACATCTACCAAATCAATTTCTCATGATTTTATACAGCTCTATAAGATCACCCCTCATCCTCCCACACTCCAAGGAATAGTCCCAGCTATATCTCCCTATAGCTCAGACTCTAGAGTCCTGGCAACATCCTGGTAAATCTTCTCTGTACCCTTTCCAACTTGACAACATCTTTCCATTACCATCTGAACTGAATCCAATACTCTAAAAGCAGGGATGGGTTTGTTTCAGGTCGAGACCCTTCTTCAGTCTAAAGAAAGGTCTCCACCCCAAAACGTCACCTATTTCTTTTCTCCAGAGATGCTGCCAGTCCTGCCGAGTTGCTCCAGCATCTTGTGTCTATCTTAAGGTCATATGGAATAGTAGAATTAGGCCATTCGGCCCACTCATGGCGGATCTATCTCTCCCTCCTAACTCCATTCTC
The DNA here is from genome assembly GCF_028641065.1 of Leucoraja erinaceus. Lineage (NCBI taxonomy): Eukaryota > Metazoa > Chordata > Chondrichthyes > Rajiformes > Rajidae > Leucoraja > Leucoraja erinaceus. The sequence goes on along the minus strand of NC_073380.1, from coordinate 89,055,289 downwards.
CTGCCTACTCCCCATAACATCTGCCACCTGTACCAATCGAGAATCTATGTTTCTCTGCCTTAAAAATATCCACTGACAGCCTCCACTGCCTTCTGTGGCAGATAATTCCACAGATTCACCACCCTCTGATTAAACAAATTTCTCCTCATCTACTTCCTAAAAGAATGTCCTTTAATTCTGTGGCTAGTTCCTCTAGTCCCAGTGGAAACATCCTCTCCACATCCACTCTAGCCAAGCCTTTCACTATTGCATGTTTCAATGAGGTTCCCCCTCAATCTTCTAAACTCCAGCGAGTACAGGCCCGGTGGCGACAAATGCTGATCATAGGTTAACATACTCATTCCTGGGATCAATCTGCCCAAAATTGCTCACAACATTCCAAATGCAGCCTTACCTGCACCTTTTCGAGCCTCAACATTACATCCATGTTTTTGTGTACAAGCTCTCTTGAAATAACTGTGAGTGTTGAGTTTGCTTTCTTTACTTATTTATTAGATTAACATTTTGGGAATCCTGCACCTCTGATTTCTGTATTCTCACCCCCTTTAGAAAATAGTCTATGCCTTTATTCGTACTACCAAAATGCATAACTCCACACTTTGCTGCACTATATTCCATCTGCCATTTCTCTGCCCACTCTCCCAACCTGTCCAAGCAAAAACGTTATTCAACTCTTCTGCCATTTTTTAATTCCCCATTATCACTTCTCCAGCATCTTTCTCCAGCGGTCCAATGTCCACTCTTGCCTCCCTCATGCTCATTATATACATCTTTGGTTTAAACCTGCATCTGCAGTTCCTTCCAGAAGTAAAAGCAGCCTCAGCAAGAGAGGAACAGTTAACATTTTAGGTTGATGGCTTTCTTTATTTCAGATTTCCAGCATCAGCTGTATTTTGTCTGTTTAAATCTCGGAGATACGTATGCTCCTGAACTCGTTACCGATTCTGATTTTAATCTTTTTAATCAACAGCAGCTATGCTGTCAGCTCTGAAACTCTCTTCCTAAACCTTCCCTCCCCAAAGGCATAGGTTAAACTGTATCATGTCCACCAAGCTTTTGGGCACCTTGGCTGATTAATTACAAAACCTTTTCACTTGGGTCAAGCAAAATTCAACATGGCACTGTACATAGAAACATAGACATAGAAAATAGGTGCAGGAGTAGGCCATTCGGCCCTTCGAGCCTCCACCACCATTCAATATGATCATGGCTGATCATCCAACTCAGTATCCTGTACCTGCCTTCTCTCCATACCCCCTGATCCCTTTAGCCACATGGGCCACATCTAACTCCCTCTTAAATATAGCCAATGAACTGGCCTCAACTACCTCCTGTGGCAGAGAATTCCAGAGATTCACCACTCTCTGTGTGAATGGCCCAGACCAGTGAATGGTACAGTGATGGCCCAAAGCTGGGCAAAAAGAGGTGATTTTAAAATCCAATGTATGAATATTGATTTCTCTAACTTCAAGTAACCCTTGCATTTCCCCTCGCTCCATCCCTCCCCCACCCATGTCGTACCAGGTTCAAAGTTGTCCTGTTGAGTCTCATTCTCTCGTTTTCATGTAGGCTGAGTTACCCCAAGCTTTTTGCGTTTACCGTACTACAAAACTTGAAGCTGAGGGCTAGGGCGGTGTTCATAACTGGAGGTCGAGAAAAAAAATTAAGTCCGCCCCTCTTTATCTTCTGCCCCCCCCATCGTGAAACCCAGTTTCACCTCCCATATCTGCAGGAGAAAAAAAGGTGAGTTAATAAAGAGGCTATACATGCATATCAAGTCCAAAAAAATGTCGGCACAGCACGCACTACAAGAGAACTTTAGCCACAACAGTTTTAGTTTGACACTAGAACAGTGAAGGAGGCGCCAAGTCCTCTAGTTTGACCTTTACTGGTTGTCATTCCAATACACTGTGCAAATGATTTATGCTTTTGACCACATTATTGATTGAGTGCACTAAATTTTTCAGATTACTGTACTGAAGAGAGCATATTCTACAGAGACCAAACAAAAGAGTCAATCCCAAAGTGATATCATGTTCAGCATGAAACAGCTCCACTTAATGCTTTCTTTCAGTGAGAATTTATGGACTGTGATACTATTATATTATTACATTACATTAACTTATGCTATTGAGTTAAAAAGCCCTCGGTAGCTCTTAATTTTTAGGTAGAGTGTGAGTTTTTTTTTAAATATCGGAAGTACTTGAAATAATAGACTAGCTAAATCCCAACAGATGAAACATGGAAAATTAATTCTGATCTCCACCAGGGGCGATTATCAGGGTCACACGAGCACAGTAAATATTGGAAAATCAGGGAAAGAGAGGTTAGAGTGCATACCTGTATGGAAGGAAATTTTAACAGGTTTCCTTATAGGGGACAAGGCTATTTTACAGTCTGGTCGAATTTCCATTATTTTCGATATCCTGGCAAACTGCTGAGTTTGAACTAAGCATAGTTTAGTTTAGTTTAGAGATACAGCATGGAAAAATGCCCTTCAGCCCACCGGGTCCTCGCCAATCAGCGATCCCTGCACACTAAAGGGGCTGCCCACTTGGGTGATTTTTCAGCGGACTGCCGGCGACTGTCATGTTCGCGGCACTCGCTGGAAAAACGGGAAATGGAACGGCGACTGTCAGAATGGAACACACACACAAACACATCACAAAGGCGGGGGCCAGGGAAAGCGGGGGAGCACTGTCTGAAATTCACACTGTGCAAAGCCAAGGTGATATAGACACACACCGCGATGAACAGGAAGCACAGTGTGCGGTAAGTCCTTTAAAAGAGGGAGAGGAGGGGAAGGAGGAAGGGGGGGAGAGAAGGGGGAGGAGAGAGGGGGAGGAGAAGAGGGGGTAGAAGGGGGGGGGTATAAAATGGGGGGGGATAAGCAGGGGGGGGGGGGAAAGGGGGGGGGAGGGGAGGGAGAAGGAGTGGAGACACTTTTAAGAAGCCATCTAAACAATGACAACTTTTAATAAGCCACAGATACACAGCTGTGACGTTCGTCGAGCATTCAACATTACCGGTCGGTTTTCCTTGGTTCTGAAAACTCGTGCTTACATTTTTTTCCCTCCAATGAGCCAATGAAAATGCCCAGTCAGCAAAGGAGATTAACTAAAACTACCTACGACTAGCTCGACTACTATAACTACATGGCAACCCCATTACCACTGCACCTAAGACTACAAAAGTATCGATTTTCTCCATGGCGACCAATTTTTGGTACCAGAAAATGTTTCAACATGTTGGAAAATTTGTGGCGACCATACTGAGGCCACGACTAGTTCCCAGAATGTGGGAACTCCTCGCGACCATGAAGGAGACTCACCAGAGACCACCAGCGAACATGTGGCGACCATATGGTGAGCACATAGTCTCCTGCACTCGCCTAAAAAGTCGCCCAAGTGGAACAGGCTCTTAACAGTGTCTTCCTATACACACTAGGGACAAATTATAATTTTTACCAAGCCAATTAGCCTACAAACCTGTACTTATTTGGAGTGTGCAAGGAAACTGGAGCAAACGGGAAAAAACCTGCAGGTCCTGGGAAGAACCAGAGGAGATTTCGTCCAAACTCAATTCAGATAGCAGGGTGGTCAGGATCGAAGCAGGGTCTCTGGTGCTATAAGGCAGCAACTTTACCTCTGCGAAAACCGTGCCGCGCTATAATGCTTAATTTTATATTAAAAAAACAAATTTACATTTATGTAAAATGTTCCACAGCTTTGCTAACACTCCCCTCTGATTCTCAACCATCTTGAAGTTGCTGTGGTGATGTAGGAAATACAACACAAATTACTTTTGAAAGAATGTCTATTAATTCTATGATGCCTTTAACATTAGAAAGCTTCACACAAGCAATTATCAAAATAAATTTAAACACCGTCAAATGAGGGGATTTTAGCACAAATATTTTAAGGACTTCTTGATAAGATCTTTGAAATTTATGGTTCCGACCATTTGGTCCCAGGTGTAAGTTTGCACGTTCTGGAAATGAAAAATAAACATGCAGGAAAAACGCAACAAGTCAAGCAGTATATGTGGAAAGAGAAACTTTTAATGCATCATATGGCACATTGGCACATTGGCACAGCTAGTAGAGCAGCTGACACAGCATCAGAGACATGGGTTCTATCTGTGTGGAGTTTGAATGTTCTCCCTGTGACCACATGGAGTTTGAACATTCACCCTGTGACTGTGTGGGTTTCTCCTGCGTGCTCCGGTTTCCTCCCAAATCCCAAAGACATGCACGTTTACAAAGAAACATAGAAAATAGGTGCAGGAGTAGGCCATTCGGCCTTTCGAGCCTGCACCGCCATTCAATATGATCATGGCTGATCATCCAACTGAGTATCCTGTACCTGCCTTCTCTCCATACCCCCTGATCCCTTTTAGCCACAAGGGCCACATCTAACTCCCTCTTAAATATAGCCAAGTTTGGACTGTTCAATTGTCCTTGTTAAATTTAATCTTGTGTGAAATCCCTCCATGGTCTTGCTTCTTCATTTCTAACTAATAACACCACAATATTTTGAGATTGTGTTTCTCCAGTTTTGGCATTTTTCTGAATTTAATTTTTCCACGTTGAATAGTCGCGTGCCAAAGCTTTGGGATTCATTCCCCAATCCTCTTTAACTACTGTGACTGTTTTTTTGGAGAAAAAAAAACTAGGCTAATAACCTCCCCTTTGCCACATTCTTAATTTTGTATTGATTGCCTCTTGATACGCAACTCAACTAAATTTTTCTGCATTGAAGTAGGGGAAGTTACCCATAAGTCTATAGGTCATAGGAGCAGGTCGGCTACTCGGCCCATCGAGTCTACTCTGCCATTCAATATTGGCTGATCTATCTCTCCCTCAAAACCCCATTCTCCTGCCTTCTTCTCCTAAACATTGATACCCTTACCAATCAAGTATCTGTCAATCACCGCTTCAAAAAATACCCAATGGCTTGGCCTCCACAGTCGTTTGTGGTAATGAATTCCACAGATTCACCACTCCCTGATGAAGAAAAAAATCCTCTACTGCTTCGTTAAGGTGTATCCTTTTATATTGATGCTATGCCCTCTGGTCCAAGACTCTCCCACCAGTGGATATATCATCTCCACTTCCAATCTATCCAGGCCTTTCAGTATTTGGTAAGTTCCAATAAGGTTCTCCCATATACTTTTAAACTCCAGCGAGTACAGGCCCAGTGCCATCAGATGCTCATTATATGTTAACCTAGACATCCTTTGAATCATTCTTGTAAACCTTCTCTGGACCTCCTCCATCGTCAGCACACCCTTCTTCAGATATGGGGCCCAGGACTGCTCACAATATTCCAAATGCAGTCTGACCCTGTGCCTTCGAAAGCCTTAGCAATACATCCCTGTTTTTCTATTCTAGTCCTTTCAAAATAAATGCTAGCATTGCACTTGCCTTCCTTAGATCCGATTCAACAAGCAAATTAACCTTTTGACCTTATCAGGCTTGTTTGCTGCATCATTTCCTACATAAATGCAAGTTCTTGTTGTAAATTTGGCTGAGGGAGAGATTGCAGATTCTTTCTCCGGTGGACATGTTTCTATGATGAATTCTTCTGGGACTGGCCCATTGATGGCCAGATTTATTGAATGAGGACTTCCATTTTACCTGTCGCCGAGGCAACAGTTGTGCTGAGTTACTTTGGCTCTGGAATGCAAACAGGTCTCTTGGCTCAGCTGGCCATTGCTTGCTGTTGTGCCCTGCATCCACTTGCAACTATAAGATTGCTAACACCATTCAAGAACAACTACACCATTGCATCTCAGTTGTGCTCTAATATGGACCTAACAGGCTTTAAATGGACAGGGGCACTGGCTATCAGGAAAATTGTCCACTGAAAAATATTTGGTTCGTGCGGATTCACAGGTAAAGAAATTTGGCCACAGATAGGTAAAGACAATAGCATTTCATCCTGAATCAAGAGTTAAGAGAGTCATTGGTCCTGAAACAGAACAATGAATTTCTTATTTGCAGTGGCACACAGATATGTAAACATAGTATTCAGTTTACACCATAATTATATCTATCTATCTATCTATCTATCTATCTATCTATCTATCTATCTATCTATCTATCTATCTATCTATCTATCTATCTATCTATCTATCTATCTATCTATCTATCTATCTGTCTATCTGTCTATCTGTATATCTGTCTGTCTGTCTATCTATCTGTCTGTCTGTCTGTCTGTCTGTCTGTCTGTCTGTCTGTCTGTCTGTCTATCTATATATCTATATATCTGTCTGTCTGTCTGTCTGTCTGTCTGTCTGTCTGTCTGTCTGTCTGTCTGTCTGTCTACTTTTAAAACTCTGAGTATGTGTGTGTGTGTGTGTGTTTGTTTGTGGGTGTATGTCAGATTAGATTTTCAGGTTAGATTTTTGGCCTTTGATTCGTTGGTCCGCCAAAACCACACGCAAAAACTCCGAGATTTTTTCCATTTCGCTAGCGATTTCACTTTTACATTCGCATATCCACTCCTCATTAAATTTCGTCATTTTTATGTACACATTTTTAATAAAATCCTTCCCCCCACCCCACTCACTCATTTTTTCGCCTCCTGCTGGCCAGCCACCATAACGGCTGCTGCCGCCCGGCTCTCCTCCAAAAACGCCGACATTTTTCACATTTCGCTGCTGCTGCCGCCCGGCTCTCCTCCCCCCCACCCCCCCCCCCCCCCTCCCCCCCCCCCCCCCCCCCTCCCCACGGCACGGCTCTGCCACGCTGGCGGAAGGCACAGATCGGCTGCTCCCCCGCTGCTTTTTGCTGTCCCCGCGGGCTTGCACTCTCCG